>NC_080418.1:93975242-95196027 GCF_029873635.1 Malania oleifera
CTCTCTTTCCCTTACTCTTTATTTTCAGCATATTCAAATTGCGTGGATGGTTTAAAATTTGGGAATCATATAAACAACATATATTTGGAAATCAAACAAACTTAAGGTTTAATTTTGATTTGGGTTGCGAAAACCTTACGGGAGTACGTTACTTGTTTAACATCCGAAAAAACAATTTACCAAGAGTTTATTTGAGTTCTAAATATTTGGAAAGAGTGATTTGATTCATCTATACAGGGCTTTACATCAGCGAACATAAATTCTTATTCACTACAGGGCTTGGTTCAAATTTTGGAAATGTAAACAAACAACCATCTTAAGTTTTTATATTACTAAAGTGCTGAATACTTTATATCTTAGTTTGGTTGTTTGTTGTTTAATGTGTACTTGGCAAATAAATTGATTGTTTGGCTTGAAGATATTGTTTAATTGATTGGATAAAAGAACTAAGTTCTCGATTGATTAAAGAATTAAACAAACAAGTCAAGAATTGGTTAAAAGAAATAAAGAAAGTTTAAGGTATCTCAAAAGGAATTAAAATAAATTTTTAAAAGTCAATTCACCCCCTCTCTTGAGAAGCTATTCCTAATTTCAATTGGTATCAAAGCGGGGTTATAGCAACTCTTAATTAGAAGCTATAAAAAGAGCGTAATGACTCACATAGGCGTAGCTCCCTTTGAAGAGGGACAATCTTCAATTAGGCCACGAATCTTCTGTGGACAAAACTATACATTTTGGAAAAAGAGACTGCAAATATATCTTCAAACTATGAATTGGAAAGTATGGGAAGTTGTCATGGAAGGTGATCAAATTCCCACTAAGATAGTTGATGGAAAACAAGTTCCCAATGAGAAAAATGATATGACCGACCTAGACTATAAGATACTACAAGTTAATGCTAGTGCTATGAATGCGTTATATTGTGCTTTAGATGCTAATGAATTTAATTGAGTAATGACATGTAAATCAGCTAAGGAAATATGGGATAAGCTAGAAGTTACTTATGAAGGAACAACGGATGTTAGGGATAATAGGGTTGATATGCTCACAAGTGAATATGAAGCATTTAAGATGAATCCGGATGAATCAATTATAAATATGTTTACTAGGTTCGCTCATATAATAAATTCCCTAAATTCCTTAGGAAAAACTTACACTACTTATGAGATGATAAGAAAAATTCTAAGAGGTCTTCCCTCCATATGGGAACCAAAGGCTACTGCTATCACGGAAGGTAGAAATATGAAAATACATCTTTAGATGAGCTTATAGTTTCTCTCCTCACATACGAAATGGTAATGAATGAAAAGAGTGGAAAAACCAAAGCCTAAGAAAAAATAGCCTTTAAAGCATTAAAAGAAAACTCAAGTAGTGAAATGGATAAAGATGAAGAAGCCTTCATATCTAAAAAGCTAGTAAGGATACTAAGAAGGAGAAACAAATTCAAGAGAAGAAATCAAAAATTGGAATCAGATGAATCAGAAGAAGAAGTTAGCAAGAAATCAAAGAATAAAACTCCTACATGCTATAATTGCAATAAAGCTGGACATTTAAAACCGGAATGTCCACTATTAAAGAAAGAGTCTAAAAAGAAAAACAAGAAGGTCATGAAAGCCACTACTTGGGATAGTACAAGTAGTTCGGAGAATGAAATAAGTGACCAAGAGGTTGCTTACACATGCTTTATGGCATGGGATAACAAAGAAAGCTCCTCAACTAAATCTTCAAATAATTCTTGTAGTAATAAATCAAGTGATGAGGGTATGCCATCTTATGATGAACTTCAAAATGATTTATTCAAAGTACATAAGATGCTTATCAAAGCAAATAAACAAAATACTTCATTGAAGAATAAGAATGAAAGTTTAATGAAAGAGTTAAAATTCTTAAAGAATGCTGAAAGAGATAAAGACTCAAAACTCAAACAATTAGAACATAAGTATGAATCAGCAATGAAAGAAATAGAATCTAAAAATCTTGCTGAAAAAGAAAACAACTTGAAAATTGAGAAACTAGAAAGCAAGAATGAACAAATGATAGAAGACCTTCGATCCCTATCCTCTACAGTATATGAGAAAGATATGTATATTTCTAAATTAGAAGATAGAATAAGAAAATTATCTCTAGAGTTAGAGAAATTACAAAAAAAGGTTGATAACAGGAAAGAGATAGAAAATCTTAAGAGTCAAATTGAAGATAAAGATAAGATCATTCATAACTTCACAAAAGGAAAGGAAAACTTTGATAAGATGATTGGCTTACAAAGAATGTCTCTAAATAAAGAAGGCATTGGTTTCAATGGAATTGAAAATAAAAAGAAAAAGAATTCTTACATGGGATATTTTTCGAAAGAATCCAAAAACTATACTTGCACATCTTCTAATGCCTACACAAACACCATATGCTATCAATGCAAGAAAAAGGGGCATATAAAATTTGAATGTCTATTTAAGAGGAGAGGTGTTAAAAGAAAACAAGTATGGAAGATAAAAGAAACCTCCCTTGAAAAATCCTCCGGACCTAAGAAAATATGGGTACCAAAAATGAAATAATGACTTCACACATATATAAAATAGATAATGGCATTGTTGGCCAAAATAATAGGATGATTTTTTACAAGGCTTAACTTAAGGAAATATAAATAGAAAATATCAAATTTGAGCTTATTATATAAGTGCCTTGATGTTACATGCTACATGCTTACTTGCCTACATGTGATGTTTTGATATGCTATATGCTACATGTGTATTACTTGATTTATATTGAAAGAGTATGGCTCACTATGTTGAAAATTGAGAATGAGATTATTGAGCTTAAGCATAAATTTTTGATACAAGGATAATTCTTGAACATACATATTTTTAAATGAACCACATGGATAAACATACTGCTCTTTATCTATGAGCTATGAAAAATATAGTAGTTATATTGATATCCATGAACTATACATTATGTAATATTAAGCTTTGGTATCTATAAAGTATTTTTGGTTTCACATGTTAAAAATTTCAATAGATATCAAATCTAAAAGCTCACTTGGTATCACAAAGTCAAATTATTTATGAGCATAATTATGTCTATGAGCATGATGTGACATTGATGATCTTAGCATAATATTGGTATTTGATAAGTGTGTTCATGAGAACATACAGGATATGAATCAATGTATGAAGCATGAATAATAAACTTAAAAGCAGAATTGGTGTCAAATATGAATGTATTGAATTCCGGGGGAGTGTCATGAATCATTAATCAATTGATATCATGAATTAAATTTTAAATTTTAAATTGGTATCATAAAAACCATCAAATTAATATCAGCTGGTATCTTGAATAAATGTTGTAAGCTACACACTACCCATGCTATATTGAAAAACAATAACTTGAGTGTGTACATATGTTTGGAATACACAGTTATCGATATGCTCAAAATAATTTTTATTTGAATTTAAATCTTTTCTTTTCTTTTTGATTGATGTCAAAAGGGGGAGAAGTTGTGAAGCAAAAATTGAGCATAATTGAGCATGAATATAATATCTATTCAAAAGAAGTATTTAAGTATTTAATATTAATTGAAAAAACTTATAAAAACCAAAAGAAAATGATGAGCATGATTGATGAAATTAATATTGATTTTATTAAAGCTTATTGAAAGGGGGAGCCTTTTTAAGGCTTACTCACATTTTTGCTCCTTGTTTGTCATCATCAAAAAGGGGGAGATTGTTGGCCTTATAAGGCTTAAAATCTTGTTATATTGTTTTGATGCTAACAAACAAGTGAAATTTAATGTATTTGTGTGAGTAATGATATTTCAGGGTTCATATATGAGAAAGCAAGGTCAAAGTGCTCACAAGGATCAAATGAAGCTTAAATGAGTCAAAGCATGGATTTAAAGATGATATATGAAACCTTGAAGAATATAAGGACATGAATGAGTTGTTGAAAGCCAAGGCATATTAAAGTCCAAAGATCCAAAGAAAAGCAAATTGAGAAAGCTCAAAGAATATGAAAGCTTGAAGAAAAGATGGAAGCTTGAAAGAAACAAAACATGAAGACTCAAGAACCTAGAATGAGAAAAGTTTTAGAAGTTTTCATGTAAGTGCTTTAATGTTTAAACTATCGTTTGAAAAATTTTGAAACTCTTAGGTTAACTTAGACCTAGATACTTTTTAAAATACCAGGAAAATATTTTTATAAGGTCAAAAATTATTTTAAAAAGGTGAGAGTCATTTTTGGAATGAAAAGCATAAAAAAGAGTTTTTCCATTTGTTGTCAGTTTTTATACAGCCGCATTGAGGTGAATTTTTCTCTATGAAAAACTCATTATTTTAAAAAGTTATCAAGATGAAAGTTGTAAAATTTCCTCTTAGATTTCATTTTACACCAAGAAAACCTAGTGTGGAGTTATACAAAAAAAGTTATGGCCAAAAGACTGAACCAAGGTCATTGCTGACAGAGAACAAGACAGAATAGGCAGAGAGTTGCAGCAGCAAGTTCAGACAATTGAACTTGCGACTTCAGATGACTAAACCTGCGACATCAAACGGTTGAACCTTGACTTCAGATGTCTAAACCTATATCTAGTTCTATTTTAAAGGGGTTAAAGGAACTTCAGATGACTGAACTCGAACCTTCAGTCATCTGAACACTGTTCAACGGGAAAAATTTTTAAATTCTAATGTTTTAAAATATAGCCATTTGAGCTTCAAATTTTATAAAAACTTGGGAAACTCTCTAAGGAAACTTTTTCAATATGGAAACAAGTTTGAAAGCCTATAAATACATGGTTTTGCAAATCAAAATTCATCCAAGAGTTGAAAAATATGCTCGTAAAGCTGAAAGCACTTTTGTTCTTCCAAAGCTCTCTTGCTCACTCATTGCAAATCTATTTTTCTGAGATATTCTGAAGTACTAATCGTTCCTCTTTTGAATTCCTACTGCTAATCCTCTTCTAAAAAGGATATTGGTGAATTCTACACTTGAGCTTCATTGTATTTCATATTGATATTTTACATTAAAAGTATATAGTGCTGAAATTGTACTAACTTGCTCTTTGAGAGAGTATACTTGTATGCAGATCTTATTTTGTGTTTCTTATAGTTCTTTGACGTCCCAAAGGGTTGTTTGGATCATTGGCTAAGTAAGGGGACATTAGTTAGAGAGGCGGGCTCTAGCCTATGTAAGGAGTGACCGAATGAGGGAATATCGTTTGGAGAAGGCGGGCTCTAGCCTTAACCAAGGAGTGTTGTAATCGGTATTGTTCCACCCATCAACAGAACTAAACTAGTGAATCCTTTGGTGGTTTTCCAAAGGCGAGGACATAGGCTGGGTATAAGCCGAACCTCGTAAAAATCTCCGTCTCATTCTCTCTTTCCCTTACTCTTTATTTTTAGCATATTTAAATTGCGTGGATGGTTTAAAATTTGGGAATCATATAAACTACATATATTTGAAAATCAAACAAACTTAAGGTTTAATTTTGATTTGGGTTGCAGAAACCTTATGGGAGTACGTTACTTGGTTAGCATCCCAAAAATAAATTTAGCAAAAGTGTATTTGAGTTCTAAATATTTGAAAAGAGTGATTTGATTCATCTATACAGTGCTTTCCCTCAGCGAGCATAAATTCTTATTCACTACAGGGCTTGGTTCAAATTTGGAAAATATAAACAAACAACCATCTTGAGTTGTTATATTACCAAAGTGCTGAATACTTTATGTCTTAGTTTGGTTGTTTGTTGTTTAACTTGTACTTGACAAATAAATTGATTGTTTGGCTTGAAGATATTGTTTAATTGATTGGTTGTTTAATTGTGTTATTGATTGGATAAAATAACTAAGTTCTCGATTGATTAAAGAATTAAACAAACAAGTCAAGAATTAATTAAAAGAAATAAAGGAAGTTTAAGGTATCTTAAAAGGAATTAAAAGAAATTTTTAAAAGCCATTTCACCCCCTCTCTTGGGAAGCTATTCCTAATTTCACAACTGACCTGATTATGCTACATTTGCATGGATTCGATATAATACTGGGTATGGACTGGCCAGCTACTAACCATGCTAATATTGACTATAACGCCCCAACCTGGATCTGCCAGAGAGTACTACGTCTCTCCTCCTCCACCTGGACTAAACAACAAGGGAGAGGGCCTTATCAGACTAATGACTGGCCCCACAAACCAACACGTGTCTTTTTTAGTGTGTTTTGTCCTCACGCACACTTCCTGAGAAAACTTCCTAGGTGGTCACCTATCCCAAGATTGCTCCAAGCCAATCACGCTTAACTATGGAGTTCTCATGGGAAAGCTCCCGGAAAGAAAGGTGCGCCTTGTTGATATGGGTAGTAGCATCTAATATTTTTAAGTCTTTCATCAATGGGGTATCACATTCTCCCCCACTTATAGAACACAACGTCCTCGTTGCGAACCCACATTTCCAAACCCAAGGCGATGTGAATCTCATCACACTTTTGGCAGGGTGTTGGTTCTGATACCATTTGTAATGCCCCAACCTGGGTCTACTAGGGAGCACTGCGTCTTACCTCCTCCACTTGGATTAGACAATAGGGAGGCGGACCTTATCAAACTAATGAATGGCCCCACAAACCAACACGTGTCTTTTTCAGTGTATTTTGTCCTTACTCATACTTCTTGAGAAAAATTCCCAGGTGGTCACCCATCCCAAGATTGCTCCAAGCCCAGCACGTTTAACTATGGAGTTCTTATGGGAAAGCTCCCAAAAAGAAAGGTGCACCTTGTTGATATAAGTAGTAACATCTAATCTTTTTAAGTCTTTCATCTATGGGGTATCATATTGACTATCATCTGAAAGAGGTGATTTTTAAACCACTAGGAAAGCCAGAATTCAAATTTGTTAGGTCACGGGTGCAATCCTCACCTTAGTTAGTGTTAGCCAAGTAGGCGAGAAGACTACTTTTGGACGGATGTCAAGGGTTTATGGCTTATGTAAAGGAGGTGATAGAAAATGAATTAAAGCTTGTCAATACACTAGTAGTTAAGGAGTTTCTAGATGTTTTTTCTAGAAGAACTACCAAAATTGCCTCCCGACCATGAGATAGATTTTACTATTGACTTTCTTCCAAGGACAGAACTGATCTCTAAAGCTCCTTAATGAATGGCTCCAGCAGAATTAGGAGAATTAAAGGATTAGTGGCAGGATTTATTGAATAAAGGGTTCATCATACCTAGTGTATCACCCTAGGGAGCTGTAGTGTTATTTGCGAAGAAGAATGGTGGGTCTATGAGGATGTGCATAGATTACAGGGAAATAAATAAAGTAACAATTAAGAATAGGTATCTTCTACCCCGTATAGATGACTTATTTTATTAGCGTCAGGGTACATGGGTCTATTCCAAGATTAACCTCATATCAGGTTTTCACGAGGTGAAAATTAAAACTGGGGACATCTCGAAGATAACTTTCAGGACCAGGTGTGGGCATTATGAATTTCTAGTTATGTCATTTGGTCTGAAGAATGCTCCTCCTATATTCATGGATTTGATTAATAGAATCTTTCAACGGTATTTAGACCAGTTCATTATGGTTTTCATTGATGACATACTCTCTACTCGACAAGTTTCAAGGAGCATGAGACGCACCTAAGACTAGTTCTTCAATTGCTCAAGGAAAAGAAATTGTATGCCAAGTTTAGTCAATGTGAATTCTAGTTAGAGAAAGTTGCGTTTTTGGGGCATGTTATATCAGGGGATGGAATTTCAGTAGAACTCAGCAAAATAGAGGCAGTGGTGAAATGGGCTTGGTCGAGGAACGTACAAGAAGTCAAGAGTTTCTTAGGTTTGAATAGGAAGACATTTGTGAGCAGAGCTTCCAGGAATTGAAATAAAGGCTCGTCACAGCACCAGTATTGACTATTCCATTTGAAGGTGATGGTTACGTGATCTACTATGATGCGTCTTTGAGGGGGCTCAGAAGTGTATTGATGCAACAGGGCAGAGTAGTATCATATGCTTCTAGACAATTGAAAGAATATGAAAAGAATTATCCCACTCATGATCTAGAATTGGCTGTAGTGGTTCATGCACTGAAAATTTGGAGGCATTATCTATACGGCGAAAGATGTGAAATAATTTCAGATCATAAAAGTTTAGAGTACTTCTTCATGCCAAAATTTTTAAATATACGGCAAAGAAGATGGTTAGAGCTCATCAAGGATTATGATTGTACTATTAGTTACCATTCAGGTAAAGCTAATGTGGTGGCTAATGCACTGAGCCAAAAGTCCATGATAGCAGCATCGTTAGCAGCGAAAATTTAGCACCCGATCTAGATGGACTTGGAGAGGCTTGGTGTGGAGTTAGTAGGGAGTGATCCACAGGCATTAATTGCTAACCTAGTGGTGCAGCCTACGCTATATGAAAAGATTAAAGTAGGTGAGAAGAATGATGTAGAGCTGATGGAGTTAATAGAGAAGGTACATGACGGACAAGGGGAGGAGTTTAGTATATCAAATGATGGAACTCTATGGTTCCACATTAGATTGTGCGTGCCTGCACATGAGGATATCAAAAGGACGATCCTTGAGGAGGCTCACGGGTCCCTATATACGATACATCCAAGTAGCACTAAAATGTATAAGGATCAGTGAGAGTATTTCTGGTGGAGCGACATGAAGAGAGATATTGTAGAATTTGTTCAACAATGTTTGATGTGCCAGTAGGTAAAGGTTGAGCACTAGAGGCTGGCAGGCTAGCTACAGCCACTTTATAGTTCGAAGTGGAAATGGGATCACATTTCTATGGACTTTGTGACAGGTTTACTGCTGGTACGACAGGAGAAAAATGCTATTTAAGTGGTCGTAGATCGACTGATAAAAACCGCTTACTTTATTCCTATTAAAGTCAACCACTCTATGGACATACTGGTAGAAATATATATTCAAAAGATAGTACGATCACATGGTGTGCCAGTGTCTATAGTATCAGACCGAGACCCACATTTCATGTCACGAATTTGGAGGAACTTGTAGGAGGCTCTAGAGTCTTAGTTATCATTCAGCATGGCATTTCATCCTCAGACTAACGAGCAGTTAGAGAGGACGATTCAGATATTAGAGGATATGCTACGAGCATGTGTGCTGGATTTTGGGGGTAGTTGGTGTTGGCCTTACAAGGCTTAATATCCCTTAATGTCCTATTTTGATGCTAAAAAATAATTAGAGCTTAACATGCTTTGTTTAAGTGATGTATTTTCAGGACTTAATGATGAATGCAAGGTTAAAGGATTCATGAAAGCTTGTACTTCAAATAAGGATGATTATATCAAGCTTAAAGCATGGATTCAAAAATGGATTTAAGGATAAAGCTTGAAGATCATGAGAGCATGAGGATTAAAGAGAACTTTATGAAAGCTTAAAGAAAGATGAAACAAGTATAAAGGCCTTAAGGAATTCAAAAATTGAAAATTTGAAAGAGTCTATAGGAAATTTCTTGTTAGCACTTCAAAAAATTTCAATATATGCATGAAACTCTTAGGTTAATTTCTTGGACCTAGATACCTTTTAACATACTTGGAAAATATTTTTATGAGGTCAAAAATTATTTTAAAAAGGTTAGAATCATTTTTGGAATGAAAAACACCAAAAAGAGGATTTTCCAAATGCTGTTAATTTTTCTACATCCGCATTGAGGTGCATGTTTCTCTATCAAAATCATAGTATTTTAAACCGTGTACAACATGAAAGTTTTATAATTTTCTCTTACCTTTATTTTTACACCAAGAATTTCAAATTTGGAGTTATACATAAAACATTATGATCAATAGACTGAAAGGTGCTCGAAGTTGACAATAGCCTTGTGTTTCACCAGTAAACTGCCTGAACCATGACAGGCACCTAGGTGGTCAAGCCAGGCGACTGCCTACGTCCTAGCAAGCGACTACCACTTTAAAATAAACTAGGTAGGTGACTGACTAAAAGAGTCGGTCTATTGCCACGTGACAATTTTTAAATTTTCTTAACGGACAAATTTTTTAAATGAGGTTACTTGGGGCTCAAACTTTGTAAAAACTTTGGGAATACTCCAAGTCACTTGGGGATCAAGTTACATACTTTTTCAAGTCTATAAATAGGCCTCAAATATCATTTAATTAATTAACCAAGAAGCAAGAATTCAAATAAACATTCAAAAAATTCTCTCAATTGCTCTCAACACTCAAAGGCTCTTTCACTCTCATCTTATCTACGAAATTTGCTGAGGTCTTGCTAATTCAATCACCAATCTTGTGCTATAAATTCTAAATCTTTCAATCATTGAAATAATTAATTGGTGATATACTCCATTGAGCTTCAAGTTAAATTTCATATTGTTATTTACTTAGAAGTATATTACAGTGTTGAATTGTTATGCTAATCAGCTCTTTATGTGAGCAAATCTTTGTACACAAATATTTGATTTGTATCTTGTAGATTGATGATTCTAAGGATTGTTTGGATCATTGGCTAAGCAAGGGGATATTTCTTAGAGAGGCGGGCTCTAGCCTAATTGAAGGAGTGACCGAACGAGGGTACATCATTTGGAGAGGCAGGCTCTAGCCTATTGAAGGAGTGTGTAAACGGTATTGTTTCACTTGGAAAAGGAACTGAATTTAGTAATCCTTTGGTGGTTTTCCAAAGGCGAGGATGTAGGCTGGGTATAAGCCAAACCTCGTAAAAATCCTGGTCTCACTATCTCCTTCCTTACTCTCTTTATTTTCAGTATAGATACAATAGCGTGGATGTTTTAAATATTAAAAACATACAAACTAAGTAATTTGGAAGTTAAATAAACTTAAGGTTTAATTTTGATCTGGGTTGCAGAAATTGAAAGGGAGTACGTTGGTTAAACCATATTTTGTGGAAACCATACGGGAGTACGTTACTTGGTTAACATCCCAAAGATGAAATTAACTAACAGTTTATTTGAATTCTGGATTTTGGAAAGAGTCTTGGATTTTATATTACAAATCATATCAAAGAAGTAAATTCATTACTACAGAGCTTGATTCAAATTTATATACAGGGTTGACAACGAAAGCTAAAAGTTGAATCTAATGTATTGTGGTTGAATGGTTTAAAGTTTAATATTGATTGGAATGTCTTTATATTTCAAAGAGTGCTGAATCTCGTGAAATTTTCATCAATCTAAATTGTGCTAGAGTTAACTTATACTTGGAAAATCAATTGGTTGTTTGGTTTGAACATTGTGTTTGATTGGTTGGTTGAATGATTAGTTGATTACTTGTTTGGTTAAGCATTAGTGTTATGAATTAAAAGAACTAAGTTTTTGTGTGATTGGTAAATCAAACAAACAAGTCAAGAATTGGTTATACGAAGTAAAAGAAATAAAAAGAAGTCTTAAAAGGAATTAATAGAAATTTTTAAAAATCCAATTCACCCCCTCTTAGGACTACACCTTGCTTTTCAATTGGTATCAGAGAGGGGTTATAGCAAATCTTAATTAGTGGCTATAAAAAGATCCTAATGGCTCACTTATTCATAGCTCCTTTTGGAGAGGGACAATCTTCAACTAGGACACCCATCTTTTGTTGTTTGAATTACACTCTTTTGAAAATGAGAATGCAAATATCTCTTCAAACTATGAATTGGAAAGCATAGGAGGTTGTCATGGAAGGTGACCAAATTCCCTTTAAACTAGTAGATGGAAGACAAGTTCCCAAAGAGAAAGATGATATGAAAGACTTAGACCATAAGAGGTTGTAAGTTAGTTCAAGTGCCATGAATGCCTTATATTGTGCTTTAGATGCCAATGAATTTAATAGAGTAATGGCTTGCAAATTAGCTAAGGAGATATGAGAGAAATTAGAAGTAACATATGAAAGAACTATAGATGTTAGGGATAATAGGATTGATATGCTTACAAGTGAATATGAAGCCCTTAGGATGAACCCGGATTAATCCATAACTAATATGTTTACTAGGTTCACTCACATAATCAATTCCCTAAATGTACTAGGAAAAACCTACACTACTTATAAGATGATAAGGAAAATTCTTAGAGGGCTGCCACCTAAATGGGAACCAAAAGCCATTGCCATAACGGAAGGTAGAAAATTGAAAAACTCTTCCTTAGATGAACTTATAGGTTCTCTCCTAACATATGAAATGACAATGAATGATAGAAGTGGAAAAACTAAAACCCAAGAATCAATAGCCTTCAAAACTTTAAAAGAAAACTCTAGTAGTGAAGAAGAGATGGATGAAGATGAAATAGCCTTCATATCTAAGAAGCTAGCAAAAATAAATTCAAAATAAAATCCAAATCCAAATCAGATGAAGAAGATATTAGCACCAAGAACTTAAAGAATAAAACCCCTATGTGTTATAATTGCAACAAAGTTGGACATATAGAAACGGAATGTCCACTATTACTAAAGAAAGAGTCTAACAAGAAAAAAAAAAAGGCCATGAAAGCCACTAGTTGGGACATAATGAGTACAAGTAATTCGGAAAATGAATCAAGTAACCAAGTGGTTGCTTATATGTGCTTTATGGCTTGGGACAATAAGGAAAACTCCTCATCTAAATCTTCAAATAATTCTTGTAGTGATAAATCCAATCATGAAAGTATGTCATCTTATGAAGAACTTTAAAATGATATATTCAAAGTTCATGAGATGCTAATCAAGGTAACTAAGCAAAATACTTCATTAAAAAATAAGAATGAAGGTATAATGAAAGAATTAGAATCCCTTAAAACTGTTGAAAGAGAAAAGGATTTAAGAATCAAGAAAATAGAAAGTAAGAATGAAGCTATAACAGAAGAGTTAGAATGTAAAAATCTTGCTGAAAAAGAAAAATACTTGAAAATCTAAGAATTAGAAAGCAAGAATGAAAAGATGATAGAAGACCTTCGATCCCTATCCTCTACGATGTATGAGAAAGATATATATATATATATATATATATATATTTATATATTTCTAAATTAGAGGATAAAATAAGAAAATTGTCTTTAGAGTTAGAGAAATCACAAAAGAAGGATGATAACAAGATATACATTAAAATAAATGATCTAAAAAATCAAATTATTCATAACTTTACAAAAAGAAAAACAAACTTTGACAAAATGATAGACTCACAAAGGATGACTCTAAATAAAGAAGGTATTGGTTTTAATGGAATTGAAAATCTAAGGAAAACGAATCTTTATATGGGTTATTTTTCAAAAGAATCCAAAAATTATGCTAGCACATCCTCTAATGCCTACACCAACACTATATGCTATAAATGTAAGAAAAAAGGGCATATAAAGTTTGAATGTCCATTTAAGAGAAAGGGTGCGAAAACTAAACAAGTATGGAGAATTAAGGAAACATCCTTTATTAAACCAACTGGACCCGCGAAAGTATGGGTACCAAGATGAAAGACTAGTTCATGAATGAAAAACTCCATGGATTAAGTCATTCCCCTTTAAAAATTGAGAAAGTAACTTAATCCATGATCAAAAAACAAACTAATTGAAATAGAAAAAACTTAAAGATGAGTTTAAGAGCTTATTATAACAAATTTAAAACGGCATCGTTGACCAAAATCATAGGATGATTTTTTACAAGGCTTAACTTAAGAAAAATATTAAGAAATATCAAATTGAGCTTATTACATAAGTGCCTTGATTAAGAAAAAGATATTTGAGAATGAAAGCCTATATTCTGCATGCATATATGAGATGCTAAATGCTACATGTGTATGACTTGATTTGAATTGACTTATATTCATAATTTATGGCTCACAATGTTGAAAATTTGAGCGTGAGATTATTCAGCATAAGCATAAATTTTGATATGAAATTAATTCTTGACCATGCATGCTATTGATGAATCACATGGATAAACTTACTGCTCTTTATATTGATATCTATGAGTTATGAAAGATATAATAGTTATATTGGTATTCATGAGTTATGAATATTTTAATTGATATCAAAATTTAAAAGCTCACTTGGTATGACAATCTAAAAGTTCAATTGGTTTTTTAGCATGACAAGTATGATTATATCTATAAGCATGGTATGACATTGATTATATTGGCATGATATTGATTTTTGATACATAATGTGAATCAATGTTTTGAAACAGGGGATGATAAATGCATAATTGGTAACAAAACTGAATGTATTGAATTCAGGGGGAATGTTATGACTTATTGCTTATATTTGATTGTTTTCCTACTAATCAATCGATATCATGAATTCAATTTTAAATTGGTATCATAAAATCAACAATTGGTGTCATGAATAAAGTCAAAGGGGGGAAAAGTTGTTAGTAAAGATGTTACAACTTATATACATGACTATTAAAGCACACTACAAATGCTATATTGAAAAATAATAAATTGAGTGTGTACATATGTTTGATATGCATGTTTGATGATATGCTCAAAATGTGATTTTATTTGAACTTAATCATTTTTTTTTCTCTTTTTGATTGATGTCAAAAGGGGGATATGTTTTAAGTAAAAATTGAGCATGGTATTGCAAAAATTGAGTATGAACATAATATATATCAAAAGGAGGAGAAGTATTTGATAATGTTTCATAATCTTGAACTTGAATGAAGTGATAAGCTTGATTGTAAAAGATTTTTTGAAATTGATATTGACCTTGCAAATATTGTTAAGATGATGCTTATTGAAAGGGGAAGTCTTTTTAAAGCTCACTCCAATTTTTGCTTCTTGTTTGTCATCATCAAAAAGGGGGAGGTTGTTGGCCTTACAAGGCTTAATATCCCTTAATATTATTTTCTGATGCTAACAAACAAGTAGAACTTAACATACTTTGTTTAAGTAATGTATTTTCAGGACTCAATGATGAATGTAAGGTTAAAGGATTCATGAAAACTTGTACTTCAAATAAGGATGATTATATCAAGCTTAAAGCATGGATTCAAAAATGGATTTAAAGATAAAGTTTAAAGATCATGATAGCATGATGATTAAAGAGAACTTGATGAAAGATCAAATAAATATTTTATATGAAATTTCATGTAAGTACTTCAAATAATTTCAATATGGATGCATGAAACTCTTAGGTTAATTTCTTGGACCTAGATACCTTTTAACATACTTGGAAAATATTTTTATAAGATCAAAAATTATTTCAACAAGGTTAGAATCATTTTTGGAATGTAGAGCACCAAAAAGAGGATTTTCCAAATGTTGTTAATTTTTCCACATCCACATTGAAGTGTATGTTTCCCTATTGAAATATCTTTATTTTAAAAATTGTTCAACATGAAAGTTGTTGGATTTTCTCTTACATTTATTTTGACACCTAGCACGTCAAATTTGGAGTTATATAGAAAAAGGTATCATCAAAATACTGAAAGGTGCTTGAAGCTAACAGCAGCCTTATGTTCCACTAGTAGACTGCCTGAACCATGATAGGCGCCTGGGTGGTCAAGCCAGGAGACTGCCTGTGTCCTAGAAAGAAATTGCCACCCTACTTCCGCTTTAAAATAAACAAGGTAGGCGACTGACTAAAAGAACTAGTCTACTACCGCGTGAGAGTTTTTAAATTTTCTTAACGGACAAATTTTTTAAATGAGGTTGCTTGGGGCTCAAACTTTTTTAAAACTTTGGGAATACTCCAAGTCACTTGGGGATCATGTTACATACTTTTTCAGGTCTATAAATAAGCCTCAAAGATCATTGAATTAATTAACCAAGAACCAAGAATTCAAATCAGCATTCAAAAAATTCTCTCAATTGCTCTCAACACTTAAAGGCTCTTTCACTCTCATTGTGACGACCTGCTTATTTTTCACATTTTTTTAATAATAATAAAATCAATATCATAAATCCCAACTCAGTAGATCATAATCCACCTGGACCCGTGGGTACCAGGGATACATCAGAACACATAACGGAAGCCTAAGCAGTAGGAAACAAACATTTATATACATCTCATTACACCATACATCACAATATACCAGACTTACTACAATCATTGTATACATATATACACAACACTCAACCCAAAAATATGTATTAGGGCCATTTCTACAAAATACACCCGACCTTATCAAAATACTCACCCTTCTGAAAGGGCTGATCTACCGTACTAAATCAGCGGGGCTTTACCCGCTCTCCTATCAGGGGCTCCTGAAAAGTTTATAAAATTTTGGGGTGAGACACCTCTTAGTAAGGGAAATAAACTAATACTAGTGTGTGGCAACATGAGTATTTTTTTTTATACATACACCTTACAGAACATATTCAGTAACTATTTGTCAAATATGGGAGAACATATATATCATCAAAACATAGCAGAACATACTGCATTTTCATAAACATATCTCATCTCATACAGTAATAATAACAAAAAAACATTCCTGTTAGGTTAGCTGGTTGTTGTCATGTATTTCCCCCACATGACTGGGTTGTGTGGCCCGAAGGTGGGAATTGACAATGGTTGGCCGACCACTGCCAAGTCAAAAGTACAGTATGTAAGTCAGATGGGTCTGCCTGACCTGGTCCGTACACCAGGGGCAATCACACACACTTCTTAAAAGCCACTTCATACAGCGGTGTTAACACAAATATCATGATCACGAAGACCATGGACACATAGCAACGGTACCGTGCAAGTACTAGCCTAGACCAAGCCAACCAGGTTCTGATATCATATAACTTATACTGAAATTGTGATACATGGATATCTCATATCATTAATAATCAGATCAATCATATCATTTTGTGTTCATACGTATATCATTAAAATCGTCGGCCCGTACACCAGTATTTCACATTTTATCATAGCACGGCTCGTACGCCGGCAAATCATTGCACATAACTCGTACGCTAACAAATCACATCCATAACTCGGCCCGTACACCAGCAAATTATGTCATAGCACAGCCTATACGCTGACAAATCATAGCACAGCCTGTACGCTGGCAAATCACATCCATAGCTTGGCCCGTATGCCAGAAAATCATATCATAGCACACCCCGTATGGTGGCAAATCACATCCATAGCATGACCCGTACACTGGCAAAATGTATCCATAGCTTAGCCCGTACGCTGGCAAATCATACACATAACTCGGCCCGTACACTGGTTTTCCATTATAAAAATCCGAGTCATAATCACATTTCCAGAAAACAGTATTTCATAACATTTTGTTCTCATGCCACACTAATAGGTTTTTCACATATTCAACATACCATCATTTTAACAGTATTTTCCCAAATATAAATCATATATAAATATATTTATTTTTCCTGAAACCAAATGCTATAACGATATACATTTTTTTCATAAAATACTAACTTAATTTATCCCCTTACCTGATTCTTGAAAAACCTCCAAGAAAATATGCCCCGCACCCGCATGGTTCCCAACTCAACACCCTGGAAACAACATTCCACAAAACTAAAGTTTAGTATTTCTAAGTGTATAACACTTTCTACAACTATCAAAAATCCAAATATTGAGTAGAAAGCCTTACCCTGGATTTGGGATGGTTCCCACTTCAGCCCCACCAACGATCCGCTCCAGCAGACTTCCAGATAACTTTCCCAAGAGCATTGCGGTGGCTTTAGATCATCGAAGCAGTGGAAATTCGGCCCAAAATCTTAATGAGAAGGAGGAAAAATTGTATGGGAAGAGAGAGAGGGATTTGGTGCAGGAAAAATGACTAAAAATCATGTTTAACCCTATTTATACTGCGGGATTCGTCGACAAGCCACGTTACCTCATCGACGAGTCCTTCAATAATTTCGTTGATAAAATCCACTCCTTGTCGATGAAATTTAGACTGCCCAAAACCTCTCTCGATATTTCCTCGTCGATGAATCTTGCCTTCGTCAATGAGGTCCTCTTATACCCTCGTCGACGAATCGCTTGTGTTCATCGATGAGGTCCTAAAAATTTCTCTCTGTTTATTCCCTTTCTTTTATTGTTTAAGTACCATTATTCTTCGGGTCATTACATTCTCCCCTCCTTATAAAATTTCATCCTCGAAATTTACTATTCACATAACTCGTCATCCATTAACAAGAAAAGGGTCTACTTATTTTATTACTTACCCTCACTTATGACGGAGGAATACCATGGTTACATTCTGATTCCTGGGAGATTACATATACAAAAGAAAAAAAATTCTCCCAAAACTAAAATGCTACACTAATTAAACCATTACATGTACCTGTAAAAGAAATATAACTTAACTACTTAAGTTTCTTGAAATAGTTGTGGGTACTTCTGCTTCATCTGCTCCTCGGACTCCCAAGAAGCCTCTTCTACCGCATGATTCCTTCACAAAACTTTTACCTGAGGAATCTTTTTGTTACGTAACTCCTATACTTTCCTATCTAGAATCTGTATTGGTACCTCCTCATACACCAGTGAATCACTAGGCTCTAATTCATCATAACTGAGGATATGAGAAGGATTTGAGACGTATTTCCTCAACATAGCAATATGGAACACGTCGTGGATCCTGGACAATACTGGTGGTAAAGCTAGCCTATAGGCTACCGGCCCCACTTTATCTAAAATCTCAAATGGACCGATAAACCTAGGACTAAGTTTACGCTTCTTCCCAAATCGCATAACCCCTTTCAATAGAGCTATCTTCAAAAACATATGATTACCCACATCAAGTTCTAGATTCCTGCAATGATTATCAGCATAACTTTTCTGTCGGCTCTGAACTACACTGATTCTGTCCCTGATAAACCAAACCTTATCACACACTTGCTGCACAAGCTCTAGCCCCACTACTCGCCGCTCAACCATTTTATCCCAAAATAAAGGAGAACGACATCTCCAATTGTACAAAGCCTCAAATGGTGCCATGCCAATGCTGGACTAGTAACTGTTATTATACGCAAACTCTACTAGTGGCATGAACTAAGTCCAACTACCCCCAAAATCCAATACGCACGCACAGAGCATATCCTCTAATGTCTGTATCGTCCTCTTAGTCTGCCCATCTGACCAAGGATGGAATGTCGTGCTAAACGATAACTGAGACCCTAAAGCTTCCTACAAGCTCCTCCAAAAATGTGATGTAAAATGCGGGTCTCGATTTGATACAATCGATACTAGCACCCCATGAGAACAAACTATCTCCTGAATGTAGATCTCCGCCAAACGGTTGAGGGAGTAGCTGATCTTAATAGGTGTAAAGTGGGCAATCTTAATCAAATGGTCAACAATCACCCAAATGGCATTCTGGCCATGTAATGTCGTCGGTAGACCTAACACGAAGTCCATAGATATATGATCCCACTTCCACTCTAGGATAAATAATGGCTGCAACTGACATGCTAGCCTCTGGTGCTCAGCCTTTACCTACTAGCACGTCAAACACTAGACTACATACTCAGCGATCTCTCTCTTCATACCACTCCACTAGTACGACTCTCGTAGATCTCTGTACGTTTTCGTACTACCGAGATGAACTAAATACAAAGATTTGTGAGCCTTTTCTAAAATAATCTTCCTGATCTCAGTATCAGTAGGAACGCAAAATCTAGAACGGAACCGCAAAGCTCCCTCATCTGCAATACTAACTTCCTCCCCTTGACCACTCTATACTCTGTCTATCACCTTTTCTAATTCTAGATCTTCCTTTTGAGCGAGTTTAATTCTTTCTTGCAGAGTAAGTTGTACTACTAGGCTGAAAATACACACCGAAGGATCACTCTCTACCAATTCTATGCTAAGTCTCTCCAAATCCATCATGATTGGATACTAGATCTCGTAGCCACCAACATTGGTTCCCTGGATTTCCTACTCAATGCATCAGCTACCACATTTGCTTTTCCTGGGTGATAACTGATGGTACAATCAAAATCCTTAATCAACTCCAACCACCTTCTCTGCCTTATATTCAATTCCTTCTGTGTGAAGAAATACTTTAAGCTCTTATGGTCGGAGAAAATCTCACACTACTCACTGTATAGGTAATGCCTCCAAAATTTCAATGCGTGTACCACTGCAGCCAATTCAAGATCATGTGTAGGGTAGTTCTTTTCATATTCTTTTAATTTTTTGGACGCATACGCCAATACCCAGCCATGCTGCATCAATACATAGCCAAGTACTTTTAAGGACGCATAATTGTAAATGACATACCCCTCACCCCCTGATGGGATAACCAATATTGGTGTTATAACTAATCTTTGCTTCAGTTCTTGAAAACTCTACTTATAGCTGTTGTTCCACTCAAATCTGACATTCTTCCTCATCAGTCGTGTCAAAGGTCTTGACAAAGCTAAGAATCCCTCAACGAAATGGCGATAATAGCCAACTAGCCCCAAGAAACTAATGATCTCCTGGACATTTCTCGGTCTAGCCCAATTCACTACCGCCTCAATCTTGCTAGGATCCATTGAAATACTGTCTCCAAATACAACATGCCCTAAAAACCCGACCTTCTTAAGCAAGAATTCACATTTACTAAACTTGGCGTACAACTTCTTTTCCCGAAGTGTATGTAAAATCTGTCTCAAGTGTGTCTCATGCTCCTCACAGCTTCTCAAATAGACCAGTACATCATCAATAAACACAACAACAAACTGGTCTAGGTATTGGTGGAAGACTCTGTTCATCAAGTCCATAAATACCACAAGAGCATTATTCAAACCAAACGGCATAACAAGAAACTCGCAATGCCCGTACCTGGTCTTGAAGGCCGTCTTTGGGCGTCTTCTGCTTTCACTTTTACCTGATGGTAGCCGGATTTGAGGTTAATCTTTGAATACACTTGTGTACCCTGGAGCTGGTCAAATAATCGTCAATACGGGGTAGAGGATACTTATTCTTGATTGTCACTTTATTAATCTCCCTATAGTCTATACACATCCTCAAAGTCCTGTCTTTCTTCTTCACAAATAAAACTGGAGCTCCCCATGGAGATACATTGGGTTATATGAAGCTCTTATCAAGCAGATTTTGCAACTGATTCTTCAATTCTGCAAATTGTACTGGCACCATTCGATAAGGTATTTTAGAAATCGGCGCTATACCGGAAGGTAGATCAATAGGGAAATCTACCTCACGATCGGGTGGCAAGCCTGGTAACTCATTTGAGAAAACATCTGTAAACTCCTTTACTACAGGTGTGCTAGCAAGTTTTAATTCATTCTCCAACATCTCCTTCACAATAGCCACAAACCCCTGACAACCACTCAGCAGTACTCTTCTGGCTTGAATAGTTGAAACTAGCTGAGGTGAGGATTGCACTCGCGACCCTACGAACTTGAACTCTGCTTTCCCTGGTGATTAGAATATCATTTCTCATGCTCGGCAATCTATGCTGGCAAAATTAGTTGCTAGCCAATCCATGCCAAATATAACATCAAACCTGTGCATGTCTAGCACTATCGGATCAGCAGACAAAGTCTTTCCTTGAATATCAACTGGACAATCTCGGAGCAACCTACTACACCTCACTACCCGACCTAGTCGGTGTAGATACCAACAATTCAACATCTAATGATTGTGTTTCAGTCCACATAATTTAACACACCCCGAAGACACGAATGAGTGTGTAGCTCCTGAATCAAACAATGTAATAACTTTAAAAGAAAACATAATAACCATACCTGTCACCACGTCACCTGCCATCTCAGCCTCACCCGACGTCAAAATAAACACCCTGGCTGGAGCCATATTCCTCTGCTGGCCCCCACGTGTCGCCTGATAACCTCCTCTATATGGTCTGGGAGCTGGAACAAAATCTAGTGGGGTAGGGCAGTCTTGCACCATATGCCCCGATCTATCGCAGCGATAGCACACCATACCACCAGCTCGATACTCTCCCTAGTGCCTCCTACCATAAGTTTGACAGATTGGAGGACCCTGCCCTGTCTGCACCTTATGTCCTCCCATCTCTTGTCTCCGCCCTCTTCCATAGTTTCCTCTCCTCCACTGACCCGGTCTATGACCCTGCTGATAGCCGATAGATGCAGATCTCCTCCTCTATCCCTGCTCCTCTGCATCAAGACGTTCACCAATCTCTGCCAAGGCCGCCTAATAGACTAACTCAGAAAAATCCTAGATTCACAGCACCACTACCTGCTTGAATATACTCCGCCTTAAGACTCTCTTAAACTGCCTCGCCTTCTTTACATCATCAGGAACAATGTATGGGGTGAAACGAGAGAGCTCGATGAAACATGTTGCATATTGCTGGATGGATAGTTGTCCCTGCTTCAGAATCAGGAACTCTTCTACCTTAACCTCCCTGATAGTAGCTGGAAAATACCTATCGAAGAACAATTCTTTAAACCAGTCCCATGTCATGGCTATCGGAGTTACCCTCTGCTACTCCAGCAGTCTCACCGTAGTCCACCACCTCTCGGCCTCTTTTTTCAATCTATAGGTGGCAAAGAGGACCTTCTGATCCTCAGTACACTACAATACGACCAATACCTTCTCGGTCTCCTGCCTCCAATTCTCAGTGGCTATAGGATCAACTCCACCTAAGAATGCCGGAGGATTCATCTTTGTAAACTTCTCTATAGTGCACCTATGGCCTACAGATGGACCACTCTGCTCCCTTGAGCTCCTAGCAATCTTAGTCATAACCTGCTGAGCCACGCTACGTAATACAACGTCCGAGTCGGTTCCAGCTGCACCTGATGGTGCTGCTCCATCATTGCCACTTGCATGGGCACTATTTCCTACTGGATCCATCCTGGAAACAACAAACACAACTTAGAAATCCTATCCTCATTACTTACCCACCTATCCTCACCACTTATCTCAACATCTCTAACTCATTTCAAATCCTCAGTCCTACATTTTAGGAACACAACCCGCCAACAACTTGCAATGGTTTTCATGAAATTGTCACCCTAGGAAAAACACAAAAACTACCACGGAAGTCCTGCCTCCAGACTATAGAATAACCTTAAATCATTTCCAATACTTTGGTATTGTTTCCGCTACATTCCAAAGTCTACAAAACCTAGCAACCTGGGCTCTGATACCAAACTGTGACGACCTGCTTATTTTTCACATTTTTTTAATAATAATAAAATCAATATCATAAATCCCAACTTAGCAAATCATAATCCACCTGGACCCGTGGGTACCAGGGATACATCAGAACACATAACGGAAGCCTAAGTAGCAAGAAACAAACATTCATATATATTGCATTATACCATACATCATAATATACCAGAGTTACTCTAATCACTATATACATATATACACAACACTTAACCAAAAAATAAGTCTTAGGGCCATTTCCACAAAATACATCTGACCCTATCAAAATACTCATCCTTTTGGAAGGGCAGATCTACCGTACTAGATCAGCGGGGCTTTACCCGCTCTCCTATCAGGGACTCCTGAAAAGTTTATAAAATTTTGGGGTGAGACACCTCTCAAAAAGGAAAATAAACTAATACTAGTGTGTGGTAACATTAGCATTTCGTGTTATACATACACCATATAGAACATATTCAGTAACTGTTTGTCAAATCTGGGAGAACATATATATCATAAAAACATAGCAGAGCATACTGCATTTTCATAAACATATCTCATCTCATATATCAATAATAACACAAAAACATTCCTGGTAGGTTAGATGGCTGTTGTCATGTATTACCCCCACATGACAGGGTTGTGTGGCCCGAAGGCAGGACCTGACAATGGTTGGCCGACCACTGCCAAGTCAAAAGTACATTCTATAAGTCAGATGGGTCTGCCTGACCTGGTCCATACACCAGGGGTGATCACACACACTTCTTAAAATCCACATTGACCATCCAATCCCACACCACTCCGTACAGTGGCATTAACACAAATATCATGATCACAAAGAACATGGACACATAGCAACGGTACCGTGCAAGTGCTAGCCTAGACCAAGTCAACCAAGTTCTGATATCATATAACATATACTGAAATTGTGATACATGGATATCTCATATCATTAATTATCAGATCAACCATATCATTTTGCATATACACGTATATCATGAAAATCATCGGCCCGTACTCCGGTATTTCAAATTTTATCATTGCTTGACCCGTACGCCGACATATTATAGCACAACCTGTATGTTGGAAAATCACATCCATAGCTCAGCCCATATGCTAGCAAATCATATCATAGCACAGCCCGTACGCTGACAAATCACATCCATAGTGCAACCCGTACGCCGGCAAAATATATCCATAGCTCAGGCCGTACGTTGGAAAATCATACACATAACTCGGCCCATACGCTGGCAAATCATATATAAAAATCTCGGCCCGTACGCCGGTTTTCCATTATAAAAATCCATGTCATAATCACATTTTCAGAAAACAGTATTTCATAACATTTTCTACTCATGCTACACTAACAGGTTTTTCACATATTCAACATACCATCATTTTAACAGTGTTTTCCAAAATATAAATCATTTATAAATATATTTATTTTTCCTGAAACCAAATGCTCTAACGATATACATATTTTTCATAAAATACTAGCTTAATTTATCCCCTTACCTGATTCCTGAAAAGCCCCTAAAAAAATTTGCCCTGCACCTGCAGGGTTCCCAATTCAATATCCTGGAAACAACATTCCCCAAAACTAAAGTTCAGTATTTCTAAGTGTATAACACTTTCTACAACTATCAAAAATCCAGATATTGAGTAAAAAGTCTTACCTTGGATTTGGGATGGTTTCCACTTCAGCCCCATCGACGATCCGCTCTGGCAGACTTGCAGAGAACTTTCCCAAGAGCGTCCTAGTGGCTTCAAATCATCAAACTAGTGGAAATCCAGCCCAAAATCTTAATGAGAAGGAGGAGAAACCGTATGTGGGGGGGAGAGAGAAATTTGGGGCAGGAAAAATGACTAAAAATCACGTTTAAACTTGTTTATATTGCGGGATTCGTCGACCAGTCACGTCACCTCGTCGACGAGTCCTTCAATAATTTTGTCAATGAAATCCACTCCTCATCGACGAATCCCCTGTGTTCGTTGACAAGGTCCTGAAAATTTCTCTCGGTTTATTCCTAGGCTTTTATTATTTAAATACCATTATTCTTCGGGTCGTTACACTCATCTTCTCTACGAAATTTGCTAAGGTCTTGCTGATTCAATTACCAATCTTGTGCTACAAATTCTAAATATTTCAACCATTCAAAGAATTAATCGGTGATATACTCCCTTGAGTTTCAAGTTAAATTTCATATTGTTATTTGTTTTGAAGTATATTATAGTGCTGAATTGTTGTACTAATCAGCTCTTTGTGTGAGCAGTTTTTTGTACACAAATATTTGATTTGTATCGTGCAGATTGATGATTCCAAAGATTGTTTGGATCGTTGGATAAGCAAGGGGATAATGCTTAGAGAGGTGGGATCTAGCCTAATTGAAGGAGTGACAAAACGAGGGTGCATCGTTTGGAGAAGCGGGCTCTAGCTTATGAAGGAGTGTGTAAACGATATTGTTCCGCCCGGCAATGGAACTGAATTTAGTAATCCTTTGGTGGTTTTCCAAAGGTGAGAATGTAGGCTGGGTATAAGCCGAACCTCGTAAAAATCTCGATCTCACTCTCTCTTTCCTTACCCTTTTTATTTTCAGTACAGATACAATTGCGTGGATGTTTTAAATATCAAAATCATACAAACTATGTAATTTGGAAGTTAAATAAAAATTAAGGTTTAATTTTGATTTGGGTTGTAGAAATCAAAAGGGAGTACGTTGGTTAAACCATATTTTGCGAAAACTATACGGAAGTACATTACTTGGTCAACATCCCAAAGATAAAATTAACAAAGAGTTTATTTGAATTCTGGAATTTGGAAAGAGTGTTGGATTTTATATTACACATCATATCAAAGAAGCAAATTCATTACTACAGGGCTTGATTTAAATTTGTATATAGGGCTAACAACGAAAGCTGAAAGTTGAATCTAATGTATTGTGGTTGAATGGTTTAAAGTTTAATATTGATTAGAAAGTTTTTATATTTAATATAGTGCTGAATCTTGCAAAATTTTCATCAATCTAAATAGTGCTTCAGTTAACTTATACTTGAAAAATCAATTGGTTGTTTGGTTTGAACATTGTGTTTGATTGGTTGGCTTAATTGATTAGTTGATTACTAGCTTGGTTAAGCAATAGTGTTGTGGATTAAAAGAACTAAGTTCTCGTGTGATTGGTAAATAAAAAAAACAAGTCAGGAATTATTTAAACGAAATAAAAGAAATAAAATAAGTCTTCAAAGGAATTAAAAGAAATTTTTAAAAATCCAATTCACCCCCCTCTTGGGACTACACCTTGCTTTTCAGTTGGACCCAGTATTTGCTGTTAGTAGAGTTTGTATACAATTACAGCTATCAAACCAGCATCGTTATGGTACCTTATGAGGCGCTATATGGTAGGATATGTCATTCTCTTCTATACTAGGATGAGGTAGGTGAAAGGTGAGTTTTGGGACCAAAAATAGTGCAGCAAGCGTACGATAAAATCCAGCTTATTAGAGAAAGAATCAGTGCAACTTAGATTCGGTAGAAAAGCTATGCAAATAATCACCATCAAAAATTGGAATTCGAAGTAGGAGACCATGTATTTATGAAAATAACACCACTAAAAGGAACTATGAGCTTTAGGAGGAAGGGTATGCCAAGCCTTAGGTTTATTGGCCCTTTCGAGATACTTGAGAGAGTGGGGTCAGTTGCCTACCGGCTAGTTTTACCACCAATTTTATATAAAATACACGATGTATTTCATATTTCTATGCTGATAAAATACATCCCAGATCCCTCCCATGTGGTCAGTTATGCAAAGATAGAGCTCAGAGAATCACTGGCTTGTGAGGAGATACCAGTGCAAATCTTAGGCGGAAAAGAATAGGAATTGCATAATAAGAGAATCCCATTAGTAAAAGTCGTGTGGAAAAATCATGTAGTGGAAGAAGCTTCATTGGAGCTTGATGAAGAAATACGATAGAAATACCCATATATATTTTTTGGGGATCAGTAGTAATTAGCAAAATATGCAGGTAAGTATGTTAAGTTTCTTTTGTGCAAGTTAGTAAGTACATGTAATAATTTTTTGTAAAAAGGTAGTGTTGGCCTAACAAGGTTTTTCAATTGGTTTTGGTGAAAACAAACAAAGGACTATTTAACTTGGAAAGGTTGAGTTTGTGTGTTTCAGGATATATGGTTCAAGATAAGCTCAAGTATGGTTCAAGAAAAGTTCAAGTATGGTTCAGGTAAAGCTCCAGTATGGTTTAAGATAAGATAATCAATGATACAAGGAGAAACTAAGACATTTGTAGATCAAGCAAAGAATTTCACAAGTTAGATTGAAGAGGATATCAAGCTTGGCATACAAAGTTTTAGGAAATATATTGTAAGTATTTCAAAAGATAAAATATCGTTTGAAATATGTTTTGAAGCTCTTTCAAGAGATTATAAGGACTTAAAGACTTATTGAAGTTTTCTAAAATAAACCTTGTAAAAATCATAGGAAAGCAAATTAGCTTTTAAAGACAAATATTTTTTAAAATAGGTTTTTGGGAGTTCAGATGACTAAACTTTTCAGTTCAGATGACTGAACTTCATGTTTAGACATCTGAATAATTACTTCAGATGTCTGAAGATTAAGTGCAGACATCTGAAGATTTTTTGGATCGAAACAAAAACATGTAGTAGCACTTCAGACGTCTGAACTCGCAACTTCAGACATCTAAACCTGGCACCTCAAACGTCTGAACCCTATCTTCAGATGTCTGACCCTGTGTCCAGTTGAATTTTTAAAGGGTTTCGGGAACTTTAGATGTCGGACCTTGAATCCTCAGATGTATGAACATTGCTCAACGGGCAAATTTTTAAAAATCTTATTTTTTAAATTATAGCCGTTTGAACCCTAAATTTTCTAACAACTTGGGAAACTTTCTATGGAAACTCTTGCAACAAGGAAACTTGCTTGGTAGCCTATAAATACATGGTACTTGTAAATCAAAAACACGCGAAGCATTGAAAATCTCTCAAACTCTCTTGCTCTCAAAATCTCTCTTTGATCAAACTCTTGCAAGCTGAAAGTATTGTTATTTTGATACTCTTGCTCATCAATTCCTGAAGAAAGATTATTTATTTCTCATTTGGAGAAAAGAAATTTGGTGTAATCTCTGTTAAAGCTTCAAAAGTTTATTTCTTGCTTGATATTTATCTTTTGGAGTACATAGTTTTAAATTTGTACTAATCTGCTCTTTGTGTGAGCTTCTTTTGTAAACCAGTTTTTTTGATATCTCTATTGTAGATTTTGAACGATTCCTAGTTGTTGGATCGTTGACCAAATAAGGGTATATTATTTAGAGAAGGCAGGCTTCAGCCTTGGCCAAGGAGTGATTGTAAACAGGCAATGTTCCACCCGGTAACGGAACTGCTAGTGGAAACCTTTGGTATTTTGCCAAGGGCGAGGATGTAGGTTGTGTTGGAGCCGAACCTCGTAAAAATCTTGTGTCTTTCTCTCTTCTTTACTTTTTATTCTCTGTACTTGCTGTTATTGTATGATTTAAAAGTGCAGGTTGCAGATTTTAAAGTAAGAATGAAACAAAGACTCTTGATATTTAGAACGAAACAAAGATTCTTTATATTGAAATATTATGATTTTTCCCAAGATAAGCATGTCATAGCAGTTTTCAGGAAAACCCTAAAAATAGTACAAGAACTATGGTTTTAAGATTATGTTAAATAGTGCAAGAATTTATGTTAATTGCATTATGAATTATGCCGGCGTAAATGCCGCTATTTTTATGTTATGATTTATGTCGGCATAAATACCATGATTTTTACATGATGAATTATGCCAGTGTAAATGCTATGATTTTTACATTATGAATTATGCTAGCGTAAATGCCGTAATTTTTATGTTATGAATTATACCGGCATAAATTCCGTGATTTTTACACTATGAATTATGCCAGCATTGATGCCGTGATTATGTATGATATGTAAGAAATCATGAAATATTTTTATGTCAAATATTACTCTGAAATATGAAACAACTATGTTTAATATTATGAAATATATTATATGTTATCAGAAGCCGGATGGCATAGTTTAGTTTTACGAAGCACGGTACTGTGGCTATATGTTCACGATTATTAATATGTTAGTGCTACCACACATCTAAAGTAGAGTGTGGGAGATGGCAGTCGATGTGGCCTTATGGGAGTATTGTAGATCCCCTGGTACTCTGACATAGGTGGAACTGACCCATCGTACTTTTACACCTATGTTTGACTTAGCATGGTTGGCCAGCCATTGCAAGGTCCCGCCTTCGGGCCACACAACCCTATCGTGTGGGGGATAAGGCATGACAATAGCTAACTAACTATCTATCTTGGGTAATAATTCAAGTATGATATGGTTATATAAGATGATTTTTCAATACAGAAAATTTGATAGTTTAAACTACGTTATGTTAAATATGTTTTAGTTTATACCAGTTATGAATTATGTAATGCTTATATGTATATCATGAACAATACTCATATTTCCACACATTGATATTAGTTTATCTCCCTTACTAAGAGGTGTCTCACCCCTACCTATACAAACACTTCAGGAAATCCTGGTAGAAGGGCGGATAAAGCTCGGCAGTGGTAGGAGTTGGTTGAACTACCCTGTCAAAAGGGTAAGTAGGTGAGATAGAGTGAGATGGGTTTTTGTGATTATGACCCTAGGATACTTTTTAAGTCTTTTGTGGATGATTGTATGTATATATATATAACAGATTCAATAGAACTCTAGTATGATTTCTGGTGTTGTATGACATGTATGTGATTTATGTTTTTCGCTACTTAGGTATCCGAGTTGTATGACAAATATATCCCTAGTACTCATGGGTTCAGGTTGATCATGATTATGACAGTTTAGTAGGACATTAGAATTATTAATATTATTATTATGTTTGAAATATATATATATATATATATATATATATATATGGTAAAATAGGCGGGTAGTTACAACACCTGTAATAGACATTTAAGTAATTGTTTTTGGTACCCATTTTTTCTTAGGTCCATGAGGGTTAGTGCTCGACTCTCCCTTAACTCTCCATACCCTTTTCATTTTAACATCTTTGTTCTTAAAAAGGACAATCGAATTTTATATGACCCATCCTTTTACATTTAAAGCATGTAGTATATTTATAAGATTATTTTGATGGAGCATAAGCTTTTGATTCTCTTACAAAATAACTCATGTAAAGATGTTTTTCTTTCAATTTTTATTTCCATTAAAACCAAGTCCTTCTTTATCTAGGGAATTTCTTTATGCCCCAAGAATTCTTTCAAAGTTACTCTGACCCTCTGTGAATTTATGAATAATTTTAGAATTGTCTTTCAAATTTCTTTCCAATTCCTCAATTTCTAAGTCCTTTTCTTTTATCATAGGTACATGAGACTCATTCTATTTTTCAGTAAACTTTAAGAGTTCTTTAACATTACATGTCAAATCAGAAATTTTCTCAGTTTTCTTCTTAAACATTTTAAGCGTGTACAAATATTCTTGTTGCAACTCATTATAAGAAAGCAAGCTATTTTCATTTTCTAAATCACTGGAATAATAAGATGAAGCAGAGCAAAAAGATTGTACCTCATGGTCTTCATGAGCCATCAGACATAGATTTGCGATCTGGTCATCACTATATTCAGATTTTGAACTACTGGTACTATGAGTATCCCAACCAACCTTTAGTGTCTTCTTCTTCTTTTTGGACACTTTCTTTAGCTAGGGACAATATGACTTCATATACCCAACTTCTCTATAGTTATAGCATGTAGGAAGCTCATCATTTTGCCTCCTCTTGCTACACTCTCCTTTTTCTAATTTCGAGTTCTAAAATTTTCTATTAAACTTCGTATTCTTCTTTAGGAACTTTCCAAACTTCCTTGTTAGCAAAGCCATTTCATCTTCTGATTCTAAGTCACTTCCTTCACTAGAGTTGCTAGATGATGCCTTAAGAGCTGTAACTCTCTTTGCTATATTTTTCTCATTTTTCCTCTCATTTATCACTAGCCCATAAGTGATGAGCGATCCGATCAGTTCATCAACTGACATCTCTCTCAAATTCCTTCCTTCGGCTATAGCAATAGCTTGAGCTTCCCATATTGGCGGTAGTCCCCTAAGGATTTTCCTGATTAACTCATAAGTAAGGTAAGATTTACCAAGAGCATTTGATGAATTCATGATGTGTGTGAATCTAGTGTACATGGATTGAATAGACTCATCAGCAATCATTTTAAATGCCTCATATTCACTAGTAAGCATATCAATCCTACTATATTTTACTTCTTTAGTGCCTTCATATGTTACCTCTAATTTTTCCCATATTTCTTTAGCAGTTTTACAAGTCATTACCCTATTAAACTTATTAATGTATAGTGCACAGTATAGGAGGTTTATAGTAGTAGTATTTATTTAAACATATTTCCAATCATCATCAGTATACTCATCTTCAGTCTTAGGTACATTTACTTTATCAACTACTTTCATAGGCACATGGTTTCCTTTGGAACTATTCTCCACACTTTCCAATCAACATTGAAAAGATATATACTCATCCTTCATTTCCAATAAGTGTAATTTACACCACAAAAAATTGGTGGTCTAGTGGACAACTGTCCGTCACAGAATGGGGTTACACCAATGTGTGCCATATGATCTTTTACAAAAATAACGGTTAAGTCTATGTAAGCTAGCTCTGATACCAAATGTGAATTACGGTGTTATCCCAAGAGGGGGGGGGGTGAATTGGGTATTTGAAAAAAATAGGTCATTTAGGTTCTAATTTTGAAAACTAACAATTTTAAACTTGCAAGCTACTTACAACTACCTCATTGTTTCACAATTAATTAATTTTATGAGTGTCTTTATCAAGTATACAATGTTACCAAATTACTCACAATGAGATTACGTGGAAATTAAAGAGAGACAAGGGTAAGAGAGATGCAAACTCGATTTTTACGAGGTTCGGCCTACCCTAGCCTATGTCCTCACCTTGAGCAACCTACTCAAGGATTCCACTAAAAATCCGCACCTTTAACTAGAACGAAGCTTGCCTTACAATTCGCTGCTTACAAGAGGCCTGGCTTCCTCTTCAACCTCAGTTCATAGCTCGAACCGTGAATACAAAATAATGAATACAATTTCTGCAAAACTCAAAATTCTTTTAACAAAGCTGGTGAGTACAAGATAAATCCTAATACATAATCGTATGATAAATGCTTGAAGCACAGTATGTATGTAATAATATGATTTTTATAAGAAGAATGATATGCTTCAAAAATCTACCTTTTTATCAATATCTCCTAAAAATAATTTTTATAAATAAATGCTTTGGAGAACTTAGGGTTTGAGTTCAATACACTTTATGCAAGAATACTAAACAAGATCTTCTTTAAAAAATAGTCTTGAATATAATGCAGACCTAAGTTCTTACTATTAAATAACTCATAAGATTAAATCTTTGAATAAAAATAGGACTTTGAATATTTGAAAGATTTAAACAATATTTTTTGAACACTTTTTTTTTTTTTGACACCAATGAAGTAGATCTCTTTGGATAAAAATATATGTTTGAATATTTCAAGGATTCAAAACTTTAGAATACTATTCCCAAAAGATTTTTTTCAAATGAATAACTATTGGAAAATAAGTTTCTTGCTCCCAAAAAGATTTTTCAATAAACAAATAATGGAGAAGATGACCGATTAATAAAAATTTGAAAGCTCAATAAAATATTTTTCCAAACCTCAAGATCAAACTAGATTCATTAGAAGTTGTGCATGTATTTGTTTGGATCTTGAATATGTGAATGCCCAGGAAAATGTGACTTCTTTGGAGTGTAGGCAATGATTCTTAGCAATATGTTCAAAGCTTCTCAAAGGTATGCCAAAGATTGATGCAATAAGCTCAAAGTTCTCAAGAGATAGGCAAAAAGTGGTACTCTAGAGTTTAAAGATTGTTTTTATAAGTGTTCTTAGCCCTAGATTAAATCCTGGCCATTGGATCATTTAAAAATAAGAGTTTTAGTTCGTGTCCGTGCTGAAACATCAATCAGCGTCCCAACCTTCATCGATGAATGGGTAAGTTTGTCGATGAGGCCATGAGTTTGTTGATGAGAGCACTATGTAAACTTTTTGGGTTCTCGTATTTGTTCATCGATGAGATAACACTATTCATCGTTGAGTGGCCTTCATACGTTCGTCAACGAGGCCATTGGGTTCATTGACAAGGCCTCTAAAATTTGCCTCGAAAAATTTCTTCCAACTTAGAACTAATGTAAATGTATTTTTCATGAAATGCATGAGTCCTAAAGTCTGTCTAGGGTATATTTGAGCTTCAAGTTATATCATATGGCATATATAAATACATTCAATTCTAAATACCCATTCCATTAAAGATCTTGAACTTGAAGCTTGCTTCTTCATCCTTTCATCCCTCTAGTTCAATGGATTATGCCAAGTGATATGTGCTTTAGGTTCCTCGTGGCTTCCATACAAGTTTACCGTTCGTGCATTCTAAATCATGGTCCTGTTCACAAACTCAATTGCACATGTCAAATATCAAGTGATTTATCATTATCAAAACAGGATTGGTCTCATAAAGTCAACACAATTGATGTTTGCTATGAAGCTCTTAAGTTAATCACTTGGACTTAGATACCTTTTTAAAGACTTGGAATTTTTTTTTACAAAGTCCAAATATCATTTCAAAAGGATAAAAATCATTTTTGGAATCAAAATATAAAGAAACATTGAATTTTAGGATATTTGGGTGCCTGAGGCTGGTGTTCAGTCGGCTGAATACAAGAGTCTGAACAAACTTCTTTGGCATCAAAGAGTTCGGGTGACCAAACTTCAGGTTTAGTCAACCGAACGTGTTCGAACTATCGAACGTAGAGTTCAGTTGACCGAAAGGCTATTCCCTGTTTTGAAATTCATAATTTAAATTGGTTTGGGCGACCGAGCTACCAGTTCAATCGACCGAAGCACACAATAAGTTATGTGAACAATAAGATATATTAATGTTACAAAAAAGAAAGCACAATTGGTCAGAATTCAAACCTAGCTATAAATAGCTAAAACTAATCATGTTAGGGTAAGAGAACACATCGATTTACATTGAAAATTCTATTGTGCATTGTTCCTTGTTGAAACTGATTTTCTAGTCTATTCTTTCAAAGTTCAAACCTTTCAAACCTAGAAAACTTAGCAAATCTCTTTAAGCTTCTTAGCAAATACCTTTTGAGAGTATAGTAGTGCATATTTTGTACTAATCCACTCTGTTGGGAGAGTTTTCTTTATACAAAATCAGTTCTTGATTTTCTTGTAAACTGACGATTCTGGTTGTGAATCGTTAAACAAGCTGAAGATTGTTTTCACTTAAGAGGTAACTCCACATACGTAATGGAGAGAGGCGACTCTGCCTAGTGAAGGGGTGGGGTTCTCTGCCTAATAAAAGGAGAGAAGTAACTCCACCTACGTAAAGGAGAGAGGCGACTTCACCTATTGAAGGAAATTTTTGTAAAAGGTATCTCTACCTACTAAAATAGAGAGGCTTCTCTGCCTAGAAGGAGGGATTATAAAATCCTTATAACTGGTTGTTTGAGGCACGAACATAGGCACGGTTGCCAAACCTTGTAAAAAATTTGGTGTCACTCTTTCCCTTATCTCCTTTATTTTCTAAGAATATTTATCTTGAAATATATCTATTGTGAATGCCTTTATTTTGATTTGTGAATGTGGTGATTGTTGTGAATATTGATATTGATCAAACTCTAATGTAGTTAGGAATATTAGATTGATTTAATCTGCTAAAACTTTATTGTATTGGTTCATTACTCATTCAAGTTACAGCATAGATTTTTTGTGTGGCTGGGAATATTTTTTATCAATATTGATATGCTATAAGTATTGTCAATAGTGTGTAATGGATTGCATATTGAAATCTCAATTTAGGTTCTCTCATATCTAGGAATATTGGTATTAGTATAGTTGTTTGCTGAGAATACTTTGTGGTCATTAAAATATTTAGATTACTTGATAAAAACAAACCAAAATAGATTAAGATTCTGCATTAAGTTTTAAAATACCCAATTCGCCCCCCTCTAGGGATTACACCTTAACTTTCAAAAAGTATATGGAAACGAGAGCCATTAGATGCGCTTAGGCAAGATCCATGCAAAAAATTGGAAGCTGGGAGCCATTACATGCACTTGAGCAAGATTGGGTACAAAATTTAGAAATCGAGAGCCATTACATGCTCCAAGGCAAGACTCGTGTGCAAAAAGTGTATGGAAATGGAACCATTACATGTGCCTAAGTAAGACCCATGTGAAAAAATTGAAGCTAGAAGACCTTACTTGCACTTGGGCAAGACCTAGTATAAGACCTAGAAATTGAAAGCCATTACATATGCAAAGGCAATACCCATATGCAAAAAAATGTGTGGAAATGGGAGCCATTACATGTGCTTAGGTAGGACTCGCATGAAAAATTAGAAGCTAGGAGCCATTACACGTACATGGACAAGACTTGGTGTAAAATTTGAAAATAAAAAATCATTACATGTGCTAAGGTAAGACCCCTGTGCAAAAAGTGTGTACATAATCTAGAATTATTAACAGACAAAGTATGTATTCTCAAGGATTTTTATATTTTAAACGCTAACAAAATACAAATACACTATACACGAGTGAAATTTATTCGTTTTAGAAAATTCCTCATAGTTCTTATCCCTTTACCTCCAAAATTGGCAAGAAAACATTGTTTTGAGAACCTTTTGGAAGCCATGGACTTTCCATACACAACTCTTTCCAAGTATGAATTATGGTTAATTTTTTTTTGCAAATTGAATAACTGAAATAAACAAGCCACATGAGTTTCAAAAAAAAAATTTACAAAAAAAAAAAAAACAACTGCGATATATAATTCATAATACTTGCACATCATCCCCTATTGATCACGTTAGGAGAGTATAGGATTTGGCTATTACACCTACTTGTTCGACATTATATTTTTATTTTGCCCTACTAAAACGAACATTGGCTGTAACAATTCCGTCTCCATCTACAAAAATGACTGGAAATATTTCAAAAAAAAGTAGGCATACCTAGTACTAAAAATTCATGCATCTCTTTATCTCCAAAGATCGGGTGTCCTAACCATCGAACAACAATTTTTTCCTCATTCCCCTTTTTCCACATTATTGCCAATGTAATAAGAAAAAGCTAGTTTTTCAGGAATTTTAGGTTAAGCTTCAGATAAACTTTGATTTTCGATTATGATAGTCCAACTTTGGGAGAACCTTTGTGGGATGAGCAAATGCAAGTGGTAACCTCATCTAAAAAATTGCCCTAGTATCAGTGATCTTCATTTTGTTTGTCTTTCCTCCATTTCTTTTACCTATATATCGATATCTCCTTGGGTTTTTTTTTTTCGGCATTGTCCTAGGGCTAGTCTTTTTGGGGGCAACCTCGAGTGTGAATTCAACTAATTTGTGCAAGAAGGGTCACATGTAAAGGATCATGTGAGTATAACATAACTTATACATAAAACAAAAATCTTCGAATGGACTTTTTTTAGGATGAACCATGGCCATGGGTTTCAAAAACATTCTCAAAGATGGATTAACAACTTAAAACCTCCCCCACCCCCTTTTTTATTCTATTTGACTCTAGCAACTCAGATTAAACTTGTTGTTTGAGTCATAGACGGCCTACGTACCCTATACATGGATCAAGTCTTGGCGTAGTTCATCTCTAAATTGACTGGAATGAAGATGATAAATCTCATCTAAGAGGGTTTTAATTTTTGTTTTAACGAGGCTAAGGTTTGGGGGTAAAATAATAGAGGATATAGTAGGCTAAAAAATGAATGTTTGTAGTAGTATTCCATTTGCTCGGGACATTTAGTTTGTCTGACTTCTCTTAAATTCTCTTTTCAAATTTTGGGCTATTCTTTGTTTTTGATTAACTATTTTCACAATCCTTTTTTAGTTTTTGTCAATTCTCATTCTTTTATTCATTTATATCTTTTTCCAAAAAAAAAAAAAAATTCACCCTCCCTGGTATGGAGAGGTTCATTCGCACAAATCATTCCAATGTGCGGTGACCCTTGACCCAAGTTTCATGAAAGAGATTTCAAGCTCAAAGAGATTAAGCAATAAGATGTTTTAGTGACGGGGTAGCTAAAACGAAGGCTTCTTATCATTCCAAGATATCATCTCTTCTAGTTTGAGCATATAACCACAACAAGTTGAGTCATAGAATCAAAACAAAGAAGATTATAGCAATTAAGGACCCCTGCAATAAAATATATATTTAGATTCAAATGGTTAACAAGGGATAACATCTTTATAAGGTCAATACAGAGGGTAGTGGCTAATCAAACACGACCATCCTTTATTGATTGCTCTTATACATAGAAAGCTTTATTCTAATCACAAAATTCATATTCAATACACATAGAACTTCTTGATGATGTTTGAATTGATCGGCTAATGAAATGTTTCCTTGTCTATGTCTGGCAGGATGACTACTTCCTCTAAAAAATACCTTTTTTTTTTTTTTTTTTTTATGACATATTGGCCTTCATAATTAGGCATGAACTTGCCCATAGGATCATTCCAACATCATCCTCATGAACTTATGTTCCAAAGGTTTACATCCCAACTTAAGGGGTTTTTGGTGAACCACTATGTCGGAATCTAAACCTAGCACATCTAGGTATGATCTAGTGAACACATCCTCAAATTTTAATAGCAGGAAGATTAACTTTTCCCTAAACTAGCTATCCTTGTAGCCCCAATTTTAAATTTCTTGTAGGGTGCCCTTGGTTTATGGTATCTATGCTTTCCTCATGGGGTTGTATCTTTAGATCCCCCCATTTAATTAATCTTAGAAGTTCAACTAATAAACCAAATTCTTCCTTACCCTCAATGGCATGAATGAATAAGGGAATTATTGCAATTATTATTATCTTTTTCTTGAGTTAGTTGTTCTTTCACTTTTTCTATTTTTTCATTCACATAAGAAAGCAAATTATAGCAACTGTGTGGAAGGAAAAGTGTAAAATAACATTTATTTGAAACAAATCTGTTTACAAATATGTGTCTCCAATAGCCATAGGGCGATTTTTTTGGAAGACAAAGAAAAAAGAAATAAAATAAAATAGAAGAAAAAAACATAACAAAATGACCATCATTTATTTTTTGGAAAGAGAAAAAAATTTTAATTTGGTAGCGGATCATCCATGAGACGAATGTTCACTTAAGAAAATTTCCCATTAGTGGCATGGATCCTGATGGAATTAGTGTATTCTCAAGAGGGGGTGAATTAGGTATTTAAAATTTTCTCCCTAAGTTAGGTTCAAATCAGCAATCAGTATTTCATAACCTAGATCTAAGCGAATATCAATCACCCAACAACAATTAACTGAGCATATATGTAAAATAATGTAGCAGTCTCAGTAATTCTCAACCATTCACGATAACTAAAATATGAAAATATATAAATCATACATAGCATATTAATTCAAGTGCATAAATTTAAGTGCGGAAATTAAATGGCATAAGGAAGAGAAAGCACAACACGATATGATATCGGTGTTCGACCAATACTGCCTACATTCCCGCCTTAAGCTCACAAGCAAGAGGATTCCACTAATTGCCCGCTCATGGGTGGAGTGACACCGCTTGCAATACCCTTTCCTTATTGGGCAAGGGAATACCCAATGTCACATTACAGGATTGACCCCAACCTTTACAATCTCTCCTTCACAGGATGGAGTACCTAGTTCTCCTAACCAGATCTGGACCAGTCCAGGACTTTCTTAACTAGGTCTAAGTCTATCTGGTGCTCTCCTAACGGGGTCGGAGCAAATCGGTGCACGTTACAGGCCAATGCAATCCTCTTTTGATGATCACACGCCGTGAATAAAATAATGATAAAAATTTTTTGTGTATAAGTAGAAATGCTTCTATACTAAGCATATATGTAGAAATTGAAGCATAGTAATACACTCACACAAGATATGAATTTAAGCTCAAGTGAGTATGTGAGGTTCTCAAACTGACTTTGTAATCTTTGAAAATGATATATATATATGATAATGCACTTCAAAGATTCAAACCCTGAAAAAAAAAAAAGTTTTCTCCCAAAATGTTTTTCAAGTAAAGTATAGGAGAACCTGGGGTGTTTGCTTTTCAAAAGGTATTTTGCAAATATATGATCTTTGATAAAAAAAAAATTGAGTATTCAATGACAACTTCAAAGATCTTAAACCCTCAAATAATTTTCCCAAAAGTGATATTCAAGAAAATAATTCAAAGGGAAGCAAGGGTTTCAAGCTTAAAACAATTTTTTGCATATAAAGAACATGAGCTTATGAATCTTGCAATGAATGTGCGAAGATTCACAACCTAGAATATGGTTTCTCCAAAAAATATTTATCAATAAAATATATGGGAGAACCTATAAGCAAACTCTCATATATGATTTTCAAAAATAAAGATGATGTAAGAGTATATGCCTTCGTTGAAAGATGAATGCCCAAAAAAAAATAAAATGCTCTCTTTCAAAATGATCTTTCCAAAAAATGATAAAGAGAGTATAATTTTCTTGCTTGAACAAGAAAGAATGAGAATAAAAAAATTTGAGAGAATTGCCTAAGCTAATCTCATTACTAATTATGTTTATGAAGGGAGTATTTATAAAGTATGGGAAAAAATTATCGTTGGGGACACGCTCGTCAGTTTAGAAATGTTTAATTAAAAAATTAATGACGATTAAGAGTTGAAAATTAACCCAACCCGAGAGGTTTAGTCGACCGGTGCTGGCGTCAGTCGGTTGAACACTACAGCAATTTTGAATTTCGAATGGGGTTCGGTCGGCTGTGGACAATGCTGGTTGGTTGAGCCAAAGCGAAAACTAAACCTTTGTAGGTTCGGTTGACCGGCTTAAGGCTGGTCTGCTGATTCTTTAGGGTTGATCGGCTGCGGCATTTTGAACTAAAAGTTCGGTCAGCCGAGGCTTGGATAAGAGGCCAGATACGCAAGGTCAATTGATTTGGCAATTTAGTGCAAAATGGGTTGATAGGCCGAGGCTTTTTAATTAAGCCTAAAAATGCAACATCTGTCAACTGAAGTCTTTGTAAAATTAATTTTGGCCCTCTTTTTTACCTTAAATTCATTTTAAAAACCTTATATAATTTTAGCTTTTTTATGAAAGGGTTTTTTCATGAAAAGTGTTGGTCCTCTATGGTCATTTTGTGGTTTTTTCTTCCCCTTTTGCTCTTCTTGTTATTTATGAAATTCGCCAAGAATGAGTTAGCTTTAAGACCTTTATGACTTCCATTTTTTCATAATCATATGTGTCTGCTTAAATATAGACCTGCTCAAGCACTAAACACACACATGAGAAACTTATGCTTTGTCAACATCAAAACAGGGATCAGAATCAAAAAGTCAACAAATCCTAAGGCTCTTATCTAAAAGGGAAAATAGCTTCTGCACTACTGACTCCTTCCTTTAGAGCATTTGTGTAATGTTTAACCATGGCCTCCACTTCTATCGAGTTCACCGATGTTCCTTCGTGGTTCGGCAGGGGGTTAGTATTGACATTAGGGCATTCGGGCTCCTTGTTGAGCTAGAAAGTGAGGAGCTTGGGGTTTATCAAATCATGTATCTTTGCCTTAATGTACAACATTTGTATGAAAAATGGTCGAAGGATCCCATTTGGAACTCATATGTAACATTCTCATTCAACTGTTTGCCAAGCTTCAAAGTCTTTGCTAGTGTCGAGTTTATCCTCCCTTTGCAGTGAAGTTGCTTAAACATCTCAGAAATGGGCAAACATAAAGGCTTAAAATCCCTCCAGAGTCTAGATGCCATCCTTTCTTAGCCTAAATTCAATTAATTGGACATACCAACCTAAACCTAGTAAACTGGAGTTGTGATAGGGATAAACATGCCCTACCCCTTTCCTTTGCTGACATTGTGACACATGGACGACATCAAGATGCCCACTTTAGTTTGTAACTCTTTTGTAGATACACATGGATTTTGTGAAGACTTTCGATGCATGAAGCCCCAGTAAATATGCAAAACCAAATTCGAGTCCAATACCTATGTGGGCCCTATATGGTCTTATAGGCCCCACATGGATTGGGTCTCCCTTTGACTTATGTTTAATATTTAATTAGTAAACATGCAAGACAACTTGCTTGCATGTGCATGTTTAGTAAGTTGTGTGAGTGTCTTTAATATGTTAGTAAGGTGTGTGATTTTAATATTGTGTTTTCCCATGTGTGTTTTCCCATGCTATGTCCCCCCATGCTTGTGTAAGAAGTTAATGCCCTATCTTCCCTCTCCCCTCTTCCATGTTAGATTATATATCTCCATCATAAGACCTGAGAAAGAAGCTAAGATTTGATTATTGAATATTGAGTGAATTCCCTTAGCTAAAGCTTGACAGCTTTGTCCAATCTTCCGATTGAGTAGTGTGAGGCTACGCATTCTTATCCAGTGACTCCATCACTATATCCCCCCTCCCTCACCCCCACGGCCTCCCATCTAGCACCCACAGGGCCACCATCAAAATATACCCACATGGCTATTGCATTTACATGTTAGTGCTACATTTGTCTCATTATTTCAAAGCTTGTACAAAAGGACTTAAGGTGTGGTTTAGCTTGTGTTGAACAATGTCAAGCATCCAATGTATCTTTGGTAAACTCAATATTTTTTTTGAATCCTTGCTTAATATTGTGAAAACCATTGCTTGAAAATATGAACTTCCATGTTTGAATAGAACACTTGATCCATTGGATTTCAATTTGATACTTGCTAATTAAAATCAATTGTATGAATGTTATCTTGTTAAGCTTAGAACTTGTAATATTAATTTTGAAAGTAACATCTTCCATATAAAACTAAATTCCTTAATCAATTATCACTTGGGACTTATTTTCTGGATAGCATCATAAACCCTTTCAAAATCCGACAACATGTAAAATCTAGCATGATTTATAGTGTTTATGTTGGTTAATTAAATTCTTAAGTTAAAGTGTTTTGTGTGTTTATGCTTATATGAGGGTTGACCTATAGGATATAGGTCGACCAATCCCATCCGACATCATCTTGGTATCAAAGCCTAGGTTGAATTATTCTAAAACACTCAAAGTCCCATTTCATAGTAGCTCGCAGGATTTCAGTCCCATATTGAAATTGTTGACGATTTTAGGAAAACAGTGGACGATTTTTCCTAGAACACTGAATTTTGGGTATTTGGACATTGATTAGGTTAGTTTTACACTTGATCCTACTTTGTGTGACCAAACACCATTCCAAAGGACTGCCTAGGGTTGGCTAAGTCCTTCCCCAACCTCTAGGATGTCTACTCAAGTCGAAAATCATTTTCTAGGTCATAGGATTGATGTTGGGAGAATACCTCAATTGATGAGTTATCAAGTGAGCTAAATGAGAGTGCCAAGTTGAGTTTTCTTAGATGAACTATGATCATCCCGATGATTAGGAGGATTGGAATTGCACTTCTATTTTCCATACTTTCATCAAGTGTGGGAATGAAAGTTTCAAGATTATCATTGATGGAGGAAGTTGCATGAATTTAATTTCTAAATCAGCTTTCGAAAAATTGAATTGGAAAATTGAACCTCATCCCTATCCTTAAAAAAGTTGCTTAGGTAAATATAGCAGTAATGCCCGTAGGTCATAGGTGCTTAGTCCCTATGAAAATCACCTTCCAAAAAATTGAATTTGAAAATTGAACCTTGTTGACTTAACTGGAGTTTTCAATCCTATTTTGATGATAACAAAATGAAGGATGCTTTAACATATGATGTTAAGTGATGTGTTTTAGGTAAAAGAACTCTCAAGGTTGATAAGTTGAAGCTCAATGTTAATTTAGTGAAAGCACCTCAGAATATTGAAGGCAAGGAATAACAAACGAAGAAGCTTAAGGGCAAGCAAACCCAAAGTCAAAAGTAAACCTCAAAAGGTTGAAGGAGGCTGAAGGATTTAAGAAGACCATAATTAGAAAAACTGTTGTAAGTACTTCAAAACCAAATGTCATTTAGATATGTGAAGCTCTTATAAAATCAAAAGAAACTAAGAAACACTTTGTTTTAAAGATCTTAAAACATGTTTTTGAAATTAAAGTAACAAAGGCCTTAACGGAAGGAAAGTGTTCAAAATAAAAAGTGAGTTTCTGATAAGCAGTGCACCTGACAGATGACTGTCTATCTATGGACAGATGACTAGCAAGTTAAAGGGTTTAATAAAAGTATTCTGGGTTTAAATTTTAATTATGACAGATGACTGCCATGTCATGGCAGATAACTGCCACGTGGAGCAAATTTTAGATCTCAAAGGGAAGCTTCTTGTTAAAATTTTGAATTTCAAAATTTAATCAACAATTTAATGTTTTTTTCAAAGTTTACCTAATTTGATATGGACAACATCTTTCAAAATTTTGAATTTCAAAATTTAATCAACAATTTAATGTTTTTTCAAAGTTTACCTAATTTGATATGGACAACATCTTTCAAAATTTTGAATTTCAAAATTTAGTCAACAATTTTAATGTTTTTTCAAAGTTTACCTAATTTGATGTGAATGTTGATCTTTCAAAATTTTGAAATTCAAAATTTAGTCAACAGATTAAATGTTTTTTCAAAGTTTACCTAATTTGATGTGGAAGTTGATCTTTTAAGTTGCCTATAAATACCTCTTTGGGTAATGAAAAAATATAATACTTGAAAACACAAGAAAAGAGAGAAATCAGACAAAATTTGAAATTCATCTTGTGCTGAAATTCTTTTGAAGTTCTTCTTTGCTCACATCTTTTGCTGGAGAGGAATTCTACAATTCTGGTAGATTGAAAATATCAAAGTTCAATTCCGGGTTGCAATTCCATTTCTCTTTTAAACGAACCAATGGTGACTTCTAAAAATTTTAGAGCTTCATATATTCTATTTTGCTTTGGTTTTTTTTTTGAAGTACAATTTACATTTCAATTTGTACAACCTGCTCTAAATTTTGGGAGTATTTTTTGTACGCAGAATTTATATTATATTCTTGTAGATTGTGACGATTGCAGGTTTGTTGGATCGTTGGCTAGGCGAGGGATTATCGCTTAGAGAGGTGCTGCTCTAGCCTTCTGAAGGAGTGTATAAAGGTATTGTTCCACCCGGTAAAGGAACAGGTTTAGTGAATCCTTTGGTGGTTTTGCCAAAGGCGAGGACGTAGGCTGTGTTGAAGCCGAACCTCGTAAAATCCTGTGTCTCACTCTCTCTTTCCCTTACTCTTTATTTTCAGCATATTTATATTGCATGGATGGTTTATATTTGAAATCATATACACTACGTTTATTTGGAAATCAAACAAACTTAAAGTTTAATTTGGATTTGGGTTGCGGAAACCGAAAGGGAGTACGTTGGTTAAACCATACTTTGCGGAAACCATACGGGAGTACGTTACTTGGTTAAAACACCTAAAGAAAATTAACTAAGAGTTTATTTGAATTCTGAATTTTGGGAAGAGTGTGGATGTGTGGTTGTAAATAATATAAAAGAAGCAAATTTATTTTAACAAGCATATCATTCAACTACAATGCTTGATTCATATTTATAAGGCATACATAAACAAACAACCATCCTAATTTCTTACTACTGTATATCTTAATTTTGGTTTGGTTGTTTGCCTTCAAATTGTGTTTGGTTAGTTTGGATAGTGTGGTTAATTGAAAGGTTGATTGGTGATTTAGTTGTTTAAGTGCTTGTGTTGTTGATTCTATAAAAGAAACCAAGTTATTGTTTGACAAATTAAACAAACAAGTAAAAGAATTAGATAAACAATAAAAGAAGTTAAGTATTCTTAAAAGGAATTAAAAAGAAAGTTTTTAAATTCCCAATTCACCCCCCTCTTGGGAAGCTATCCTAATTTCAAGAACCCCATCCACATCCTTACAAAGTTGTTAGGGTAAATTCAATAACAATGCTCGTAAGCTATAGGTGCTTAGTCCCCAGCAAGATAGCGGACTATGAAGACGAAATTTGTTATGATATCCTTCCTATGGATGCTGTCCATATTCTATTAGAAAAACCTTGGCTTTATGACCTTGATGCTTCACATAATGGCCATGTCAACACCTATACCTTTAAGTGTAAAATGGAAAAAATATTGTCATGAGTCCCCTAGAGCCTAAAAAGGAAAAACAAGATAAGAAAAAGAAAGACTTGAAAAGAAAGGATAAGGCTGTAAATTCTTTGCATGTTTTAAGAAAAGTTGTATGAGCAAGAAAGTCAAAATACATATGAAGTGTCGATGGTTGTTACTAAGGAAACTAAAACACCCATTTCTAAGCATGAAGCATCACTAGACGTATCACCTATAATCTCCGAGTTTAAGGATGTCATCTCTGATCCACCTCATGAATTACCTTCCAAGAAATAGATTCAACATGTCATTGACCTTGTTCTTAGTTCATCTCTACGTAATTTACCACATAATAGAGTAAACCTAAGAGAACATGAGTGAAAAGGAAGGTGTACACCCAAGAGGGGGGGGGTGAATTGGGATTTTAAAATATTCTTTAAATCCTTTCTAATAAACTCTTTCTAAATCCTCCTTAGTTTTAACAATTACACATGTAAAATTGATTAACAATAATAAGTACAGCGAAACATTAAATTAGTTATCAACCTTAATGAATGAGTATGGATACTTTTAATGCTTTATGGATTAGTCAAGAAATCTTTTAGCAATCATCCAACAAACCAATCCAACCAAGGTAACCAAGATAAGATTTACAATATGAAATAATAACACAATCTCAACAATGCTTCTGAGATTCAGCATTTATATATGTAGCTGACAAAAGCCCTGTTATTAATACATAAGATACACTTGATTTTTCAATATGAAACACAATAGAAATTTCCAACTACTCTTCCAAAACTCAAATTTCAAACCAATCACTTTCAAGATTAAAGATTATTGTTGATTTTATTTTAATGATATTTGAGTCTTGGGTGTTAATGAACCAACGTACTCCCTTATGGTTTTTGAAATAAGATTTTATCAACCAACATACTCCCTTTCGGTTCCTGCAATCCCGATATCAAATTAACTTTCAGCTTTGTTTATTTCCAAACCACGCAGTGTATATGAACTGAAAAATAAACAATCAACCATTCAATTAATATGAATGGAAAATTAAAGAGAGTAGGGAAGAGAGTGAGACGCTAGTTTTACTCGGTTTGGCTATACCCGCCTACATCCTCGCCTTAGGCAACACACCTAAGGATTCCACTATACCACTCCTTTATGGGTAGGAGCAACCTTTTACAACCACTCCTTCAAATAAGATAAAGTCGTCCTCTCCAAGAGATACCCCATACTCGGTTACACAAGAATTCCTCTTCTTTCAAATCCAATGATCCAACGATCATGAATCATCACAAAAACAAAAAACAAATGGTGTACAATGACACTCTCTACAAGGCTGATTGGTACAATTGATTAGCACAATATACTTCAATAGAAATCAACGTAGAAAGAATGAAGCTCAACATAATATCACCGGGGTTCTTTAGATATGGAAAATATCAGTAGAAACTCAAAGAATTGTGGCTTTAAATCAGCAAATTCTCAATACAAACTTTAGCAAAAGTTTGAGCAAGAGAGAACTTTTAAGAAGTAGTTGCATTATAGCTTGATTGCTTTTTGTATTCCTTGGTGTTTTTAAATCCTTGGGTTTATGGGGTATTTATAGCATTTATAAAGTGTATTTCGTGTTCCCCCAGTGACTTGTAGTGTTTCCCAAGTTTTCATAACGTTTAGTATTCAAAAAATCAAATTTGGAAACTTCCCGTTATTTTTAAAATTTGAAATCTCGAAGAGTCAGTGGATTGGAAACAGAGAGTCAGTCGCCTGGATAGTTAAAAACATAGAGAATTCAAAGTCAGCAAGGATTCAGTTGATTGAAAACACTATGTCAGTCACCTGGGCTCTCTCAGGTTGCTCTTCAGTCGCCTGGACAAAGTATGTTAGTCACATGGGATGCTGATAGCTTTGACCAGACTTTAGTATTTTGGGTATAACTTTCACTATACAACTCTGTTTTATATTTCTTGGCATCAACTGAAAGCTAAGAGAAAATAAAAAAACATTCATGTTGAACACTTTTCAAAACAAGGAGTTTTTGATATATAAAAATTCTTATCAATACATATGTAGAAAAAAAAATGGTAATTTGAAAACCCCTATTTTGGTGCTTTTCATTCAAAAAATAATTTAAACCTTTTTGAAATAACTTTTGACCTTATAAAAGTATTTTCCAGGTAAATTAAAAGGCATCTGAGTCCAAGTAATTTACCTAAGAGTTTCATATATCCATATTGAAATCGAATGAAGTACTTACATGAGACTTCTTAAACTTAAGCGCTCTAAGCAGTAAGTCTTCATGTGTAGCTTCCATTCTTCATTTTGAATTTGGCTTTAAGTTTCATCTATAACTTCATTCTTCAATAAACTTCAAGCTTTATTAGATCATCTTTCAATCCATGCTTTAATACTCTTTAAACTTCATTTGGTCATCTTTCTTTGGAGTATAAGCTTTCAATAATCCTTGTGAGCACTTGAACTTGTATTCACATACTTGAGTCCTAAAATATCATCAGTTAACCAAATATGTTAAGTTCCTCTAATTTTTTAACATTAAAATAAGATTTTAAGCCTTGTAAGGCTAACAATCTCCCCCTTTTTGATGATGACAAACAAGGAGTAAAAAATGAGTAAGCCTTAAAAAGGCTCCCCATTACAATAAGCATCAACTTAACAATATTTGCAATATCAAGATCAATTTCAATATTAATTTCAATATCATGCTCACATATCAAGATCACATCATATCATAATTTAAGATCAAATACTTTCATAGTTGAACCAATATACATGCTTAGGTATGTAGTGTCATTATCAAATTTTGCCCAAAACTTCTCCCCTTTTTAACATCAATCAAAAAGAGTAAGATATCGAGAAAAACACATAAATACTAAGGCAAAAAATAACCATAAGCAAAAGTATATATCTAGTGAAGGCACAAAGTAGAAACTTTGCATTCATTATACATAAAATAATAAACAATAAGTCCCAAAATAGCATGAAAAAATACAAATGATTATATATTAGAATTTTTAATAATCTCCATAAATCATGATTTCATAACTTAACAAATCTAACTCCCCCTGAATGAAATGTATTTCATGTTCAATAAATTTGTAATTTCATTCTTGAAGGACAAACTATGTGTTTATGAAGGTGTGAAGATTACCAATCATACTTTTAAAGTTATCATGCCATGCTCAAATATCAATTAATTTCATGTAAGTGCTCATGGATATCAATATCAAGAATAATACCAATATCATATGAATATAATTAATATCATAACATGCTCATGTTTAGCAAGTTATTTCAATTTTGCAACTCAATCTCTCTCTTTTGATTTATCCTTTTATCAAGTTTCAAATGACTTTCTAAATTGGCTTTTTGAAGCAAATGGCTTCCTTGATTTCAAAGATAAGCCTTGTACAATCCAAGCTTTCTTTATTTGTGGCCAACAAAACAATTTTTGTATTCATTTGTTTCAATGTTATAGTCGTCAATAAACTCATAAAATCTTCTTTAAGATTTTTCATTTCAACTAGTTCAATATCCTTGTATTAAATTGGATTAAGTAGCTTTCCATATATTGAACAAGGAGAAATTTTCTTCTTATATTTGAAAAGGCTATCTTGAATCTTGTAGGCTATGGAGGCATTCCTTTTCATTTTAATATAGATTTAGCTTTTTTAGTATCTAAAAAGGGAATGACTAATCCAAATATGTTTGAAGTCCTTAGTTTGTGAACTAGGCTTTTTATCTAGGTACTCATACTTTCTTGGGTCTGGATGGTTTAACAAGAGTTGATACTTTTATTCTCCAAACTTGTCTAACTTTTGCACATTTTTTTTTATGGACATTCAAACTTAATGCGTCCTTTCTCCTTACATAAAAAACATGTGGTATGTGTGTAAGCATTTGAGGACTTGCTAGCATAATCTTTGGAGGCTTTTGCAAAGTACCCCATGTAGAGATTCTTTTTCCTTATATTCTAAACTCCATTGAATCCTATGCCTTCTTTATTCAAGGACATTCTTTGTGCGCCAATCATTTTATCAAGATTTTCTTTTCCTCTAGTGAAGTTGTAATTTTATTTTATTTTGATCCTCAACTTTCTTTTTAAGATCACAGATTTTCGGGTATTGTGTATTTTTCCCCTTTTCTTGATGTTGAGACATTTTGTTGATTTTGTTTTCTAGTTTAGAAATATATAGATCTTTCTCATTATTAATGGAAGTTTGGGATCTTAGATTTTCCAATTCTTTCATCACCTTTTCATTCTTACTTTCTAATCTCTTAATTTTTAAATCCTTTTCTTTTTCAACAAGATATTTGAACTTTAATTCTTTTATCACAGCTTCATTCTTATTTTTCAATGAAGTATATCGTTCAGTTACTTTAACTAATATCTTATGAGCTTTGAATAATTCCATGTGTAATTCTTCATAAGATGGCATACTCTCATAATTGGATTCATTAGATGAATCATCACAGGAATCATTAAATGATTTGGATGAAGAGCTTTGTTCTTCATTGTCCCATGCCATAAAGTAAGTATTAGCAACCTCTTGGTCACTGGATTCACTATCTGAACTACTTGTACTTATATTGTCCCATGTAGTGGCCTTCTTTGCCTTTTTCTTCTTGGAATCCTTTTTTGATTTTTTGAGTCTGATTCCTAGTTTTGATAATGACAAACCACAAGTTTCTTATCTGTGTATCCAGTGTTTGAATAGGTAACATTTCAGAACACACACATAAAGAGACTGAAAATGGAAGCCATAAGAAACTCGAAGAACATGTACATCAGCTGGCATATTCCAAGAAAGTCACAAGAGCAAAGAAGATTAAAGACATTGAAATTTCATTTTTATTGCATTTAGTTTTACCATTTGGTCTATAATATTTGCATCTACATGCATGATATGAATAAAGCTCAAACAAAAACCATAGATTGACCATAGGGATCCGAATGACCATAGGGCACCTTTCGATCAAACGAAGCTGGATTTTTAGGGTGGATAAGCTCAAAGAACTTAGACTGACCTTAGGACCCTCATATTTGCATAAAATGTGCCTTATCATTTTAATATTAATCATCATATGTATAGGGACAACATTATAAAGAGAATTGGACCGAAACACTCTTGAAGGGCATATTCAGTCGACCAAACATTTATGCCTAGTGGCCTTCGGTTGGCCGAAGCTCCACCGGGTCAACATTTTGACCCTTTGGTCAACCGACCAGAAATATAAGGCAACACCTTGGTCGACCGAATCCCCACGTCAGAAATCTCAACGCCATGGTCGACTGAAAAAACTAGTTCATTCTTATGTTGGTTGACCGAAGTTCGTATAGTTTGATCAATCGAACCTAATACGGTCGACCGAACCGCGGAGGTTTAGAATCGCCTTATATATGGTCGACCGAACACTCAGTTCAAATTTTCCCTAGTCGACCAAACTGAGCTCCACGGTCGATCGTACCTTCAAGATGGTCAACTGACCCTCTCGGGTTGCTCGAATTTTACCAAGATTAAAACGCTATTAATTTTTATTAATCTCATTTAAACTTTTCCAAAAATCCCTAATATGTCCCTATTGGTTAGATTTTATAAGGAGTCTATATATACCCCTCCATTACACATTTTTAAGCATGAGATTAGATTGAAAAATCCTCTGAAAATATTTTTTATTTTTTCATTCCTTTACTCTCCTATACTCATTATATTGAAAATCTTTCAAGAGAGATTTATTTTAAACATTCATTTGGGCATTTGTTTTACAAATCAAATATCTTTTAACTTTCATATATTATTTATTTTCATATCATATTTTGAGAGTGTTTTTCAAGTTCCTCCGCATTATTCTTTCATAAACACTTTTGGTGGAGAAATATTTTCATTGCTTGTGAATCTTGCTCATCCATCGCAAGATTCAAAGGCTCATGTGCTTGTGCTTGCAAAAACATTTTTTAGCTAAAACCCTAGGTTCTCCTGTACTTTATTTGAAAAATATTTTTGGGAGAAAATCATTTTTATTAGAGTTTGAATCTTTGAAGTGTTGTATTATATACATCTAACTCAAAGATTGCATAAGGTATTTTGAGAAAATCACATACCCCCTTGAGCTTATATTTCATATCATGTGTGAGTGTATTTGAGCTGTAGTGTTGTACACATCTGCTTGTATTTGAAGCATATTTTGTTGTACAAAATATTTGATTTGATTATTTGTTATATTTCGGACATATGATCGGAAGAGGGAGACTAACCCTGGAATAGTCTCGGATTGGCTTAAACCCGGTTAGGAAAGCTAGGTGCACCATCTTGGTAAGATGTAGGTTGAGCTTAGCCCCGTTAACTGACCAGGTTTTAACTAGTTCTGCTCTACCCGTGAAGTGAGCTTATAGTGGAATCCTTGTGCTGTTGAGCCAAGGCAGGGACGTAGGCATAGTTGGTCAAACCCCGATAACATATCGTGTGTTTGTTTATATTTCTGCAATTCATATTCATGCACGTGTATGTTATTATGTGAATGATTCGTATGATTTAAATTTCAACATATTATACTTATCTGCGCATTTGGGAGTACATTGATAGACTCTAGGTTGTGTAACACTGCAAATGTCTAGTAAAACCTGTAATGACCCGAAGAATATTGATATTTAAATAATAAAGAGAGAGGAAAATAAAAATTGTAAAAGGGGGTGACAGCAGAGCATTTGTCGAGTACGTGGTATTTTGGACTCATCGATGAGGGTACACTTCGTTAACGAGAAGATACCGAGAGGGTGTTTTGCCCATCGATGAATTGCCTTCTTGACCTCGTCGACGAAGTGACATGGCTCGTCGACGAGATTGAGTGTATAAATATCCTAAATCTCATTTTTGGGCTGAAAATTGAGCACAAACCCTCTCTCTCTCCTCCATTCGTCCCTCCTCCCTTCTCTATAAGATCTCGGTTCTCATCGTTTTGATGATTGGAAGCCACCATGACACTCCTGGGAAAGTTCTCTGCAAACCTATTGGAGTAGATCGTCGGTGGAGCTACTTTGGAATTCAACCCTAATTTAAGGTAAGCCTTGTTATTCAAAATTTGACTTTCCCATAGTTAGAGGAAGTGTTGTATATGAAGAAATACTAAAGTTTAGTAATAGGAGATATTGGTTTTAGGGTGTTGAATGGGGAACCCTGCGAGTGTAGGACAAGTGTATTTTAGGGGGTTTCTTTTCCGGAATCAGGTAAGGGAATAAACTAAAGCAGTACTTTTTCCATGAAAATAACTGTGAAATTATTAGTAGATTTATGTTAAGAAAGCATGTATTATATTTAAGAAAATGCATATTTGGGAAAATACCGTTGTTATACTGGAATGTATGTTTTAGTATAAAATGCCAGAAAAGATGATTTCAGAATAGAATGTATGGTTTTATTTAGCATTGTGTGGCATGAATATTATTTTATGTGAATGGTATTATGTTAAGGTAATTTTACAGTTAAAGTATATTTCTGTGATTTTTAGAAATTATGGAATAATGTAGTACATTATGATTTTAGAATACATGATAAAAAAATTATTTATTCAAATCAATATGTATGAAAAGTTCGGTGCAAGACCATGATTGATAGCTGGCACATGGCAGTGTAATATGTAGGATTTCGGTGCAAGGTCGTAGATATGAAAGTAATTGGTGCAAGGCCGCATGTATTTTTGTTATTACAAAAAATGCTATCAATTTATTTACGTTAAACAATATATTATCATGTATTATATGTTATCAGAACCCGAGTTCAGTTTCAGGAACACGGTACCGTAGCTATACATATCAGATTATTATGTTTTAGACTTGTGCTAACTGCCCCTATAAGTAGAGGGGGTGGGTGATGGATAGTCGATGTGACTTTCAGTGTAGAGTTGTAGACGTCCACCTCGCAGTCCAGGCTAGGGTGTGGCGGACCCATCGTACTTATAGACATTTTTGACTCAGCAGTGGTCGGCTAGCCATTGTCGGGTCCCGCCTTCAGGCTACACAACCCATCATGGGGGGGGGTAATACATGACATTAGCTAACTATGCATCCTGGGTAGATTTTAGTATTATTAGTTATATTAGACAATTCATGAAAAGTATAATTTATTAAAAATATAAAAGTATATGTTTATGCAGTTATGATATGATTAATGTTTTCTAGTATGCAAAATGTACTATATATCTATTATAGCATTAAACATTTATGTTGCCATACAGTTGTATTTAGTTTATTTTTCCCTTAGTGAGAAGTGTCTCACCCCAATCTTAAATAATTTTCAGGAAACCCAAAAAGACTGGTGGATTAAGGCCGCCATTGAGTTAGTTTTGCTACCCCGTTAGGAGGGTAAGTTTTAAACTAGGGTCAGGAGATTTTTGGTGTGGGATCCTAGATATAATTTTTGGATCTTTTGGGGATTGTATATAAATAGAGTATTATTATGGACTATATTTAACTCTGGTATTATGCATTTTATGGTTTGGTGAATGTAGTTTATATTTACTGCTGCTTAGGTTTTCACTATGCAAGATAGGTGTGTTTCCCTGTTACCCACTGGTTTGGGTTGACTTTGTGATATATGTTTAATTATATGATAAGTTAAGCAGGTCAATACAAAACCTAGGGAGAAATTTTAAATACCCAATTCACCCCCCCCCTCTTGGGAATACACCAAAGCTAACATCCTTCTTAAGTTGTAGACAATCCAGTTTTATGTGTCCAACTTTCTTATAATTATAACATGTTGGGATTTTATTCCTTGATTCCTTTTTATTGGTTTCTTCATCTGATTCTGAGTCATGAAATTTTCTAGAAAATTTATTCTTCTTTCTAAGAATTTTTGCAAGTCTTTTGATTATGAGGGCAATATAATTTGCATTAATTTCCTCTTCATCTTCATCACTAGAGTTTTCATGTGAGGTTTTAAATGCAAAAGATTATTGGGCTTTAGAATTTCCACTTCTTTCATTTATTGCCATCTCATATGTGAGGAGAGAACCTATTAATTTATATAGCGAGGTGTTTTTCAAATTTCTTCTTTCAGTTATTGCAGTTGCCTTTGGTTCCCAAATTGGTGGAAGTCCTCTAAGAATTTTCTGAATCATTTCATATGTTGAGTAATATTTCCCTAAAGCATTTAAGGAGTTTATTATGTGTGTAAACCAAGTATACATGCTAGTGATAGTTTCATTCGGGTTCATCCTAAAGGCCTCATACTCGCTTTTGAGCATGAAGATTCTACTATCTCTAACATCAACCGTACCTTCATAGATTACTTCTAGTTTATCTCATATTTCTTTGGCTGATTTACATGCCATGACCCTATTGAATTCATTTACATCAAGGGCACAATATAGTGCATTCATATCACTTGAATTTACTTGCAACATCTTAAAATCATTTTCGATCATCTCTTTTTCATATTTAGGTATTTCTTTACCATCCATGGTTTTAGTGGGGATAATGTCACCATGTGTGACAAATTTCCATGCTTTCCAATCCATAGTTTGTAAATAAATTTTCATCCATTTTTTTTTTCTTCGAAAAGTGTAATTTACTCAACAAAAGATAGGTGGTCTATATGAGGATTGACCCTCGGCAAAGGGAGATACACCTAGGTGTGCCATTTAAATCTTTATGTAGCTTCTAGATTAAGATTGCTACAACCTCGCTCTGATACCAATTGAAAAGGAAGGTGTACGCCCAAGAAGAAGGTGAATTAGCATTTTAAAATTTTCTTTAAATCCATTTTAATAAACTCTTTCTCAATCCTCTTTAGTTTTAACAATTACACACGTAAGATTTTTTAACAAAAATAAGTATAGCATAAGAATAAATTACTTATCAACCTTAATGAATGAGTATGGTTAATTTGAATTCTTTATGGATTAGTCAAGAAATCTTTCAGCAATTATCTAACAAACCAATCCAACCAAGGTAGCCAAGATAAGATTCACAATATGAAATAATAACACAATCTCATCAGTGCTTCCAAGATTCAACTTTTACGTATGTAGCTGAAAAAAGCCCTATTATTAATACACAAGATACACTTGATTTTTCAATATGAAACACAATAGAAATTTCCAACCACTTTTCCAAAACTCAAATTTCAAATCAATCACTTTCAAGATTCAAGATCATTGTTGATTTTCTTTTAAATATTTTTGAGTCTTGGGTGTTAATCAATCAACGTACTCCCTTATGGTTTTTGCAATAATATTTGATCAACCAACATATTCCCATTCAGTTTCCGCAATCCCAATATCAAATTAATTTTTAGCTTTATTTATTTCTAAACCATGTAGTGTATATGAACTGAAAAATAAACAATCAACCACGCACTTAATATAAATAGAAAATTAAAGAAAGTAGGGAAGAAGGTGAGACGCGAGTTTTATGAGGTTTTGCTATACTCACATACGTCCTCGCCTTATGCAACACACCTAACGATTCCACTATACCACTCCATTATGGGTAGGAGCAACCTTTTACAACCACGCCTTCAAATTGGATAGAGTCCTCCTCTCCATGCGATACCCCACGATCAGTTACACAAGAATTCCTCTTTTTGCAAATCCAATGATCTAACAATCTTAAATCATTACAAAGGCAAAAAACAAATGGTGTACAATGACACTCTGTACAATAGCTGATTAGTACAATTGATTAGCACGATATGCTTCAACAGAAATCAATATAGAAAGAATGAAGCTCAAGATAGTATCATTGGGGTTTTTTAGATTTTGAAATCTCAATAGAAACTCAAAGAACCATGGCTTTAAATCACCAAATTCTCAGTAGAAATTTCAGCAAGAGTTTGAGCAAGAGAGAGCTTTTGAGAAGTATTTGCAATATAACTTGATTGCTATTTGTATTCATTGGTTTTTTTAAATCATTGGTTTTAAGAAGTATTTATAGATTTTATAAAGTGAATTTCGTGTTCCTAATGTGACTTGTAGTGTTTCCCAAGTTTTCATAACAATTAGTATTCAAAAAATCAAATTTGAAAATTTCTCGTTAATTTTAAAATTTGAAATCTCGAAAGGTCAGTAGACTAGAAATAGAGAGTCAGTCGCCTGGATAGTTAAAAATACATAGAATTCAAATTCAGCAAGGAGTCAGTCGAATGGAAACATTGAGTCAATCGCCTCGGTCCTCTTGGGTTTCTATTCAGTCGTCTAGAAAGATTATGTTAGTCGCAAGGGATGCTAACAACTTTGACAAGTTTCAGTATTTTGGGTGTAACTTTCACTATATAACTCCGATTTTAAAGTTCTTGGTATCAACAAAAAGTTAAGAGAAAATCCTACAATGTTCATGTTGAACATGTTTTATAAGTTTCTGATGGAGAAAAACTCTCATCAATATAGATATGTAAAAAAGAAGGTAATTTAAAGAACCCTATTTTGGTGCTTTTCATTCAAAAAATAATTTAAACCTTTTTAAAATAACTTTTGACCTTATAAAAATATTTTCAAAGTATTTTAAAAGGTATCTAGGTCTAAGTAATTAACCTAAGAGTTTCATGTATCCATATTGAAATCGAATGAAATACTTAAATGAGACTTTTTAAAGTTAAGCACTCTAAGCAGTAAGTCTTCATGTGTAGCTTCCATTCTTCATTTTGAATTTGGCTTTAAGTTTCATCTGTAACTTCATGCTTCAATAAAATTCAAACTTTATTATATCATCTTTGAATCCATGCTTTAATACTCTTTAAGCTTCATTTGATCATCTTTCTTTGGAGTATAAGCTTTCAGTAATCCTTGTGAGCACTTGACCTTGTATTCACATACTTGAGTCCTAAAATATCATCACTTAACCAAATATATAAAGTTCCTCTGATTTGTTATCATCAAAACAAGATTTTAAGCCTTGTAAGGCCAACAAAAAGGATTTTATGAAGCAAGTGAATGAGCTAAGAGAACATGACTTTATTCAGGAAAGCATGAGTCTATGTTCCTGCTTTACTTTCCTTACTACCATGGAATATGACACTTGGGGGATGTACATTCATAGTATATCAATTAGCAAGATTACCATCAAATATAGGTTTCCCAAAACCATTATTTCTAGTATGGATTTGAAGCTCATAGGTTATTTTTGGAAAGCCTTACCGGCTATGTTAAGCACCAAACTCCATTTTTATAGTGCTTACCATCCCCAAACTGACAGGAAAATTGAGGTAGTTAATAGGAGCTTAGGTAACCTATTGAGATGCCTAGTAGGTGAGAACATAGGTTCATGGGATTTGTGTCTTCCTATGACTAAATTTGCATTTAATAGTTCAGTGAATAGAGCCATAGGATTGAGTCCTTTTTAGGTTTTCACTGGTTACCAACCTAGGAAGCCCATAGATCTTATCCCATTACCTCCCCAAGCTAGAGTGAGTGAACAAGTAGATGCTTTTACTAAGAACATACATGTTTTACTCTCTAACATAAGAATGAAAATTAATATGAATAATGAGCATTACAAATAGTGCTAATATACATCGCAGGTTGCAAAAATTTTTAGAAGGCAATATGGTTGTGGTCTGTATTCATCCCGAGCGGATTCCTGTATGAAAGGTAAGAAAGTTGCATGCTAAAAAGATTAGTCCTTTCAAATTTTTAAAGAAAATTAGTTATAATGCTTACATGCTTTATATTCCTATTGATTTTAGCATAAGCAATGTGTTTAGTGTTGAAAATCTAACCCTTTTTATTGAAGCATCATCTTTTGTGGAGCCTTCAAATACTAACCTTGTAGGTGATCCTACTCCTTCCCAACCTCTCATGAGCATGAAACCCCTAAATTGCCTTTTCCTCCTCCCTTACCCATGCCCAAAAACCTTAATGAATATGAAGGGATATTGGATGAAAAGAAAACATTTACATGAGCAGGATCATACCAAAAGTTCTTAGTTAAGTGGAGAGGTAAGCCACTTTTCGAGCATAGTTGGATTCTGAAAGAAGACCTCTTTCATCTCAACCCGGAGGTTTACTCTTAGTATTTCACTTCTTATTCTTCGGAGAAGAATTCTTTTGGGGTCGGGAGAGATTATGGGGATCAACATGCCCTACCCCTTTCCTTCACTAACATGGTCACACGTGGACGACCTCCAGATGTCCACTTCAATTTGTAACACTTTCGTAGGTACACATGGATTTCGTGAATACTTTCAGTGCATGAAGCCCCAGTAGATATGTCAAAGCAAATCCGAGTCCAATACCTATGTGGGCCCTACATGGATTGGGCCTCCTTTTGACTTATGTTTTGTATTTAATTTGTAAACATGCAGGACAACTTGTTTGCATGTGCATGTTTAGTAAGTTGTGTGAGTGTCTTTAATATGTTTGTAAGTTACGAGAGTTTAATATTGAATTTTCCCATGTGTGTTTTCCCATGCTATGTCCCCCCATGCTTGTGTAATAAGTTAATGTCTTGTCTTTTCACCCCCCATGTTAGCTTATATATCTCCATTGTAAGAGTTGAAAAAGAAGCTAAGATTTGATTATTGAATATTGTGAGAATTCTCTTTGCTAAAGCTTGACAACTTTGTCCAATCTTCCAATTGAGTAGTGTGAGGCTATGCATTCTCTATGGAGATCAGGTGGTGAGAGACCAGTATCTATCCAGTGAATCCTTCACCATATCCTCCCTCCCTTACCCACACAGCCTTCTATCTAGCACCCACACGGCTTGTAACAACCCAAAAATTATTTCATTTTCAAAATTTTTTTTATATATCAATATATATTATTTAAATATCCCTATTATAGACTCTAGGCCTCGGATAGGCACTGCAGTATTTCTGTAGATAGTGGGCATACCTATGCAACAGAAAAACATAAATCACATAACCACATATATACATACCATACCAGAATCAAGTAATTTTCCTTATTATATTTACATATGCTAGTATCACCTCCCTAAAACTCAAACCTCCCTGTATCAACATACCCTAAGTACAAAGCAACCAAGGGACTCTTTATCCACGAGCTTGACTGCTCACCTAGCTGGCTCACCTGAAAAATGTTGAAATAATGGGATGAGTCGACGCTCAGTAAGTAGAAACATGCTATTACTAGTGTGTGGCGACTAAGTTACATTTAAACTTTAAATAATATCTGAGTTGCAATAAAATGATAAGTCTGTAAAGCATATCCTACATTTTTCGCAATTTAAAACATAATTGTATCATCTAAATTTTTCTACTTTTCATACTACTAATATCATACTATATTCATCAAATACTGTAAAACTGTATATAAATACATAACTATGCCTTTATCCCTGGAACTCTGTATGTCATGATTTGACCCTTCATGATAGGTTGTACGGCCTATAGGCGGGACTTAACCTGGTCAGCCCACCAGGTAAGTCACTATACTCTACTCTACCTCAGTTCGGCCAAACTACATCCACTCCTATGCACAGAACTGGAACTGCTACCTTGTCAAACCAGCCCCCTCAACCCAACTGGGGAGCGCCATCCTCTCCGAACATGGTTTGACGATACCCAAACACTATCTGAGATATATGGTTGCACTCTATTTTGTATATAGCAATGATACTGTGCTCTGTAGACTGTATCGATCTGTAATATCTCATCAGTGATCTGATACTATACAAATATATATGCCATAATTATCTTTACTGTTTTTATCATGTTTCCAAAAATAACCATAACATCATAATTATGTACTGTAAATACTGTAATATCTGAATAACATGTCTGTAGCAACTTGATGTTATAACTATATATTTTGTCTGTATAAATTGTCCGTATAAACTGAGTGTTATGGCATTAGGAAAACATGACATTCTGTAAATACTGTGTATAATGATCAAAGTAAACATTTGTGTACATGTATATATATTTGTCCATGTAAATATCTAAATATATACTGATATGAATAAAACTGTAGATGTACATATGCTCATATATATTATATAACATGATATTTTAAGAAAAAAACTACATAAGATTCTATATTAGAAAATATCTACTCAGGCCACACAGTCTTTAATACTCTTATTCTATTAAACTGCATAATAACTAGTATACATACATATAAAATCTTGAATAATAAAATCTCCTAACATAGCATATTTCCCTTACCTAATTTCTGAAAAGTCCTCACTGAACTGTGACCCTACACCTGCAGGGTTCTCCACTCAACACCCTGAAAGCGACCTCCCCCAGAAGAAAGCATCAGTATTTTCTTACATACAACATTTCCTATAACTGTAGGGAAAGAAGATTCTGAATAAAACACCATACCCTGAATTTGGGATGAATTCCAAACTAACTCCACCAATGATCAGCTCTAGTAGTCTTGCAAAGAGCTTCTCAGAAGCGTCGTGGTGGCCTCAGATCTTTAATCCGGTGAACAACAATCCCAAAATCAAAGAGAGAAGGAGTGGGAGAAATTTTAGAAAGAGAGAGAGAGAGGGAATTTTTGCGCCAGGCATCTGCTGAAAAATCTGGGTTTTCACAATTTATAGCCCCGGATTCGTCAACGAGACACGTCATCTTGTTGACGAGTCATTAAGGAATTTCGTCAATGAACTTCCTCCTTTGTCGATGAATTTTAGACTGCCCTAAAAATCTCTTTTGGTATTTTCTCGTCGACGAGACTTGTCCTTATTGATGAGCTCCTCTTATATCCTCGTCGATGAATCCTCTGTGTTCATTGACGAGATGCTGAAAAATTCATCGAGTTATTACATTCTCCCCTCCTTATAAAATTTCGTCCTCAAAATTTACTATCTGGATTGAACACCATTATACACTCCACCATCTCGTAAAGGTAAAGGGTCTACTTATTTTATTACTTACCTTCACTTATGGTGGAGGAATACCGTGGTTACATTCTACGTTCTAGGAGATTGCATATATAAAACTAAAAACTATCCACTATCTAAAATCAATACATGTACTTGCAAAAGAAACATTACCTAACTATTTACATTACCTGATTACTCTTGGAACAAATATGGGTATTTCTTTTTAATTTCATCCTCGAGTTCCCATGAGGCTTCATCCATAGCATGGTTCCTCCACAAAATCTTCACTAGCTGAAGTTCTTCAGTATGTAGTTCTTGTGTCTTTCTATCTAAAATCTGTACTAGCATCTCTTTATAAGCTAGTGAATCCTTGAGTTCTATCTCTACATAGCTGATTATGTGGGATGGTTCTGGGACGTATTTCTTTAACATAGTAACATGAAACACGTCATGAATTTGAGCCAAAGCTGGTGGCAAAGTTAGCCTATAGGCAACTGACCCTATTCTCTTTAGTATCTCAAAAGGGCCAATATACCAAGGGCTCAACTTGCCATTCTTTCCAAACCTCATAACTCCTTTCAAATGAGTTATCTTCAAAAATACTCGACCTCCCACATCAAACTGTAGCTCTCAGTGGCAAGTGTTAGTGTAGCTTTTCTGTCGACTCTGCGTGGTGCTGATTCTTTCTTTAATTAGTCGGACCTTATCACACGTCTGTTATACAATCTCTAGACCTAACACTCGCCTTTCACATACTTCATCCTAGAAGAGAGGAGAATGACATCTCCTATCATACAGTGCCTCGTATAGAGCCATGTCGATACTAGCCTGGTAGCTATTATTATAGGAAAATTCAACTAATGGAAAAAACTGGGTCCAGCTACCCCCAAAATCCAGCACGCAAGCACGAAGCATATCTTCCAATGTCTAGATCGTCCTCTCAGTTTGACCATCTTTCTAGGGGTGGAAAGCAGTGCTAAATGCTAGTTGTGTACCCATAGCCTCCTGAAAACTTTTCCAGAATCGTGAAGTAAACCGAGGATCTCGATTCGAGACTATGGATACTAGCACTCTATGAACACGAACTATCTACTGAACATATATCTCTGCCAGTCTGTCTATGGAATAGCCACCTTTAATCAAAATGAAATGAGCGGTCTTCATCAAACGATCAATAACTACCCAAATCACATTCAACCTCTGTCGCGCTGGTGGTAATCCTGTAACGAAATCCATAGAAACGTGATCCTATTTCCACTTGGGAATAAACAATGGCTGCAACTACCCTGCTGGTCTCTAGTGCTCAGCTTTAACTTGCGGGCACGTCAAGCACTACTGTACAAATTCAACTATATCTCTCTTCATTCCACTCCACCAGAAGCACTCCCACAAATCCCGATACATTTTAGTGTTACCTAGATGTACGGTGTATAGGGATCTATAAGCCTCCTCCAATACAGTTCTCCTAATCTTGGTATCTGTAGGAACACATAGCCTAGTATGGAACCGCAAGGCTCCGTCATCTGATATGTTGAATCCTCACCCTGAGGAGCTCGCACTGTAGCCATTACCTCTACCAACTCTGCATCATTTCTTTGGACTACTTTAATCCTCTCGTATAACGTAGGCTGAACCACTAGAGTGGCAATGGATGCCTGATGGCTTTCCTCTATTAATTCTATGCTGAGCCTCTCTAAATCTATCAAAATTGAATACGGAATCTCTATGACTACTAGTACTGGTCCCATTGATATCCTAATCAAAGCATCAGCTACCACATTTGCTTTCCCTGGGTGGTAACTAATGGTGCAGTCATAGTCTTTAATAAGCTCTAGCCACCTTCTTTGTCTCATATTTAGTTCCTTCTGCATAAAGAAATACTTTAGGCTCTTGTGATATGTGAAAATCTCATACTTTCCACCATATAGGTAAATGCCTCCAGATCTTGAGAGCATACACCACCACAACAAGCTCTAAATCATGGATAGGATAATTCCTCTTATACTCTTTAAGTTGTCTAGACGCATATGCAATAACCTTGTCATACTGCATTAATACGCACTCAAGTCCCTTCAGAGACGCATCACTGTATATCACAAATTCATCCTCCCCTGAAGGAATAGCCAGTACTGGAGCTGAAACTAACCGTTGCTTTAACTCCTAAAAACTCTGCTCACAGTCGTCCGTCTAATCAAACTTCATATTTTTCCTTGTAAGTCATGTTAACGGACCAGAAAACCTAAAGAAGCCATCCACGAAGCTTCGATAATAGCTTTCCAATCCCAGAAAACTCCTGACTTCATGAACATTTTTCAGCCTTTCCTAATTCAGTACTGCTTCTATTTTACTCAGATCAACTGACACTCCCGCTTCAGAGATCACTTGGTTGAGAAAGGTAACCTACCTTAAACAAAACTCACACTTCTTGAATTTTGCATACAATTTTATTTCCCTTAATACCCGCAACACCAGTCTCAAATGATACTCGTGCTCCTCAAAACTTCTCGAATAGACCAGTATATCATCAATGAAGACAACCACAAACTGATCTAAGTATTGATGGAACACCCGATTCATTAAGTCCATAAATACTGTAGGTGAATTAGTCAACCCAAACGGCATTACTAAGAACTCGTAATGCCCATATCTGGCACATAATGCGGTCTTTGATATATCCTCTGCTCTAACTTTCACTCGATGGTATCTCGATCGCAGGTTAATTTTAGAGTAAACCCGAGTCCCCTGGAGTTGATCAAATATATCGTTGATCCTAGGGAGAGGATATTTATTCTTGACTGTCAGTTATTTATCTCCCTATAATCGATGCACAACCTCATGGTCACGTCCTTCTTTTTCACGAATAGAATTGGTGCGCCCCAAGGAGACACACTGGGCCTAATGAAACCTTTATCCAGCAATTCCTGTAACTGTTCTTTTAATTCTTTTAACTCTACTGGGGCCATATGGTATGGTGCTTTAGATATTGGTGTAGACCCTGGCAACAGATCTATAGTAAATTCAATCTCATGGTTAGGTGGTAAACCACACAATTCTTATGGAAAGATGTCTAGGAATTCCCTTACTTCTGGTATGTCAGCTTGTTCCAATTCTTCTTTCAGCAATTATTTTATGTATACAACATAGCCCTGGCAACCATCTTGTAGAAGTCTCCTCACCTAAATAGCCAACACTAGTTGTGGTGAGGCACGTACACGTGAACCTACGAATCTGAATTCTAGCTCACCCGGAGGTCTGAAAATTACTTCTCCCTAATGACAAACAATACTGGTGTAATGAGTTGTTAGCCAATCCATGCCCAGTATCACATCAAACCCCTGTATATCTAGGACCACGAGATCAACTGGTAGTATTCTCTCCTAAATACTTATTGGGAAATTCCAAAACACCTTCCTACATCTCACTACAGATCCCATCGACGTACCCACAAACAATTCTTCGCATAATAAATGTTTCCCCACCCCAGTTATTCTAACATTTCCCGCCGATATAAAAGAGTGGATAGTGCCTCTATCAAATAGAACAATAATTTTATATGGTAAAGCAATAATGGTACCTGTAACTATGTCTCCAACCGTCTCAGCATCACCCAAAGTCAATGCGTAGACCCTCGCTGGTGCAGTATTCCTCTGCTGACCTTCATGGGGCGCTTGATATCCACCTCAAAACGGTCTAGGAGCTGGCGCATATGGTCGGGCTTCTCGCAGCAATAACAAATATTCTCCCCCAACTAGCACTCACCTAGGTGTCTTCGTCCACATCTGGTACAAATAGAGGGAGGCTCACCACCCTGAAATCCTCCCTGCTCTACCAGCTGTCTCTAACCTCCGCTAGATCTACCTCCTCTCCAAAGGCTTCAGTTGAGACTTGCCTGAAAGCTCGAGGGTGCGGTCCTCTTCTTCTAACTCTGTGTCTCAGTCTCTTTTGGTAGACTCTCCTCTGCTATAATGGCCCTATAAACCAACTCTACAAAATCTTGGATCTTCAGTACCACCACTTGCCTGTAAATGTCCCGCCTCAAATTCCTATTGAAAATTCTAGCCTTCTTTATTCATTGGAGACGATATACGAGTAGAAATGCAAGAGCTCAATAAATTTTGCTACGTATTGCTGGGCTATCAATGACCCCTAGGACAAACACAGGAACTCCTGTACCCAAGCCCCGTTAACTATAGCAGGATAATATCTATCAAAGAACACGTCCCTGAATCGAGCCCAGGTCAAGGGTATTGGAATCTCCCTCTGCTCCTCCAACAATCTGGTGGCTTCCCACCATCTCTTGGCCTCCCCTGCCAGTCTGTACGTGGCATATAAGACTTTCTTCTCATTGATGCAGTGAAGTGCTATCAAAATCTTCTCTACCTCCTGTAACCTATTCTCCGCCACTTTTGGGTCAGCTACTCTAGAAAATGCCAGCCGGTTCATCTTTATAAATTTCTCTATGGTACATCCCTGAGACAGTGATGGACTTCCCTATTCCCTAGAGCTCCGAGCGATCTCAGCCATAACTTGCTGAGCCACACTACATAGCACAGCATCTGAGTCTCCACCACCTACACTAGAAAGACCCGCTCCATCATCTCTACTAGCATGAGTGCTACTACCCCCTAGGTCCATCCTGTAAACACAAAAAACACCGTTTCAGAATCCTATTTCCCATACATACCTAACTTATTCTATTCAACTGAAACTTCAAATTCTCCATTAACAATCCCTCATGTTCTTGACCCCAAATCAAATCCTGCAATCTAAACACATGACTCGTCAACAGTTTACTATGGTTTTCCTAGAATCGTCACCCCAGGAAAAACATGAAAACTACCATGAAAGTCCTGTATTCGGATCACAGAATAAAACCTCAATTCCTTTCCTAAATTCCAGTATTGTTTTCCGCTGCACTATTGAGTCAGCAGAATCTAGCAACCAAAACTTTGATATAAAAAATGTAACGACCCAAAAATTATTTCATTTTCAATAATTTTTTTTATATATCAATATATATGACCTAAATATCCCTGCTATAGACTCTAGGCCTCAGATAGGCACTGCATTATTTATATAGATAGTGGGCATACCTATGCAATAGAAAAACATAAATCACATAACCACATATATACATACCATACCAAAATCTAGTAATTTTCCATATTATATTTACATATACTAGTATCACCTCCCTAAAACTCAAACCTCCCTGTATCAACTTACCCTAAGTACAAAGCAACCAAGGGACTCTTTATCCACGAGCTTGATCTGCTCACCTAGCTGGCTCACCTGAAAAATGTTGAAATAATGGGATGAGTCGACGCTTAGTAAGTCAAAATATGCTATTACTAGTGTGTGGTGACTAAGTTACATATCAACTTTAAATAATATTTGACTTGTAATAAAATGATAATTCTATAAGCATATCTTACATTTTTTGCAGTTTAAAACATAACTATATCATCTAAATTTTTCTACTTTTCATACTACTAATATCATACTATATTCATCAAATACTCTAAAATTGTATTCATATACATAACTATGCTTTTATCCCTAGAACTCTATATGTCATGATTTAGCCGCTCATGATAAGGTGGTGCGGCTCGTAGGCAAAAATTAACCTGGTTGGCACTCCAAGTAAGTCACTATACTCTACTCTACCTCAATCCGGCCAAACAACATCCACTCCTAAGCATGGAACTGGAATTGCTACCTCATCAAACCAGCCCCCTCAACCCAGTTGGGGAGTGCCATCCTATCCAAGCATGGTTTGATGGTACCCACACACTATCTGAAATATGTGGTTGCACTCTATTCTGTATATAGCAACGGTACCGTGCTCTGTAGACTATATCTGTCTGTAATATCTCATCATTGATATGATACTATATAAATATATATACTATAATTATCTTTGTTGTTTTTATCATGTTTCCAAAATAATCATAACATTATAATTCTGTATTGTAAATACTGTAATATCTGAATAACATGTCTGTAGCATCTTGATGCTATAGCTATATATTCTTTCTGTATAAATTGTCTATATAAACTGAGTGTTATGGCATTAGGAAAACATGACATTTTGTAAATATTGCATATACTAATCTAAGTAAACATCTGTGTACATCTATATATATCTGTCTGTGTAAATATCTAAATATATATTGATATGAATAAAACTGTAGATGTACATATGCTCGTACAAACTATATAATATGATATTCTGAGAAAAAACTGCATAAGATTCTATATTAGATAATATCTACTCAGGCCACACATTCTTTAATACTCTTATTCTATAAAATTGCATAATAAATGGTATACATACATATAAAATCTCTAATAATATAAGTAAAATCTCCTAACATAGCATATTTCTCTTACCTAGTTTGTAAAAAGCCCTCACTAAAATCTAGCCCTACACCCGCAGGGTTCTCCACTTAGCACCCTGAAAGCGACATCCCCCAAAACAAAATATCAGTATTTTCTTACATACAACATTTCCTATAACTGTAGGGAAAACAAATTCTGAATAAAGCACCTTACCCTAAATTTGGGATGAATTCCAAACTAACTCTACCAACGATCAACTCCACTAGTCTTGCAGAGAACTTCATTAGAAGCATCATGGTGGCCTCAGATCTTCAATCCGACAAGCAACGGACCTGAAACCAAAGAGAGAAGGAGTGGGATACGTTTTAGAGAAAAAGAGGGAGAGAGAGAGAGAGAGAGAGAGAGAGAGAGAGAGAGAACTTTTGCGCCAATCTTTTGCTAAAAAATTCGATTTTTCACTATTTATAGCCCTGAATTCATCGTCGAGACACATCATCTTGTCGACGAGTCCTTAAGGAATTTCGTTGACGAACTTCCTCCCTCGTCGATGAATTCTAGACTGCCTAATAAACCTCTCTCGGTATTTTCTCGTCTGCGAAACCTGTCCTCGTCGACGAGCTCCTCTCATATCCTCATTGACGAATCCCCTGTGTTTGTCGATGAGATGCTGAAAAATTCCTCGGGTTGTTACACGGCTATTGCATTTACACTCCAGTGCTGCATTTGCCTCACTATTTTAAAGCTTGTACAATAGGACTTAAGGTGTGGTTTAGCTCGTGTTGAACAATGTCAAGCATCCAACGTATCTTTGGTAAATTCATTATTTGTTTTGAACCCTTGGTTAGTATTGTGAAAACCCTTTGCTTGAAAATCTAAACTTCCATGTTTGAATAGAACATTTGATTCATTGGATTTCAGTATTGACACTTGCTAATTAAAATCAATTGTATGAATGTTAGCTTGTTAAGCTTAGAACTTGTAATATTAATTTTGAAAGTAACATCTTCCACATAAAACTAAATTCCTTAATCAGTGATCACTTGGAACTTATTTTATGGACAACATCATGCATCCTTTCAAAATCCGACAACATATGAAATCTAGCATGCTTTACAGTGTGTATGTTGGTTAATTAAATTCTTAATTTGAAGCGTTTTGAGTGTTTGTACATATGTGAGGGTTGAATCATAGGACATTGATTGACAAATGCCATCCTACATCAATATAGATTATGGGCATAAGCTGTTAATGAGTAGGTGGTTGAGGTCTGGGCATGATACATTGATTCCTTCATGTTTTTGCTACTAACCATGCCTACCTCATCTTCTTTCTGATCTTACTTCCCTTAGGGAACTGCCTTTGAGTGTGAGTCTTATGAGTCGGGTGAGATGCAATCCACCAACTTTCTTGATTTTAGGTTGAGTTCAATCCTTTCACCCATGGTGACTATCTCCACAAAATCCATCAAGATCAACATCAACATCTTTTCATAGTAGATGCCCTACAATGTAGTGAGAAATAACTCTACCATATCCTTGTTATCTAGGGGTGGTTGCACTTGCATTGACTTCTCCCTTGACCTTTAGGCATTTTCACATATTGTCTCTATTTTCTTCTTCTCCATCCTTTGTAGTTGCGACTAGGTTGAAACTACATTGATATTAAAAGTATTGAAGCGTAAAGGCATCAGCCAAGTCCTTCCACATCTATATTTTGCTCTTAAGGAACACATGGTTGAGGGGATTATGATTCTTTGCATACATCTACATTTTTCATGCATATATCTGCAAATGTGTTTTTGGGCATTTTGTCGCATTGTATTTCTTGATCATTGGGGCCTTCAACTTGGCCGACATATTGGTCTTTATAAACAAGCACAACTCTTTCAACTAACTTCCCACATAGTCATGTATCCCTTGCATGGTTTGTAGTTGCTCCTCTAGATAGGCCATATGGTTGCCGACAAAGAATTCTTCCATGATGTACACCTTAGGAGTTGGTGCTGGTGGCATAGGGATCTTGAAAAAGGAGTCCCTACACTGATGTTATAGAAAAGCTAAAGCGGTGTGGTCCATTTCGATTTTCCCTTTTATCAGGGCCATTATATCATATATTAATTTTTATAGATCTCAAATCTCCTTTCTACTAATCCCCCAAGATTATGTGTTTCCTATGTATCCATCTCTCTAACTTGAGAGTGGATAAGCACAGGATCACAAGCAATAGGGAGTTTTTCTTCTTGGGAGGAATTTTGCCCAATTTTTTTTTAAAGAAAAGAAAAAGAAAACATAATAAATAAAACAGCACAAAGCAAGAAAATATACTAACACAACATACATAAAGGAAAAAGATTTACATAAAAATTAGGCATGTCTCATTGTCCATTACGATTTTACAGCCTTTGTAGAAATATTATCTCATAGGGTTCATACTACTTTATTAATCATGAATCCACAAGGAATTAAATATCTCACAAAGGTTGGCCTAGAGTCATTTTCTTTGCTCCGGAACTTTTTGGTTTTCTAGGAGTGGTATACTATGGTGGCTTCCTTGAAGAACTTCACATCATCTAACAAGAACCCCTACACATTGATGTTGGCTGTAATCAAGTGCAGACTACTCAATTGTGACGACCCCCTTAATTAATCATAAAATAGAACATAGTAAATAAAATAGTCAACCCAAACCCGTGGGTAGCGGGGACACCTATCATACACAGCAGAACCTAGGCAGTAGTAAATGTAAATCATCAACTTCAATACCACAAAATACATAATACCAGAGTTAACTATAATCCCAAAACATTGTGTTTATATACAATCTCTCAAAGACACAAAAATATCTCTAGGATCCCACATCAAAATTTCCTAATCATAGTTCAAACTTACCCTCCTAACGGGGAAGCACGACAGACTCAATGGCGGCCACGACTCGCCGGTCCTTCTGGGTTTCTTGAAAATTTTTTAAGTTCGGGGGTGAGACATTTCTCAATAAGGGAAAATAACTTAAATACAGCTGTGTGGTGAAATGAATATTTAATGATAATACAGATATATAGTACATTTTCCATACCAGAAAACATTAATCATTTAATAACTACATAAACGTATACCTTCATATTTTTAATAAATCATACTAATCATAACTGTCTAGTATAACTAATAATACTGAAAACATACCTAAGATGAATAGCTAGTTTATGTCATGTATTACCCCCAATGACGAGTTGTGCATCCCAAAGGCGGGACCCAACAATGGCTAGCCGACCACTGCAGAGTCAAAAATGCCTGTAAGCATGATAGGCCCGCCACACCCTAGTCCAGACTGTCAAATGGACGTCTACAACTCTAAACTGAAAGCCACATCGACTATCCATCTCCCACCCCCTTGTGGGGTGGTTAGCACCAATATGAACATAGATATCTAATCTATATAGCTACGTTACCGTGCTCCTGAAACTGAACTAAACTAACATCCGGGTTCTGATAACATATAATACATGATAATATAATGTTTAACATAAATGGATTGATAGCATTTTCTATAACTTCATTAATACGGCCTTGCACCGAAATCATATATCATATATGGCCTCGCGCCGACTATCAATCATGGCCTTGCGCCAAATATCTCATACATATCATTCTAAATAAATAAATCAATTATCATGTATTTTCAAAATCATAATGTACAGTATTATTTCATAATTCCTGAAAACATGCTTTACTCAAAAAAATTGTCATATCATAATACTTTTCGTGGAAATAATATTCATGTCACACAAAGGTGAGTAAATTCGTACATTTCATTCTAAAATCACATTTTTTGTATAACAACAGTATTTTCCCAAATATGCATTTTCTCAATAATAATCAAATATAATACATGTTTCCTTGAAAATTAATTTGATGATAAATAATAATAATACGCATGGAAAATAACTGCTTTAGTTTATTCCCTTACCTGGTACTGAAGTTAACCCCCTCAAAATTCCACTCGTTCTGCACCCGCAGGGTTCCCCGTTCAATACCCTGAATTCAAAAATCCCCATAATTAAACTTCAGTATTTTCATGTGAATATCATTTCCTATAACTATGAAAATACCAAATTTGGCATAAAAAGTCTTGCCCCAATTCAGGGATGAATTTCAACTCGCTTCCACCAACAATCCGCTCCAGCAGATTTGGAGAGAACTTCCCTAGGAGCGTCGTGGTTGCCTTAGATCATCAATCCAGCAAAAGATAGAGTCGAAATTGAAGAGAGAGGAGAGAGAAACTGTAGGGAGGAGAGAGAGAGTGAGAATTTTTTATTTTTCTGCGTTTAAATCCGAGTCTTAGGCTATTTATAGAGTCGGATTTGTCGACAAGACATGTCAACTCATCGATGAGTCCTTAAAGAGTTTCATTGATGAATCTTCACCCCTCATCGACGAAATTCAAAATTGCTAAAACACTCCTCAGTATTTTCCTATCGACAAAGTCTACTGCGCGCTCTTTTCTATTCCTATTTTTATCTCTCTTAATTATTATTTAATACCATTATTCTTTGGGTCATGACATTCTCCCCTCCTTATAAAATTTCGTCCTCGAAATTTACTATTTATACGACTCATCATCCTTTAAAGGCAAAATGGTCTAGTTATTTTATTACTTATCCTCACTTATGGTGGAGGAATGTCGTGGTTACATTCCGAGTTTTGGAAGATTACATATATAAAAGAAAATTTCCCCTAAAACAAAAATACCACTTACTAACTAAAGTATTACAAGTACTTGCAAAAGAAATACTACATATTTACTTACATTTCCTAATTACATCTGAACTTCTTGGAACAATTGTGGGTGCTTCTATCTGATCTACTCCTCGAGCTCCCAAGAAGCATCTTCTACTGCATAATTCCTCCATAGAACTTTTACCATAGGAATCTTCTTATTACGTAGTTCTTGTTCTCTTCTATCCATAATCTGCATTGGTACCTCCTTATAAACTAACGAATCACTAAGTTCTAACTCATCATAACTAAAAATATGAGAAGGGTCTAGGACGTATTTTCTCAACATAGATATGTGAAATACGTCGTGCATCCTACATAGTGTAGGTAGAAAAGCTAGCCTATAGGCCATCAGCCCCACTTTCTCTAAAATCTCAAATGGACCGATAAACTTAGGGCTAAGTTTACCCTTCCTACCAAACCTCATAACCCCTTTCAACGGAGTTATCTTCAAAAATTCATGATCACCCACATCGAACTCCAAATTCCTATGGCGATTATCGGCATAACTCTTCTATCGGCTCTGAGCTACACTAGTGATGAGTCGAACCTTATCGTACGCCTGTTGTACAAGCTCTGGTCCCATAACTCGCCGCTCCCCCATCTCGTCCCAAAAGAAAGGAGATCGACATCTCCTACCGTATAAAGCCTCAAAAGGTGTTATGCCAATACTAGCCTAATGACTGTTATTATACGCGAACTCTACCAGCGACATGAACTGAGTCCAACTACCCCAAAAATCTAATACGTATGCCTGGAGCATATCTTCCAATATCGGTATCATCCTCTCAGTCTACCCATCTGATTGATGATGGAATGCTATGCTAAACGATAACTGAGACCCTAAAGTTTCATGTAAGCTTCTGCAGAAATGTGACATGAAATGCAAGTCTCGATCTAACACTATAGATACAGTCACTCCGTCAAAACGAACTATCTCCTAAATGTAAATCCCTGCCAAACGGCTAAGGGACTAGCTGATCTTGATAGGGAGAAAATGGGTGATCAATCGATCTACAATCACCCAAATCATATTCTGGCCATGCGATGTCGATGGCAGCCCTAAAACAAAATCCATGGATATACTATCCCACTTCCACTCTAGGATAAATAGTGGCAACAACTGACTCGTTGGCCTCTAGTACTCAACTTTTACCTGCTGGCACGTCAAGCACTGGGCTACATACTCGGCAAACTCTCTCTTCATACCACTCCACTAATAAAACTCTCGCAGATCCCTGTACATTTTCGTACTACCAGGGTGAAATGTATACAAGGATATGTGAGCCTCCTCCAAAATAGTTTTCCTGATCCTAACATCAGTAGAAACACACAATCTGGAATAGAACCGTAATGCCCCATCATCAGAAATTCATAATTCCTTCCCCTGACCAATCTGCACTCTATCTATCACCTATGCTAATTTTGGATCTTCCTTCTGAGTAGCTTTAATTCTTTCTTGCAGAGTAGGCTGTACCACTAGGCTGGAGATACGTACCGAAGGATTACCCTTGATCAATTCAATGCCAAGTCTCTCTAGATCCATCATGATCGGATGCTAGATTTCCATTGCTGCCAATGCTGATTCCCTAGATTTCCAGCTCAGTGCATCAGCTACCACGTTTGTTTTCCCTAGGTGGTAACTAATAGTACAATCAAAATCCTTAATCAACTCTAACCACCATCTCTGTCTCATATTCAATTCCTTCTGAGTGAAGAAATATTTTAAACTCTTGTGGTTGAAGAAAATCTCATACTGCTCACCGTACAAGTAATGCCTCCAAATTTACAATATGTGTACCACTGCAGCCAATTCAAGATCATGGGTAAGGTAGTTCTTTTCGTATTATTTCAATTGTCTAGACGCATACGCCACCACCCTACCATGCTACATCAATACACAACCAAGTCCTTTCAAGGATGAATCACTGTAAATAATGTAACCCTCACCCCCTCACGGGATAATCATTACTGGTGCCGTGACTGGCCTCTACTTCAATTCTTGAAAATTCTGTTCACAGCTATCGTCCCATTCAAATCTGGCATTCTTCGTAGTTAGTCATGTCAAAGGCCCTGATAAAGCTGAGAACCCTTCGACAAAACGCGGTAATATCCAGCTAACCCCAAGAAACTCCTAATCTCCTAGACATTCATCGGTTTAGCCCAATTCACTGCCGCATCAATCTTACTGGGATCCACAGAAATTTCGTCTCCTAAGATAACATACTCCAAAAACACAATTTTCTCAAGCTAGAAATCACATTTACTAAATTTAGCATACAACTTCTTCTCCCTAAGCATCTGCAAGACCTGCCTTAAATGTATCTCATGCTCCTTATAGCTCCTCGAATAGACTAGTACATCATCAATAAAAACAACAAGCTGATCTAAATATGCATGAAAAATCCTATTCACCAAATCCATAAATATCGCAGAAGCATTCGTCAGACCAAATGGTATAACAAGGAACTCGTAATGCCCATACCTGGTCTTGAAAGCCAACTTCGATACATCTTCTGCTCTTACCTTTACTTGATGGTAGCCTAACTTGAGGTCGATCTTAGAATATACCCATGTACCCTGGAGTTGGTCAAACAAATCATCAATATGAGGTACAGGATACTTGTTCTTGATTGTCCTTAATCTCTCTATAATCTATGCACTTCCTCAAAGACATGTCCTTCTTCCCAAGTAGTACTGGAGCTCCCCACAGAGATACACAAGGTCATATAAAACCCTTATCAAGTAAACCCTGCAACTGATTTTTCAATTCTACCAACTCTACCGGCACCATTGATACAGTGCTTTAGAGATCAGCGATGTACCTAGAAGTAGATCAATAGGGAAATCTACCTCACGATCAGGTGGTAGACCTGGTAATTCATCTGGAAACACATCCATAAATTCTTTCACTACAAGTGTGTTAACAAGCTTCAATTCATTCTCTGACATTTCTTTTATAAAGGTTACAAATCCCTGACAACAACTCAAGAGCAGTCTCCTTGCCTGAATAACTGAGATCACTTGAAGTAAAGATTGCACTCGTGACCCTATAAATCTAAATTCTGGTCTTCCTAATGGTCTAAATATTACTTCTCTCGCATGACAGTCTATACTGGAAAAATTAGCTGCTAGCCAATCCATGCTGAAAATAATATCAAACCCATGCATGTCTTGTATTACCAAATCAGCCGATAGAATCCTCCCCTGAACATCAACTGGACAACCATGAAGCACCCTACTACATCTCACTGTTGACCCAGTCGGTGTAACTACTAAGAATTCAACATCTAATGTTAGTATTTCAGCCCCACACAATTTAACACACCCCAAAGATACAAACGAGTGTGTGGCCCCCGAGTTAAAAAGTGTAATAATTTTAAATGAAAACATTTTAACCGTACCTGTCACCATGTCACCGGTTATCTCAGCATCACCCAACGTCAGAACAAAAACCCTAGCTGGGGCCATATTCCACTACTAGCCTCTATGTGGTGCCTGGTAGCCTCCTCGAGCAGGTCTATGAGCAGGAGCAGCTCCAATCTGATCCTGACAATCCCTCATCATATGCTATCACTCCCCACACCGGTAGCAAACACCTCACCTGGCACAACACTCCCCTAGGTGTCTCCTCCTGCAAGACGGGCAAGTTGGAGATGGCTGCACACCCTAGAAACAGCGATTTTTAGTCTCTAGCCTCCGATCTTTGTAGGAGCCACCTCTCTTCCATGAACCACGGCCAACTCCCTGCTAGGAACTAGAAGGTGTGGATCTCTTCTTTTGCCTCTGCTCCTTGACCTCCAAACGCTCTTTAATCTCTGCTATAGTGGCTCTATCCACCAATTTAGTAAAATCTTGTAACTTCAATATCGATACCTGCTTATGTATTTCTCTCCTCAGACCTCTCTCAAACTTTCATACCTTCTTTGCTTTATCTAGTATGATGTACAGGGCAAAGTGAGATAATTCAATGAACCTCACCACGCACTGCTCTACAGTCTGCTGTCCCTGCTTCAGATTCAGGAACTCCTCTATCTTAGCTTCCTTAGACAAAGCTGGAAAATACCCTTCGAAGAATGTCTCCTTAAACCGCTCCTATGCATTCTTCACAGGTACTGTCCTCTTCTGCTCTAAAAGTTTCACCGTCGTCCACCATCTTTCAACCTCTCGAGTCAATCTATAGGTAGCAAATAGCTCCTCTGCTCCCCTGGACACTACAACACTACAAATATTTTCTCTATCACCTACACCCAATTTTCAGCAACTGTGGGGCCAGTTCCTCCTGAAAAGCTGAAAGATTCTTCTAAATGGATTTCTCGATCGAGTTGCCATGGCCCGCAGACGAATCACCCAGCTCCCTGGAATTCCTGGCAATTTTTGCCAACTTGTTGTGCCACGCTGCGTAAAATTGCATTTGAATCACCACCCGCAGTGCCTAAGGGTCCAGCACCCTCATTCCCACTGGCGTGGGCACTACTACCACCAGGGTCCATCCTGAAAAACAAATAACTTAACTTAGAACTCCTTCACTATACATATCATCCAACCAATATAATATTTTCTCCTAATTAATTTATCTCTCATAATCTTAATTCAAGGTTCAATCCTGCAACCTAGATACCCAACCCGACGATAGTTACCCATGACTTTCCTGAAATCGTCACCTCAAGAAAATCACGCAAACCACCACAGAAGTCCTGCATCTAGACTACAAAACTAGACCTCAAATTCCCTTATCCCATACTCTGGTAATATTACTACTGCATTCTAGAGTCTACAAAACCTAGTATCCTAGGCTTTAATACAAACTGTAACAACCCCCTTAACTAATCATATAATGGAACATAGTAAATAAAATAGTCAACCTGAACCTATGGGTAGTGGGGACACTTGTCATACATAGCGGAACCTAGGCAGTAGTAAATGTAAATCATCAACTTCAATACCACAAAATAGATAATACCAGAGTTAACTATAGTCCCAAAACATTGTGTTTATATACAATATCTCAAAGGCACAAAAATATCTCTAGGATCCCACATCAAAATTTTCTGATCCTAGTTCAAACTTACCCTCCTAATAGGGTAGCACAATAGACTTAACGGCGGCCACAACCCGCCGGTCCTTCTGGGTTTCCTGAAAATTATTTAAGTTCGGGGGTGAGACACTTCTCAATAAGGGAAAATAAACTAAATGCAGTTGTGTGGTGACATGAATATTTAATGATAATACAGATATATAGTACATTTTCTATATCAGAAAACATTAATCATTTAATAACTGCATAAACGTATACCTTTATATTTTTAATAAATCATACTAATCATAACTGTCTGATATAACTAATAATACTAAAAACATACCCAAGATGAATAGCTAGCTGATGTCATGTATTACCCCCCATGACGAGTTGTGCAGCCCAAAGGCAAGACCCGACAATGGCTGGCCGACCACTACCAAGTCAAAAATGTCTGTAAGTACTATGGGCCCACCACACCCTGGTCTGGATCGCTAGATGGATGTCTACAACTCTACGCTAAAAGACACATCGACTATCCATCTACCACCCCTTTGTGGGGTGGTTAGCACCAATGTGAACATAGATATCAGATTTATATAGTTAGAGTACCGTGGTCTTGAAACTGAACTAAACTAACATTCGAGTTCTGATAACATTTAATACATGATAATATAGTATTTAAGATAAATGGATTGATAGCATTTTCTATAACTTCATAAATACAGCCTTGTGTCGAACATTTCATAAATACGTCCTTGCGCTGAAATCATATATCATACACGGCCTCGCACCAGCTCTCAATCACGGTCTTGCACCAAATATCTCATACATATCATTCTGAATAAATAAATCAATTATCATGTATTTTCAAAATCATAATGTACTGTATTATTTCATAATTCCTGAAAATATGTTTTGTCATATCATAATACTTTTCATGAAAATAATATTCATGCCACACAAAGCTGAGTAAATTCATACACTTCATTCTAAAATCACATTTTCTGTATAACAGTAGTATTTTCCCAAATATGCATTTTCTCAATAATATTCAAATATAAAACATACTTCCTTGAAAATTAATTTGCTAAAAAGTAATAATAATACGCATGGAAAATAACTGCTTTAGTTTATTCCCTTACCTGGCACTGAGGATAACCCCCTAAAAATTTCACTCGTCCTACACCTGCATGGTTCCCCTTTCAACACCCTGAATTTAACAATCCCTATAATTAAACTTCAGTATTTTCATGTGAATATCATTTTTTATGAAAAGACCAAATTTGGCATGAAAAGTCTTGCCTCAATTCAGGGATGAATTTCAACTCGCTTCCACCAACGATGCTCTCCGGAAAATTTGGAGAGAACTTCCCTAGGAGCATCATGGTGGCCTCAGATCATTGATCCGGTGAACAACGGAGCTAAAATTGAAGAAACAGGAGAGAGGAATCGTAGGGAGGAGAGAGAGAGAGTGAGAATTTCTGATTTTTCTGCGTTTAAATTCGAGTTTTAAGCTATTTATAGAGACGAACTCGTCGACGAGACACGTCACCTCGTTGACAAGTCCTTGAAGAGTTTTACTGACGAATCATCACCCCTCATCGACGAAATTCAGAATTGCCAAAACCCCCCTCGGTATTTTCTCATTGACAAGACATACCCAGGTCGACGAGCCCAATTGCCGCATCGTTGACGAACACTTTGCCTTCGTCGATGAAGTATGTTGCGCCCTATTTTCTATTCCCATTGTTGACCTTATAGGTCACACCCGGTTTTGATAATGACAAATACTTGTATTTGTGATTGTAATTCATATCTGTCTTTAAAAATTCATATGGGTCTGCAATAGTAACCTAGGCTATGGTTGTATGTTTATCACCTACACATCATGCATACATGATATAGCGTAAGCTCAATTAGACCATAGCAAAGACCTTAGGCTCCAACACTCACACACATAGCATAAAATATATGAGTATGTTATAACTGTGCTCAAAATTTGACAAATCTAAACAAGATAAGAGGAATCAAGCGACCGAACCCTTGGAGTATAAAACTCCTCGAGCGCCCGAACTTTGAAAGTGAAAATGTTGACCAGCCCTAGGGTGACCGAACCTCAAATGCACATGTCTTCCTCAGGCGCCCGAACCCTTAGAAAGGGGCTATTCACCAACTCGGGCGTCCCATAATTTTAGTTCAAATATATACACGAGCGACCGAACACCTGCCTTCGGGCCACCAAAAATTTGATCGGGCACCCGAAGTCACAAAGCTTGGCTACTGACTTTGATTCGGGCTGCAGAACCTTTATCCGGGTGACTGAACTTAATTGAAGAACTTTTTAAACTGTTTTTCATTGGGCGACCGAACCAAGGTCCAGCCACCCGAATCTCGCCCAGTTAAAATTATTTTAATTACGGTAAAACAAGGTTATTTCAGGTTAATTGAATTTTAATCTTTTAAGACTTTTTAATAATGCCCTTTATGTCCTGAACGGTAATAATTTTTTACCTAGCTATAAATATGAGTCCATTTGCTCAATTAAGGCGTGATTAAGAAAACTGATTAGGAAAAAACTCTCTCTATCTTGAAAATCTCTTCCTTGTCCAATAACTCTCAAACTTGCCTCATTTGATAAAATCTGAGATTGTGAGAGTTCTTCGTGTGTTATTGTGATTGTTATATAGTGCTAAAATCTCTCATTTGTATGATTGTTATATATATTTTTCTTGGGGAGTTTTAGCCTAGGTTTAACTCACGAATTTCTCATTTATAAATCTAGTGTGGGATTAAACCAAGGAAGCTTAGGATATTTGCACTCAATGCAAGTATCCAATAGCTTTGCTTTTGGTGTGCAAATATTTTCTAAACAAGAAAGCCACCTTTTCAAACTAACTTTAAGCTCATTTCAATGAATAAAATCATTTAGAAACTAGTTTGATTATCTGCGTAGTATACTTGGAATACTAACGTGTTATTGAAATATTTTGTTTAGATTCCAAGTCATTGCTTGTGTTGATTATTCTTGAGCATCATACTGATTGAATTGTATTGAATACTATTGAGCTTCATAATTGACTATACTATGTTGGGTATTGATAGAACAAACCTTGCATAACTGAGCTTACAATATATCCTTGCTTTTGATGCGTATGTGATTGGACGTATTATTTGGGTACAAATCTGCTTTACGTGAAAGCACTATTTCATTGTACCATTTGATTGTAAATTTGAGTGATTCCAAGCGTGGCCTGAGGGGGTGGTAATACAGTCCGGTAAGGATTGGTGTAAAGGTTGAGGTCAACCCTGTGCTAATTGACCTGGTTTGTGTATGTGCCGCTTCACCCGATTAAGTGAGCAATTGATAGTGGTAATCCTTGTGCTTGTTTGCTAAGGCAGGGACGTAGGCAATTGGCCGGACCTCGATAACATTTCTATGTGTCACTTTTACTTTATTGTTTTTCTGGAGCATATGCTGTTAACTAAATTGTTCATTTAATTTTTGATATATTTATATTACTCGCGCTAGACTAACCATAGGGTTGTGAACATACTGCTGTTAGGAAGGATACCTAGGGGTTAAATTTTAAAAATACCAATTCACCCCCCTCTTGGAATCACGGTAAAGCTAACAATTGGTATCAGAGTCATGTATCATAGACTAGTTGTTATTTTGCAAAATGATCAAATATGTCTCATAGCTCCGTGACCCCTTTCCCTGAGGGACCATCTTCCACACGACCTCCTGTTTTCAGTGGTGTTAATTACACCTTATGGAAACAGAGGATGCACATCTACCTTCAGAATACTAATTGGAAGGTGTGGAGGATTGTCTCTAAGGGAAACTATATCCCTATGAAAACAAGGTGCAACTAGGGTTCCTAAGACTGAGGATGAATATGATGATGATGATATGAAAGCTATTAGTCTTAATGCCACTGCCATGAATATTTTATACTGTAGTCTTGATGTAAATGAATTTAACAGGATTATGGAATGTTGTACTACAAAAGAAATGTGGGCTAAGTTAGAGGTCACATATGAGGGTACCAGAGATGTGAAAGACAGTAGGATAGATATGCTGACTAGTGAGTATGAGGCTTTTATGATGAATGTAGGTGAGTCCATTCAGAGCATATACACTAGCACATCATAAACTCGCTACATGTATTAGGAAAGACCTATCCCACATATGAGATGATTAGGAAGATCCTTAGAGGCTTACCTCCTGTTTGGGAAGCCAAAGCTATGGCCATTGCTGAGGATAGAGACCTTAAGGCCCTGACCTTAGATGAATTGATAGGTTCCTTCATTACTTATGAATTGTCCATAAATGAAAGGCTTAATGAGCACAACTAGGCTAAAAAAGTTACTGCATTAAAAACCTCCACGAACATATATAGTGAGTGCAAGGGATCTGAAACTAATGAGGATATGGCTATGCTAACCAGAAAGTTTAGCATACTTTTCAGGAAAAATGGGAAGCCATTCAAAAATTACAGGGAATCTATTACTGACAAGGGAGAGCCTAGCAAAAGAAAAGAAAAGTCAAATGCTCCCATATGTTATAACTGCAATAAAATTGGGCACATCAAACCAGACTGTCCATTGCTGTAAAAGGAAACCAAGAAAAAGAAGAAAGCTATGAAGGCGAGCACTTCATGGGACCAATACAGCAGCAGCGACTTGGATACAGATCATAGTGATACGGAGGTCGCTAATCTGTGCTTAATGGCACGTGAAGAAGACGTATTGTCCTCTAGATCATTATCTTAATATTATTCATCTGATTCTGATTCGGATTGCATGCCTACTTTTAGAGAGTTACAACTTAACTACATTCGTGTATCTAAATTATTAGGCAAAATAACCAAAGAAAACGATGATTTGAAAAAGAAATGTGAGAATTGGTCAAAACTGTTTAATATTACGAAAACCTCTTATGCCCCTATTTTAAAAGAAAAAGATGCTACTATTGTTAGGCTTGAGCGGAAATTGAAGGATAGCTCCAAAATCATTTTTAAGTTCACTAAGGGTAAAGAAAATTTTGAAAAATTACTTGGTTCCCAAAGAAACTCCTTAAGTAAAGAGGGTCTTGGTTTTAATGGTATTGAAAATGTAAGACGACCTAATCTTTACTTAGGACACTTTACACGTGAGTCAAAAACTCATATTCCTCCTAAAGAATGTAAGGGTAGATTAAGATGTTTTAAATGTAAATAAATTGGTCACATTCAATTTGATTGTCCACTTAGGAATAACCATGCTAGAATTAGGAAGGTATGAGTAGTTAAGGGAAATCCTACTACTAACCCCGTGGACCCAACAATATTTGGGGACCAGAATCAGTCACTTAGCTTATTTTGTAGGTATGCCCAAGATCGTCCACCTCTAAGGACCAGTGGTACTTAGATAGTGGATACTCACGACACATGATCGGCGATAAGGGAAAATTCACTTCAATTGTTCCCAAGGATGGAGACTATGTGACATTTGGCGACAATGCCAAAGGGCGCATCATCGGGGTAGGTAAGGTTGGTAAGGATTCCTCTCCTACTATTGATAATGTTTTGTTGGTTGATGGACTAAAACATAATCTACTTAGCATAAGTCAGTTGTGTGACATAGGATATAAAGTATCTTTTGAAAATGACAAATGCATAGTAAAAAATAAAATAGATCACAAAGTGTTTTTTACTACTAATAGACATGAAAATGTTTATACTACCTCTCTTGATAATCTAGCTTCACAACAAGTAACATGTTTTTCTGCTATAAATGAAGTTAGTTGGTTATAGCATAGGCATTTCGGACATGCTAGCATGAATTTACTATCTAAACTTGTTAGAAAAGAATTAGTTAAATTCTTGCCTAATATGTCTTTTGTAAAGGATAAAATATGCGATGCATGTCAAATGGGTAAGCAAACAAAATCTAGTTTTAAGAAAAAGAAATTCCTATCTACTACTGGAGCTTTGGAGATGCTTCACCTAGATCTATTTGGACCTAATTCTGTGCAAAGTCTTGGTGGTAAATCTTATGCTTTTGTAATTGTGGATGATTTTTCTAGATTCACATGGGTGTTGTTTCTTGCACATAAAAATGAATCATGTGAACAATTCAGCAAACTTTGTAGGAGAATTTAAAATGAAAAAGGATATAAAATAACTCACATTAGAAGTGATAGAGGCATGGAATTCAAAAATGAAAGCATAGAAAAATATTGTGACTTAGAGGGCATATCACATAACTTCTTTGCACCTAGGACACCTCAATAAAATGGTGTAGTAGAAAGAAAGAATAGGTCACTGCAAGAAATGGGTAGAACTATGTTGAATGAGCATAACTTCCCTAAATACTTTTCGGCCAAAGCCATTAATATTGCATGCTATGTTATGAATAGAGTGTTGATTAGACCATCAATTAATAAAACCCCTTATGAATTGTAGAACAACCATAAGCCTAATATTTCCTATTTTCATGTGTTTGGTTGTAAATGCTTTGTGCTTAGAGATAATGAACATCTAGGAAAGCTTGACTCCAAATCTAATGAAGGTATCTTCCTAGGATATGCATTAAATAGCAAAGCATATAGGGTTTTCAATAAAAGAACTTTAAATGTCATTGAATCTATTTATGTTGTGTTTGATGAGTCTAATTCATTTTCTAATAAAGATGATGAAGATGATATTGATATTAGAAATGCTCAGAGAAAATATCTATTAAAAACAAAGCAAGTGAAAATCAAGAAGCAAATGAAAAATCACTTGAATATAATGAAAATGGAAATCAGGAGTTGCATAGAGATCGGAAATTCATTAGAAATCATCCTATAGATCAAATCATAGGCAAACCATCCCGTGGTGTAACCACAAGATCCTCCTTGAGAAATATAGTGAATCATTCTCCTTTCTTATCCCAAGAAGAACCTAAAAATATTAAAGAAGCCATAGAAGATGAGTCTTGGGTGATGTCCATGCAAGAAGAGCTTGATCAATTTGAAAGAATGCAAAGTGTGGACCTTAGTTCCTAGGCCTAATAAGCATACCAACATTGGAACTAAATGGGTATATAGAAACAAGAAAGATGAGAATGGGGTAGTGACAAGTAATAAAGCTATACTAGTTGCCCAAGCGTATAACCAACAGGAAGGGATTGACTATGATGAAACATATGCTCCTGTTGCTAGATTAGAAGTCATTCGTATGCTACTTTCCTTTGCCACTTTTAAAAATTTTAAATTGTTTCAAATGGATGTTAAAAGCACTTTTCTAAATGGCCACATAAATGAAGAGGTATACATAGAACAACCACCCTTTGAAAATTATAAATATCCTGATCATGTTTACTGGTTATCTAAAGCCTTATTTGGATTGAAACAAGCTCCTAGAGCTTAGTATGAGAGGCTTAGTAGCTTTCTACTAGAAAATGGATTTACCCGTGGCAAGATTGACACTACACTCTTCATCAAGTCCAAAAATGATGATATGCTCCTTGTTCAAATTTATGTGGACGATATCATTTTTGGGGCAACCAATGATGAGTTGTGTAATGAGTTTTCCAAATGCATGCAAAGCGAATTTGAAATGAGCATGATGGGTGAACTTAGTTTCTTCTTAGGGCTACAAATTAAGCAAGCTAATCATGGAACTTTCATATGCCAATCTAAATATAATTAGGATTTGCTAAAGAAGTTTAATATGGAAGACTGCAAAATTCTTGGTACACCTACAACTCCTTCCATTAAGCTTAATAAAGATAAGCAAGGAATCCCTGTTGACGTAAAATTGTATCGTGGCATGATTGGAAGTCTCCTATATCTCACTGTTAGTAGGCCTAATATTATGTTTAGTGTATGTATGTGTGCTAGGTTTCAGGCTACTCCTAAGGAATCTCATCTAAAAGTTGTTAAACGAATCCTTAGGTATCTAGTTGGGACTATTGAATTAGGATTGTGGTACCTTAAGAATACTACCTTTGAGATTGTTAGTTACACTGATGCTGACTTTGTTGGTAGTAAGGATGATAGAAAAAGCACTAGCGGCACTTGTCATTACTTAGGACAATCTCTTGTTTCTTGGTTCTCTAAGAAACAAAACTCAGTTGTCTTATCCACAGCCAAAGTTGAATATATTGTGGCTAGAAGTTGTTGTGCCCAAACTCTTTATATAAAACAACAACTTGTGGACTTTGGATTGCATTATGAAACAATACCGATTAAATGTGCTAATACTAGTCCAATCAACATCTCTAAAAATCCTATCTCACATTCACAAACTAAGCACATTGAAATTAGACACCACTTTCTTCGTGATCATGTGCAAAAAGGAGATGTGGCTCTTGAGTTTGTATGCACTAATGAACAATGGGTAGATATATTGACTAAACCACTACCTGAGGATAGGTTCATACAAATTAGACGTGAGTTAGGCTTAATGCATAGTAGGGAAGCTTCCTAAAACTTAAATGTTTCATAACTTGCATAAATTTAGGGGGAGCTCTCTCATCGGAACTTTTCAAGTCTTATCAACTAATTCAATTATTGACTTATCTTCTTGCTTGAGACTTTGTTAAAGTTGATTATTGATTATGTGCACAGTTCATATTTCTATTGCATGCTTATATTGCTTCTCATTTGTGCTACAAAAGTTGTCCACTCCATGTTCATATTGATATTTTATTTACTTGATTGGATCATAAACTATTTGAGTAGTTGTGGATAAAATGCTAGGATATATAACCTCAAACAGGTTACAATTATATAGGATATATTTTGGAAAGTCCGATTTACAAATGGCACTCTGCCGAAATTTTTATAAATCTTTCCAACTTTTCTGGTAAATTCGTAACATTTACTCATTGCCTGGTTTACTTTAATTGGCCCTTTTTGCTGTTGCCAGCAGGGGGAGATGGAAAAAGGGGCAAAAATAATGGGCAAGGTAAAATAATTTGTTTAGAATGCATATTGAAAGGGGGAGCCTTCTTAGGCTTAACCCACATTTTTTCTTGGTGTATTTGTCATCATCAAAAAGAGGGAGAATGTTGAACTTATATGTCGCACCCGGTTTTGATAATGACAAATACAAATATTTGATGATTGTCAAGTGTTAATGCAGGTTCAAATAAATATCCCAAGGAAGGACACTTAAAGAAATAAGCAGACCATGAAGACTTGTATTTGTGATTGTAATTCATATCTATCTTTAAAAATTCATATGGGTCTGTAATAGTAACCTAGGCTATGGTTGTATGTTTATCACCTACACATCATGCATACAGGATATAGCGTAAGCTCAATTAGACCATAGCAAAGACCTTAGGCTCCAACACTCACACACATAGCATAGAATATATGAGAGTGTGTTATAACTGTTCTCAAAATTGGACAAATCTAAACAAGATAAGAGGAATCAGGCGACTGAGCCCTTGGAGTATAAAACTCCTCGGGCGCCCGAACTTTGAAAGTGAAAATGTTGACCAGCCCTAGGGTGACCGAACCTCAAATGCACATGTCTACCTCAGGTGCCCGAACCCTTCGAAAGGGAATGTTCACCAACTCGGGCGCCCCACAATTTTAGTTCAAATATATGCACGGGCGACCGAACACCTGCCTTCGGGCCACCAAAAATTTGATCGAGCACCCGAAGTCACGAAGTTTGGCTACTAACTTTGATTCGGGTTGCCGAACCTTTATCTGGGTGACCGAACTTAATTGAATAACGTTTTGAACTATGTCTCATCGAGCGACCGAACCAAGGTTCAGTCACCCTAATCTCGCCATGTTAAAATTATTTTAACCACGGTAAAACAAGGTTATTTCGGGCTAATTGAATTTTAATCTTCTAAGACTTTTTAATAATGCCCTTTATGTCCTAAACGGTAACAATTTTTTACCTAGCTATAAATATGAGTCCATTTGCTCAATTAAGGCGTGATTAAGAAAAGTGATTAGCAAAAAATTCTCTATCCTGAAAATCCCTTCCTTGTCCAAAAACTCTCAAACTTGCCTCCTTTGATAAAATCTAAGATTGTGAGAGCTCTTCATATGTTATTGTGATTGTTATACAGTGCTAAAATTTTCCATTTGTATAATTGTTTTATATATTTCCCTTGGGGAGTTTTAGCCTAGGTTTAAGCCACGGATTTCTCATTTATAAATCTAGTGTGGGATTAAACCAAGGAAGCTTAGGATATTTGCACTTCATTGCAAGTATCCAATAGCTTTGCTTTTTGGTGTGCAAAGATTTTCTAAACAAGCAAGCGACCTTTTCAAACTAGCTTTGTGCTCATTTCAATGAAGAAAATCATTTAGAAACTAGTTTGATTATCTGCATAGTATACTTGGAATACTGACGTGTTATTGAAATATTTTATTTAGATTCCAAGTCATTGCTTGTGTTGATTATTCTTGAGCATCATATTGATTGTATTGTGTTGAATACTGTTGAGCTTCATAATTGACTATACTGTGTTAAGTATTGATAGAACAAACCTTGCATCACTGAGCTTACACTATATCCTTGCTTTGGATGCGTATGTGATTGAACGTATTATTTAGGTACAAATCTTCTTTACGTGAAAGCATTATTTCATTGTACCGTTTGATTGTAAATTTGAGTGATTCCAAGCATCACCTGAGGGGGCTGTAATCCAGCCCGGTAAGGATTGGTGTAAAGGTTGAGGTCAGCCCTATGCTAATTGACCTGGTTTGTATAGGTGCCGCTCCCCTCGGTTAAGTGAGCAAGTGATAGTGGTAATCCTTGTGCTTGTTAGCCAAGGAGGGGACGTAGGCAATTGGCCGAACCTCGATAACATTTTTGTGTCTCACTTTTACTTTATTATTTTTCTAGTGCATGTTCTATTAATTAAATTGCTTCATTTAATTTTTGTTATATTTATATTACTCTTACTAGATTGACCATAGGATTATGAACATACTGCTGTTAGGAAGGATACCTAGGGGTTAAATTTTAAAAATACCAATTCAACCCCCCTCTTGGGATCATGGTAAAACTAACACCCATTTTTCTCTCTCTTAATTATTATTTAATACCATTATTCTTCGGGTCATTACATCAATAGTCCCTAAACTTTTGGATACAGAACTTAGGCCTTCATTCCCACTTGTTAGGCCATATTCCTTACTTGTTATAATAACGAATCAAGCGAGCTTAGTCGCTCCCATATACCATAATGGATCTTCATTATACAGGCAACCTTTTCTCTAGCCTCTTGTAGGAAAACTTGGTGCATATCTAATTATTCACCCTACCTTTGAAGCCTAAAGTCTAATACATTAATACATATGTCCTTCTCATAGACCTTATTCTTTCAATAGACATTCTCTAAGTATTACTTCCTTAGCTCTTCCATCAAAATTTGATTTATATGCTTTAGAGCCCTTATCTGCACCTTTTTTTCATAGTCACCTCACAACTTCTTAAGTAGTTCCTTGTTTTATTCTTCTAGCTATCTTCCTCTTTTCTTCAACCCCTTATTACTCTTTTGCAATGTACTAACATTCCATTGAAGTTTTGATTGACCTTGGGCCACTTCTTCCACTTGTTCTCATTTTCTGCCTTTAAGATCCTATATTTCACCTTCATTCTTTGTTTCTTTCTCTCCCACTTTCAGTAATAAACCTCTTGTGGGGGACTAAAACTCTTCATTGTAATCTTCTAGGTCATTAAGCCTCGATAGAGGTTTATTTGGCCCATAAGCTCGAGGGACTCTATAGTCTTTCCTCTTACTTTTGTGCCATATAAGATACCCAATGGTTGTCAGTTATGATCCATTTCCTTTCTCCAGGTATTTATAATGACACTAAGTGGCCTTAGCTTCTCTAAACTCCCCTAGGTTAGTCTGATATCCATAGAAGAAGTGAAATTGAGCTAGCCCTACGATGTGGGGTATGAACTGGTGTTGCCCCATCAACTAGAGCTCCAAAGACGAGGCATAGCTGATGCAACCCCTAGCTATGAATAATAAGACCCATGGAAATTGCCCACATCTAAAGACCTTAGAGGCATCCAGTCAACTACCTATATGATTATCCTTTGCCTAATTGCTTCATAAGATCTTCCTTTCTCTCTTACTAATGACTCTACTAGGCGTAACGTGCAAACTTTTCTAGTGGATTTCACTCTCTTTGATACACCTCTTAAAGATATTTAGCTTAAACATGGCATAACTGACTAGCCATACATAAAGTAATTAGGTGCAGCATCTTAGGGCCCCGCTACCTTTAATTCACCAGAAACCAAAGTTCATGAAAGTCTCGACTAGTATGGTTGGGATCGGGAAGCATAAGGCCATAAATTTCTAATGATAAGATCTTCAGCCTTAAAATGGGGATCTTTATCATTCAAATGAGCTTCAATTCTAATTTTAGTTCACTCTATAACCTAGCTTTTGTTTTCCCCTTTTTAATGGTGTTGTTGGCTACAAATCGGGCCTTATACTCTTGTACATTAGATAAGACCCTTACTCATGTTTGCTTCAGGTTGTGAATGTACACCAAACTCTGATTAATCAAGGGAATTCCTAGCAACTTGTCATACTCCTTGATGACAAGCACTAGGTCAATAAACCCAAAGATAAAACATTGGTGGACAGGGTCCCCATAATGTATAAGAACTTATAAGGCTTCCTATTTCACCTCAATCTTCAACATATTTATGATTATGCCATATCTTTCCTTAAATTACTACCGATCTGAGGTTGACAGTCTCCTCTAATAGGCCAAAAGTTCCTTATTGTCATTATTATGCCGAACGAGCCTGACACTATCTAGTAGGGTACTCGGATGGTCTTGTGGCTGCTATCACCTTTATAAATCATGTTCTTCTCTAAATCTAAGGCCTCTTTATGGGATTTTATAACTCATGAGACATGTTGAATAATATAGAAGAACCTATACTTGTACACGAATCACAAACAATAAATAGGAAAAAGGAAAAGAGGGTTTGTTGCATACATGACATGACAAAGCTCTAAAATCCTACATATGCAAGTTGATTTCTTGGGTTCATCATTGTTGTATCTGAAAGTTGAGGTGTAGTCCCAAGAGGGCGGGTGAATTGGGTTATTTAAAATTTTCCTTGATTTATTTTCAAGAATTTTTAACCACTTGTTACTTTAACAAACACACAGTAAAGCTTTTTAATCACTTAATCAATCCACAAACCAATATTTAACACACCACAAGTAAACACAACTTAAACAAACATCCAACCACAAAATACCAAATCAAGTTACAATATGCAGCTTCTTGGCAATTCTCAGCTTTTGCAAGAACTCAAGATATTTTCTTGTTTGTAGCTTTGTAAATATATGTAAAGCCCTGTATTGATTGATTTGATTTCTCAATATGAAATCCAACACTCCTTTCAAGAACTTGGACTTTAAATAAACTTTCAATTAATGAGTCTTGGATGTAAACCAATTAACATACTCCCTTATGGTTTCCATAATTTGTATTAATCAACCAACATACTTCCTTTCGGTATTTGAAAATCCCAAAAATAAATTAATCTTTCGTTTATTTAATATCCAATCCACATAGTTTATATGATCAAAAACTAAATTCAACCACGCAGTTAATATATGCTAGAATTTAAAGAGAGTAAAGAAAGAGAGTGACACCACATTTTTTACGACGTTCAGCTTATCCCCATCCTACGTCCTCGCCTTAGGCCAATACCACCTAAGGATTCCACTATACTGTTCCTTTCCGGGTGGAACAAACCATTACAAGTGATACCCCGTGCTGAAACACTCCTTTAGTAGGCTAGAGTAACGCCTCTCCAAGCGATACCCCACGCTCAGTCACTCCTTTAATAGGCTAGAGCAATGCCTCTTTAAGTGATACCCCACACTCGGTCCAACGATCCAACAACCTGCAATCATCAATCACTATAAGAAACAATAGATAATCTCTGTGTACAATAACACTCTCACATAGAGTAGATTAGTACAATTTCAAACTTTAGATACTTCAATATTCAAATATCAAATTGAAATAAAATTGAAGCTCTAGTAAGATTTCACCAATATCCTTCTCTAGATGTGGATTAGCAGTAGAAATCAGAGTAGGATGGATCAGCACTTCAATATTGTTAGCAAATCAGATTTTGCAAAGAGTGAGCAAGATAGAGCTTTGAAAGAGCAAGTGTGCTTTCAACTTTGAATCAAATTTTTCAATTCTTTTGTGTAATTTGATTTCCAAAACCATGTATTTATAGGCTTAGAAAAGTATTTTTGTGTTGCCCAAGATTACTTGGAGTATCCCCCAAGTTTTCATAAATTTTGGGGCAGAAGAAACTTTTGTTTAAAATTTAAAACATTTAAAATTTCTGACCATTAATAGTGTTCAAACGATTGAAGTATAAGGTTCAATCTTCTAATCCTTAACACACTGAAAAATTTGAACTGGACACAGGGTCAGATGACTAAACTAAGGGTTCAGTCTTCTCAATTCCCAAATCAGACGACTGAACTAAGGGTTCAACCTTCTGAGGGTGTACTGCCTCTTCTGTATTCCTTCAGAAAAATCTTCAGTAGACTGAACTAATTCTTCAGTCATCTAAAGAAATTCTTCAGTAGACTAAAGTAAAACTTCAGTCGTCTGAAATACATCTTCAGTCTTCTAAGGGTGCACCTCAGTCGTTTGGGCAGACCAAATTCAGATTTTTTATTTTAGTTTTCAAAAATCTTTTTTGCTTTCTTGCTTTAATTTCTTATAAAACATTTTTTTGGATTTTAAATAAGGTCTCTATGACCATAACTACCCTTAAAAAGCTTTCAACATATTTCCACAATATATTTAAAACATAAAGTACTTACATCATATTTCTTAAAGCCCACAACTCTAAGCTTTGAAGTCTTCCATGATATTTTTGCTTTGAATCCATCTTTTCTTCAAGATTTAATATACTTTAGCAAGTTCTCATTCATGCTCTCATGATCTTCAAGTTTTATTAGATCATCATTTGAATTCATGCCTTTTAAACTTCATTTGATCATCTTTCTTTGAAGTATAAGCTTTTAATGATCTTCGTGAGCATCAGACCTTGTATTCTCATTCTTGAGTAGTATCACATCATCACTTTACCAAATATGTTAAATTCCTCTAATTTGTTATCATCAAAACAAGATTTTAAGCCTTGTAAAGCTAACAATATCTATACTAGGGTAGGGATTCAAGGTGCTAGTGCAGGGCTTTGATTATAATTATAAGACTCTAAAGGCTCTAAGATTTTCTTTGTTGACATCGTGAGTGGCTAGCAAGACCCCTCATCCTTTAGTCATTAAAGATTTCTAGTGGACGAGGTGTAGTCTGAGTGAGGGATTTCAAAGACCTATGCCGGGGGTGGTGCCTCACGTAGGTTTACACTACTATCCCTCCTTAATTCTGGGAGGTTTGAACCTAAGTCTAGAGCTCATGCAGTGTTAGTGGATAGTGTATGCTAGAGCATTTATAATAACAAAATATAAATATACAGGAGCAATCCATTCACCATAGTTCAATACAACCATAAAATATTATAAAATACAATAGAATATAAGCATATATATATATATATATATATTAATATCGGTAATCATACATAACCAAGTTGTTTACAAAATAATAATAAATAAAACACATATAATCAGAATACAATGATTTTTCATCCCAAACATAGAAACTCTCTCATATAGTCCTCGTCAATAGGATCTTCGCTGGATGAGCTCTCATCATCTACGTCGTCCTCTTCTTCGACCTCTTCATTCGAGCTTGCTTGCATAGGTGATTTCCCTTTAGATGAGGAAGCACCACGAATGTTTTCAAGCCTTTCAAGTCTCTGGTGGAAGGATTGAAATTTGGAGTGGATATCTTCTTGCAACATGTCGAACTAGAAATCCATATGTCGATGAAGATCATTGAGAGTTTTGTGAAGGGAGGCATAATCAAGAGGAGCAGTGGCTTTACCAACAGGAGCATGTGGCTCATCACGAGATGGATCATCCCAACGTGCATATTCCCATTCTTCCTCTACACACATTCACGTCATCACACAGAGGTTGATGGTTTTTAAGGATCCAACCAAGTACATGAGCCAACTCATAGCCCATTCGTTTAATAGTGGTAAATGAGAAGTTATTAGATGTTTTTCGCCTAACAAGTAAGGTAGAAGGACAAACAATGCCAAGATGTTCAAAAATAAGAGTGAGAATCCTTCCGTAAAGGAGAATGACTCTACGAGATTCTTCCTTGGCTATCATCCATTTTATTATAAGAGAGGGAAGATCAATACGCCTTCCAATATATATGCACCACATGATAAAACAATCTTGATATGACACGTCATCTCTAGATCTGGTTCTAAGAAGAATGTTATATGTAATAAGCAAATGAATAATTTTGGCCTCTAAGGTTAAAATTTTGTACAAGGCGGGGTGCCCAAAATTTTTGCTTTGTTCGGTTAAAACAAGAAGAAGAAAGGGGGAGAATTTATGAGCAAAATACAAAAAATTATTATAAAATACCTTTTGAATTCTAAGTCGAAAGGGAAGAAATTTTTTGTCAAATGGAAGAATTTAAATCACAATTAAGCTTAAATTAATAATTTTACATTGCTTATTTTATGCATATGTTTATTTTGAGGGAGAACCTTATCAAGGCTACCTCATTTTGTTCCTTATTTATCATCATCAAAAAGTGGGAGATTATTGGCCCAACAAGGCTTAATCTCATTTTGATAATGAAAAATCAAGACATCTAATTGTGTTTTTAAGTATATTTAGGGATATTATAGATTAAAAGTACAATGAAAGAGGATCAATGGAAAGTCATGAAGAACACAAATAAATCAGGAATGACTATTGAAGAAAAGTGTGGATGAAAATCAAACTTAAAGACATGAAGACTTAGATAGTTATCCATGTATATTGTACAATAGGTCTCATGTAAGTATTTCTCATATTAGTATTAGTTTATGAACCCCTTCGGGAACTTAGTTGGACCTTATGCATTTTTAAATATCTTGAAAAATATTTTTACAAGGTTAGAGGTTATTTCGAAAGGCTTAAATCATAGTGTCCAATGTGGCATGATAATGGCTGAAGTCCTCGGGTTTAAAAAAAAAAAAAAAGGAAATTAAATAGAATTAAACATCTCTCTCTCTCTCTCTCTCTCTCTCTCTATATATATATATATATATATATATATATCATTAATAATAACTTAACCAAGCTAAGTAAAAAAACCTATATTTTTTTATTTTCTGTTGTCCAATTTTTTTTATTGTTTGGATTTTTTTTTTATACTTTAACTTAAAACTAGAAAAGTTAATAATAATAATAATAATAATAATACAAATTTTCATTTTTTATTTTTAATTTTCAGATTTTTGAAATATTTTAATTCAATAAAAAAATAAATGTGTGGATTTCATGCATGCATGACGCTGACGGTGTGGGGATACAGATGGTGAGCATGATGATGGTTAAAATGCGGGAAGGGGAGGAGAGAAATGGAATAAAAATTGAATTTAGTTGAGGGGCAATGCGCAATCTCACCAAATTGCAGAGAAGCATGTTGTAGAGACAGTACAACGTCTATAATGCAATAATCATAAATACACATTCTCAGTACAAATACAATTCATAAATTGGTTAAAATATTAGTTATTGTCCAAATATAGCTAGCTAGTCTTGATATAAAAGGTACAGCAGATTTTCTGTAATCATTATTTTCTAGGTTTTGGTTTGCATAAAAACATGAGGACTATCATTCATATCCTTCTTGTTGTAATGTATATATTTACAATAAACTAAAAGATTCATTAACCCCATATCATCAAGTTTGAAATCTAAACTTTAGTTTAGAGAGGATATAATACAAAAAATAATATTAAATTTCATCTAACTCTACGGATCAAATCCTGCCAATTCTTAAAACTCCAGTTTTGAATTACGATCCATGAAAACTTTCAATTATTGATTTAAATCTCAATTTTCAATTTTAAAAAAGAGATGCCAAACACTCTAAAAAAAAATACCACAAATACCCAATTCCTCCTAACACCAAAATGATGAATTTGCACCATTTTTGTCTTTGATAAACTCTTAAGATTAATAACACTGATTATTTTTTTTTTCAAAAAAAATTTGAGCTCAAAACTCCACAGCTTCATAACACAACAGCACTGGTTTGGAGGGTAAAAATATGCGGTGCAACTTCTTCTTTAGAATGACATCCCAATAATAAAATGCATGATGGACACTAGACTAAGAGTTGTACAAAAGGAAAACACTTGGCGTCACGAATCCTCGAATAAGACTCAATGAAGGGTTGTGCAACACTCGTCAATCGCTCTTCCCCAACATTTAAAACTTGTAGGCACGAGCACTAGATAAGTATCAATAACCACAAGAGACTAGATAGTTGTCAATACAAATGACTATAGAGCACACATGCGAGACATTCATATGCAAAGGATATTCATAAGGCAATAAGGTGCAACCCTGTCCTAGACACCAACACAATAATGAAAAAAGACTACTTGTTTTTATTCCATTCAAGAGAACAATCATACAATCATCAATATAGGTAAGCGGATATTCATTATATATAAATCCTTGGAGAATACATGTAAAGCAATTTCCCCTCCCCCTAATTTCCCCATTATTGTCACCCCCTAACATCCTCCCCCACTTGTTTTATTGATGTCCTTATTGATTTGTTGTAAGAAGTCTTCAATCTTCAAGTTTTGGTGTTGCTGTCTTAGAGCTCACGAAGTCTTGAATCTTTTGCGTGGCATGTTGAAGGTTTTTTGCCTTTTCCCAACTATTCTCTTCTTCTTCCAACCCCATCCACTAAACTAGGTACTATTGTCATTGACGACATTCTTCGTTGATGACTCTATCTACAAGGATCTCCTGGACATCTCTATCTACAGTCTTCATTTTGGAAATAGTTGATCTCCTTGACTTTTGTCGATGCTAATCTTCTTCATCGATATGGGATGGTTTTAAGTTGCTGACGTGAAACATTGGATAGACTGGTCATTTATGGCTCTTCATCCACTCTGGTTGTTCAAGTTGATACGATGCATGTCCAAAACTTGATTGGTCTATTATATCGTCATAAAAGTTTTTATATCATTACCGCGAAGAAATCGAAATATTTCTAGTGACACTTTTACAAGGACTCAGTCCCCAGCTTCAAATTGTTGTGGTCGTCACTCTTTGTCCGCCCATTTCTTTATGCACTTTGAAGTTTTTTTCCAACTGAGCTCGAGTGACTTCTATGTTTTGTAATCATTTCTTTATGAATTGGTATGCCTTCAAGAAATTTCCATTATATGGACCTTCAAGAGTGTGTGGGAGAGTCAATTGTTGACTTGTCACAATCTCAAAATAACTTTTGTTAGTTGCAGAATATTTCATAGAATTAAAGCAAAATTGTGTCGTATCTAAAGGTAAAACCCAATTTTTCTTATTGGAGTTCAAAAAGTGTCATAAGTATTCTTCCAACATCCCATTAAAGTGCTTTTTTTAACCATTTGTGTGATGGTGGTAGCTTGTGGAAAGATTAAGGTTTGATCTCATCAAGAAAAAGAGTTCTCTCCAAAACCCACGAGTGAATCGGACATCTTTATCACTAATTAGGCTCTCTGGAACTCCCCATTACTTCACTACATACTTAAAGAATAACTGAGTTGTCTTTTATACTGAGCATGGCTTTGAAAAAAGTACAAAAGTTGCATACTTTGAAAATCGATTGATTACCACCAAGATTATATCATGGTCCTTTACTTTTGGCAAGAAGGAAATGAAATCTAAGGAGACACTTTCCAATGGTCTTGTTGATACTAACAATGGCTCCAACAGTCATAGGACAAATTGAAAGTTAAGGTGTAATCCCAAGAGAGGGGTGAATTGGGTTATTAAAATTTTCTTTATAAATTATTCATGAATTCACAACCTTTTTGTTAATTTATCAATCACACAATAATGCTTTGGTGTGACCAATCCACAAACCACACTCAATCTCAACACAAGTAAATAACAAACAAATAATCCAAACAAACACAATAAACAAGCTGTAGCACTTTTTGTTGATTCCAAACACTCAAAGCAGAGTTTGGTTATAGCCCTGTGGATATTTGATTCATGCCCTGCTAAGAATGAAATTTGTTTGCTTTCTTTTAACTAAGATTTTCGCAAATGATCAACGAACTCCCTTTAAGGTTTCCAAAAAGGTCAATGTACTTTCTTAAGTCAAAAGTCTTCTCAATCTCGGTTTTGGCTTCCTGCACTTTGAATACACACCACATAATTTATATATGCATAAAATAAAGAGAAAGGTTAAGCGTGAGACCGAGATTTTTTACGAAGTTCAGCTTATCCCCAGCCTACATCCTCGCCTTATAATTAGGCTAATACCACCTACGGTTTCCACTATATCGCTCCTTTCCGAGCAGAACAAACCATTAGAAGCCTCCTTAAGGGTAAAACCCCCTATCCAAGAAATACCCCACGCTTGGTCCAACGATTCAAACAACCTGGAACTGTCAAAAACAACAAGAAGAAGATCGAATATGTGTATACAAAGAATACTCTCAGATAGAGCTGGTTAGTACAATACGAAATCACTAATATACTTCAATCAAAATATCAAAAGAATGATGAATGAAGCTAAAAAATTATATCACTAGTATTCTTCTCTTGATAAGGGTCAAGAACTTGACATTTTTGCTTAGAGAAGAAATCAGTAACTCAGAATAATCTTAGTTGATTAGCAGCAATTCAATAGGCAAGAAAGCTTAGAGAGCAAGAGAGCTTTGAGAGATGTTTTTCAATTCTTGGTTAAATTTTGATTTCATAGACCATGTTTTACAGGTTTAGTAAGAGTCAAGTTCGGGCTGCCTAAGATTACTTGGAGTGTCTCCCAAATTTTTAGAAAGTTTGGGGTGCAAGTATTTTAAATTTGAAATCAAAACATTTAAAAAATATGTTTGTTATCAAGATTTGGTTGCTTGAATTATAGGTTTAGTCACCTGAGCCTTCAACCCACTAATTTATTTTTTCTGTTGAAAACAGGATCAGGTGCCTGAGGTCCAACTTTAGTTGCCTAAGGCTATACTACCTCTTTAGAATTGTTTCAGAAAAATCTTCAAGTGCTTGTACTTAATCTTTAGTCACCTGAGGAAATTCTTCAAGCGCCTGAGCTTTCACTTCAGTCACCTGGACAAACAAAAAACTTGTTTTTCTTTTCAGTTTTCGAAACGCTTAACTTTCTTGCTTTCTTACATCTAAAATATATTTTCTAGGATTTTTAAAATAAGCCCTCCTAGTCCATTTTATCCCCTAATGAGCTTCATCTCATCCAAAATGATATTTAGAGTTGAAGTACTCACTACAAAAAATCAAGGTATTAGTGAAGGATCAAATCTATTAATGACGAATTTATGAATATTGGTGACGGTTTTAAAATAGTTGGTATGTCTACCATTACTACTAACTTTTAGTGACGAATTCAAAATTTTGTCACTAATAATGGAGTATTAGTGACGGATTATAACCATCACTAAAACCCTAATACCGTCACTATAAATTCTAAATCAGCTCAACTCAAATTCATCACTAATAGTAGGGTATTAGTGAAGGATTCAAATTCGTCACTAATAGTACAATATTAGTAAAAGATTTGAATCATTCACTAATACTTTATTAATTGTGACGAATCTAGAAATCGTCACTAATACCTACTATTAGTGACAAATTTGAATCTTTCACTAATACCCTGCTATTAGTGACGAATTTGAATTTTTCACTAATATCCTACTATTAGTAACGAATTTGAATTCTTCACTAATAATTAAAAAAATTTAAAAAACCTTTAATACTAATTTTTTTTTAATCATCAATTCCTATAAAAATCTGTTATTACATTTTCGCATACATAACCTGAAACCATAATTACTACAAAATTCGTAAATCATTCAAAATTTAGAATTCAAATACAAATTCAATTAAAATAAAGAAATTAGATCTGTCCAGATAACAAAAAAAATTTCAAAATATTCAAACAAATTAAAATACAAAAAGTCCATTTGTTTAAATAATAATAAAAATTATGAAGAAATAATCAAAAGTTGCATCCGACGACTGTAGTGCATGCATGCATGGCATCGTGGTGATATTACAATAGTCGCGAACCCTACAAATTAAGTGTCATTGAAAAAAAAAATTAGTATACAAATGGAGAGCTGACGCTCAGTATAATCAGGAAAAAATAATTATATGATATAACAAATTTGCAAAGATTTCATAATCATGCATATTACACAATTTGTACGGTATTAATATCAATAATGAGAAAAATAATGTCAGTATTTAAAGCTAAACACTGAGCTCTCATATTTCCATTGAGTTGCACACTTGAAAGGTAGCCTATAAAGTCAAAGTGATGAAAGGGTCTTTGAATAACCATGAGAAGATACACACACAACTATACTTGCAACTACTTATATATATTATGTATAATTACCTTTGAATTTTTTGAAAGGTAAAACCGAGTGAATTCATTAATAAACAAAGCTCAAGTCAGAGGCCTGAGGATACAAAAGTGCAGGAAGACCCAAAGAAGGAAACCAACAAGGCAACAAAAACAGTGAGCAGCCAACAAATCAAAAAAAAAAAAAAAACTAAAGAGAACACCAATAATAGAAAATTCCAAAGCAACTGAATTAGCCACCGAGAATTTGATAATGTTCATTAACCATATTATCTTAAGATTGAGACACCTTTAGTTATGGAGGTTGTTTTATCATGTTTTTTTTTTTTTTTTTTTTTTTTTTTTTTGATAGTGATTAAAGTCTTTTAAGCATGTTTAGTCATAAAAATTATTGTATAATTTTTTTCTATGATGGTGTTTAAGACCTTTCAAATAGTTGATTAATTTTTTAGGACATAAGGTTAGTCTATCCTTCTACCCTAATTTACAATTAAATAAATTTATGTCTAATATTTGAGTCCTTTGTTGCCCTTTTGATGAGTTTAGGTGCTTACGAGCAAGTAACATGGATCCTTATGTCATCCTCCTTTGCCGTACTTAGGAGCAGAAAAGCGGCATTGCATCAAGTGGGTCTTCATTCAGTTTGAATTTATGCCTAAGAAATTATAGAAGGAAAGTGAAAACAATTTTTGTTGATAGCTAGATTAGTGTACTTACAATGGGCATTTAAGCTATGTGTTTAATGGTAAAAGTGGTCATTGTAATGTATATTATACAAGTTTGGTCACTGTTATGTACAAATGGCTGATATAGGGCAAGGGTCTCAGCCAAAATGGAATGAAAATTTTGTATTCAATATAACTGGTGAGGTCTCTGAACATAGGATGAAGATCATGGACAACGATAGTGCTACTCAAGATGATTTTGTTGGAGAAGTCATGTGAGTTGCAATTTATTATCAGTTGTTTCTTTTTTTTTTTTTTCTTTTTCATTTTATTATTTGCTCAAAGTACTGACTTGGTTGCTTCCTACCTTTTTATGCACTATACTTGCTGCTTGGCTTTTTCATATGTAAATATGGGATTTGAAGATTGTGAACCATGGGTGTTTACATATTGCCCCATGATCAGTGCACTACCTTAAATTTTTCATACCATTTGAAGTTTCAATAGAGTTGCTGAGATTACTTTGACTAAAGATGTTTAGAAAGGGGACTATTTAATGAAACGACATGATAACTGTTCTTTAGATTTTTCATTGCCTTCAATTTCAGAAAACACAAACAGTATGGGGGAGAAATCACATTCTCCAAACCATAAATGTCCTTATTGTAAAATGCATTGTAGCCATTCAATTTCAATGGGAGTTTTATATCTCCCGTGAGTAGTATTTTGTATAGCCTCTATGATTCTTGACTAGTCATTGTAAGAACTAAACAATAAATCAGCCTCTAACACTTGGCTTAAACATGTTCATTTGGCTTGGTGTACAAGTGTGAAAAGTTACCTGCAGTGTGTTTTGCATCTTGTGAATTTGTATGCAACTTGAAAAAATTATATGGAATGGTTGTTCTTAATAATCTTGATTTTTGAAAGCACTTCCAACAGTTATGAAATTTGATTTATGTTTTCAATGAATCATTATTGGTTGCATAGCGTGCTTGATTTCAATTAATTTTCTTGGTGATGAAAGATAATAATAAAAAAATAAATCGGTAATAATCCACCATCCATCATTGCTTTTATTAGAAGATAAATAGAAATCTTAGTTTCTAGATTATTATTATTATTATAAAATATCACTACCTTTTTATTTTTATTTTTTATGATAGTGTTCAAAGTCTTTTAGGCATGTTTAGTCATGAATGCATCTTTAAATGAACTAAGCCTATATTGCCTCATTTCTTATGATTCCTAACTTTCACTCATCCATTCAAAAATATTTTAACATTCATTTTACCATAATTATCTTTGTACATGATTTTTTTAGGGAAAATTTTAACAAAATTTTGGCAGCATGCCGTCTATAAATTGGACATTTTCTCATAAAACTTGTACCTAATAGGCTCAAATAAGTCATTTATAATTCAGTTCAAGGCACACAAGAACCTATATCCACTACCAACATGCAATACACATCAACTACATCTGTCATGCAAGAGACATTCTAGACTAGCATGCAATCAAGTAGCAATAAACAATTCACAATATTTAATCTATCAATTAAATTAAGAATATAAATAGGAGAGAAGAGTGGATAGTATTTAGTTCAGTGTAGTATTGTTATTCATCTAGACATATAGACATGAATGTTATGAGAGGATGAGAGCATTTAATTTAAAGAATTATGACGATGATGCTCCCTCTGAGTTATGTATATATTCAACTTAAGACCTTTTTTCTAATTTTCAAATCCTTAGCCAAGTGTTTTTAATATTTTCAATGATTTAGGCTCGGCAATGAATGCTCGAGGCTTACCAGACCTAAAATATATAAATGAATGCTTCTTTAAATGAACTAAGTCTACATTGTCTCCTTTCTTATGATTCCTAACTTTCAGTCATCCTTTTGAAAATATTTTAATATTCATTTTATCATAATTATCATTGTACATGGTTTTTTTTTTTGAAAAAATTTTAACGATATTTTGGCAGCATGTCAGTTGTAAATTGGACGTTTTATGACAAAACCTGTACCTAATAGATTCAAATAAGATATTTATAATTCAGTTCAAGGCACACGAGAACCTATATCCACTACCAGCATGCAATTCACATCAACTGCATCTCCCACGCCGGAGGCATTCTAGACTAGCAAGCAATTAGGTAGCAATCAACAAGTCACAATATATAATCTATCCATTAAATTAAGAATATAAATAGTAGAGAACAATGGACAGTATTGAGTTCAATCTAGTATTGTCATTCATCTAGGCATATGGACATGAATGTTATGAGATAATGAGAGCATATAATTTAAGAATTATGAAGATGATGCTCCCTCTCAGTTATGTATATATTCAACTTATGCCTTTTTTTTTTTAATTTTAAAATACTTAGCCAAGTGTTTTTAATATTTTCAATGATTTAGGCTCGGCAATGCATGCTTTAGGCTTACCGGACCAAAAATATATAAATGAATGCTTTTTTAAATGAACTAAGCCTACATTGCCTCCTTTCTTATGATTCCTAAATTTCACTCATCATTTCAAAAATATTTTATCATTCATTTTACCATAATTATCATTGTACATGGCTTTTTTAGGACAAATTTTAACGAAATTTCGGCAGCATGTCGACTGTAAATTGGATATTTTCCCATAAAACCCGTACCTGATAGGTTAAAATAAGTCATTTATAATTCAGTTCAATGCACATGAGAACCTATATCTACTACCAACATGCAATACACATCAACTGCATCCGCCATTCAGGAGGCATTCTAGACTAGCATGCAATCAGGTAGCAATCAAAAATTCACAATATATAATCTATCCATTAAATTAAGAATATAAATAGGAGAGAAGTGTGGATAGTATTAAGTTCAGTGTTGTATTGTTATTCATCTAGGCATATGGACATGAATGTTATGAGACGATGAGAGCATTTAATTTAAAGAATTATGAAGATAATGCTCCCTCTGAGTTATGTATATATTCAACTTATGTCTTTTTCTAATTTTCAAATCCTTAGCCAATGGTTTTTAATATTTTCAATGATATAGGCTCGGTAATAAATGCTTTAGGCTTACCGAACAAAAAAGATATAAATGAATGCTTCTTTAAATGAATTAAGTTTACATTGCATCATTTCTTATGATTCCTAACTTTCACCAATCATTTCAAAAATATTTTAATATTCATTTTATCAAAATTATCATTGTACAAGATTTAGTTTTTTGGAAAAATTTTAACAAAATTTTGGCAGCATGCCGTCTGTAAATCAGACATTTTTCTGTAAAACCTGTACCTGATGGGTTAAAATAAGTCATTTATAATTCAGTTCAAGGCACACGAGAACCTATATCCACTACCAGCATGCAATACACATCAGTTGCATCCGCCATATAGGAGGCATTCTAGACTAGCATGCAATCAGGTAGCAATGGACAATTCACAATATATAATATATCCATTAAATGATGAAAATAAATAGCACAAAATAGTGGGTAGTATTGAGTTTAGTGTGGTATTGTTATTTATCAAGGATTATGGACATGAATGTTATGAGATGATGAGATCGTTTAATTTAAAGAATTATGAAGATGATGCTCACTCTTAGTTATGTATATATTCAACTTATGCCTTTTTCTAATTTTCAAATCCTTCGCCAAATGTTTTTAATATTTTCAATGATTTAGGCTCGACAATGAATGCATTAGGCTTACCATACCAAAAAAATATAAATGAATGCTTCTTTAAATGAACTAAGACAATATTGCCTCCTTTCTTATGCTTCTTAACTCTCACTTATCCTTTCAAAAATATTTTAACATTCATTATATCATAATTTTCGTTCTTTTTTAAACAAATTTTAACAAAATTTTAGCAGCATGTCGTCTATAAATGGGACATTTTCCCGTAAAATCTATACCTGATAGGTTCAAATAAGTAATTTATAAGTCAGTTCAAGGCACACGAGAACCTACATCGACTACCAGCATGCAATACACATCAACTGCATCCGCCACGTACGAGGCATTCTAAACTAGCATGCAATTAGGTAGCAATGACAATTCACAATATATAATATATCTATTAAATGATGAAAATAAATACCACAAAAGAGTGGATAGTATTGAGTTTAGTGTAGTATTGTTATTTATCTAGGAATATGGACATGAATGCTATAAGATGATGAGAGCATTTAATTTAAAGAATTATGAAGATGATGCTCCCTCTGAGTTATGTATATATTCAACTTATGCCTTTTTCTAATTTTCAAATCCTTAGCCAAATGTTTTTAAAATTTTCAATGATTTAGGCTCGACAATGAATGCATTAGGCTTACCAGACCAAAAATATATAAATGAATGCTTCTTTAAATGAACTAAGACAACATTGCCTCCTTTCTTATAATTCTTTACTTTCACTTATCCTTTCAAAAATATTTTGACATTCATTTTATCGTAATTATCGTTGTACATGATTTTTTTTTTTTGGAAAAATTTAAACGAAATTTTGGCAGTATGTCGCCTATAAATCGGACATTTTTCCGTAAAACCCGTACCTGATAGGTTCAAATAAGTCATTTATAATTCAGTTCAAGGCACACGAGAACCAATGTCCACTGCCATCATGCAATACACATCAACTGCATCCGTCGTGTAAGAGGCATTCTAGACTAGCATGCAATAAGGTAGCAATGGACAATTCGCAATATATAATATATCCATTAAATGATGAAAATAAATAGCACAAAACAGTGGATAGTATTGAGTTTAGTGTAGTATTGTTATTTATCTAGGAATATGGACGTGAATGTTATGAGATGATGAGAGCATTTAATTCAAAGAATTAGGAAAATGATGCTCCCTCTGAGTTATGTATATATTCAACTTATGCCTTTTTCTAACTTTCAAATCCTTAGCCAAATGTTTTTAATATTTCCAATGATTTAGGCTCGGCAATGACTGCATTAGGCTTATCAGACGAAAAATATATAAATGAATGCTTCTTTAAATGAACTAAGACAACATTGTCTCCTTTCTTATGATTTTTCACTTTCACTCATCTTTTCAAAAATATTTTAACATTCATTTTATCATAATTATCGTTGTACATGATTTTTTTTTTTTTGGAAAATTTTAACGAAATTTTGGCAGCATGTCATCTATAAATCGGACATTTTTTCGTAAAACCTGTACCTGATATGTTCAAATAAGTCATTTATAATTCAGTTCAAGGCACACGAGAACCTATATCTGCTACCAGCATACAATACACATCAACTACATCTGCCATGTAAGGGGCATTCTAGACTAGCACGCAATCAGGTAGCAGTGGACAATTCACAATATATAATATATCCATTAAATGATGAAAATAAATAGCACAAAACAGTGGATAGTATTGAGTTAGTGTAGTATTGTTATTTATTGAGATGATGAGAGCATTTAATTTAAAGAATTAAGAAAATGATGCACCCTCTGAGCTATGTATATATTCAACTTGTGCCTTTTTATAACTTTCAAATCCTTAGCCAAATGTTTTTAATATTTCCAATGATTTAGGCTCGGCAATGAATGCATTAGGCTTACCAGACCAAAAATATATAAATGAATGCTTCTTTAAATGAACTAAGACAACATTGCCTCCTTTCTTATGATTCTTTACTTTCACTTATCCTTTCAAAAATATTTTAACATTCATTTTATCATAATTATCGCTGTACATGATTTTTTTTTTTTAAGAAAAACTTTAATGAAATTTTGGCAACATGTCATCTATAAATCGGACATTTTTCCATAAAACCTGTACCTTATAAGTTCAAATAAGTCATTTATAATTCAGTTCAAGGCACACGAGAACCTATATCCACTACCAGCATGCAATACACATCAAATGCATCCGCAATGTAAGAGGCATTCTAAACTAGCATGCAATCAGGTAGCAATGGACAATTCACCGTATATAATATATCCATTAAATGATGAAAATAAATAGCACAAAATAGTGGATAGTGTTGAGTTTAGTGTAGTACTGTTATTTCTCTTGGAATATGGACATGAATGTTATGAGACGATGAGAGCATTTTTTTAAAGAATTATGAAGATGATACTCCCTCTCAGTTATGTATATATTCAACATATGCCTTTTTCTAATTTTCAAATCCTTAGCCCAGTGTTTTTAATATTTCTAGTGATTTAGGCTCGACAGTGAATGTTTTAGGCTTACCGGACAAAAAATATATAAACGAATGATTCTTTAAATGAACTAAGCCTATATTGCCTTTTTTTCTTATGATTCCTAACTTTCACTCATCCTTTCAAAAATATTTTATCATTCATTTTATCATAATTATCGTTGTACGTGGTATTTTTTGAGATAATTTCAACGAAATTTCGGCAGCACGTCGTCTATAAATTGGACATTTTCCTATAAAACCTGTACCTAATAGGTTCAAATAAGTCATTTATAGTTCAGTTCAAGGCACAACAGAACCTATATCCAATACCAGCATGCAATACACATCAACTGCATCCACCGTGCAAGAGGCATTCTAGACTAGCATTCAATTAGGTAGCAATCAACAATTCATAATATATAATCTATCCATTAAATAAAGAATATAAATAGTAGAGAATAGTGGATAGTATTGAGTTCGGTGTAGTATTTCTATTCATCTAGGCATGTGGGTTTGAATGTTATGAGAAGATGAGAGCGTTTAATTTAAAGATTTATGAAGATGATGCCCCCTTTGAGTTATGTATATATTCAACTTAAGCATTTTTCTAATTTTCAAATCCTTAGCAGAGTGTTTTCAATATTTTCAATGATTTAGGCTTGGCAATGAATGTTTTAGGCTTACCGAACCAAAAATATATAAATGAATGCTCCGTTAAATGAACTATGCCTACATTGCTTTCTTATGATTCCTAACTTTCACTCATCCTTTCAAAAATATTTTAAGATTCATTTTATCATAATTATCATTTTACAAGGTTTTTTTCTTTTTGGGAAAATTTTAATGAAATTTCGGCAGCATGCCACTTGTAAACTGGACATTTTCCCATAAAACATGTGCCTGATTGGTTCAAATAAATCATTTATAATTCAGTTCAAGGCACACGAAAACTTATATCCACTGCCAGCATGCAATACACATCAAATGTATCTGCCAATGGAGGAGACATTCTAGACTAGCATGCAATGAGGTAGCAATCAACAATTCACAATATATAATATATCCATTAAATTAAGAATATAAATAGTAGGGAACAGTGGATAGTATTTAGTTCAGCGTAGTATTGTTATTCATCTAGGCATATGCATATGAATGTTATGAGATGATGCAAGCATTTAATTTAAAGAATTATAAAGATGATGCTCCCTATGAGTTATGTATATATTCAACTTATGCCTTTTTCTAATTTTCAAATCCTTAGCCAAATGTTTTTAATATTTCCAACGATTTGGCTCAGCAATGAATGCATTAGGCTTATCAGACGAATAATATATAAATGAATGCTTCTTTAAATGAACTAAGACAACATTGCCTCCTTTCTTATGATTCTTTACTTTCACTCATCCTTTCCAAAATATTTTAACATTCACTTTACCATAATTATCGTTGTACATGATTTTTTTTTTTTGAAAACTTTTAACGAAATTTGGGCAGCATGTCATCTATAAATTGGACATTTTTCCATAAAACCTGTACCTGATATGTTCAAATAAGTCATTTATAATTCAGTTCGAGGCACGTGAGAACCTATATCGACTACCAGCATGCAATACACATCAACTGCATCCGCCATGTAAGAGGCATTCTAGACTAGCATGCAATCAGGTAGCAATAGACAATTCACAATATATAATATATCCATTAAATGATGAAAATAAACAGCACAAAACAGTGGATAGTACTGAGTTTAGTGTAGTTTTGTTATTTATCTAGGAATATGGACATGAATGTTATGAGATGATGAGAGCATTTAATTTAAAGAATTATGAAGATGATGCTCCCTCTGATTTATGTATATATTCAACTTATGCCTTTTTCTAATTTTCAAACCCTCAGCCAAATGTTTTTAATATTTTCAATGATTTAGGCTCGACAATGAATGCATTAGGCTTACCAAACCAAAAATATATAAATGAATGCTTCTTTAAATCAACTAAGACAACATTGCCTCCTTTCTTATGATTCTTTACTTTCACTTATCCTTCCAAAAATACTTTGACAATCATCTTATCATAATTATCATTGTACATGATTTTTTTTTGGGAAAAATTTTAACAAAATTTTGGCAACATGTCGTCTATAAATCGGACATTTTTCCGTAAAACCTGTACCTGATAGGTTCAAATAAGTCATTTATAATTCAGTTCAAGGCACACGAGAACCTATATCCACTGCCAGCATGCAATACACATCAACTGCATCCGCCATGTTAGAGGCATTCTTGACTAGCAGGCAATCAGGTAGCAATGGACAATTCACAACATATAATATATCCATTAAATGATGAACATAAATAGCACAAAACAGTGAATAGTATTGAGTTTAGTGTTGTATTGTTATTTATCTAGGAATATGGACATGAATGTTATGAGATGATGAGAGCATTTAATTTAAAGAATTATGAAGATGATGCTCCCTCTGAGTTATGTATATATTCAACTTATGCCTTTTTCTAATTTTCAAATCCTTAACCAAATGTTTTTAATATTTTCAAGGATTTAGGCTCGACAATAAATGCATTAGGCTTACAAGACCAAAAATATATAAATGAATGCTTCTTTAAATGAACTAAGACAACATTGCCTCCTTTCTTATGATTCTTTACTTTCACTTATCCTTTCAAAAATATTTTTACATTCATTTTATTATAATTATCGTTGTACATGATTTTTTTTTTTTGAAAAAATTTGAACGAAGTTTTGGCAGCATGTCGTCTTTAAATCGGACATTTTTCCATAAAACCTGTACCTGATAGGTTCAAATAAGTCATTTATAATTCAATTTAAGGCACACGAGAACCTATATCCCCTACCAGCAGGCAATACACATAAACTGCATCCGCCATGTAAAAGGCATGCTAGACTAGCACGCAATCAAGTAGCAATGGAATATTCACAATAAATAATATATCCATTAAATGATGAAAATAAATAGCACAAAAGAGTGGATAGTATTGAGTTTTGTGTCGTATTGTTATTTATCTAGGAATATGGACATGAATGTTATGAGATGATGAGGGCATTTAATTTAAAGAATTATGAAGATGATGCTCCCTCTCAGTTATGTATATATAATCAACTTATGCCTTTTTCTAATTTTCAAATCCTTAGCCAAATGTTTTTAATATTTTCAATGACTTAGGCTCGACAATGAATGCATTAGGCTTATCAGACCAAAAATATATAAATGAATGCTTCTTTAAATGAACTAAGACAACATTGCCTCCTTTCTTATGATTCTTTACTTTTACTTATCCTTTCAAAATTATTTTAACATTCATTTTGTCATAATTATCTTTGTACATGATTTTTTTTTTTTTGGAAAAATTTGAACGAAATTTTGGCATCATGTCATCTATAAATCGGACATTTTTCCATAAAATCAGTACCTGATAGGTTCAAATAAGTCATTTATAATTCAGTTCAAGGCATACGAGAACCTATATCCACTACCAGCATGCAATACACATCAACTGCATCCGACATCCCGGAGGCATTCTAGACTAGCATGCAATGAAGTAGCAATCGACAATTCACAATATATAATATATCCATTAAATTAAGAATATAAATAACCGAAAACAGTGGATAATATTGAGTTTAGTGTAGTATTGTTATTCATCTAGGCATGTAGACATGAATGTTATGAGATGATGAGAGCATTTTTTTAAAGAATTATGAAGATGATGCTCTCTCTGAGTTATGTATATATTCAACATATGCCTTTTTCTAATTTTCAAATCCTTAGGCAAGTGTTTTTAATTTTTTTAGTGATTTAGGCTCAACAGTGAATGTTTTAGGCTTATTGGACCAAAAAGATGTAAACGAATGCTTCTTTAAATGAACTAAGCCTACATTGCCTTTTTTCTTATGATTCATAACTTTCACTCATCCTTTCAAAAATATTTTATGATTCATTTTATCATAATTATCGTTGTACGTGGTCTTTTTTTGGAATATTTCAACGAAATTTCGGCAGCACGCCGTCTGCAAATTGGACATTTTCCTATAAAACCTGTACCTGATAGGTTCAAATAAGTCATTTATAGGTCAATTCAAGGCACAACAGAACTTATATCCAATACCAGCATGCAATACACATCAACTGCATCCACCGTGCAAGAGGCAATCTAGACTAGCATTCAATTAGGTAGCAAACAACAATTCACAAAATATAATCTATCCATTAAATAAAGAATATAAATAGTAGAGAATAGTGGATAGTATTGAGTTCGGTGTTGTATTGTTATTTATCTAGGCATGTGGGCTTGAACGTTATGAGAAGATGAGAGCATTTAATTTAAAGATTTATGAAGATGATGCCCCCTTTGAGTTATGTATATATTCAACTTATGCCTTTTTCTAATTTTCAAATCCTTAGCCAAGTGTTTTCAATATTTTCAATGATTTAGGCTCGGCAATGAATGTTTTAGGCTTACCGAACCAAAAATATATAAATGAATGCTCCTTTAAATGAACTATGCCTACATTGCTTCATTTCTTATGATTCCTAACTTTCACTCATCATTTGAAAAATATTTTAACATTCATTTTATCATAATTATCGTTGTACAAGGTTTTTTTTTTTGGAAAAATTTTAATGAAATTTCGGCAGCATGCCATTTGTAAACTAGACATTTTCCCATAAAACATGTGCCTGATAGGTTCAAATATCTTATTTATAATCCAGTTCAAGGCACATGAGAACTTATATCCACTGCCAGCTTGCAATACACATCAAACGTATCTGCCAATGCAGGAGACATTCTAGACTAGCATGCGATGAGGTAGCAATCAACAATTCACAATATATAATATGTCCATTAAATTAAGAATATAAATAGTAGGGAATAGTGGATAGTATTTGGTTCAGTGTAGTGTTGTTATTCATCTAGGCATATGGATATGAATGTTATGAGATGATGCGAGCATTTAATTTAAAGAATTATGAAGATGATGCTCCCTATGAGTTATGTATATATTCAACTTATGCCTTTTTCTAATTTTCAAATCCTTAGCCAAATGTTTTTAATATTTTCAATGATTTAGGCTCAACAATGAATGCTTTAGTTTTACCGGACCAAAAATATGTAAATGAATGCTTCTTTAAATGTACTAAGCCTACATTGCCTCCTTTCTTATGAGTCCTAACTTTCACTCACTCTTTAAAATATATTTTAACATTCATTTTATCATAATTATTTTTGTAGATGATTTTTTTTTAAGGAAAATTTTAACAAAATTTTGGCAGCATGCCGTTTGTAAATTGGACATTTTCCCATAAAACATGTACCTGATAGGTTCAAATAATCATTTATAATTCCGTAAAGGGCACACAAGAACCTATATCCACTACCAACATGCAATACACATCAACTGCATCCGCCATGCTAGAGGCACATTCTAGACTAGCATGTAATCAAGTAGCAATCAACAATTCATAATATATAATATATCCATTAAATTAAGAAAATAAATAGTAGAGAATAGTGGATGGTATTGAGTTTAGTGTAGTATTGCTATTCATCTCGACATATGGACATGAATGAGCAACCACAAGCTCAGTACACTTCCTTATTCAAATAAGGATTTGAATACTTAATACATGTTGTCTTACATGTATGCACGATCATAAGGTGCACGAACACACTCTTTATTCAAAATAATATGCATCAATACACTCTTAATTCTATGCAATTTATTCATCTAAAGTGACCATCACATAACATTCAAATAACATACATTTACACTTTTTCTTTCCGAATATAGCAGTGTTATCCCAACTAAGTGCACATTTTATCTCAAACGAGTGCCAAATTCCAGCTTTCCTAACCACTGCTTAATGCAGAAATGCCAACAAGTAAAGCTATCATTCGTACAAGATGAATATCTATCATATGAAAATTTCCCAACTAAACAAGATATACAACTATGATAACAATAAAAAAAAAACATGTATGCATTATGCAATCATATCAAGTAATTAAGGATAACAACATCCAAAAGCAGGATGGATCCATAAGGAGGATTCATTTAGAAGAGGACACATCCAAAACGAAGACGCATTCAAAAGGAAGTCGCATCCAAAACAAAGATGCATCCATAAGGAGGACGCATCCAAAAAGAAGGTTGAATCTGCGGAGAGGACGCATAGGCACATCCATAAGGAGGATGCTTTCACAATGATGATGGATCCAAAAAGTATAACACTGATGGAGCTTTCTAAAACAACAAAGATCAAAAAATAATATTATTCGATGAAAAAAAATAATTATAAACTTGAATTTAATATATATGCGTCATGATATTGAATTGGTGAAATTGTAATTCAATATGGGCAAGGTGTTCGATGAGTAAAGAAATTTCAAAGAACCTAAAACCTAAAGCAGGCATTTATTTATTGTCAAAAGTCTCAATGTTTTTTTGAAACAGAGAATCTTGTAAAATCAGGTTTATTTTTTTGAAACACTGAAAAATTTCATCTAATTCAAGCTATCATTTTCAATGAAATTCTTTGAATATGTTAAATTTACCTATACATTATTGAAGCTTCTATACAATTGGAAGATATCAAACATGACATTTACTATATTGAGTTTTAACGTTAGAACATTTCTACTCAAAATTCCCATTTTTATGAACTATTATCTCATATTCAAAAATTTGATTAAAATTTTGACAAGTTCCATTAATGCTTCAAGATTTTCATAAAATTTGAATGATCTATGGACATCTTTAAGGCAATTTTGTAAGATAGAATTGACCTTTTTTGTTTGATGGTGGTGAAAACTGGAAATTGTAGTAGAAATTTTTTCTTGTTCAAATTTAAAACCATATTTATACATGGTTCTATTTTGGATAAATTACTTCCATCCCTTTTGGCTATAATTCTATATCTGTCTTATGATTTTGAAAACTATAACTCCAAACTCTACTGCAAGCAATGCAAAAACATCCAAAATTGTTTTAAAATTTGAAAATTGCTTAGTGGCACCATTCATACTAAACAGTTTAGGTGTCAATATGCTTATCATATAAGGATAAATGCATTTGTTATCATTTGTAGCTCATATTCAATTATATGTATCATATTAGTTAAAGATACTGTTGGCCTTATTCTCTTACCATGTGCTACATTTAGTTTACAAGTTGACTCTTAAATTGGCTTGTATTGGAATATATACTGGATGGGTATTATGGCACCTAGCATCGAGTTTATTTGTTTTTATCATTGTCAACTCGAGATTCAAAATCTGAATTGAAATCCCAATTTTGGGAATCAAGAATTGAGTCTTAAAGATTCAGTACAAGTTTCAAAAATTGATTCCAAATTACATGCATATATTACGATACATAAAACAAACAAAATCATAAAATACTTTTGCACAAGTACTATGTTAAGCCATAAGTACCATACATACCTTCTAATGAGAGGAGCCACCCAGATCTTGAGCTGTGCATGCCTATTCATCATGTCTTGTAGCTGGGCTTGAAAGGCGGAGACCATGTCTTTAAATTGCTGCTTCTCCATTTCCACCATCTGCATCCGTTGAGCCATCTCCTTCGTACAAGACTCGGCATCTCGATGCGCTCGTTCCATGTCTGCATGTGCCACCGCACCCATGGATGATGATGCTGTTGGGGAAATCTATCCACTTTCAAGACCTTTCACCTAGCCCCCCACTCATTCTCCAAGCACTTAGGAAGTTATCTAGAAATTTGTCATTTGCTGACTCCCCTCTAAAATAGGTGCATCGCTTAGCTCGACCATTCGTGCCTAATTTTAGTCATGAAAATGATAAAAATGAATAAGTAAAACTACAACTTTGATGTTTTGAATCAAGTAATAAACTAAATATTTTGTTTTACTTACATGTTTTCCCTGCGCACCCTCGCACAACTACCTCGATCGCCATTGGTGTGTTCTCTAATAAAGATCCGGTAGCAGCTCCTTTGCGCCAGTCTCAGGATCATGCTATATTATCATATAAGACATCATTAGTATTAAGTCATGTAATGATCAAATAGTTTTATATATAGTAATTATCCATCGATGATTTACAAATAACCTCGATCCACTGCAATGCGTCATAAGGAGTTTGCTGCGGTTCGCAGCATTTGTTTCACATATGGCCTACAAAGAAGATGTAATAACAGTTTATTAGTGACATCAATATGAAAAATTAGTTATTATAATACAAAAACATCACCTGATAGTGTGCATCGCGGAAATGGCGACACACCACCTCTCAATCCTCTTAGGATATCTTATCGTATGGCCACGCTTCTGCTTGATCTCCCATCACCTAGCTCTTAAATTTACAGCACAATTGGATGTCCACCACCCTCTTCACATGGTTAGCCTAGAGGATGTCCATATCGAACTCTTCCTGCATAGTTAATACAATTAGAATGTTAGACAATTGTTATTTGGCTAGTATATTAAAAGTAAAAAAATAAATAAATAAAAAAAAGGGTTTGGGATTACTTACCAAAATGCACATGTAAAGAACCATGCGTTGCTCTTGAGTCACCTGCGGCCAGCTAAAGACCGTGACTGGAGCATACTGTCGACATATAATGTCGAGCTCCCGGGTCCACAAGGTGCACCAATTGTTAAGCGGGGCGGTGTAGCCTAGAGGAATGTCGATCTAAATCTGCTGCTTAATCCTCTCCAGGTGCTTCCTCACTGACATGCTTTTCGCTGCACCACAGCCTGACCTCACCGTGGATGTAGATGCTGAAAACACAGTTAAATAAAGTACAACATTATAATCATACACGTGAATAACTAACATCAATGCAGCCTCACTGGCACTATTCTCCTCATCTGTAACTTATGTAACAACATACAAACTTTGGGGAGGAATCTTTCAACCACTTGCCATTCACCCTTCAATTTGGTGTCTTTAAGGTAAAACACTTGTTATGCTTGCGTCGCAAGCACAAAAGGGTCATTTTGATACCAGGTCTTGCTAAAATTGACACTGGTAAAGTAGGCATCTGTGTTTATCCCAGTCTTTTTATTGCCAATGTCCAACCAGGTACACTTGAATAGGTGGACAAGTCTGCTGACTCCATAACTAAGCTCTATAATGTCGTCCAACACACCAAAGTAGTCAATTTCTTCATCTCCTTTTGTGCCTAGCACCGCAACCCCACAATTTTGGGTTCTTCTATGCAGTTTGAGAGACTTTGTATGAAATTGTAACCTGTAGACAATGCAACTGCTGTAGCAGTTAACTCGTTGATTAGGACCACATGCCAGCGTGTACATGTCTTTACTTGCCCTTGGTTCCTTATTGTAATACATTACTTTTATCTATTAAATAAATAAGATTTTGAAGAATAAATCGTTAATAGTGAAAACATACATTGCTTCTCACTCAAGCAGTATTTGTTACTTACATGATTCCCAAACCAATTGATAAATTCCTTCTTATGTCTTTCGTCAACAATCCGTTCATTTTGGGCCAGAAGTTCAGCTTTATGTTCGTTATATGCAACAGTAGTACATGTTAATGTCAACTAAGTATATAAATATGCATATGTAAATACAATGCAAAGTAAGGATTTTGGAACCACGTACTCGATATATGGAATAGTTTCATCACAATTATTGAGGACGTAAAAATGAGCCTTTTGTAGATTATCCATATCAATGAAATCGTAAACTTGTGCACCAAGAGGCCGAACATTTTGTTGAAATATAGAGCTCCCTTGTTCTTCATCTTCGGCATTAATAGCATAAACGTCTACATTTCGCTTCTCACGACTGAACCTTGTGTCAATATCATGTAGATACATTGAGTAAAATGCAAGACATTCACTGTCAATGTATGCTTCAATGATTGAACCTTCCGGCTGTGCCTTATTGCACATATACCCCTTCAAAGTGGACAAGAACTTGTGCATTTTACATTGTATTATAGACTTGTAGACACTGTAGACACCCCATTTTTACCCAGGCTCAATATATTTATTATCATTATTATTATTATTTTATTAGTATTTTTATTATTTTATTTATTCTTATTATTATTATTATTAGTATTATTATTATTACTTTTATTTTATTTTTACTTCTATTTATATTATTTATTATTATTATTATTATTTATTATTTTCATTATTATTAATATTATTTTTAACTTTTATTATTATTAGTATTTTTATCTTTATTATTACTATTATTAGTATTATTATTATTATTATTTATTTCTGTTATTATTATTATTATTATTATTATTATTATTATTTGTCTTTGTTATTATTATTATTATTATTATTTTATTATTATTAGTATTTTTATTTATTCTTATTAATTTTCATTAGTCTTATTATTATTATTATTATTTTATTTATTATTATTATTATTATTAATTTTCATTAGTATTATTATTATTATTATTATTATTTATTTTTATCATTAATATTATTTATTTATTATTATTATTACTATTTTTATCTTTATTATTATTATTATTAGTATTATTACTATTTTGTTATTATCATTATTATTTTACTCCTTATTATTATTACTTATTTATTATTATTTTTATTATTTATGGGTAGCTAGGGTTTTGGGGAGCCTATTTATAGGCTCTTCTCACAGCACACAAAGGGGGCGCTGCGCACAGCACAGCCGGAGAAGCCAAAAAGAAAAAAAAACAACTAGCCGCTGCTCTTTTCCTTCATCCTCACCATACCCGACCACCTTCTACAGCCAGCCGAGGCCCGAGCAAATCTCTGCAACAGAACTCCCCTGCTCACAGCCCATCAATCCTCACCCTGCTACAACTCCGCAGATCACACCGGCCTTTCAGGAGCTGTCGCGACCACCGCCGCCCACAAAGGACTCAGCAGCGGTCGTAGGAGCAACTACCCAGCAGCCCCGTCGCTCACTCCCGTCATCTCCGGCCGCAGGAGCAACCACCCAGCAGCCCCGTCGCTCACTCCCGTCATCTCCGGCCGCAGGAGCAACCACCTAGCAGCCCCGTCACTTACTCCCATCACCGTCACCGTCGCCGTCGCTCGCTCCCGTCGCCGTCGGCGTCTCCCGGCTGTACCCCCCCCTGTAAGTCCCTGCACTCAAACACGATGCACACACACACGCTGGAACACACAGTGAGTTTCCTGCCTTCAAACACACATACACACACACACGGAACCCCTACCCAGATTCCTGCACACAACAAGCACTGCACACATAAGATATATATATATATATATTTTACTATTTATTTCATGCATTTTTTTTTATATGTTATCATTATTATTATGTGTATTTATTTTGCATATTATTTATTATTATGTTGCATATTTGTTTTATATATATTTTTACTTTTTTTTGCATTGTAATGTTATTTATGTGTTTTAATGTTGTAATACTTTTAGTAATAGGTCTGTATTTTATTATGTTTTATTGTTAATATTTGAAATGCAATTATTGTCTTGAATATTTATTTATGGTTTTTGTTGTGTTAATATTATAATATTTTAAGTGCAATGTATTTAGTTGGTTTGTACATTTATTCATGATTTCTTTGTTGATTTTGTAACATTTAATATGTAATAGTCATTCTATTTGCTTGTATTATATTTAGGGTTTTTATCATTATTGTTAATTTCAATATGTAATATGTTAGTGTTTTAGGGTTTATTTTGTTGTCATTATAATATCCAATGTGTAATATATTCATCTTATTGGCTTATATGCTTATTTTCGGTTCTTTGTTTTTATTGTAATACTTAATGGGTAATATGTTCACCTTATTTGCTTGTATAATTATTTTGGGTTTTTATTTTTTTATTGATATTGTGACATTTAATGGGTAATATATTTATCTTATTTGATTGTGTAATTATTTAGGGTAATCTTGATCATTATTTTATTATTGCTCCCATCTTTATCATTTTATATTATTGCTTACTAATGTTAAAGCTTATTTGTTCCCATATTTATCCTTACATATCTACATATTGATTTTAGAATTGATTGTTTCCATAATTTCATTATTTTATTGTCATACTCATAATTGTGTAATTACATACTAATTTTAGAATTGATTTGTTTCCATATTGTATAGTTTACATTTTAATTGTAGGATTGATTTGTTTCTTTAATTATTTCCATGTTGTATATGTTATTATTAATTGTATCTTACTATTAAGACAAGTATTGTATTATTAAGATATACCTTTTTATTATTAATATTATTATTGCTACAACTATTATCTTTATCATTATATACATATACATACATATATTTTTAGAATTGTGTCATTATTGTATATCCCACTGCATGTTATTATTATTATTATCTTTTTTTGTGTAGGTATATATATGTTAAAGTAGGCGTTATTATTATTGTTAGTGTATGTATATATATATTATTTGAGATACGTGTTATTATTACCATAAATCAGGGTAGAAGTTATTTATTATTATTATAATAATTATTATTATCATACATATATATACATATGCTAAGGTACGTGTTATTATTACTATTACGTTATGTACATATATTTAAGTTAGGTATTATTATCATTATCATGATGCGTGTTCTTCATAATTGCCGTATTTATTTTCTTTAAGTAATTTATATTATATTTTTTATTTCTATATCATTATACTTATTTTTTTATAAGATATTTTCTCGATATTCCAATCCCTATGATTTTAATGCGGGGGTATGAGCCTTCGAGCTTCACGTACCTTTAAGCTCTGAGGGAATATATATATGTATATATATTTATTTATTTATTTTTCATATGTAATTATAAATTCATAAAAAATGAGTAATTTAAAGACTTATTAGATTAACTTAGGGATAATTTCAAATTAATTAGGTACCGTTCGTAAGAACGGGCGCGTAGGGGGTGCTCGTACCTTCCCCTCGCGTAACCGAACTCCCGAACCTAACTCTGGTAATGTAGACCTATTTTACCCCTAACGGGGTAGTCATCACGTATTCTAACCACACTAAAGGTTAGTGGCGACTCCGACACTTTCATCTTTTTAATTGAAAATTCAAATTGATTTTAATTTCGCCACCCGGGGCACACGCGCTTCTGGGACGTCGCGACAGCTTGGCGACTCCGCTGGGGACTTAGAGAGTCGAGCCATTAATTAATTGAAAATTATCCCAAGTTTAAATTTAATAATTCTTTTAATTACTCCTTATTTTGTAAATATAGTAATTCATAAATAACCTTGATTAATTGTAAATATTTTACTTCCATAATTTGTAAATAATCTTAATTAATTAAGAATATTTTGTTTCCTAATTTTTTGAATATTAATTGTAGATATTTTGTTTCCAAATATTCTGAATAAGCATATTAATTGTAGATATTTTGAATAAGCATATTAATTACCGATATTTTGTATACTAATGGTAAATATTTTGTTTCCATATTCTTTTTTTGTAAGCATATTAACTGACAATATTTTGTTTCCAAATTTTTTGAATAAACATATTAATTGTATATATTGTGTTTCCTTATCTCTTGAATAAATATATTAATTGTAGATATCTTGTTTCCATATTGTTTTTAGCATGTGAATAAATATGGGGATAGCGGGATTAGGTTAAATTTAAATTCACACACTCTCACGCTCTATACCCGAGCTTTACCTGCTAAGATTAAATAGGGGTGTAATAGCGTTTGTCCCTTCGTAGCTTAAGCTTGATGGGACCCGCGAACCACCCCGCTCAGTGCGAGTTTTGTCCGGACCCCTATGGGGGAGGATGAAATTTCAAACTGGGGACCTTTTTGTCAATAGGGATTAGAGCCTACCCACACGTACTTGTCCATAGTTTGTCCTTAATTAGGATAGAGCCATGAAAAACCTTGTATATACATACCTACCCTGGGTTGGGACAGGAGCCACATCCTTCTCCATGTATAGCATGTTTTATATATGTTATGAGATACTTTGTATTATGTCATGCATTTGACATCCATTTTAGACATACATACTACTTAGCCAGTATTCAGAAAAAGCCTAATAATGAGACCAAGGCCCATCCTTTCAAAAATGAAGCACTTGGCCCAAGCATTTTAAAATATGGGTCGGCCCAACCCTTTTCAAATAACTCGGGCCCAATTCTTAAAAAAAAAAAAAACAAACCTAAGCCCGACCTTTTTCCTAAGTAAAAACTCGGCCCAGGCTCGATTTTCAAAAAGGGTTAAACCCATATTTCCAAAAATGGGCTTCGGCCCTATTACCCAAAAATCCGGGCCAATATTTTCCAAGCAATCCAAGCCCAAGTCCTTTTAAAACTAGTGCCTGATCCCATCATGAAATATATTGAAGCCCATATTTTAAAATACTTGAGGCTCAAGTACACATTAAAGTCCACAAGCCCGTATTGAACAAATCCAATGGGTTGACTAACCTAGGTCAACCCCAACCTCAGATCATAATTTGACCCTTCATAGAATCTGAGGTACATAGACCATCATCAAGGAAAAGAATGATTGAGGGAAGAATTGAATTGAAATTGTGGTCCATCAATGATTGTCTTAATCTTGAAATCTCTCATTAGTGGGATTTTTCCTAGAATGCTGACAAAGTAGTTAGTTAGGTTATATTGCATCCATGCATTCATGCATAATTTCACATATACCCATGCACGATAGGTCACATGCATGTTCATATCTCTATTTGTATGAGTAATTTCATTAGTTACATCCATGCACAAACGTTTATCGCATCCCATGGTCATGCATTAAATACTCACACATTCATGCCTTACATAATCATACATTCAGTTCTAAAAAGGAAGTTTTGGTCCACAGCTCTCTCAAGGAAAAGAAGTCGTTTGAGTAGAAAAAAGCAATAATTGAGACCACTACACATCAGTACAATACCCGAAGAAAGGCAAGAGAAATGAGTGAACAGCTAGAAAACAGGGTCTTGGGCATAGAACAAGGACAGGAAGAATTGATTGAAAAAATGAGCAAAATTATGGAATTGTTGATGAACAAAGGAAAAGCGGTACAAAATGATTTTGAAATAGATATAGACCCTACTCATCCTCCAAGGTTCACCCTAAATCATGGACAAACATCAGCTCCACCACCGGGCGTCATGGGGGATCCAATGCCAAATATGCCTCCATTCATCCCAACTGTGCCAGCACAGGGGTTTCCAGTGGCAGGGACTTCCCCCTTAGCAACTCCTGATATGGGGATAAATAGATCTGAGTCTGAGCGTCGTTGTGACGTATTGGAGGAGCGCTTGAAAGCAATTGAAGGGTATAATACATTTGACTCTGTTGACCCTAATGACCTTTGCCTAGTGCCAAAGGTCACTCTGCCGCCAAAATTCAAGTTGCCGGATTTTGAAAAATTCGATGGGACCCACTGTCCTCGGACCCACCTGCGCCTGTATTGCCAAAAAATGGCTGCACATACCGATGATGAGAGGTTGATGATGCATTGCTTTCAAGATAGCCTGACTGGAGCGGCTATCAGATGGTACATTCAGCAGGATCGAGCTCGAATCCGTACTTGGAAAGATTTGGCAAATTCATTTATAGCTCAGTACCACCATGTGATAGAGATGGCACCTGATCGTATGACCCTGCAAATCATGCAAATGAAACCTAATGAAACATTCAGAGAATATGCATATAGATGGAGGGATATGTCCATCCAAGTGAGCCCTTCAGTGGAAGATAGGGAGGCTATCTCCCTATTCCCGAATACATTGAAAGATCCTTACTTTGGGTATCTCTTAGGGGCAACCCCCCATGACTTCATGGATATTGTTTCTACCGGAGAAAGAATTGAAATAGCCATCAAAGTCGGAAGAACCAAAAGTGGTGATGCAGAAACTGACCTGAGTAAGAGGAAGAAAGATGAGGAAGCACAGATGATTCAGGGGCATCATTACCAAGAGGGTAAAACCCGGTGGACAAATAAAAATTTTGCTTACAAGCCCACAGTCCATCAGATAGTGCATTCAGGTGCGTAACCCCAAGTAGTTTCCTTCGGACCTAAGCCTATTTCAAGGCAGCTGAGTGTTCAGGACACGGGAGGGAGCCCCCTAATGGAAAGAAAGAGAAAAAAAGTTCAACCTGTTCCGATGACTTATGCAGAATTGTTCCCGCAATTGGTGGAAATCCAAATGGTTGCACCAATACCAGGATTGTTGCTACAATCCCCTTTCCCAAGGTGGTACGACCCAAATGCTCGATGCGAGTATCATTTTGGGGCAATAGGTCATTCAATCGAGAAATGTTGGCATTTCAAGTATAAAGTACAAACCTTAAGAGATTTGGGTCTATTGGCAATTGATGTGGAGGAGCCTGTTGTGCAACATTAAAAGAATATTTTGAAGTTCAGATTAGTCAGAGAAGTACAACAAGTTTTGAACCAGAGATATTCCGCATATAGTCTGAATAAATGGGTTTACTTTTTGACCATGGAAACAGAGAAATACAAGTGGCAAGCTTTTGATTGTTCACCCCCTTCAGGGATGCTTTTATTTTCTTTTGTTTTCTTCTTTCTTTTGTTGCAATTTATTAAAGGTTTTGTCTCCGAAATTTCCTTTTCTATCAAAGAAATGAAATTATGCATTTTCGTATATCACTTGCATCGAGAGTTCAATGTCCAAAATTTTGTTTACTTGTATTTCTTACTAAGATAAGGAAAATAAAATACCAGTATTCATGAACCGAAAGCAGGTGTTAGTTATGAAAAATTCAAGCTACAAGACGAAAATAAAGGAAGATGAAACAATGTTCGTCACTCGATGAGTTCAAATACTGCGAAGAAGTTCTGAAAGCCTCAGTAAAATATATGTTGGTTCCATGAATCTCATGTCAGTCCGCTAATCAAGTTTTGATCGAATGATAGATGGCCATCTTTGGCCGACCAGTTATCCCTAAAAAGAACCAAATATTGATTTACCAATTGTTAACCAAGTTGAGCCTGAATGTTAAACTAGTCTTTCCTTAAAAGCCAGTTCACCAAAAAGTTAACCTGAGTTGGGTCTCCTAGCGTTTGGCAAGTCATATGAGACAACAATGGGCTATCGAAATGATGGCAGGCCCTTTTTCTGCTACCCAAAAGAAATTCAAAGAAGAAATTTCTTGCAAGCCCTTTTGAGCCTGAAAAATTCATTTATTGATTAACCCGTCAAAGGATCACACCCCACACTGGGGCAGTTTAAAAAAAAAAAAAAAAATCAGTCCCAAATGGAATTCAAATGAAAATGAAGTTAAGATTCCTTCATAAAAGGAAAAGCAAAAGTTGCGATAAAAGAGAAGGAAGAAGAAAAGGAAGAAGAAAGAAAAATAAGGGACATACTACACATGTGATCTTTGACCAAATTACCCTTGATAAACTCGACGATTTTGAGCCTTATTTAACTCTTTTCTTCTTTAACCCAAACCCTAGCCTGCATTACAGTCCAAATGAAAGTCCTGACCAGATTGGTATACATTGTTGTATCAAATGATTTGTCAGATGCAATATTGTGTCTGAACTACGTAATGACCTGATCCTGAAAAGGTACGTAGGCAGCTTGTTCATATGACAAGTTCGGTCAATACCTTGCAGAAACCCCAAACTGGGGCAAACGTTATGAGGGGATGGGATTTTTGAGCCTTGGTTTCCCCTTTATTTTGAAAACCCATATTCCTAAGCCTACGTTTCGTCCTGAGTCTTAAAGATCATCTTGAGATCAAAACATGGGTTGGACTTGGCTGAACTAGGGGCAACAATTAAACAAGAGGTTCCTAATGGTTTCACGGCAGAACAAGGTAGAAGAATAGTTCCCCAATAAAACAGGGGCAATCGGTGAAAGAAGAAAATCAGCTATTCAGTTCGAAAAGGTAGCACCATCATCGTAGGGTTCTCGAATACTGGTATGAAATTTTCCGTTGAAATAGTATGTAAACACAGTAAAACATCTATTTTGTGCATATGGCCTTTTGATTTAGCAAGTTGATGTCCTAAATGCATGATCATTCATCATTCATTCCTCCATCAAACAAAAAAAAGAAGAAGGAAAAAATTCCATTCTTCAAAAGCTCCAAAAGGAGGACGGATGGTCAAAAGGGCTTAATCACGGACACATTCGCCAAAGGATGATCCTTGTGAAAGACAGGTAAAATGGTCAAGAATAGTTACAGATGTACCAAAATGATGCAAACTCCGTGTTGAGTTCTAGTGACGCTGATTTGGGTGCCTTAGTGTCGAAGCCAAATTTGAAGCCAATATCAATAACAAACGATGGTAACTGGGGCAGATTCTGGGTTGAGTTTTGTTTGGACTAATTCTGATGCCGTCATATCAGAGTGCACGATGAAAACATAACCAAGATCAGTGGACGAGGATCGAAACTGGGGCAGTTTTTCAGTTCCATTGGAGCAAATTCAGGAGCTTTCAAGGCAAGAATCAAAGTCAAAAACAGGGTCATGACCAGTGGCATGTAAACACTAGGGCAGATTTTGAGTGCCTTTTGGAATTTGAAACATGGCCAGAATCAGCAGGCACACCTAAGATCAGAGATTGGGTTGTTGATTACAAGCACGTTGGAAGGAGAAAAGATTCATGCATTACCATACATCCCATGCATTGCATAAGAAAGGAAATACGAAGGGCATCTCATGCAACATGCATACATCTTTGTATTCACACATCACTATGCACACATAGCAACATTTCACTGCATTCTATCATCTTAGGTGGCAACATGCATACATATAGCAATAGAGCACCATTCAATCATACTTGCCCGGTTGAATAAACTTCTGAATAATTCTTTTGCCTCATTGACTGAGTCATTCTTGTCTAGATATATTTTGAAACAAGGGTAGCTGGCCCCAATGCACAGATTGACATACTTTGAAACTGTGGCAGTTGACCCCTTGGTTGTTGAGTCTCAAAGAGGGTAATCTAAAGATAGCCAAAGAAACTCGGGTTTTCATTCCCGATTGATAATCCCCAGTGGAATTATTCTGGACCCTACACCTGAGGACATATTCCAAAAAGATCTCAAGGTTTCGTACCCGATTCATCATCCCCCATACAGAGTAACCATTTCCTTGGTCCTAATTGAGCCATCTACATTGAAATTAAGGCATCGGTCCTCATATCCAGAAATGGTGTTGTTCATGATAACACCGAGATGTTGGATCACCTCAAAGTTTTCTTGACTATCTCATTCATGCGAGCAGTTTCATCCAAATTATTTTGATTATTCACTTTTATTGACCCTTCGTGGTCCCACCTTATTGACCTATCACGGTCCCATTCTTATTGACCCATCGCGGTCCCATCTTATTGACCCATCACGGTCCCACCTTATTGACCTATCACGGTCCCATTCTTATTAACCCATCGCGGTCCTATCTTATTGACCCATCGCGGTCCCACTTTATTGACCCATCGCGGTCCCACCTGATTAACCCTTTGCGGTCCCACTCTTATTGACCCTTCGCGGTCCCACCTTGTTGACCCTTCGCGGTCTAACTCTTATTGACCATTCGCAGTCCCACTTTTTTGACCATTCATGGTCCCTCCTTATTGACCTATCACGGTCCCATTCTTATTGACCTGTCACGGTCCCATTCTTATTGACCCATCGCGGTCCCACCTTATTGACCCTTCGCGGTCCCACCTTATTGACCTATCGCGGTCCCACCTTATTGACCCTTCGTGGTCCCACCTTATTGACCTATCAAGGTCCCATTTTTATTGACCCATCGCGGTCCCATCTTATCGACCATTCACAATCCCACTTTATTGACCTTTTGCAGTCCTAATCTTATTGACCATTCGCAGTCCCACCTTATTGACCATTCACGGTCCCACCTTATTGACCCTTCAGTGAACTATAGCTCGGGTTCCTACACCCGGTGCAAGTCACCCTCCGTGAACTATAGCTCGGGTTCCTACACCCGGTGCAAGTCACCCCTCGTGAACTATAGCTCGGGTTCCTACACCCGGTGCAAGTCACCCCTCCTGAACTATAGCTCGGGTTCCTACACCCGATGCAAGTCACCCCTCATGAACTATAGATCGGGTTCCTACACCCGGTGCAAGTCGCCCTTCCGTGAACTATAGCTCAGGTTCTTACACCCGGTGCAAGTAACCTCTCATGAACTATAGCTCGAGCTCCTACACTCGGTGCAAGTCACCATTTTGTGAACTATAGCTCGGGTTCCTACACCCGGTGCAAGTCACCCTTTTGTGAACTATAGCTCGGGTTCCTACACCCGGTGCGAGTCACCTCCCATGAACTATAGCTCGGATTCCTACATCCGGTGCAAGTCACCCTCCATGAACTATAGCTCGGGTTCTTACACCCGGTGCAAGTCACCCTTCGTGAACTATAGCTCGGGTTCCTACACCTGGTGCAAGTCACCCTCCGTGAACTATAGCTCGGGTTCCTACACCCGGTGCAAGTCACCCTTCGTGAACTATAGCTCGGGTTCCTACACCCGGTCAAAGTCACCCTCCGTGAACTATAGCTCAGATTCCTACACCCGGTGCAAGTCACCCTTCGTGAACTATAGCTCGGGTTCCTACACCCGGTGCAAGTCACCCTCCGTGAACTATAGCTCGGATTCCTATACCCGGTGCAAGTCACCCTTCGTGAACTATAGCTCTGGTTTCTACACCCGGTGCGAATCACCTCTCATGAACTATAGCTCGGGTTTCTACACCCGGTGCAAGTCCCCATCCTTGAACTATAGCTCAGGTTCCTACACTCGACGCAAGTCATTCTCATGTGCTCTCAAGCATACTTGCAAATTGGTTTTCACAAATCATTTTGGTCTCTTTGTTACACTGGGTCCGGTCCAAAATCAGCGTCTTTTATCTTTGCAGGCTTGTTGCTACAAATAACGTAGGAGAGTTCCTACTTTTACTTTGAAGCGACGAAGCCTACAAAGAGGGGCAGCTGTAGACACCCCATTTTTACCCAGGCTCAATATATTTATTATCATTATTATTATTATATTATTAGTATTTTTATTATTTTATTTATTCTTATTATTATTATTATTAGTATTATTATTATAACTTTTATCTTTATTTTTACTTCTATTTATATTATTTATTATTATTATTATTATTATTTATTATTTTCATTATTATTAATATTATTTTTAACTTTTATTATTATTAGTATTTTTATCTTTATTATTACTATTATTATTATTATTATTTATTTCTGTTATTATTATTATTATTATTTGTTTTTGTTATTATTATTATTCTTATTATTTTATTATCATTATTATTATTATTATTTTATTATTATTAGTATTTTTATTTATTCTTATTAATTTTCATTAGTCTTATTATTATTATTATTATTATTATTATTTATTATTATTATTATTATTAATTTTCATTAGTATTATTATTATTATTATTATTATTATTATTATTTATTTTTATCATTAATATTATTTATTTATTATTATTATTACTATTTTTTTCTTTATTATTATTATTATTAGTATTATTACTATTTTGTTATTATCATTATTATTTTAGTCATTATTATTACTTATTTATTATTATTTTTATTATTTATGGGTAGCTAGGGTTTTGGGGAGCCTATTTATAGGCTCTTCTCACAGCACACAAAGGGGGCGCTGCGCACAGCACAGCTGGAGAAGCCAAAAAGAAAAAAAAACAACCAGTCGCTGCTCTTTTCCTTCATCCTCACCATACCCGACCACCTTCTACAGCCAGCCGAGGCTCGAGCAAATCTCTGCAACAGAACTCCCCTGCTCACAGCCCATCAATCCTCACCCTGCTGCAACTCCGCAGATCACACCGGCCTTTCAGGCACTGTGGCGACCACCGCCGCCCACAAAGGACTCAGCAGCGGCCCCGTCACTCACTCCCGTCACCGTCACCGTCGCTCGCTCTCGTCGCCGTCGGCGTCTCCCGGCTGTACCCCCCCCTGTAAGTCCCTGCACTCAAACACGATGCACACACACACACACACGCTAGAACGCACATTGAGTTTCCTGCCTTCAAACACACATACACACACACACGGAACCCCTACCCAGATTCCTACACACAGCAGGCACTGCACACATAAGATATATATATATATATATATATATTTTTTACTATTTATTTCATGCATTTTTTTTATATGTTATCATTATTATTATGTGTATTTATTTTGCATATTATTTATTATTATGTTGCATATTTGTTTTATATATATTTTTTCTTTTTTTTTTGTGTTGTAATGTTATTTATGTGTTTTAATGTTGTAATACTTTTAGTAATAGGTCTGTATTTTATTATGTTTTATTGTTAATATTTGAAATGCAATTATTGTCTTGAATATTTATTTATGGTTTTTGTTGTGTTAATATTATAATATTTTAAGTGCAATGTATTTAGTTGGTTTGTACATTTATTCATGATTTCTTTGTTGATTTTGTAACATTTAATATGTAATAGTCATTCTATTTGCTTGTATTATATTTAGGGTTTTTATCATTATTGTTAATTTCAATATGTAATATGTTAGTGTTGCAATGTATTTAGTTGGTTTGTACATTTATTCATGATTTTTTTGTTGATTTTGTAACATTTAATATGTAATAGTCATTCTATTTGCTTGTATTATATTTAGGGTTTTTATCATTATTGTTAATTTCAATATGTAATATGTTAGTGTTTTAGGGTTTATTTTGTTGTCATTATAATATCCAATGTGTAATATATTCATCTTATTGGCTTATATGCTTATTTTCGGTTCTTTGTTTTTATTGTAATACTTAATGGGTAATATGTTCACCTTATTTGCTTGTATAATTATTTTAGGTTTTTATTTTTTTATTGATATTGTGACATTTAATGGGTAATATATTTATCTTATTTGACTGTGTAATTATTTAGGGTATTCTTGATCATTATTTTATTATTGCTCCCATCTTTATCATTTTATATTATTGCTTACTAATGTTAAAGCTTATTTGTTCCCATATTTATCCTTGCATATCTACATATTGATTTTAGAATTGATTGTTTCCATAATTTCATTATTTTGTTGTCATACTCATAATTGTGTAATTACATACTAATTTTAGAATTGATTTGTTTCCATATTGTATAGTTTACATTTTAATTGTAGGATTGATTTGTTTCTTTAATTATTTCCATGTTGTATATGTTATTATTAATTGTATGTTACTATTAAGACAAGTATTGTATTATTAAGATATACCTTTTTATTATTAATATTATTATTGCTACAACTATTATCTTTATCATTATATACATATACATACATATATTTTTAGAATTGTGTCATTATTGTATATCCCACTGCGTGTTATTATTATTATTATCTTTTTTTGTGTAGGTATATATATGTTAAAGTAGGCATTATTATTATTGTTAGTGTATGTATATATATATTATTTGAGATACGTGTTATTATTACCATAAATCAGGGTACAAGTTATTTATTATTATTATAATAATTATTATTATCATACATATATATACATATGCTAAGGTACGTGTTATTATTACTATTACTTTATGTACATATATTTAAGTTAGGTATTATTATCATTATCATGATGTGCGTTCTTCATAATTGCCGTATTTATTTTCTTTAAGTAATTTATATTATATTTTTTATTTCTATATCATTATACTTATTTTTTTATAAGATATTTTCTCAATATTCCAATCCCTATGATTTTAATGCGGGGGTATGAGCCTTCGGGCTTCACGTACCTTTAAGCTCTGAGGGAATATATATATGTATATATATTTATTTATTTCTTTATTTATTTTTCATATGTAATTATAAATTCATAAAAAGGATTAATTTAAAGACTTATTAGATTAACTTAGGGATAATTTCAAATTAATTAGGTACCGTTCGTAAGAACGGGCGCGTAGAGGGTGCTCGTACCTTCCCCTCGCGTAACCGAACTCCCGAGCCTAACTCTGGTAATGTAGACCTATTTTACCCCTAACGGGGTAGTCATCACATGTTCTAACCACACTAAAGGTTAGTGGCGACTCCGACACTTTCATCTTTTTAATTGAAAATTCAAATTGATTTTAATTTCGCCACCCGGGGCACACGCGCTGCCGGGACGTCACGATAGACACAAAAAATAAAAACAAGGAAATCAAGTGACCATTATACGAGGACTTTATAATTTACCTCTCAATAGGATACATCCAACGATATTTAATCGGTCCTCCAATTATGGCCTCCCTTGGTAAATGGACGGCTAGGCGGACCATCACATCAAAGAATGCTAGCGGAAATATTTTCTCCAGCTTGCATAGTATGATCACGATGTCATTCTCTAACCATTCAAGTACGTTTATGCTCAATTTTTTGGAGCACAATTGTCTAAAAAATATCCCCAGCTCAATCAGCACCGAGCGAACATCTTCAGTCAAGTGTCCACGAAGGAAAATGGGTAGAACCCATTGTAGAAGGACGTGACAGTCATGACTTTTCATTCCTAGCATCTTCCATTCCTTCGTGTTTAAGCATCGAGCTATGTTTGATGCATATCCATTAGGGAACTTCATTGATTTCAACAATTCAAAGAATTTATTATTCTCATCCTTTGAAAATGTGTAACAAGCTGATGACATGAGAATTTTGTCCCCATCACGAAATAGGTGCAACTCAGGTCGTATTCCCATGTGTTCCATATCCCGGCGAGCATTTGTGTCCTTTGTCTTCCTATTTATATCCAGCAATATACCAATGACATTCTCACAAATGTTCTTTTCGATGTGCATGACATCCAAGTTGTGGCATAGTGGGAGATCTTTCTAGTATGGCAACTCGAAGAAGATGTTTCTCTTTGTCCGATTCAACTCCCACTCAGCGCGTTTCCTTTTTCTATTGGTCGGTGGTTTCCCAAATTTCACATCTCCAATAAACCTTAGCTGGTTTAATATCTCTTCCCCACTTAGTCATTTTGGCTGTGACATTCCTTCAGGTTTTCGATTAAAGCTTCTAATGCCACAAGTCCTCCGAGGATGTCCAGTTCATAGAAAACTACGATGACACATAAAGAAAAACTTGTGGCCATGCTTCAAGGATAAGGACCCAACATCCTTATTACATACTAGGCATGCTAAGTAACCTTTTGTGCTCCAACCTGATAGGTTGCCGTAAGTGGGGAAATTTTTAATTGTCTGCAAGATTGCAGTATGCATCTGAAATGTTATCCCGGTTTCCACATCGAATGTCTCCACTCCTTTTTCCCATAGTTATTTTAACTCATCAATTAATGGACGCAGGTGAACATCAATATCATTACCTGGTGCCCTCGATATGTGAATAAGCAGAGACATAAATGAAAGGTTCTTTCATACATCGCCATGGTGGCATATTGTAAGGCATCATCATAACTAGCCACATGCTATACGGGTTGTTCATGTTACCAAAAGTATTGAACCCATCTAAAGTAAGGCAAAGTCTTATGTTGCGAGGATCATTAACAAACCACAGATGCATTTTATCAAATTCGGCCCAAGCTTCGGAGTCTGCTAGATGGCTAAGGGTGTTTCCATATTAAAGACATTTCTCTTGATGTCATCTCATATCTCTAGCAGTATTTTTGCACATATACAATTGTTGCAGTTGCGTAATTAATATACAATATTGCAAAACTTTTTTGGGGATCTTTTTAACCTTCTTCTGATTAGTTGTATACCTCGGTTCATCACATTCTGGGCACTCGTTCACATTTTCATGTTCACCATAAAAGAGTGCACAATCATACCTACACACATGTATTAGAATGTAACCAAGACCCAATTCATACATGTATGTCTTCGCCTCATAGAAAGACTTCGGAAGTGTTTCACCATCAGGCAATGCCAGCTTAATGAGGCTTAAATGCATGTTGAATGTGCTTTAAGATAACCCATGCATTGTCCTTGCATGAAGCAACTTTATCAGAAATTTTAATTTTTAGAACCTTTTACAGTTTAGATATAGGGGCACCCGTGCATCCCTCATAAGATTAGCAAATGGTTTACCGAGTCGATTCAACGTACTAGGATCGCAAGGTACGGTACTTGCTGAAGTAGATTCATTACCAGTACGCGACACACCGACAATGCCCGTGTCCAGTGTAATCCCCCTTTGCAAGTCACCTAACATTTCAATTACCCCTTCTAAACATGTATCATGACCTACTATATTTGCCCCCTCATCTTCATCATTATCATCATCGCTCTAAACTGCGTAATCTTCACCATGGAACACCCATGTTGTGTACCTTTTCTCCATTCCAAAGTCTAATAAATGTGAATGGACCAAATCAATGTTTTTGAATGTTATGTCTTGCCATTTCTTGCAAGGACATCTTATTCTACTAGCTTTGTCTGCATAAGGACGCACGAACTCTATGAAATCATGTACCCCTTTCACGTATTCTGGAAAAAACCTACCCTGAGCGTTCATCTAACTCTTATCCATGTTTATTAATTACCCTATAACATGTTTAAGTAAATGGTGTTCATTACATTCTCATAATGTTTATAACGCATGCATCATGAATTCTATAATCAATCATCATACTTTAAAGGGTACGGATCCTATCCCATTTAGGAATGTTGCGTTTAGATTGCGATCAATCGCTCAAATTCTTTCATCGTAGTCATTATAAATTTCGGCAGCATCTTCCCATGGCTCTCCAAGTACATGAGATGGGGGAAGTAAACATGTTGTTAGTTTTCCATCACTAATAAATTGTCATGATACCCCACTATGCACCCAGAGAACACAAGTAGAGACGCGCTCGAAATATATAATGACAATTGACAAAGTGTGAACGACGACAACAATGTAAATACAACTTCCTGAACTGTCCACATTGGACAATCCAAGAATGGTTAAAATACAAACATTACTAATCGCAAGTGTAACAAATAAGTAACATGTTCAAATGATTATTAGTCAACATAGTATGACTAATAATCAATTGAATTATAAAAATTGATTTGTCTCACATGTACAATTAGGTATGAACGTATAGTAACCGTTCCTGGATAGGTTAAAGCTTCAATGAATACATAAAATGGTAGTAATTAATTTGACATTTTACTTCATATGACATTTAGTTCTTAACCTTTCACTATACACTTAAGATTGTTGTTCTTAGCCAAGTGTTTTAGATTTTCAATAATAAGGCTAAGATCACCTCTTTTCCTATGAATTTCAACACGTGAGAGGCGCAAGTTAGAATGACTTTAAGTTTTAACTAATCATGCATACATTTCTTTGTGCATAGTTTTATTATAGTAAAACTTCCACGAAATTTCGGCAGCATGCCGTCTGTAAATTTGACATTTCCCAAAAAATTCATACACTAAAACTTTATAGATTCAAGAAAACAAATCACAATAATATGCATCATGCAGATACCAGTTGGTTTGAGCATGCGAGAACCTAAATCCACTACCAGCATGCAATTCACAATGTACTGCATCAACCATGCAGTTGGTATTCAACAAAAGCATGTATTTCAGTAGTTCAATTTACAATTCATATAACATAATACCACCCATTTTGTAGCGGCAGTCTAAAGAAAGTAAATTTTCGGGACTCATGGGTTCTCCCCTGCGTGAGTGATGTGGTTGACTACATGTGCGTGTTTTTTTTTTTTTTTTTTTTCTGGGAACATAACTCACTAATATTAGTGGGAACATAACTATATTAGTGGGTCTTTTAACCCTTTTTTTTTTTCATCTATGGTGAGTTATATATTAGTGACTGAGCGCTACAAGTGCCCATAAAAGCCAATGTTCGTGAAAATGTATGAAAAATTTTAAAGGATTAAAGAGTTCTCACTTTTTTTACTTACAATTAAAAGAAAGTCGATCAAATCATGCATAACTACTATTAGATTCTTAGTTTTGATAAACAAGAGTACAAAAGTCCTAAAGGTTTTAAAAGTCTGAAAGGGTTAGGAGTTGAGACATAGAGAGCCTATTTCACCTTATTTTTTCCTTATTATCACGAAGTCATTGACTTGCTTGCTTAAAATAAAAGGGGAAGAAGGCTATTTAAAAAGGCTTTTTTGTAGGGCAGATGAAAAACAAGCAACAAAGATAAACCAGGAGATTTGTGTATCCCAACAATGAGAATTTTTTTCATACCTTGTTTCTTTCCGGGAGATCAATTACGTGGACCTCTATAATTTACAAACTAGCATAGCAGTCTTTTATCTTGTATGCTCTTTTGAGGTGCTCCTTCACACGCTTTAGAACATCTCCTATGTGTTTAGCGGCATACTGTTTATTTGCAACACGTACCTGAAAACAAGCAGGCACTTTGTCATCGATGTGAATACATCTCAGTAGATCACAGTAGCGTAACAGAATGATGCATCTATGCATGGAAACTCCTACAATTAACTTAAAAATAAGCAATAAAACTTCACTTCAGAGAGAGATGATAACCAAAGCCAAGGTATGTTCCAAGCATAATAAAATTATAGTGATAATATTAATTTGAGAGAGAAGATTTCATAAAAGGAACGTTATTTGAGTTAATTGATAAAGAAACTTTACTTAAGCAGATAGAACTTCTCAAAATGTAAAGCCTGTGATCACCATAATGTTGGCATTAGTAGTGGAGAAAGCCCCGTTCATAAAAAAAAAAACACCAAAAAATTATTAAGTGTTCTAATATTGGAATACATCCCAAACACAAAACATTAACGAAATATTAGTTGAACTGTACACATTTAAAATGCCTCGTATTTAGCAAGAGTAGTTATTCCAAAGATATTGATTTTTTGAAGAACAAGACCACTAAAATTTAAAAGAAATGAGATTTTTTTTACCCACTCAATTAAACTTTACTATTGAGTAAGCATAGTTACTCCAAGGATTTTGACCTTTTGAAGAACTAAAATACTGACATTTGGAAGCAATACAATTTTGACATAGTCAATTGGTGAAACATTACCAACTTTATTTACTGGCAAACAGGTTGAAGACATATTTTGAACACCAAATTCCTAATAATAGGGCAAAATGTCCAAGATGCAAATTTGAGATAACCACATTATCTAATTACCAACTATTCTATTTATTATTTTTGTAACTCCAAAACAAAGGAAAGCTAGCAAACACTAGGTTATTCAAATAATTACATTTTTACATGATTTACTAATTAGCTATATATTCATCAAGCACCAAAAATAAAATGCTATTCAGCTAATTTATCAAGATATGGCACATTAATGTTTACCAAATGTGATTAAGATGTAGAATATTATAACTAAAAGCCACAATGCACACAACTTCTAAATTGTTAACTAAACTGAACCAAACTAAACCATTAGATTCAATTAAAATTTTAAACTCACCAAAATTATTATTATTTTTCTTCCATTTTGATTTTATGTAAAATAAATTTCAAACATTACAATTCAAGCATAAATTCAAAATATACAATTCAGTAAAGTTCAAATTAACATCCAAATCCATGAGTTGATGAACATACACAAAACTCACAATCCAAGTTCTAAATTGTAAAAAAATAATGCATAGGGCATTCACTCACAAAGTCAAATATCCATACATAAAAAAAAAAAAACTATACATTAAAAAAAACACAAAACCCTCAGGTTTACATTCTCAAAAAAATACAAAATGTTGAACCATGGCCATAGGGCACGGCCAAGAGAGAGATATAGAGAGGATACCGTACTTTGCACTTGGCAATGAACTCATTCAATCTACGAGCGATGTCGGCAGATGATGGGCGACCACTGAGCAATAGCTAGCAATGGAAGGGATGAGCAATAGCCAGCAACAACAGCCAATGGTCAGTGGCATTTTGCATTTGTCGTGGCTGCTAAGGTGATTGGCGGCGTTGGCGGGGTTAGGGTTTTCATTGGTTTTGGGGAAGGAACGAGGGGTTTGGGGGGAGGTTCATTTCAGATCTACGCCATTAGATCTCCATCGGGCTGTGACGAAAAGAGAAGGTGGGAAACTTTTAGCAAATCCGGAGGGGAGGCAGGAAATGAGGGAGAAGTAGGGGCAAATGGGGAGAAATGGGAGTAAACTTTGAAATTAATATTTTTTTTTTAAATAAAAGAAGTATTTGTGACGGTTCCCAAATCCTCACAAATAAGGGTTTAATAGTGATGAATCCTTAAATTTGTCACTAATACTCTAAAATAATTTTATTTTATTTTATTTTAAATTAAAGAGGTATTAGTGACGGTTCCCAAATCCATCACTAATAAGCAACTAATATTGACGAATCCTCAAATTCGTCACTAATACTTTGAAATAAATTTTTTAATTTTTTTAAAATAAAAGAAATAATAGTGACAGTCTCCAAATCCATCACTAATAAGGGACTAATAGTGACGAATCATAAGATTCGTCACTAATACTCTGGAATAAGTTTTTTCCATTTTTTTTAAAATAATAGTAGTGCTGGTTATTTAATCGTCACTAATAATAATTTTTTAGTGACGAAAAATTTCATCACTAATACCGCAGAAATCGTTGCTAATATTTTCCCGGGATAATTTTTGGGAGAAAAATGTTTTCCCGGGATTTTTTTTCTGGGTTTTAGTGATGAAACTATTATTAAAAAATTCAAATCCATCACTAATAGTGTCGTATTAGTGGCGGTTGAAAAAACCGTCCCAAATACCGACTTTTAGTGACATAATTGAATCCGTCACTAATAGTTTCGTCACTAAAAATCATCTTTTTTGTAGTGTTATATGAAGCTTCCTAAAACTTAAAAACTCTTTTGATCTTTGAAGTCTTCATGAATCTCCTTTCCTTTTCCATGAATTTGATCATACTTTGAGATGTATTTGCTTTAACTATCTTAAGTCTCCTTGAGCTTCCATTTGATCACTTTGTAAATATAGTATAACTTTAAGCACATGGTGATCTTTGGTCATTCTTTCTTGATCTTTTTAAACTTGTCATCTTAGAGTTCCTGAAATCTCATCACTTGAACACAAATTAGTTAAACCATCCTTTATTTGTTACCATCAAAACAAGATATGAAAGCCTTGTTAGGCCAATGCCTTTTTCTTTCTACTTTATCTTGTTGACAAATCAAACATGTCTTTGTATAACTTACAACATCATCTTCCATATTCGTCCAATAATACCCATTTGTGATTAGTGCCTAAGTTTGTCGCCATCTCGGGTATCCAGCCCACAATGTGTCGTGGCATGCTTTTAATAATGTCTTCTTTAAATTCCCAGCTTTTAGCACATACAGTCGCCTTCCTTTCGTCATTAATAACTCATCCTTTATCAGAAATTGTCGTGTCTTCCCATATACCAATTTCATCAATGTTTGTGCTTGTTGGTCTTTTCTCAAGTGTCTTCTAATGAGTTCATTCATGTATAAAATAACCATGCTAAACGATAGATAGCTTATAAATTTAAATGCTGCCAATTCTGTTTTCCTACTTAAAGCATCATCCACCTAATTAGTCTTCCCTGTTTTGTATTCAAAGTCAAAATCAAATTTTGCCAGTTTCTCTTGCCAGTGGGCCCGCTTTGAGATTAAATCCTGGTTGTGACAAAAAGTGTGTGATAGCCACATTATTTATCTTTACTATAAATTTGGTCCCAAAGAGATAGTGTAATTACTTGAAATTTCCATCCATTTTTCTTTTCTATATTAATATATAATTTCTTATACCTTGCATAAGCATAGCTGAGATCATCACGACCCGAAGTGGGACCATGTTATCCTGTGCATTTCATATAACACCTAAGCAATATAAGTACAAACATATCCAACATATTCCAAAATACAATACCAGAGTACTATATACCTAGCTGTACATATACACACACATATATAACACTTCCCAAAATACTATGGGCTCCACAGACCAGCCCAAAACTCACCCTAAAAACTACGCCGACTCTACACCACCTCTACCTCTGACCTGGCCCTACTCACCTCTCTAGATTACCTGAAATGTTTAATAATGTTGGGGTGAGACACCTCTTAGTAAGGAGAAACATCTTATTACCAGTGTGTGGTATATAAGTTAGTTAGCAACTTATCATTTAATTAATACTGCTTACTTTATACATCAAGTAAAACATCTATATAATAACACATGCTTATGTCATTAAGAATATGCAAATCTCTGAGTTATCTATTCAAAAGTACTTCTATCTTTAATAAGTAATCTTTTCTTTTTGTGTGTACTATACATAAACATAAATCTATAAAATTCCCCTTTGATGGTTATATATCATGACTTACCCCCTTATGACTGGGTTGTGCGGCCCGTAGGTGGGGCTAAACACTAGTTGGCTCTCTAGTGCTAGCCTAACTGTATGCATATCTAGATGCCTATAACACAAAAGGCCTGCTCCACCTGGTCTAGAGGCCAGGGAGCTCACAACTCTACCTAAGGGCACAATCAGTTGTACCATACTCTGTTTGAGACGTATGGTTGCACTTACTATAGTGTATCGCAACGATACCGTGCTCTATAAACTGCTGTGTTCCATCGGGGTCTGATACTGTATAATAACATTTCTATATAAATCTATCTGTTTTACCATGATTCTGTATTTCTGTAATAACCATGATTCTATATTAACTATATAGCCATGACGTTGTAATAGCTATATAAGTGTATATTCTGTAATTTTGTAATTCTGTATGTCATGGCTCTATGCTCTATATAATCTGTATTTCTGTATATCACAGCTCTATGTTCTATATATCATGGTTCTATATATTTCTATATAATCATGGTAATAAAAACACTTTATAATCAACTCTGTAAAATACTGTACAATCTTGTTCTAAAATATACTACATAATCATAATTTTGTAAAATACTATATAAATGTTATTCTATAAAATATTGTATATTATATAAATTGTATTTTTTGTATAATTCAAAAGGATACTCACTTGGATGAACTTAAGCACATCAGAGGAAGATTTTGTTGAATTATATGTAATGGGGATTGTGTGTGGTAGGAACATTTTGTAACTCTTGCCATTTTGTTTCAAGCATGATTTCTAAGCCAGAGTTGAGCAAAATTGCATGTGCATACTAGGACATAAAAGTACATAGGATATCACTTAAATGAAAAATAAGTTTTTCATTTTTTCATACTCACAATTTTTCAAAGGCAAAATCATGACTTATCTGAAAATATCCTATACTCAACTTTGATTAAAATGGGACAAGTGTTTAGTTGTCTTAGTATTGTGAACTTTAATATACCTAGTCTCGGTTGAGTCAAAAATATTTTTATGTACCTAAAGATTCAATTAAATCAAGTATATTTTCATAAAAACAAGTTTTAAATCATATTAGTGTTATAATCTTTTACAAACTTGATCTTGGTTGGGTTTAAAACCTCAATTATGTACCTATCAAATTTCTTAAACACCTTTCAGTATTTGAGCCATATCGTTTGTTAGAAAATTCCAAAAAGGACGATCTTGGTATCTATGGAAAGCTAAGAAAAAATATCAAAACTTTCATGTTGATGACATTTTCTAGTTTAAGGTAATCTTCAACAATTTAGGGTAATGCGTTGACGATTTCAAGCATAATGTTAATAGTCAACAAAGTGGGGCAATTAATCGACGATTTGCATCGGGATTCAGTCCCTAGCTGCTATAAACTAATAGTTTTCAATTTAAACATATAATATATCATCCCAACGGCTATAAAATGGCAAGTTGCCCATTTTTCTTATAAATACAAGTCCATAAATTTGATTAAACATGGTTTTGAAGCCTTGGTGGCTACATTGTCATATTTAATGTGTTTTGATGATATTAACCTATTTGTTGTTCGTAGTGTACTCCTATCTTTGCAGATCATGTTAAGTATAGGTACAAGTAACAAATACATGAAGTACTGGATCAAAGGCAAAGATTGGAGTGAGTAGACATTCGAATAAGGAAAGATCAAAATGACACTCACTCAGAAGAATTCAAGCACATCCAATGAAGATTTTGTTGAATTAAATGTAATGTGGATTGTGTGAGGTAAGAACATTTTGTAACTTTTGTCGTTTTGTTTCAAGCATGATTTCTAAGAAAGAGTTGAGGAAAATTGTGTGTACAAACTAGGACATAAGAGTATATAGGATATCACTTAAATGAAAAATAAGTTTTTCATTGTTTCATAATATTTTTTAGAGACAAAATCATGACTTAGATGAAAAATATCCTATACTCAACTTTGATTAAAATGGGACAAGTGTTAAGTGGTCTTAATATTGTGAACTTTAATATAGCTGGTTTGAGTTGAGTCAAAACTATTTTTATGTACCTAAAGATTCAATTAAATCAAGTATACTTTCATAAGGACAAGTTTTAAATCATATGAGTATTATAAACTTCTACAAACTTGGTCCTAGTTGGGTTTAAAACCTCAGTTATGCACCTATCAAATTTCCTAAACATCATTCGGTATTTGGGGCATAACTTTTTCTAAAAAATTCCCAAAAGGACAATCGTGGTATTGATGGAAAGCTAAGAAAAAATTTCACAACTTTTATGTTGACACCTTTTTCCAGTTTGGGATAATTATTGGTAATTCATCGACAATTTTGGGCAAAAGGTTAATAGTCGATGAATTGGGGCAATTAGTCGATGATTTGGTCAAATAGTCAACGGTTTGGGTCAAATATTCGACAATTTGCATTGGGATTCAGTCCCCAATGGCTATAAATAGTCAGTTTTCAATTTAAACATATAATATATCATGCAAACGACCATAAAATGGCTAGTAGCCCATTTTGCCTATAAATACAAGTCCATAGACTTGATTAAACATGGTTTTGATGGTTCTTACATGATTTTAGTGATTAACATCTTTTGAATACAAAACTTAAGCACTTTGTATTTTAGTTCTTCATAAAGAGGGCACAATTTCTCTCTTTCTCTCTAATCTTGTTTGATTCATTACTTAAGAGATTGGTGTGAGGTTGTATGGTATTTGATATCAGCTCAAGTTAAAGAAGCATCATTTTGTAATCCATCTTCTTGTTACAAAGGGTTCTTTGTGAACCAAATTATGAGGGTTCTTTGTGAACCAAATTGCAAAACTTCTTGGTGCACCTTGCGGCTCTTGGTGAGCGTTGAGGGATTTGTTCCCGTGTGAAGGCTCTTGGTGAGCGCTGAGGGATTTTTTCCCTTGTTATAAGGCTTCTCCATCGGTAAAAGGAGTTTTATGGTGGGTTTTGGAGTCCTTGAGTTGGTCTCAAGGCGTAGACGTAGGCTTGGTTTGTTAAAATACCGGAGTTGAGCTTTTTCGTCTCTATACTTTTTATTTGATGTCTTGTGCATGATTTACATTTCATATATTTTGATTTAATTGCTTATATATTTCCAAGAATTTTATTTTGTAGAGAAAAGCGAATATGCGCAAAAGAGTCTACTCAGCCCCCTCTTGACTCTACTCCCGGGCCAATAAGTGGTATCAGAGCGAGGCGCTTATTTTTCGTAATAAAATCTAGAGCAAAAAGATTAATGGCGTATATGGTGAACACCTCTTCTTCCCTAGGATGATCTATATATCAACCACCAAAGTTCGAAGGCACCAACTACTTCTCATGGAAAAATCAAATGACCATCTTCATTCAACCATACCACTTGGATTTGTGGGTGACCATCTCCAAAGGATACTTCTCATTCACAATGAAAAATAACAAGAATGAGGATATTGCAAATGCTATAATAGTGCAATCAAGAAGCGAAAAGAGGCTAGTTGAACTCAATTTTAAAGCAAGACATTTTATTAATTGTGGTTTAAGTGATATTGAATATAGTCATGTTTGCGGATGTGAAACCGCAAAAGAAATGTGGGATATGCTTCAAAACACCTATAAAGAGCCTCACCAAGAACTAGGTTTTATCTTAGATTCATTTAGTTCTACTCACCAAGACACATTAGGAGAAGCACATTCTTGCTTCATAGCCAATGAGCAAGAAGAGGAAGAAAGTTTTGATGACGATGAATATACTCCTTCGTATGGTGAAGTAGTGAATAAGTGTGCTAAATTATTTGATGAATTAGTTTTAGTAAGAAGGAATAAAAAAAAAATATTGAGAAAGAGCTTGCATTGTTTAAACAAAGGGAATACTCATTGAAAGTAGGAAATGATTCTTTTAAAAGAAAAATGAGGAGCTTAGTATAAATACTCAAAAAGAGCATGAAACTTTAGAAGTGAAAAATAAAAAGCTTGGAAGATAAGTTGTCAAAATGCAAAGAAAAGGAACCTTGTCTTTTTACCATCTTAAAAAAGGAAAATACCTCCCTTAAAAGAGAAAATGAGAAGCTTATTGATAATTCTCAAAAAGACCATGAAGTTTTTCAAGAAGAAGTGGGAAATTTGAAAAAATCAAATGAAAATATTTTAAAGGAAAATACTCTCTTTAAAAAGGAAGGTGAAAATCATGGTAAAATCATAAGAGTAAAAGAAAACTCAAATAAATTCTTGGGAGTTAAAAGAAGTTGCTTTTACGAAAATAATTTTAAATCCTTTTATAAATCACATGGTTATGCCTCAACAAGCAAAATAGTGCAAATAAGTCAAAACCCTTACTCTCAAACAAAATTTATTTATATTGTGAAAGAAAGGATCACAACCGACATTTTTGCTTGTGTAGAAGTGCTAGAGGCAAAGAAAGGAAGATTGAATGGGTAGTGAGAAGACCAACCAATTGGGACCCAACGAAGAATGCGTACCTAAACAAGTTACATAGTCTTGTTAAATTTGCCTTCTCAGAATCTAGGATTAGGAAATAGGATTTAGGTAGACTTTGTTGGCCTTATAGGTCACACCTAGTTTTGATTATGACAAATACTCTTATTACTAATGGTTGTACTGAGAATTGAATGCAGGTTCACCTTGTGCATGCTTCAAGACTAAAAGACACATCATGATGGCATGCGGTGTTCATGCCAAAGAATGAAGATGTATGTGTTGTAATTTGTATTCATTTGTTTATTTCTTGATTCTAGGATGTAATTTATTATGAATTGTGCCCATGTATGGCTTGTAATAATTTGTATCATGCATGGTAGGTAGGTATGCTCAAAACGACCATAGTTGGACCTTAGGTACCTACACTAAGGACACAAGTTCCTACATCACTTATCTTAAATAGGGGAATCAAAATAAGACTAAAATGAACTTAATAGAAAACATTGAGAGGGTTCGGGCGACCGAACCTATGCTGTGTAAAATGGCTCGGGCGACCGAACTAGTCAACATGTTGACTTGGTCATCGGGCTCCCCAACCTATTTTGAACGTACCTTCCTCAGACACCCGAAAGCCTGTTAGGGCACTTTTCAACTACTCGGGTGATCGAAAGTCTACGTTCAAAAGGAGGCTCGGGTGACCGAACTACCTAGTTCGGTTGACCAAACTCTGAGTCGGGCACCCGAATTATCGGACATTTGCTACTGACTTTGTTTCAGCCAACCGACACATCCTTCAGGCACCCGAACCACTAAAAGTTGAATTTTTGATAGTGTCTGTTTGGGCACCCAAACCTTTGGCCAGGCACCTGAACCTCGTGGGTTAAAATAATTTTTACCGAATTTTTAAATGAGGTAAAAAGGATAAATATTCTTAATGATCTTTTAAACAAATTTGATTATACCCACTTTGTCCCTAATGGTCAAAAATTCCTCCTTGCCTATATATACTCATTCATTTGTCATAATTAGTAAGGATTTGAAAACTTGATTAGGGCAAAATTCTCTCAATTTTCAAAACCCTATATTAGCCAAATACAACTTCCAAACACTCACAAACTCTTTTCTTTATTTCTCAAAAGCATTGTGAGTATCTTGTAAGGCTAGTGTGCTTAATAACATTTGCTAGAACTCTCATTTACATTGTTGCTTGATTGATTTTCTGAGAGAGTTTAGCATTAAAGTTCTTCCACGTGTTTCATTTGATAAACCTATAGTGGAAAGACTTTGAGGGTTGTGGTTCTTGCATTATTGTTGCAAGATACCTAAACCTAGATTTTGTGTGTGCAAAAATCCTTCTCAAAAGCTAGTGCCTCAAGCAACTCTTGTGTGCTTTGAATATTAGAATATATTATTGAGTTTGTTTGTTTGAACTTGCTTAGCATATTTTGAAACCCTAATCTAATATTGTATTATTCACATAGTGTGTTTCAAATATTGCTTGGGTATACACTCTATATCTGAATAGAAAACTTATACGTGATTGAGTGTTTAGCACACGTTAGGGCACTGAGCATATTTACATATCATTTGTTCTTGCATTATTGATTAAGCTATACTAGTGCGCACATATGCTTGTCTAGAAGCGTATTTTTGTGTACAAACATTTTATACACATTGGTTGTATTCCGAGCGTGGGCCTGAAGAGGGAGACTAGCCCTATGGACTAGTCCTAGATTGGCTTAGACCTAGTTAGGAAAGGTAGATGTGCCATCCTAATAAGGCGTGTCGGTTCAGATTAGCCCCTTGAATTGACCTGGTTGTATTAGGTGCTGCTCCACCCTTTTAAGTGAGCATTATAGTGGTAATCCTTGTGCTAGTGTGGCCAAGGCGGGGACATAGGCACAATTGGCCGAACCCCGATAACATATCGTGCATGTTTTTTACATCTCCACACTTTATCTTTATTGCGCGTGTATGTTTATTTGTTGATTGTGTAGAATGAATCTATGTTGGTTTGTACTATTGATTAAATCTGTTAACCTAGGCAATAAATTTTAAATACCCAATTCACCCCCCTCTTGGTTTTGTACCAAATCTAACAATTGGTATCAAAGCCTCGTAACCTAGACTTAGATGTTATTTAGTTAAAAGATCATGATGGCTCGTATTAGTGCATTCCCTTCATGTGAGGGAAGACTAGTCACCCACCCACCTGTATTCAGGGTGATTGTGTGCCTATGAAATCTATTGGGTGTACTAATGTTCCTAAATCTGAGTGTGAAATGAATGATCATGATAGGAATTTAGTACAGATAAATTTTGATGCCATGAATACCTTACTGCATGATTTTGATTCTAATGTTTTATGTGAGGTTATGGTGTGTAGTAGTGCTAAGAAGATTTGGAAAGAACTTGAGTGGAGATACGGTGCGTCAATGTAAAAAGAAGACATCTCTCTGTGTGACTCAGGCTTCACTGATCTCAAGGAAGGTAACCGGTGTTTTGTGGCTTTAGCTAATCATGAGATTATCTCAGTTCCTTCTATATTAGTAGATAAATATGAGCATGATTCATATTCTGATTTGAATGCTCTATCTGATTATGAATCATATGATGGTAGTGATAGTGAAAGCATGCCATCTCATTAGGAACTGTAAATTGTATACATGAGGATTCATAAGTTACTTGTAAAATCAAATAAGAAATACTCTGAGCTGAAAAACAAGTATGATACATGCATTAAGGAATGTGACTAAAAAATTCTTGCTGAAAGAGAAAATAATTTGAAAATTAGAAGACTAGAGAGCAAGAATGAATCATTAGAAAAGGAATTGGGTGGCTTGAAATCTAAAACTTCTAATGATGATGAAAAGAACCACTTGATTGCAGATCTTGAAAGTAAAGCAAACAATTTGTCTAAAGAACTTTTGAAACTTCATAATGCTTGCAAAGATTTGGAAAACTCAAAAGTTCTAGATCTAGAGAAAAAAATAGAAGAACAATCTAAGATCATCTACACGTTCACTAGAGGTAAGGAAAACTCTGAAAAAAATGCTAGGTGCACAAAAGATGACCTTAGATAAGGAAGGTATAGGTTATAATGGAATTGAAAATAAGAAAATAAAAAACCTATACATGGGGTACTTTTTAAAAGAATCAAAATATTATGCTAGTACCTCGTATGGTCCATACATTCACACCACATGCATCTTATGTAAAAAGAAGGGACACACTAAATTTGATTGCACGTTTAAAAGAAAAGGTATGAAGCCCAAATAGGTATGGAAAACTAAGAAATCACCAACCCCTATCCCATCGGAAATAAAAAAAAAGGAAAATGGTATGGGTTGTTAAGAAGGAATACCCCTTGAAAGTAAAGGAATAACTTGCTCAAATAGGAATTACATGATCACATAGCTCTTCCTTAGGAATTAGGATTAGTTATAGGAGGTAGTATTCTCTAAGGGGCTGAAAATGTAAAATCTTAGTATGTTGAATATGTAAAATCTCACATACTAAGCATTTCCAAGAATCAAACCAATCTGAACTTAATGAACACATTCTTTGGTTGAAATATAAATTCATTGGTTGTTTAAATAAAAATCTATTCTCAAATGGACTAGGCTTGTCTGCCTTGTGTTCATTTTTCAAATTTTCTTAACTCTCATTTAAATATGAACATCTGACGTTAAGCATACCTTGTCCGTTGTACAAATTTGAGGTTTAGATATCAAAGTCAAAAATCTTGTCCTAAACTCATCTTGAAGCCCTATCAACACCCTAAATCTCATAGATGAACCATAGGGTCTCTAGCTTTGAAAATTCAGTCAAATAAGAACAAGTGGACCAAGCTCAAGCGACTGAACAAAACAGTGCATTTGCACTTCAGCCGACCGAACTTGAAGTTTGACCAAGCCATTGACCACATTTCGGGTGGTTGAACCTTTAGGTTCAAAATAGCTCGGGCTGCCAAACTTCTTTGGGTCCTCGGACATATTTTAGGGCTACCGAACTGGGATTTCGAGCAACCAGTAAGAATAGTTCAAACTCTAATCAGGCAGCCGACCCTCGAAAATACAAAATGGCGCCTTAAATTCAGCCAACCGAACCAGTGTTTGGGCTACCGAAAAAACTCAAAGGGTTCCCATATTTAATGTTGGCTTTATAAGGCTTAAAATCTTGTTATCTTGTTTTGATGCTAACAAACAAGTTAAATTTAATGTATTTGTGTGAGTAATGATATTTCAGGGCTCATATATGAGAAATCAAGGTCAAAGTACTCACAAGGATCAAATGAAGCTTAAAAGAGTTAAAGCATGGATTTAAAGCTGATATATGAAACTATGAAGAATATGAGGACATGAATGAGTTGTTGAAAGTCAAGGCATATTAAATTCAAAAGAGCCCAAGAAAGTCAAAGTGAGAAAGCTCAAAAAATATGGAAGCTTGAAGAAAAGACGAACTCAATCTAAGGACAAAACATGAAGACTCAAGAACCTAGAATGAGAAATGTTTTAGAAGTTTTCATGTAAGTACTTTAAATGTTTAAAATATCGTTTGAAATATTTTGAAGCTCTTAGGTTAACTTAGACCTAGATACTTTTTAAAATACCTAAAAAATATTTTTATAAAGTCAAAAATTATTTTAAAAAGGTTAGAGTCATTTTTGGAATGAAAAGCATCAAAAAGAGTTTTTCCATTTGCTGTTAGTTTTTATACAGCTGCATTAAGGTACACTTTTCTCTATCAAAAAATTATTATTTTAAAAAGTGATCAACATGAAAGTTGTAGGATTTTCGCTTAGTTTTCTTTTGAAACTAAGACCACCTAATTTGGAGTTACACATGAAACCTTATGGCTAAAAAATTGAAGCTGGGTCACTGCTGACAGAGAACAAGACAGAACATGCAGAGAGTTTCAGTAGCAAGTTTAGACGTCTGAACTTGCGACTTCAGACATCTAAACTTGTGACCTCAGATGTCTGAACCCTGATGTCATATGTCTGACCCTATATCTAGTTCTATTTTAAAGGGGTTTAAGGAACTTCAGATGACTCAACTCGAACCTTCAGTCATCTGAACACTATTCAACGGGAAAATTTTTTAAATTCTAATGTTTTAAAATATAGCCGTTTGAGCTTCGAATTTTCTAAAATTTTGGGAAACTCTCTAAGGAAACTTTAGCAACATGGAAACAAGTTTGAAAGCCTATAAATACATGGTTTTTCAAATCAAAATAGATCCAAGAATTGAAAAATCTGCTTGTAAAGCTGAAAGCACTCTTGTTCTTCAAAACCTCTCTTGCTTACTCATTGAAAAATTCGTTTGCTGAGAATTTTGAAGTGCTAATCCTTCCTCCTTTGAATTCCTACTGCTAATCCTCTTCTAAAAAGGATATTGGTGAATTCTACACTTGAACTTTATTTTATATTGATATTTTACATTCAAAGTATATAGTGTTGAAATTGTACTAACTTGCTCTTTGAGAAAGTATACTTGTACACAGATTATATCTTGTTTCTTGTAGTTCTTTGACGATTCCAAGGTTGTTTGGATCATTGGCTAAGCAAATAAATATTGCTTAGAGAGGCGGGCTCCATCCCATGTGATGAGTGACCGAATGAGGGAATATCGTTTAGAGAAGGGGGGCTCTAGCCTTAACCAAGAAGTGTTGTAATCGGTATTGTTCCACCCGTCAATGGAACTGAGCTAGTGAATCCTTTGGTGATTTGCCAAAGGCGAGGACGTAGGTTGGGTATTAGCTGAACCTCGTAAAAATATCCGTCTCATTTTCTCTTTCCCTTACTCTTTATTTTCAGCATATTTAAATTGCGTGGATGGTTTAAAATTTGAAAATAATAACTACATATATTTGGAAATCAAACAAACTTAAGGTTTAATTTTGATTTGGGTTACGGAAACCGAAAGGGAGTACGTTGGTAACACCATATCTTGCGGAAACCTTACGGGAGTACGTTACTTGGTTAACATCCCAAAGATAAATTTACCAAAAGTTTATTTGAGTTCTAATTATTTGGAAAGAGTGATTTGATTCATCTATATAGGGTTTTACATCAGCAAGCATAAATTTTCATTCACTACAGGGCTTGGTTCAAATTAGGCAAATATAAACAAACAGCCATCTTGAGTTGTTATATTACCAAAGTGTTGAATACTTTATGTCTTGGTTTGGTTGTTTGTTGTTTAACTTGTACTTGGCAAATAAATTGATTGTTTGGCTTGAAAATATTGTTTAATTAATTGGTTGCTTAATTGTGTTATTGATTGGATAAAAGAACTAAGTTCTTGATTGATTAAAGAATTAAACAAACAAGTCAAGAATTGGTTAAAAAGAAATAAAGGAAGTTGAAGGTATTTTAAAAGGAATCAAAAGAAATTTTTTAGAATCCAATTCACCCCCCCTATTGGGAAGCTATTCCTAATTTCATTTAAAGCTGTTCGGACTACCGGACTTATGCTCAGACTCTCAAACCGCACTGATGTATATGCTTCTCCACGAAATTCGGCTCATTTTTCCCATTTCTTTGAGTGCCTCCTCTGTTTTCCTCTCATTCTAGTCCAGTTTTGTTTGAAATTTCTCTATGGCAAGGGAACAGAGACATGTTGCCGCTGGTGTCCCATTGGACCAATGGTTTCCCACACCCGATTGGTGAATCAAATACGAGAAAATATTTTGCCTCAAAGACCTCATTTTAGGAAAAATCCTTGATATCGAATTCATGCAAACCCACTTCAACAATGTCCTTGACATGTTTCAATATCAAAGATGGTACGAGTTCATCACCTTTCAGCCCAGGGGCATGTACTTGCTGTTCATCCGGCTCTTTTATGCCAATCTTGCTCAAGATGGGCAGGGCTACTACTCCAGGGTGCTCGAGACGGATCTTCACTTTGACAATGCCTACTTGGCAGAGACTTTTGAGATCTGGTGTGGCAACTTCATCTGCCCTAATTCTTCCTTCACCTGGATAGCCGAGCAAGATTTCACTGTAAGTACATTCATTAATTTAGTTATGACGAATCTAGTAGCTGATCTGACCCATACTCCCAGCTACAGATCCTTGACTTTAGAGGCAAAGGTGGTACACCACCTAATTTTCTATAACATCTTGCCTAAGTCAGGATCGAGGGACCATGTATCCTATTTGGATTAGTGGTGCCTCTTCATCAAAAAGAAGCTAGACCTTCCTAGATTGATCCTACGGTGGATGTTCGTAAAACCGTTGGAAATAGGATCATTGTGCCCTACGGTGGGATTCTGTCTAGGATATTTGTTAAGGAAAGGCTGAATAGGTTACCACTTGCCACCATCAAGAAGGTCCGACCCTCCAACATGTTCAACTCCACCACTTTAAAGTTGATGGGTTACGAGCTCACCGACAACATGTGGTTGCCTGCTGTATATAAGAGAGACCTAGGAGCTCAGCAGCTCCCTCTAGTGCCGAGATCGTGGTAGCTATCACCAATCTCTCTACCTCATTTCAAGAGTTCCGAGTCTCCATGACTGAGCAGGCATCTTCATTATAGGCTAGAGTTAACCCCCTTTACAGCGAGTTCACCGAGTTCCAGTTTGAGGTACGGGCTAACTTCCGTATCCTTAGTGAGCGACTGCGAGAGATGAATGATGAGGACATTGGGGAGGATGACCAAATGGAGTTGAGCCGGGAGGAGGATGATGATCATGACGACGGGGAGACCTAGGAGTGCTTCATGTGGATCCATTTCATCATACTCCAGTTCCTTATTTGATCATCTATTATATTCTATTCAGATACACTTTTATTTGGTCTGTATTTATTTTTTAAAAAATTTTTATATTTGTTTCTTTTGACGATCACATTCACCACACACACGTAGATACTATGATATAGTGATTGTGCTTTTGATTATGATATATATCTGCAGTACTTTGATTTGCATGTGTTTGTACTTAAATGGCTATTTTGTTGAAATACATGCTTAGTATAGAAAGTCTCCTGCATAGCAGATGCAGTTGATGAGAATTGTCTGCTGGTAGATTATAGATTCTCATATGCCTTACTTTTGAGATACTGGTTGTTTGAGAATCATTTTTGTGCAGGTAAAATTTGGAAAATGTCCTGTTTGCATGCTGCTGAATTTTCTGTAGACATTTGACCAAATGATTAAAATGTTTTTTTTTTTTTTTTTACCTTATGTGCAAATACAATTTAATCTTAAAGTCTAAATATTTACGCTTGGTTCATTTGTGATGAAATTTTAAATTCATTGAGGTTGGTTGTGCGTATATGTTTAAAGTGCTTAAATATTGGCAGGTTTTATGGAATGATTACATTTTCAGAAAAAATGCTGCCAAAATTTTTTTGAAACCTTTGCACATCACTTTAAATCATTTATAAATGCTAAATTACTTAAAACTTGAGTAATGTTTCTAAAATAACATTTGAATTTTACTCACGTTGAATTATAAAAAAAAAAATGCATATTCTTAGGGGGAGTCACTTAGCATTGAAATCATTAAGACCTAAGAAATAGAAATATTTTGTTCTTTTATTCTATACATCATTTGGCAAATACATTAACTAGATGATATCAATGTGCATGTTTTTGACAGAATCTTTATTAGATATCATGCTCACTTCAAAATATCATGCCTTTACACATATTAGTGTTTTTATCAATTAGCATGCTTATAGTTAGCAGGCTCACTATCACATAAGTATAACAATTGGTATCAGGCTGACATGTTTTCATTATACAATATCTTGTGGAAATTCGATCTTGTTTTGGCAAACAACAGAAGATTATGATAAAATTTACGTGAAAATACTTTTGAAAGGATAAGTGAATACCAAATGAAAATTTTAATCTTCATCCTTGTGTAATCATCCATTAGGGGAGTATAAAACATTAACACTACTCTTACTTCCTTGACACACATTCTGTTTGGATTGCTTAGTTGCAATTTGCCACATATTGTGTATGGAAACTCCAAACAGTTCATTTAGATACAGGGTTATGATTAGGAATACTCTATTTTCAAACGACATGCTGCAAAATTTTTTTCTCCCAAAATACCTTATGTGTTTAAATGAAGTACTTTGCATTCGTGTCTTATTGCTTAACCCTTTTTGTTGTTTCCAAAAAGGGGAGAAGAGGCAAATGTGGGGTAAAATTGTGCTTAAGTTTACTTAATCTTTTATTACCCATTACTTTCATTATCTTTATGCATAAAATCAGGGGGAGCCTTTCTTGGCTGAACCCACTTTTGCATAAAGTATTTGTCATCATAAAAAAGGGGGAGATTGTTGACCTTATACGTCACACCCAGTTTTGATTATGACAAATACTCTTGGTACTAATGGTTGTACTGAGAATTGCATGCAGGTTCACCTTGTGCATGCTTCAGGACTAAAAGACATATCATGATGGCGTGCGGTGTTTGTGCCAAAGAATGAAGATCTATGTGTTGTAATTTGTATTCATTTGTTTATTTCTTCATTCTTGGATGTAATTTATTATGAACTATGCACGTGTATGGCTTGTAATAATTTGTATCATGCATGGTAGGTAGGTATGCTCAAAACGACCATAGTTGGACCTTGGGTACCTACACTAAAGACACAAGTTCCCTACATCACTTATCTTAAACAGGGGAATCAAAATAAGGCTAAAATGAACTTAATAGAAAACATTGAGAGGGTTCGAGCGACCAAACCTGTGTCTTGTAAAATGGCTCGGGTGACCGAACCAATCAACATGTTGACTTGGTCTTCGGGCTCCTGAACCTATTTTGAACGTACCTTCCTCGGGCACTTGAAAGCCTGTCAGGGCACTTTTCAACTACTCGAGTGACTGAAAATCTACATTCAGAAGGAGGCTCAGGTGACCGAACTACCTAGTTTGGTTAAGTGAACTGTGAGTCGAGCACCCGAATTATCGAAAATTTACTACTGACTTTGTTTCAGCCGATCGGCTCATCCTTCAGGCACTCAAACCTCTAAAAGTTGAATTTTTGACTGTGTCTGTTCGGGCACCCGAACCTTTGGCCAGGCACTCGAACCTCATGGGTTAAAATATTTTTTATTGAATTTTTACATGCGGTAAAAGGGGTTAATATTCTTAGCTATCTTTTAAAAAAATATAATTATACCCACTTTGTCTCCAATGGTAAAAAATTCCTCCTTGCCTATATATACTCATTCATTTGTCATAATTAGAAAGGATTAGCAAACTTGTTCAGGGAAAAATTCTCTCAACTTTCGAAACCCTATATTAGCCAAATACAACTTCCAAACACTCACAAATGCTTTTCTTGATTTCTCAAAGGTTTTGTGAGTATCTTGTAAGGCTAGTGTGCTTAATCACATTTGCTAGAACTCTCATTTACATTCTTGCTTGATCGATTTTTTGAGAGATTTTAGCATTAAAATTTTTCCACCATTTTCATTTGATAAACCTAGAGTGGAAAGACTTTGAGGGTTGTGGTTCTTGCATTATTGTTGCAAGATACCTAAACCTAGATTTTGTGTGTGCAAAAATCCTTCTCAAAAGCTAGTGCCTCAAACAACTCTTGTGTGCTTTTAATATTAGAATATATTATTGAGTTTGTTTGTTTGAACTTGCTTAGCATATTCTGAAATCGTAATATGATATTGTATTATTCACATAGTGTGTTTCAAATATTGCTTGGATATACACTCTAGATCTGAAAAGAAAACTTGTACGCGATTGAGTGTTTAGCACACGTTAGAGCACTGAGCATATTTACATATCATTTGTTCTTGCATTATTGATTGAACTATACTAGTGCACACATCTTCTTATCTAGAAGCGTATTTTTGTGTACAAACATTTTATACACATTGGTTGTATTCCAAGCTCAGGCCTAAAGAGGGAGACTAGCCATGTGGAATAGTCTCGGATTGGCTTAGACCCAGTTAGGAAAGCTAGGTGCGTCATCTTGCTAAGGTGTGTCAGTTGAGGTCAGCCCCTTGAATTGACCTAGTTGTATTAGGTGTCGCTCCACCTATTTAAGTGAGCATTATAATGGTAATCCTTGTGCTGGTGTGGCCAAGGCGGGGACGTAGGCACAGTTGGTCGAACCCCAATAACATATTGTGCATGTTTTCTACATTTCCGCACTTTATCTTTACTACACGTGTATGTTTATTTGTTGATTGTGTAGACTGACTCTAGGTTGGTTTGTACTATTGATAATATTTGTTAACCTAGGCAATAAATTTTAAATACCCAATTCACCCCCCCTCTCGTGTTTGCACAAAATCTAACATACTTAATTATGCCTAGGTAAAAAGCGAATATGATGATCAAGTAAGTGTTTATTAGAAACGCTTCCATAATTATGCTCAAAGTATAAAATACCAAATTTTGCATTTTAAATTGTTTGATTACTTTCCTTGGAATTTTAGAAGATCGAGCCAATATTGATAAATGAAAATGTTAAAACCAATATGATTTATTAAATTGTATATATCTGGTTGATTGCTTTATCTCTCTTGGAAGTATTGACTTTTGCTTATGGGATGAAATAGCATGCTCTCAAAGCTTGTTCTTTAGGAATAAAATTTTGAGTGACAAATGGAAAAACCTTGTTTTTCTCATGTGAATTTCTTAGGTATTAAATAAAGGTTCAAAAGCATGTTATGATAGTACAAAAGATATGTTCCTTCGTTACATAATGTGCTTTTGATGATATATGCTTAAATTTGGAGACATAGTAAGAATATCTAAATCATAGCATAACATATCCTTTACATAAGAATTGTGTTTTAGGGGAGTTAATTATGACATCAAGTGGTAATCAATAGTACCTCTGTTTTTTACGATGATCAAAGGGAGAGAAGTTTTTTGGTATTAGGCATGTGGGGGAGAAATTTATCAAAGAATGGTGTATTATGTATTGCATTCTATAGCTCCAATAGATATGAAATATCTAGTGGAATATTTTTTATGCCTTATATGCATATAGTGAGGGGAGCAAAATTTATACCTTATTTAATAATATGCATAAATCAAGGGGGAGCTTGAAATTATACCTGATAAGAACACCAATGGTTTGCCATTATAAAAAAGGGAGAGATTGTTAGCATTGGAGGTTACATGAGCTTAATTGTCATATTTTGATGATAACAACCCATTAGCGGTTTTAGGTAAACTAATCTTTGCATATCAAGCTATGATAGGTACATACTCAAATGCAAATATTAAGTAAAATCTTAATAGGTTAGACATGATCAAAAGGGGGGAGATTGTTAGCCTTGGTGGCTACATTATCATATTTAATGTGTTTTGATGATACTAACCTATTTGTTATTCCTAGTTTACTCCTATCTTTGCAGATCATGTTAAGTATTGGTACAAATAATAAATATATGAAGTATTGGATCAAAGGCAAAGGTCGGATTGAGTAGACATTCAAATAAGGAAATATCAAAAGGACACTCACTCGGAAGAACTCAGCACATCCAAGGAAGATTTTGTAGAATTATATGTAAAGGGGATTATGTGAGTTAGGAACATTTTGTAACTTTTCTTGTTTCTTTTCAAGCATGATTTCTGAGCAAGAGTTGAGCAAAATGCATGTGCATACTAGGACATATATAAGAGTATATAGGATATCACTTAAATGAAAAATAAGTTTTTCATTGTTTCAAACTTCAGATTTTTCAAAGGCAAAATTATGACTTATATGAAAATATCTTATACTCAACTTTGATTAAAATGGGACAACTATTAAGTGATTTTATTATTGTGAACTTTAATATACATGGTCCTAATTCACTACAAAAAAGCTAGTTTTTAGTGACGAAAGTATTAGTGACGGTTCTAATTTCGTCGCTAAAAGTGCGGATTAGTGACGGTTTCTACTAGTGTAAGTATCAGTGACGGTTTTGAAAATCGTCACTAATAAGGTAATTTTATTGACGAAATTAAAACCGTCACTAATACTTTCATCACTAAAACCACCCACCCAAAATTTTCTACTCAAACCATCGCGGGAAACCATTTTCTGTATGGAAACTATCCCAAGAAAATATTAGAGACGTTTACTGGGGTATTAGTGACGAATTCAAACTAACACTAAAAGGAACTTATTAGTGACTGTTAATTAACTATCACTAATATTATTATATTAGTAACAGTTCTATGGGCCGCTACTAATCATGGATGTTGACTGTGAAAAAGTCAACAATATTAGTGATGGTTCCTAAAAATCGTCACTAATAATGCATTATTAGTAACAATTCTTCTAAACCATCACTAATATCCTTGTATTAGTAACGGTTTATAAAATTGTCACTAATAATACTTTTGTTGATTGGAAAAAAGTCAGCAATATTAGTAACGATATATTAGAACCGTTACTAATAATCTATTACTAGCGACAAATTTGCTAAATTGTCACTAATAGTGTTTTTTATTTAAAAAAATATAAAAATAATTTATTTAACTATATTAGTGACGGTTTAGAAAAACCGTCACTAATAGTCTGTTATTAGTGATGATTTATGGAAATCGTCACTAATAGGTTGGTATTAGTAATGGTTTCTAGAACCGTCACTAATAATGCATTTATTGACCAAGAAAAGTCAACTATATTAGTGACGGTTTATGATAACTGTTACTAATAGCCTATTATTAGCAAAGAATTTATTCAACCATCACTAATAGTGTTTTTTATTTAGAAAATATAAAAAAAATTTATTTAACTATATTAGTAACGATTTACAAAAACCGTTACTAATAGTATAAATTTAGTGATGGTTTATGAAAACCGTCACTAATAGTCTTATATTAGTAACGATTTATGGAACCGTCACTAATAATTAAAACAAGTAGTTTAGCTTATAGATAATCTAAATCTAAAGGTTAGGCCTTCCCACAGAGACAAAGATGGCCAAGGAATCACCTCATCGTGCTAGAAAAACATGCAAGCCCCATTAGTGTTCTAGGTCACCTAAGGGGCCAAGATGCAGAACAAAACCAATGCTACCCAAAATCATGTACATTTTGAATTAGCAATTTAAGTGATAGGTGATACATGATTCAAACCATGATTTGGTCAAGTATCCAAAATAGATTCCAAAATCTGGGTGTCATCCCCCAAAATCATTCTACTTTCCAAAGCAGTGCCCTGAGATCAAAGCTGCTGGCTAGCGAGGCAAGAAAATACACACTTGGTCAGTACTAGGGGAGGTAAAGCTCTGACATCCTAAAATTTTCAATTTAAGCCAAAGAAAACAAGTGGCAATGATGGTGGATCAAGCTCCTAGAAGCCTCTCAAGCTGTCACCTTTCACTTTGGTTAGCTAAAATGCAAAAATTTGATGTGAAAAATCTAAGCAGCTCAGCCCTGGGTATCTCCATTACCACTGGTAATTCATCTCTTACTTAAGACTTGAAAATAGAGTTAAAACCACATACATGCTCTAGTATAGAGACTTTCCTCCAAAGATCTTTTTCTTCAACTACTTCCACTATGTCATATTCACATTTTTTTTCAAGTCAGATTGTGTCATTTCAGCCTTCCAGTGCTTGTATAATGCCCAAACTTCATAAGTTGCATAAGATTTTTCCAGTTTCTTTGAAACAAACTTTGTAGTATTGTGCAAAGGGTTCACGAAAGCATTACTTATTTTTAGCTTCTTGAATGAATCAGGTCCTGAAGATTTTTTCCCACTTTTCCTAATAGAAGTAACCTCTTCCAAATCTGAAGGAAGGATCTATATGTTTGGCCATGGACTGAGATTGTTCTTAACATAGTGGACGAAAAAAATAGAAGAGCTATCATTAATAGTGAACCAGGTATATATGTATATGGAGTATTAGGAACCATCTGAGTGGAAGAATTCGAGGTTAGCATCGGCCGCAGCTGAGCCGAAATGAGATTTTGAAGCAGCCATGTTGTAACAACCTGCCTATTTTACCATAATATTTTTTAGAACATATGTAATGATCCCCATAATCTACTAAACTGACATAATTATGATCAACCTGGACCTATAGGTACTAGGGATATACCCAAAATACAACTCAGATACCTAAGCAGCGGAAAACAAAAATCATAGGCATAACAAGTCATCCAACCAATACAATATGGGAGTTCTACAAAACCTATCATATTCATATACACATCCCAAAAAGACCAAAAAGTGTCCTAGGGTCATAACCCAAAAATCCACCAGACCTTAGCATAATGACTCACCATTCTGAGAGGGAATAGTCGACCTCTAACGCTGCGATGCTCTATATGCTCTTCAATCTGAGGCTCATGAAATGTTTATATAGCTAGGGTGAGACACCTCTAAATAAGGGAAATAAATTAACATCAGTGTGTAGTAGCATAAGTATTTTTTTGTTATACATATAATAGTACATAAATAATATTTGGTAAAACTGTCTGTATCATATATGGATAAAACATAATTTATCATAACATGGTATAACATACTGAGTTTCTATACATAAAAATCATCTTATATAATTGTACATGAAATAACACCCTAGATGGATAGCTGGCTAGTGTCATGTCTTACCCCTACATGACTAGGATGTGTGGCTCGAAGGCAGGACCTAGCAATGGCTGGCCGACCACGCTAGATCAACGTAAGTCAAGTATGATGGGTATGCCCCTCCTAGTCCAAACTACTAGAGGGATGCATGCACTACCATGAAACCACATTGACTGCTGTTCTCCCACAGTTCCTTACAACATGTGGTAGCACTAACATATATATAATCGTGAACATATAGCTACGGTACCGTACTTAGTGAAAGGCTAAACCAAGCCATCCAGTTTCTGATAACATATAGTAAATCATAAATAATGATACATAGTTATTTCATAATAATATCTGTCATGATAATATTTTCATGAATTTTTGCAAACCATATCATGTAAACCACGACTCTTGCGTCGACATATTATATTTTGTAAATCACGACCCTCACGCTGGCATAATATAACATGTAAAACCACGGCCCTTATGCCGGCATAACATATCATATAAAACCACGGCCCTGACGCCGGCATAATATATTATATAAAACCACGGCCCTTATGCTTGCATATTATATCATGTAAAATCACGACTCTTACGTCGGCATATATTTTAACATACATAGTTTTGAAATCCTTGTACTGTTTCAATACCATACTTTAAATATAGTTCCTGTACCATTTTTTAATATCTTCCTGAAAACAGTAATAGCATGCTTATTTTGAAAACATAATATTCTGATATTACATAAAATCATAAAATTTCATACTCATGCCACACAAAAGTAAATATTGTTTTATTCGTAAAATCTGCACAAAATCATGTTCCCTGCTAAAATGTATTAAAATCATTTTCCTATTCACATCAGTATTTCCAAACTTAGTTCTATAACATACATAAATTCCTTGAAAATAAAAGTTGAATATTTGTAAATAATTTTATGGAAATACTGACTTAGTTTATCCTCTTACCTGACTTATTGAAAAGCCCGCAAATTAACCTATCCTGTACCCGTGGTGTTCCTAACTTAATACCCTGAAATTACATTTCCTTTAACCAAAACATCAGTATAAACCCATCTAATACCTTTCCTCGGCCTAGAAATACCAAATGCCTTAATAAATATTAAAATAACTAACTCAAATTTTGGGATGGTGCCCAAGTTGGCCTAACCAACAATCTACTTATGCAGATATGAAGAGAAACTTTTTTGAAGTAGCATGACGACTTCGAATTATCGAACTGGTGGAGAATCGGCCCGAAAACCTAAAGAGAAGGCAGAGGGGGTTAGAGCTAGAGAGAAAGAGAGAGAGAGAGAGAGAGAGAGAGAGAGAGAGAGAGAGAGAGAGAGAGAGAGAGAGAGAGAGAGATTTCTTACATGTTTCTCACGAGAAAAATGGTTTCTTGACCTTTTATAAGATGCTGGTCCATATGGCCTCGTCAATGAGTCACATCACCTCATTGACGAGTCCAAACGATAGTCTCGTTGATGAACACCTTCTTCTCATCGACGAGTTTCAGGCTTTAGAAGAAGTTCTCTTCGTAATTTCTCATCAATGAGGCACGAGTTCCCATCGACGAGCCGAAGAGCCCTGCTTGTCAACGAGCACTTCTTCACTCATCGACGAGACCTTGCTGAAATCCCTTTTGAAAAATCCTTTTCTCTCTTTTCTTTTATTATTTAATTACTATAATTCTTTGGGTCTCTACACATGTTGGTAGAGAAGGGTTATCATCTTAATCTGCAATCAATGCTGCTGCTACGCTACTTAAGGGCGAATACCCGTTCAGGATGCAGGGGTATGTGGTGGTAGAGAGAAACGAGCCTTTTGGAATAACAAACTTTTTAGGAAACTGACCTAAATGATGAGTTTGACCTCTCAAACTCCAAAGCGATCTATGCCTGGTCAATTTGGAACTAGGATTGTTCTTAACATAGTGGATGAAAAAGATGGAAGAGTTGTCAACGATATAATAGTGACTATTGGCTGAAAAGATTCTCTAAATTTAAACCTTTTGAAGTTCATTCCTTTTGAAATGACCGTGTATAGACCAGAGAAGATGTGGTGAAGTTCTGCAATGATTGGACTGGTTTTTGAAATGCACTAAAGTTTGAGAGATCTTTTGAAGTTGCTCATTATCATAGTACTATAATGGAATGGGATGCACGAAATTAAGAAATAGCTTCGTTCAAATATCTATGCATGGGTGGGTTTCTTGTGAAGATGATTACAATTCAGATGGGTCAGTATGAGACTATCTTTGTAGTAGTGGAAAGATAGGAACTGTTGCTGATATTGTACAGGAAGTAAAACAGGATATATAGAAATAATGTTATGGCTAACGGTGTCAGTGTGCTTGACACCACAAATGAGAATATGGATGAGTTGTTGAAGATAAAATATAACGAGAAAAACATGTCCTTAAGTAGAATGTTAGAAGAGAAAGAACGTCACTATTAATAGTCTTTATATTAATTAGTGATAGTTTTTAGAACCATCACTAATCATGCAACTTAATTAATTAAGCAGCTCATCAATTAATTTTATTAATAAAATTAATAAAATATAAATTAGTGACTAAATGGTTCATTTCCAGGCTATGTTTTTTGGGATGACATAAGTTCTAGGATTTAAAATAGGATCTTTGTTTGGATTTATCTTCGAATTAAAGGGTAACTTCCTCTTTCCTTGGTCCCTCCTAAACCACTGCTGCTTTTTGTTTGTTATTGCTTCTTTAAAGAATTAGCAAGCAACCACAGAGTGAATTTTATGAGCTTGAAGATGTCGGCAAGCCATTGATGGCAACAGTATGTGGAGAAAGCATAAAGGATTATTGTTATTTTTGTTCTTCTGTCATTAGAAATTGTAATTCTTGAATTCGCTCTCCATCTCAAAACACTCCAGAATAGCTTTAATTTATATTTAAAATTTTAATTAATTATTAATTCAGTTAACGAACTAATAATCCATTAACCGAAAATTGGTAAAATAGTAACTGAAATGAATTGACCCTATTTCTTGACCAAATTGAGCCGACCAAAATTGGTCACTTAATTCAGTGAATTTGGGTTATCCTGAACTTTTATGCTCACCTCACCCCTAATTGGTACAATATTTTTAAGTTCGATTTTAAATGGCAAAGTATTAGTGACAGTTTATGAAAACCGTCACTAATACTTTTTTAATTTAAAAATGTGAAAAGAGTTTATTTAACTATTAATGACGGTTTTTAAGAGTTTTAGTGACAACTTTAAAACCGTCACTAATAATCAAACTAATTAAAACCCTAGTTTCCATTTTTCCCTAATTCCCTCCTTTCTTTCCTACACGCATCCTCTCCCTAAGCCTCCCTCCTTTCCCTCCTCCCTCATTTTCCTCCTCCCTTCTTTCCCAATCTCCCCTCCTCGATCCCTCCTCCTTTCCTCCTCCCCCCTTTCTGCTTTCCTGTTTGTGTGCATCCTCTATGGCTATTTCTACCGCTACCGTTGCTTCCTGCCGCCATGGTTGCCACCGCTCACCTGAGCTGCTCCTCATCGTGCCACCACTCTTCTTCTTCTTCTTCTTCTTCTTCTTCTTCTGCAAAATGCGGGTTGTTTGTGTGTGCGTGTGTACGTGCGTGGTGCATGCATGCGTGTGTCCACGTGTGTTCATGTGTGTTTGTGAGTGTGTGTGTGTGTGTGTCTTTGCATGGGTATGTGACTGTGTGTGGGTCTGAGTGTGTGTGTCCATGTTTAACATGCTTTGAACAATTCTAGATTTAATTATACTGCCTACTACAATTTGATTCCCAATCCCCCATAATTTGTTACATATAATTTGTATGTTGTTTGAATGTGTTGTGTAATTCTGTTAGAAATTCAAGAATGAAGGATAGAATTAAATTAGTTATTTTGCACACAAAAAAGGAACCTGCTATAATGCATGTAATGTATTTGATAAAATGCTCATGAGAATTTTATATGAACTTGTTTTTTTTTCACTTCTTTCCCCTCATTAAATCAGATGCAATAAAGGATTGCCAACAAATTTGGTTATTCGAACCATAGATTCCATAATGCTTTATATTACCCTAAATGGAGATCACATCTTCAACCAAACTAGCCTTTGCTTTGATATTTGAAAGAATGAGGGAAATGAAAAGATAAAAACCTGATTTTGAAATTTAGGTGTTGTTTGGTTAGGATCTAGATTTACCTTATTCCTTTTAAAATCTAAAATCAATGCATTTTAACTTAAAAATAATAAAATGACTTTTGTAAACCTTGCCAAATGATTCTGAAGGGATCCATTAAAAACCAACTTTTAACATCTTCATTTTTGTCTTTTCTTCTTCCTTAGATACATATAAGGTTTAAATGTTCAACTTCCCACTTCTATTATCATAATATTCATCATTATTTTTTCTTGTTGTCATTGTGGTTGTGATTGTTGTTCTTACTGATGAGAGGAGATAATTATTAAAGAGAGGAGATGTATTAGGAGTTTGGATTGGAAAATTTGAAGAAATGTTCTTTTACTAATTTTTATTGTGATTTTTTTGGACTTCTGCGGCCTGTTGATGGGGTTTTAAAGCTACATTGTTAAGAATTTTTTAATTAAAAATTTCATGGTATAGAAATTCAAAGAAAATGATGTGATTGTTTTTAAAAATATGTCTACGATACAAATGCTTTTTTAATATGAGGTAGCTATTCTTCTTTTTTGAATTCCCTTTGTTACATTCCTGCTAATGTAGTAGCGAGATTTTTTAGGGAAATGATTACTTTTTTTTACTTTGTTTTTTTTTTTCTTTCGTTATTGGAAAAACTGTTGTTCTATTAATTGTGATGATCATAGGGGACAATTTAGCTGACTCATATTAGTTGAGTTTCGTAGAAGTATGCCTTTTAATAATATTTTGGTGATTCACTGATGCCTAGTATGCCTTTTAATAATATTTTGGTGATTCACTGATGTCTCTGTTTTATGAAGTATGAAAAAGGACTCCTGTATTTCAAAATTTCAATTTCAATGGTAATTTTGTTAAATTTTTATGGTGATTCAATATTATTAGTGTGGTTTTAATACCCATTTAGTGGCTAGCCTGGTGGAGCAATTGGATTGGTTCAGTCGAATAGTGGATCAATCCAATAGTCAAATTGCTGACAAGTACACACCCGCACGATAAGTTTTGGACAATATTTTTTTTTCTTGAGGACATATAAACCTTTGGAGTTATATAATGATAGTATAAGTCTTCTGTTGACTAATTATTTATGATCCTACTTTATTTTTATCATTTCTTTCCCTCTCTTATTTTTGAAAATTTCATGTTTGAGATTTTTTTCAAAAAAAAAAAAAAAAACAAAAGGAAATTCACTTGTTTTAACTAGCTTTTAAGTGTGTACGCAATTGTGTTTGGCGTAAGTGTTTGTTTAAGTGTGACAAAATTATTATTTGGACTTCACGCTAAGTGGTAAGACAATTGTTAGATTACATTCATAAATGTTTTATTTATGTTTCTAGCAATAAACGATTTGCAGTTGAATTAATTGGTTGCAATTTATGTTTAAGCCTCCTTTCATTATTTGAATCCTTACCATCGTAATTCAACATAATAGTTTTGATCAATGTTTTGAATGGACATGGAAGCTAAGTCATAAACCGTAAGGCATTGAGGCATATGCCTTTGGTAATTTTATTATATGGACAAATATATGTAAAAGAACTCTATAAATACATGGAAAACCAAAGGATTTTTATAACAACAACTACAAGTAATCAAGCAATCAAAGTCTCTAACTCTCAAAGCCTTCTTGCTCACTCACTCTTACTAAAGTTATACTGAATTCCTGCCGATACAACCACTCGGGTCGTGTGTTCTTATCAAGCTTCTTTCAATCTAAAATAAGAACTCGGTGATTAAGTTCTTGAGCTTCAAATACATTCTTTATTGATGTTTAAATTTGATGTATATTAGTGCTCTAACTTGTACTAATCATCTCTATTGTGAGAGTGTCTTTGTACACCAAATTTGTTTATTGTTTTTGTAGACGGTTCAAGATTTTTGAATCGTTGTGCCGAGTGTGGGGTATCGCTTGGAAAAGAGGCTCCACCCTAGTTAAAGGAGAGATTGTAAAAGGCTGCTCCCGCCCGTCAAAGGAGTGTGTAAGGTTGCTCCTACTCATAAAGTAGTGGTATAGTAGAATCCTTGTGTGTGTTTGCCCAAGGCGAGGATGTAGGCGGGTATAGTCGAACCTCATAAAACTCACGTCTCACTCTCTTCCCTACTCTTCATTTTTTTGCATATATAAATTTATTTAAGTGTTGAAAATTAATTTTTTATTATGATTGCGGAAACTTTAACTAAAGGGAGTACGTTGATTGATCTTTTGTGAAACCCTTGATTAAAGGAAGTGCATTGATTGATCAATACCAATGCTCATTAACAAATTAATTGGTTGCATATTTCATGTTACATATTTAGCATCAATATTTGAGTTTTGGAAGCTTGGTTGAATTTTCTATTGTGTTTCATATTGAAAAAATCAAGCCTTCCTTGTTTGTAAAGGTTATTCATCAGTAATATATTTAAGCTCAAATCTAAATCTGAATATTGGAAGCATTGTTGAAATGGTTGTATGGTTTCATATTGTGAAAGTTTATATTGATTAATTAGATTGAGTTGTTGGATGTGCTAAGGAACTTGCAAAGTATTCAAATTAGTATTTTTCATTCATAATGATTCAATCTTGAATTAATTATACGATGTATTTGTGATCCCAATTCACCCCCCTCTTGGGAGTACACCTTACTTTTCAATTGGTACCAGAGCGAGATTGTAGAAAGTCTTAATCTAGAAGCTACATAAAGATTTAAATGGCACACCTAGGTTTATCTCCCTTTGCAGAGGGTTAATCCTTTTATAGACCAACCCTTCTTTGTGGTGTCAACTATACTTTTTGGAAACAACGAATGAGGATATACCTGCAAAACATGGATTGGAAGGCATGGAAAGTTGTCACAAATGGTGACCACATCCCCACTAAATTAGTTGATGGCAAAGAAGTACCCAAAGAGGAAAAAGACATGACCAATAATGATTTTAAGATGTTGCAAGTTAATTCAAGTGCCATGAATGCACTATATTGTGCCTTGGATGTAAATGAGTTTAATAGGGTCATGACATATAAGTCGCCCAAAGAAATTTGGGATAAGTTAGAGATAACCTATGAAGCAAAGGTCGATGTTAGAGATAGTAGAATCGACATGCTCACAAGTGAGAATGAGGCCTTTAGGATGAACTCAGATGAAACTATCACTAGCATGTATACTAGGTTTACTCGCATAATAAACTCCTTAAATGCTTAGGGAAAAATTACTCAACACATGCAATGATTCGAAAAATTCTTAGAGGACTTTCACTGATTTGGGAACCTAAGGCCACAACAATAACTGAAGGAAGAAATTTGTAAAACAGCTCCTGAAATGAATTAATAGGTCTCTACTCACTTATGAAATGGCAATAAACGAAATAAGTGGAAAATCTAAAAACAAGGAATCCATTGCATTTAAAGCCTCAAGTGAAAGCTCTAGTGATGATAATGAAGAAGTGATGGATGTAAATGATGTAGTCTTCATAACCATAAGTCTTGCAAAGATCCTTAGAAAGAAGAACAGATTTACAAGAAAAATCCAGAACTCAAAATTAGATGAAGATGAAGAAGAAGAAATCAGTAAGAAGAAAAAAAAAGGCTAAACTTTCAACGTGTTATATTTGTAAGAAAGTTGGACACATAAAATCGTATTGTCCATAACTTAAGAAGGATTCCAATAAGAAAAAGATAAAGGCAATGAAGGTCACTACATGGGACAATATAAGTACAAGTACTTCAAAAAGTGAATCAAGTGACCAAGAAGTTGCTTATACTTTCTTTATGGCATGGGACGATGATGAAGAACAAAGTTCCACATCCAAATCATTAAATTACTCATACAATGAATCTTGCTCATATAATGAATCCAATGATGAGAGCATGTCATCTTATGAAGAATTACAAAGTGAACTATTCAAGGTTCATAGAATTCTAGTTAAAGTAACTAAATGGTACACTTCATTGAAAAATAAGAATGAAACTTTTATGAAAGAATTAGAATCTAAAAATCTTACTGAAAGAGAAAAGGATTTAAAAATCAAGAGATTATAAAGCAAGAATGAAAAGGTAATGAGAGAATTAAAATGTAAAGACCTTGAAAATAATAGAAATTAAATAATAGAGAGAAAGGGAGATAATAGGAGGAAAAGGAAAATTCAAAAAAGGGACAAAGTAGGGTTCGTCAACAAATGCCCTGATTTCGTCGATGAACTCCCATATATGGTTTGTAGATGAGTTTCAGTGTCTCATCGGCAAAGAGATACCAAAAGGGGGAACTTCAGACATTGTGGTTCATTGATGAGCTCATCACCTTCGTCGACAAACTCCCTTCTTCAGTTTGTCAATGAGTACACGTGGCTCATCGACGAAGCCACATGGGCAACTGCCTATATATAGTCAAAAATTGCATTTCAAAGAGAGAATTATTCTTTTCTCTAAAATCTAGTTCTCCCACCTTCTCTTTAAGTTTTCGGCCTCTTTTTTTCCTGGTTTGATGATCAGAAGCTACCACAATGATCCCGAGGAGATTCTCTATAGCTTAGCTGGAGCAGAATTTTGATTTGAGAAGTTTAGGCACCATCCCAAAATCAAGGTAAGTAGGTTATTTTAAGGTTTATATGGTTAGTAGGGTTTTCTGAACCCAGATTTTGTCTTCAATGGAAATATACTTGTTAGCTTTACTGTAATCCCAAAACCGGGGGGGGGGGTGAATTGGTATATTCAAATTTTATCCCCTAGGTTAATCCACTAACAGCAGTATTACACAAGCCTAAGGTCAATCTAGTGCAAATAAATTAAACTAATATAAATATACAATGAAAATTAAACTGCACAATTAATTTAACTAAGCATGCACAATAAAGCAGTAAATAGAGATGACACCCAAAAATGTTATCGAGGTTCGGCAAACTGCCTACATCCCCGCCTTGGCTAACAAGCACAAGGATTACCACTATAAGCTCACTTAACTGGTGGGGCGGCACCTAAAAAACCAAGTCAATTAGCACAGGGCTGACCTCAACCTTTACATACAATCCTTACCAGGCTGGACTACTGACCCCTTAGGCCACGCTTGGAATACAATAGATTTCACAATAAAATTTGTGTACAATCAATATGCTTCTCAACTAGCAGATTATGTACCAATGTAATCAATACACAACCGAATGATATGATAACATAAGCTTAATGTGGTCTTAGTGTATACTCTCAAAGACTTATGCAAATATTACAATCAGTATGTGAGAGTGTAAGTGATAGGATCTTTGTGTCAAAATAATAGTCTCAATCACAATGCAGCAACAAAGATCACAAGCACACTTCAAATATCTCAACAAATAATTTTTCTCAAAATAAACCACAAGAGATATTCAAAAATGGTTTGTTAAAAGTTATTTGATCTTTGTGTCAAGATGATAATGTCAATTAAAATATATAGCAATAAAGGTCTTCAGCACTCAAGAAAATATCTCAAAATGTATTTTTCAAAGATAAGCACGAGATATTTTGAGAATGATTTGTAAAATAGTTTTAGCAACCAAAACACAATGTGAACACCTTAAGTATTGTAATGACAATGCAAAACCCAAAAGCTCAATGAAGTATTCCTAAGGAAGACTTATTAACAAAGTCTCCTAGAAACACTTAGGGCTTACTCTCAAGATAAAGAAATTTCAATCAACATCAAACAAGTGAGAGTGTAAGCTTAATGAGAAGAACACTCAAGCACACTTACAAAGTTATTTTAGCAATATGAATGAGTAAGAATGGGTGTAGGATGCTTGAAAATGACAATAGGGAATTTTTAAGTTTTAGAGGATTTTTGCTAATTAAGATTGCTAATCAGTTGGTAATTTTTACAAATGAGGGGGTATATATAGAATTCCCCAAGATTATAACCGTTCATGACATACTGGTTATTTTAGAAAAGGTTTAAGCGAGGTTAATAAAACTTAACCTTATTTTAATCTTAGTAAATTTTGCCAATGCAAAAGCACCGGTCGACCGAACTTAAGGTTTGGTTGACCAAGTGTTTGAGTTCGGTCGACTGTGAAAAAATAGAACTGAGAATATGGTTGACCATTCAAAGGTGATTTTCCAAATCCACGCAGTTTAGTCGACCGAATTGAGTTTGGTTGACCAAACTGGTCGAGCTTTGGTTGGCTGAGATGTTTTGAACTTCAGGTTTCGATCAACCAGGCGGATGGAATTTCCCACATGGGGGTTCAGTCGACCAGGGCATTGCCTATATGTTTTTGGTCGATCGACCAAAGATCTTAGTGTAACTGCATTCGATTGACTGAACATGCCAATTTGGACATTTTCGGTCCTTTTCTCTTTATAATGTTGTCCTTATTCATATGATGATCAACTTAATTTTAATAGGGCACTCTTTTTTATGCATGCATGGGTGACCTAAGGTCAGTCTAGGTCTTTTGAGCTTATTTATCTAATCATGCATGTAATGTGTTGATTATTACATACCATATCCTATTTACTATTACATACCCAATTAAGAAATGAATTGAAATACAACATAATATAGTCTTCAGGGTCTTCAAGCTCTACTTCATGTGTCATCAATTTGGTTTGCTAATTATATACTTGGCACATAAACTACATAGCCATCAAATACTTGAGTATTTGTCATTATCAAAAATGGGTATGACCTATGAGGTCAACAATACTGGAATCTGAGTTGATTAAATTATGTTGTTGTGATTTTAGGGGTTGGGTTTTCGAACACCGAAGGCATGAGTTGAGGAGCCCAACGGGTGTTTACTCAAGAACTCAAGTAATGTTGACAAATAATTAGTAGTTTAGAATTTTATGGATAAAGGAATAAGTGAGCTTGGGGAAGGCGAGTATAGTTATCATTCTAAGTTGGATTGATTAATTTGGGGAAAAATATAATTTTAGGGATTTGAACTTCGAACGCCGCAAGGGTGTATATTTAAAGCATAATAGGCTACATAGGAATCAGGTAAGGGAAATATGCTATGCTTATAATTTAGGAAACTTTTACCTGTAAAATATATGTATTTTGGGATATGAATTCTAGATGTTTAAAGGTATGAAATTATATGTTTTCAAGATAATTCCTCCGAACATAAATTATCTTTATTATTGGAAAAATATGGGTTTTATTCATTTAGTTGTGCAGGATGAGTAAATATTAGTTCAATACAGAATTTGCACAGCTTTTATAGTATCATGATTTTCAGTATATATGTACAAAAATATGTTTTGGAGAATTTACTAAATACCATGATATTCATATTATAGAACCATAATGTTCAGATATTATATGTTGGCATTACAAGGTTTAAAATCTTGTTATCTTGTTTTGATGCTAACAAACAAGTGGAATTTAACATATTTGTGTGAGTAATGTTATTTTAGGGCTCATATATGAGAAGGTAAGGTCAAAGTGCTCATAAGGATCAAATGAATCTTAAAGGGGGAAAAGCATGCATTTAAAGATGATATATTAAACCTTGAAGAATATGAGGCCATGCATGATTTGTTGAAAGCCAAGGAATATTTAAAGTCAAAAGTTCCAAAGAGAAGCAAAGTGAGAGAGCTCAAAGAATATTAAAGCTTGAAGACGAAGAAAGGGCCAAAGCAAGCATGAAGACTTGAGCGTTTAGAATGTTAATGTCTTAGAAGTCTCATGTAAGTGCTTTAATGTTTCAAATATCGTTTGAAATATTTTAAAACTCTTAGGTTAACTTCTTGGACCTAGATACCTTTTAACATACTTGGAAATTATTTTTATAGGGTTAAAAATTATTTTAAAAAGGTTAGAATCATTTTTGGAATGAAAAGCACCAAAAAGAGTTTTTGCAAATGCTGTCAATTTTTATATATCCGAATTTATGTGAATTTTCTCAATCAAAAACTCTTTATTTTAAAAAGTGTTCAACATAAATTTATAGTATTTTCTCTTAGCTTTCTTTTGACACCAATAACACCTAATTTGGAGTTATACATAAAAGGTTAAGGCCAAAACACTGAAGCGGGGTCACAGCTGTCAGTCATCTAAACACTGTTCACAGAATGAACTTCAGCTATCTGAACAACACATAGAACAACCTCAAACGTCTAAAGAATAAGCTCATACGTGTGAAGATTTTCTGGGACAGAACTGAAACAGGCAGTAGCTATTCAGACGTTTGAACTTGGCACTTCAGACATCTAAACTCGACACTTCAGATATCTGAACCCTCTCTTCGGACATCTGAACACTGGTCAACGGGAAAATTTTTAAAAATCTAATATTTTTAAAAATAGCCGTTTGGGCTCCAAATTTTCTAACAATTTGGGAAACTCTCTAAGGAAACTTTTACAACAAGGAAACAAGTTAGAAAGCCTATAAATACATGGTTTTGCAAATCAAAACATAACCAAGAATTGAAAATTTTGTTTTAAGAAGCTGAAAGCACTCTTGTTCTTCCAAAGTTCTCTTGCTCACTCATTGCAAATCTCTTTTACTGAGATATTCTGAAGTGCTAATCCTTTCTCCTCTGAATTCCTACTTCTAATCCTCATCTAAGAAGGATATTGGTTAATTCTACACTTAAGCTTCATTCTATTTCATATTGATATTTTACATTGAAGTATATAGTGTTGAAATTGTACTAACTTGCTCTTTAAGAGAGTATACTTGTATGCAGATTTTATCTTGTATTTCTTGTAGTTCTTTGACGTTCCAAGGATTGTTTAGATCGTTGGCTAAGCAATGGGGCATTGCTTAGAAAGCCGGGCTCTAGCCTAATTAAGGAGTGACCGAACGAGGGGACATCGTTTGGAGAGGCGGGTTCTAGCCTAGTGAAGGAGTGTTTGAGCATGGGGTATCACTTGTAAAGGTTTTGTTCCACTTGTCAATGGAACAGGTTTAGTGAATCCTTTGGGGGTTTGCCAAAGGCGAGGACATAGGCTGGGTATAAGCCGAACCTCGTAAAAATCTCCGTCTCATTCTCTCTTTCTCTTACTATTTATTTTTAGCATATTTAAATTGTCTGGATGGTTTATTTGATAATCATATATACTATGTAATATAGAAATCAAGTAAACTTAAAGTTTAATTTTGATTTGGGTTGCGAAAACCAAAAGGAAGTACATCGGTTATACCATATCTTGCGGAAACCATATGGGAGTATGTTACTTAGTTAATAGCCCAATGATAAATTAATTGAGAGTTTAGTTGAGTTTTGAATATTGAGAAAAGTGTGAATGTGTTGTTGAAAAACATATTGAAGAAGCAAATCTATATCAGCAAAGTATAAATTATAATTCAACTACAGGGCTTACAAATTCATAATCACAGGGCATATATAAAATCAAACAAACAATCTCAAGATCTTATATTACCAAAGTGCTGAATACTTTATATCTTGGTTTGGTTGTTTGTTGATTAACTTGTACTTGGAAAATAAATTGATTGTTTGGTTTGAAGATTGTGTTTAATTGATTGGTTGTTTAATTGTGTTATTGATTGGATAAAAGAACTAAGTTCTTGATTGATTAAAGAATTAAAAAAACAAGTCAAGAATTGGTTAAAAGAAATAAAAGAAGTTTAAGGTATTTTAAAAGGAATTAAAAGAAATTTTTAGAATCCAATTCACCCCCCTCTTGGGAAGCTATTCCTAATTTCATTATAGTTTATTCAGATCAGATAATATAGTTTATTCAGATAAGCTTTTACAGTGGTATGGTTATTACAGTTGAAATAGAATCATGGTAAAACGGTAAGATATATATAAATTAATATTATAAATTATTAGACTGTGATGGATCAAATCAAATTTCAGAGCATGGTACCGTAGCTATTTCAATTCAAAGTGCAACCACATATCTCAGATAGTGTGTGGATTTTATAAGTAATCAACCATGCCTTGGCAGAGATTACAGGCTCCCTAGTAGTCTGGGTTGAGGCGGCCAACCTAACGATAGAGGGTTTAGTTGACTTATTCTAGTAGGCCAACCAGTATTAAGTCCTGCCCACTGGTCGCACAACGCTGTCATGAGGGATTATATGTATAGATTTTCAGATTAGCAGCAGATATAATTATAGTTACTAAAAGTATGATTGAATAGAAAGCTCTGAAGCAGTTGTATTTTAAGCCACATAGGTGTGAGTTATACAGTAATTTAATTTACAAATTATCTCAGTTTCAATTGATTAAAAATATATTGTTTATATAAACTCAGTTGGCATACATAAGTAATAGCTTATTTCATCTTACTGAGAGTTGTCTTATCTCAGTAATTTAACATATTTCAAGTGATCCAGTTAGATGGGCAAATCAGGCTTGGTGATAAAGAGGAAATTTGTACTACCCTGTCTGAAGGGTAAGTGTTTTGGGGGATGTACTTATTAGTAGCTTCTAGGAAATCTAGTGGAGGATTTTTGGGAAGATGTGAATGTATAAATTTTTTGGAAAAATATTGAATTCTGGTATTGTAATTATGGTTGTATGATTTTATGTTTTTCACTACATAGGTATGTTATCATATGAATAGGGACTCCTTGGTGCCACTTTTAGACAGAGATGTTATAGCAGATTTTATCAGGGGTATCAGAGTAACATAGTTTCACATCTTTTAAATTAATTTAAAAAAATGGCATGAATATTTGGGTCATCACAGTTTGGTATCAGAGCCTAGGTTGCTAGATTTTGCAGACTCTAATGTACAGAAGAAAACAATACTAGAATATAGGAATGAAATTTTGAGAAGGATAGAAATTGGGATAGAATAGAATTTCAGCACGTTAATGTTGGGAAATTAAGATGAGAATTTTGGGTTCTTTTTTGCAGTCTCGAAGCAGGAACTTTGAGGTGGTTTCTGTGATTTTCCTGGGGTGACGATTTCAGGAAAATCATAGTAATTTCTATTTTCTATATGGTAGGACTAGACCTTAAATTAGTGATAGGTGGTGTGAGGATATTTTAGTTAGATTAATGTAAGAATAGAAATATGAGGTTTGGATTCTTAGAATAATTTGTGAAAGTTAAGGTGTAGTCCCAAGAGAGGGGGTGAATTGGGTTATTAAAAATTTTAGTTATTTTTATGAATTCTTGATCACTTGTTACTTTATCAAACACACAACAAAACTTTTTAATCAATCCACTAACCAATCACAACACAAGTAAACAAAACTTAAGCACTCCAACAACCAACCAAAAACTAAAGTAATCAATCAACAAAATACCAAACCAAGATATAGTATGCAGCTCTTTGGCAATTTCAATTTTTGCAAGAATTCAAGATATTTGCTTGTTTGTGGCCCTCTGAAGATATGCAAGCCATGTATTAAATGAAATTGTTTGCACTCTCTTAACTAAGATTTCCACAAACGATTAAACAACGCACTCCCTTATGGGTTTCAGCAAAAGTTTAATCAAAATGTACTTTCTTAAGTTTAAGAGCCTTCTCATTAATCTTGGATTTTGTTTTCCCGACAACCTGCATTCATACACACCACAAAATATATATACTGAATGTAAAAGAGTAGAGTAAGAGCGAGACCAAGATTTTTATGAGGTTCAACTTATCCCCAGCCTTAAGCAAATGCCACCTAAGGATTCTACTATTGCACTTCTTTTCAAGCGGAGCAAACCATTACAAGCAATACCCCACGCTTAGTCACTTTTTCAGTAGGCTAGAGCAACCCCTCTCCAAGCGATACCCCACGCTTGGTACAATGATCCAACAACCTGGAATTGTCAAAGAAATACAAGGAAACAATAAATAATCCCTGTGTACAATAACACTCTCACAAGGGCAGATTAGTACAAGTTAAAACACTATATACTTCAATATTCAAATATCAAAGTGAAGTAAATTGAAACTCAAGAATGAATTCACCAATTTTCTTCTCTAGATGAGAATCAACAATAAAACTCATTGATTTATAATTCATAGAAGATCAACACTTTAGAGATCTTAGCAAATCAATTGTGCAAAAAGTGAGAGCAAGAGAGCTTTTGAGAGGGCAGCAAAACTTTCAGCTTATGAATTGATTTTCAATTTCTTGGCAAGTTTAATTTGCTAAAACCGTGTATTTTTAGGCTTCTAAAAGTAATTTTGTGTTGCCCAAGATTACTTGGAGTATTTCCCAAGTTTTCATAAAATTTGGAGCACAAGAAACCTTTATTTGAATTTTAAAACACTTTAAAAAAAAATTAGCCGTTAATAGTGTTCAGTAGACTAAAGTGTTGGGTTCAGTATTCTAAAGTACTTTAAATACTAAAAAATTTGAACTGGATACAGGGTCAGACAACTAGACTGAAGGGTCTTTTGAGGGTGTACTGCCTCTTCTGTGTTTCAATAGGAAAATCTTTAGCAAACTAAACTTACTCTTCAGTCTTCTAGACATACACCTCTATCGTCTGAGTAGACCATATTCTAGTTTTTCAGTTTTGTTTTCAAAAGTTCTTTTTGATTTCTTGCTTTGATTACTTATAAAACATTTTCTGGGGTTTGAAATAAGTTCTCAAAGTCCATAATTAACCCTAAAGAGTTTCAAAATATTTCATGAGATATTTAAACATGAAGTACTTACTATATTGGTCTTAAAGCCTAAAGCTCTATTCTTTAAGCCTTCCATGGCATTTTGCTTCATGTCCCTTTTGACTTGAACTTCAGCTAGCTTTAAGTTCTCACATACACTTTACTCATGTTGGTGTTGCTTTGAGCTTCCTTTAGATCATTCTACATATGAATGTGACTTTTGAGTCCTTGAGATTTCGATTCCTTTTCTTTTGAGCTTTGTCTATAAGCAATCCTGAAACATCATCACTCAACCAACACATATTAAATCATCTTTTATTTGTCATCATGAAAACAAGATTGAAAAGCTATTTTAGGCCAACAATCTGCCCCTTTTTGATGATTACAAATAAGGAGTAAAGATAAGGATTTCTTAGAAAAAGGTTCCCCTTTACAATAAGCATTCCTTTTAATAAGTTTGAAAATTGATGATATAAAAAAGTTCAAACAATAATCACAATTAAAGCATATGAACACCAATCAAGTATTTCAAGCATATGAACACACACAGCTTAGTACATTTCATTATAGCATATATGGTGTGCCTTTATTGCTTTAGCATTCATTTTTTTCATTTATATATGTTTCAACATGTTTGCTCACATCGTGCTTTAAAAGTTATATTTGCTTCAATTCATCTTTGCTTGCAATATTCTCTCCCCTTTTGACATCATTCAAAAAGAAATGAGGGGTAAAACAAAAAGTCATAATACAAGAGAAGAGTCATAATTTTCGATGATTTTCAGTAATGAACATAAATCATGATATCATTATTTACCAAGTCTAACTCCCCTTGAATGAAATGTATTTTATATTCAATAAATTTAGACTTTCATTTGTGAATTGTAAACTATATATTCATGAAGATACCAATTGTGCTTTTAAATTTATTATGTCATGCTTCAAATATTAATTTATTTCATGTAAGTGCTCATGGACACCAATATCAAGAATAATACCAATATTATGTCATGCGCTGCTCATGGATATCAAGTTTTTAACTCAAATCTCTCTCCCTCTTTATGTCAACAATAAGATAAACCAAAATAAATATTATGCAAATGTACTAAGGACCAAAACAAATTTCACATTTAGATTGCAATACAAAGGTCCATAAGCCAGCATATATTTCAATCATAAAATGTTTATCCAATAGTCAATCATGTAAGAGATATACAATGTGATCCATCATTAGCATGTAAAATGATATGGTCAATAATTAATTTCATACTCCTATATCAATATCATATCAAGATTCATGCTTCGTAATCATACTCAATAACTTCATGCTCAAATTTGCAATGTATAGTGAGTCATAAATCATTGATATAAGTCAAGTTATTACTATGTCTTTGGAAATATCAAGATATCATACATGTCAGCATTTTAGCATAGTCATAGCTCAGTATTTAGTTCATATTATCATATCTTTAGTATCTCACCACATATGCATATCAGAATATCAGCATTTAGCATGTAAGTATGTAGCATATTTTTCATTTGTGCATTGTGCTACCATTTTGCTTAAATTGTTCTCATGTTGCTTAAGTATCTCTCATTCTCAAATATCTCTCATTCTGCTTAAATACCTCTCATTTTGCTCAAATATCTTTCCCTAATCAAAATATTCATGCAATAAGCTCAATTTGCTTCAGATTTTTTTTTTTCTTTTGATTTCATATGAATTCCCAAAATTCATATTACTTTCCAAATCTTAATACTTTCAAAGTTAAGCCTTGTACGAATCATCCTATGATTTTTGCCAACAATGTCATTTTTGTTTTTATTTGTTTCAATGTTATAGTCATAAATAAGCTCTTAAACTCTTCTTTGAATTTTCCATTTCAACTAGTTCAATATCCTTGTATTGAATTGGATTAAGTAGATTTCTTAATTTCTAAAATGGAATGACTAATTCTAATATCTTTGGAGTCCTTAGTTTGTGAACTAAGGTTTTTATCTCCATACTTTCTTTGGTTCCCATACTTTCTTGGGTGTGGATGGTTTAGAAGAAGTTTGTTCTTTTTTCTCCAAACTTGTCTAATTTTCACATCTTTCCTCTTTAATTGACATTCGAACTTAATGTGTCCTTTCTTCTTACATTGAAAACATGTAGTGTGAGTATAAGTATTAAAGGAGGTGCTAGCATAGTCTTTGGAGGCTTTCATAAAGTATCCTATATAGAAGTTCCTTTTCCTTGTATTTTCAATTCCATTGAACACTATGCCTTCTTTATTTAAGGACATTCTTTGTGCGCCAATCATTCTATCAAAGTTTTCTTTTTCTCTAGTGAAATTGTAAAATATTTCAGCTTGATCCTCAATTTTCCGTTTAAGATCCCTGATTTCTAAGTCTTGTTTATTTTTACTTTTTTCTTGCACCTTTAATTCATCTTGTGACATCTTACTGATTTTACTTTCAAATTTAGAAATATATAAGTGTTTTTCTTTATCCTTGGAAGTTTTGGGTGTTAAAACTGTTAGTTCTTTTATTACCTTTTCATTCTTACTTTCTAAGAAACTAGAGGTTATGGAATTAGGAAAAGCGAAAGCTAAGGATTGCTTTATTTGTGAGACCTCAAACCACATAATTCAGGATTGTCAATTATTACTAGTATGGCAAGAGAGTAGATCTGATTGGTTGCCATCGGTGAATTGGGTCAATAAAACTAATAATTTTTTGTTCTCGAACACTTATAATCTAGGATAGAGGAATCATTCGAACCTCTTATGGAGGAATGGCAGCCTGGTCCATCATCCTCACGTTATCAGCAAGTTCCTCAACCTTATGCACCACCTCAGCAACTGACATATCACCAGTTGTAGCTCCTCAACCACAGTATCAACCGCAATAGATTTCTCAGAGCTACGCACCACCAGGATTCCAACCAACTCTAGCTCTTATTCCAAAAAAGAAATCCCTTGATGATAGCATGGCGCAGATGGTGAACGTGCTCTAGTAATTCATGCAGCTTCATGCTACGACCACTAGAGAATTAAGAGATGCTGTTAATATGATAAGTACATAGCTGAATACCCTAGAAAAAGGGAAATTCCATGCACAACCTCAACCTAATCCCCAGGTATATAGACAGAAACAACAGCCGGTGCACAATGTTTCAAGGGATGCTTTTGAGTCAGCTAAGGAAGTTATTACCTTGTGAAGAAGAAAAGAATTCGCCCGTCCTGAAATACCCACTAATCAACAAATAGTTGCCCCAACACCTGAAGTGACAGCTGAGACAGATGAGGAAAAAGAAAAATCAGATGTAGCCAGCTCAATTTTAATAAAGTAAGATAAAGAGGATGATCCAATTTAGGAGTATCAACCTGTGGTACCGTATCCTCAGCGGTTGACACCTAGTCAAAAGAAAAAGTATCACACTGAGATCCAAGAAATATTCAAACAGGTGAAGATCAACATTCCACTTCTAGAGGCCATATAGCAAATCCCTGCATATGCAAAATTTCTGAAAGACCTATGCACAGTAAAAAGGAAATTTAACTTGAAAAAAAAGGCTTTCTTGATCGAGCAAGTTAGCGCGTTGATATTAAGTCAGACTCCATGGAAACTTAGAGACCCTAGTTCTCCCACTATTTCAATCATAACTGGTGAATCTCGTATCGAGAGAGCTCTACTTGATTTTGGGAGTAGTGTGAACTTGCTCCTGTTTTCAATATATGAATAGCTGGGTTTAGGTGAGCTGAAGAGAACTACTATGATACTACAGTTGGTAGACAGATCTGTCAAAGCTCCACAAGGCGTCGTTGAGGATGTATTGGTTCAGGTTGACAAATTTTACTACCCAATGGATTTCATTATTCTGGATATGCAACAGCCTGTTTCCACCATATGTCAGGCCCTTGTCATTCTTAGGCAACCATTCCTTGCTACTTATAATGCCTTGATAAATTGTCCTAGTGGAGTACTTAAGCTCATGTTTGGGAACATGACATTGGAAATGAATGTATTCAATGCTCACAAGATGTCAAGTGGGTGCGATGACGCAAAAACATATGCAGTTGATGTAATAGATAATTTGTATATTTCAGAGCCACTATCAGTACCTGATGTTGGTGGCGCATTTGAAAATGACTCTTTTGAACAGCTTTAGGAATTTGATGAAAAATTTCTAGGATCAGAGGGGCAGATTCCAGAGATAGATGGCACCACTCATGTGTTGGATGCAAGTTACACAAGTAGTTTGCGTAAGCTAACATTTGAGGCCATTGATCTGCCAAAAATTATGAAGTCATTAGAAAAAGAAACTCCAACTCTCGAATTGAAATCATTGCTTGAAGAGCTGAAATATGTTTTCCTGAGTCGAGCGGATGGCACATTCCCTGTGGTAATTTCTTCTCACCTTACTCTTAAACAGGAAATTGAGCTATTTCAGGCACTAAGGAAGCATCACAAAGCGTTAGGATGGACCATTGCAGACATTAAGGGTATCAACCCCTCGATTTGCACTCACAAAATCTTCCTTGAAGGCAATGCTAAACTAGTTCGACATGCACAACGTAGGCTAAATCTAACCATGAAAGAGGTGATAAAGAACAAAGTGCTGAAATTATTAACTGCTGATATCATCTACCCGATCTCTGACAACAAATGGATAAGCCCGACACAAGTAGTTCGAAAAAAAATATGGTTTAAATGTCATTGAAAATCCTAATGGAGAATTGGTCTCATCTAGGAAAGTATTGGGTTGGAGAATGTGCTTTGATTATCGAAAATTGAATTCGGTTAGCCGAAAAGATCACTTCCCGTTACCTTTCTTAGATTAAATACTCGAAAAAGTAGCTAGTAATTCCTTTTAATGTTTATTGGATGAATTTTATAGTTATTATCAAATTGTTGTAGCACCTAAGAACCAACAGAAGACTACCTTCACTTGTCCCTTCGATACCTTCTCCTTTCACAAAATGCCATTCGGTCTATGCAATGCACCTGCAACTTTCCAGCGCTGTATGATGAGTATTTTCTCTAATATGTTAGATGATATGTATGACATTTTCGTGGATGATTTTTTTTTTTTTTTTTTTTTTTTGTGTTTGTTAAGTTTTTTGATATTTTTTTGAAAAATTTGACTGCTTTTTTGAAAAGATGTGAGGAAAAGAATTTTCTTTTGAATTTGGAAAAATGTCAATTTATGGTAAGTAGTGGTTTAGTACTTGGTCATTTGGTTTTTTAGCGTAGTATAGAGGTTGACAGGGCCAAGGTAGAGTTGATTTCCCAGTTATCCCATCCCTAAGATAGTTAGGGATATCAATTCTTTCCTTGGTCATGCTGGCTTTTATAGGTGTTTTATTCAGGGTTTTAGTCTTATTGCTAAACCATTATGTACTATGTTGCAGAATGAGACTAAATTTTTTTGGACTGATGAATGTCAACAAGCTTTTGAAATGATAAAGAAACATTTGACTATTGCACCTATCATGCAACCTCCTCGATGGGACTTTCCATTTGAAATCATGATTGATGCTAGTGACTACGCCCTTGGTTTCGTTCTATGTCAAAGAATTGATAACAAGCCATTTGTCATTTATTATGCAAGTCAAACTTTGAATGATGCTCAGAAAAATTATACCACCACTGAGAAGGAATTTTTAGATGTTGTATTTGCCTTAGAAAAATTTTGTTCTTATGTCATTTGATCTCCTGCTATTATTTTTACTAATGACTCTGCTATGAAATATTTGTTAGCAAAGAAGGATGTTAAACCTAGGTTGATCAGATGGATTCTACTTCTTTAGGAATTTGACATCACTATTTGAGATAAAAAAGGGCGTAGAAAATGTTGTAGTTGACTATCTCTCTCATTTGGAGCTACTTGAGGTGCTTGCATCTTCCTCTACCTTAAATGATGATTTTCCTGATGAGCGTCTTTTTGCAGTGTCACGCGCTCCATGGTTTACTGATATTGTGAACTACCTTGTCACCAATCAAATGCTAGAACATTGGTTAACTCAGGATAAGCGTAAGTTCCTTGTCAAGGTAAGACATTATTATTTTGATAATCCATACCTGTTTAAATTCTGCTCTGATCAGTTGGTACGTAGATGTGTTTTTGATGATGAACTCACTTCTGTGATGCATTTTTATCATAGTGGGGCATGTGGAGGTCACTTTGCTACAAAGAAAATCATTTCAAAAATTTTGAAAAGTGGACTCTACTGGCCTACTATGTTCAAAGATGTCTAGAATTTTGTAAAACATGTGAGGCCTATTAGAGGTTAGGAAAAATCACTGCAAAGAATGAAATACCTATGTCCCCCATTTTGACTCTTGAAATTTTTTACTGTTAGGGAATTAACTTTATGGAATCATTCCCAAACTCTTTTGGGCATTCCTACATTTTGGTTGTTGTGGACTACATTTCAAAATGGGTGGAAGCTATACCTTGTAGAACTAATGACCACAAGGTTGTCATCCGTTTTCTCAAGGAATTTTTTGCACGTTTTGGCATGCCCAAGGCGATCATTAGTGATAGAGGGCCGCATTTTTGTAACAACCTTTTGAAAAACTCATGCAAAAGTATGATGTGACCTATAAAGTCTCAGCCCCCTATCACTCTCAAATGAATGGTCAAGCTGAGTTGGCCAACAGAGAGATAAAAATTATACTTGAGAAAACCGTGCACCCTAATCGTAAGGACTGGTCAGAAAAACTTGTTGATGCACTCTAGGCCTGCCGAACAGCTTTCAAGACAAACAGAGGGATGTCTCCCTACAAGTTGGTTTATGGTAAGGCATGTCATTTATCTATTGAAATTCAGCATTGTGCTTTGTGGGCCATCAAACAGATTAACTTTTCACTTAATGATGCCAAGGGTTTAGGGAAATTGCATGTATGTGAGCTTGAAGATTCTAGGAGGGAAGCTTACAACAATGCTCGCTTAGCCAAGGAGCAGATGAAGTTTTTACATGACAAGAAAATCAAAGAGAAACAACTTTTCACTTTTTAGCAAGTGTTTCTCTATGATTCCAGATTGCATATGTTTCCTGGGAAATTGAAGTCCCGATGGGGCGGCCTGTACATCGTTGAAAAAGTTCATTCTCATGGCACGGTAGATATTATCGATCCAAAGAGTGGCAACCACTTCATAGTGAATGGACAACATCTAAAGGCCTTCATGACTCCATTTGATCCCAATAAAGAGGTCTTGCTTCTGCAAGACCCTAGGGAAGTCCTCTAACCTTTCTATTTTACTATTTTGTTTTTCATTTTTTTTTCTTTTCATCTTATTTGTTTCATTAGCATCTTTTTTTCTTTTTCTTTTTAGTTGCATTAGTTGGTAGTGATTTTCTATTAGTTGTACACCCATGCATAGTTTTTCTATTTCCCCTACGCTTTCACATTGAGAACAATGTTCCATTTTAGTTTAGGGGGGGGGTGAGTATTTGCATGTGACGTTGTGCATATATACTTGTTGGGTTTTAAAAAAAAAAAAACAAGAAAAGAAAGGAAGAGTAGTGAGGAATTATACTGAATTATGTCATGATTAACACTAACTTATACCCTTCACATACTTGCATATAACCTAAGAATTACACACTTGAGTCATTTATGTATAATTTCTCTTTATATGACTGTTTAACTTCATGAAGAACTGATTGGTAGTACACTTATGTTAATCTGGTTATATAAACTCTTATATTTACATGACATCTCATGAGGCTGAATAGACACATTCACGTGATTTATTGCCCTTAAGGTTCCCTGTGAGCACTGAGAGAACACCTGTGGTGACTATGATACTTTGTGAGGTATCCTTGAGCTATTTATCGTCCTTTTGAGTGTTAACATCAAATCAAAGTTCATGAAACTCAATTCTATTTTCTTCTATATGATTCTTTGTACACTAGTCTCTATTTTTGATTTGCTGGCCTAGAGATGACATCTAGTGGGGAGATAGAAACCTAGGTCTTGTAGCATACTTAATATGTGAAGGCTGAGCCACCCCTAGAAGTAGACTTAGTTTATGGACCATTGTTCGAGCTTGATTCCCATTGATTGTATGAAGACAACAAAAGAAAGGATAGAAACTGAAGAATAAGCAAAAGAAATAATAAGAAATAAAAATGCACATGAAATGAAATGCTAATGCCTGCTCTACATAAATACTACAAAAAAAAAAAAAAAAATCAAGGACACGACACATGTTCTCCACATATGAAGATTTTTCAACCAATTAATGCCTTAAATGTATTCATGTCAAGTTTGTGAATAAGTTTATCTATGGTGGTCTCAGTTGAACATGGCAAGTAGGTGAGAAGATGCTAGGGTGAGGGACCCAACACCTCGCAAATAGGCTAGATCCTTTTCATACTAGTCCACTCCATATACTTAGCATTTGTTCATTGCAATATGTGGGATGTTTGATCAAGACACTCCTCCTTGTCTCCTCACATATGACGAGTGAACCCATTCCTTTTGAGTGTTCTTGAGGGTATACCAGTTAGGCCAAGTCAAAACGACCATTCTGTAGGTGTCCACTAGTATCATAGGTGTAATGAGTCACACACATCACACACCTTGAGATTTTACCTGCTTATACTCAAACTTATATGACTGCATTAACTTTGAATTGTATCATTGGTTAACTTCATGTGAATATATTGTTCTTAAATGCTATATAATGATGAAACTTGCATGAGTGATGTGCTTCGAAGTTGTGTGCATTGAATATGAACAAGCTTGTGTGAAATTCAATTATATTCCTGTATGAGAAACAGTATGATTGTGTTGCATGGGCACTAATTTCATGTTTTCTGGAGTTAGTAATTATGGATACCGTCTTAATATTAATTCACATTATATGCTAGAGACAAGCAAAATGTTAGTTGGGGGGGTGTAATTACTCACTTAATTTGCATAATTAGACATTTTAATTTGTGCAATAGGGGTTATATTTTTAATTAAATGCCTAATTAATCTCAATATTTTAACATGGTGTCCTATTTATAATCTATGGGTCTTATCGAGCAATTTATAAATTTTTTGTATTTTTTTTATCGCAGAAAAATTATCAGGAGCTAAAATCAATAACAGTTTGTAATTCACGAATAACTTGTCATCTGAGCTCCGATCGAGACAATTTGAAATTCTAGAAAAATATGAGAAGATTATCTACAGCTTCCATGTTTTGAGTTTCGAGAGAAACGGGTTCTAGAAGGGTCAAAATTACCCTTGTTTTCCAAGAAACAAAAAAGAAAGAATATATATATATATATATATATATATATATATAATATACTGATGTGACCTAGCCATGCAGCCGAGTCGGATCCACTTGTTTAGGTCCTCTTTTGGGTGTACACGGGTAGGCCTCTCCCCCTCCCCTATTTATTTTTCTCTTCTCCCTCTTTTCTCACACAGCCCCCGAACCCTTCTCTATTTTCTCCCTATTCTCTACCAATCCCGCAACCCTCTTCTTTTTCTTCCCTTTGCTTCTTCCTCTCCCTTACTCTCTCTTTTCCTTTCTCCTTTCTCTCTTCTTCCTTTTTTCTTCCCCCAGCTACTCCCTGTGCTCCTGCAACCTAGCAGCTTCCAGCAAACCCAAACAGAAGCTGCTATCCATAGCTAGCCATTGCTCACGCCATCTGGTCCGAGTGCCTTCCTCCATTACTACTTGCTGGCAGCCCCGCTGACTCGAGAAGCCACTGCCACAGCTACTATCGTGGAACACACAGTCACCATCTCCGGCCTGCCAAGAACTCCCGGCTCCCCATTGCTGCAACCAAACCACTCCAAAAGACATTCTAGGAGCTGCGCCATCTCCTCCAGCTGCTGGCAGAACAACTAGCAACACCCCGAGCCCCTCTGCCGCCGAGAAGACTAGCCACCTAAGAGCCTCCTCCATCGTGGCTGCTACATGTCCTCTGCCCGAGCCATTCTTGGGATAATTCTCTCCTTCTACTTCTTTCATATTTTTTCTTTAGTTTATTATTGTTGTTAAATACTTAGATAATTTTTATACCTTGTTTGGCAAAATTTAAATTGAAGTTTTAATTTTTAATTCTCATTTGGTTATTAATATTTAAATTAAGATATTTTCTTTTCTTTGTCTTATTTTACATTATCATAAGGATTAATGTTGCTCAGGTTAATTTTTTACTAATTAAGACCCGATTTAGTTCTTAAATATATATATATATATATAAGAAAATAAAATTGTTTTTTTTTAGAAATTAAACTAGTTGTTCTTTTTAAAATTTAATTTTTGTTGAAGCTCGATTTAGTTTAGGGTTAGTCTTATTAAAGTTCGTAATTTTATCGTGTTCAGTTGTCATTTAAGTTGTTAAAGCGTTAAATTTTGTTGAGTTCTTGTTTACGTTTAAGTTTGATTTTGATTCAAGTTCTTGATTTTGTTGAAGGTTCAGTTTTTATGATTCGCGTTTGTGTTTGAGTGAGTCTTATTATTGCGTGTTTTAATTACGTGTTAAAGTTACCATATTTAGTTTCTATTCCAAATTTTAATGCATGTTTCGATGTCTGCCTAATTAGACGTAGGATTTCCGTTCTTGTTATTTAATTCAGTGCTTGCTAGGACTAGGGTTTAATTTACTAGTTCGTTTAATTTCTCAAAAGAAATTTCAAACAATCTTGAAAATCCCGAATCTGAACTGAGTTCGGTAAATTTTTATTTTCGATTGGAAAAATGTAAAATTTGAGATTAAACCACATTCCATGAGGAAACGATCTGGTTTTTGGGTTGAATATTACACGAAATAACTCCTATACTTGGGATAGTTTCTGAACTGCTTATTTTTCAAGTGAGTCAATTCTCGTTGGTAAAATACCTTGCATGTGCTTGAGTAGGAACAAAAAATGGTTTTATAATTATGGTTTCATTTGAACATAATGGATATATATATATATATATATATATATACGTGTGTGTGTGTGTGTGTGTGTGTATTGTACACAAATCTCATGTTGGCCACACACTACTTTAATGTATTCCATCCTTACTAAGATGTGTCTCAGCTGATAGTTGAATTTCATCTTTTCAGGACCTTCGCGGGATCGAGCTTAGGGAGCTTGGGGTCTGTTGTAGTATTTTTGTATAAAGAGAGAGGGTATAAACTTTGATTATGTTTTTTTTATGTTGTAATAAATTTATGTTTTCAGAGAGGTATATGGTTGTTTGCGAATACTAGATGTTGGGTTATGTTTTGAGATGTATATAGGTATGGAAACTCTAGTATATTTTTATTGAGGATACGTTGTTATTTCTGCTGCGTAATTGATATAGAGCCACATATTATGATATCAGATACAGGTGAGCAATATCGGAGATATATTTCATATAACACTTTGGACCCTGGTTTCGAGTTTGTGGCATTACAGAATGCATGCTTGTAGTTGATTTAGGTTGTTATATGCTAATTAATTGAACGTCATCTGCATGGCTAATGCGGACTTTGTGAATTGCATTCTGTAAAAACAACTAGGCATTGGTACATGCTCTTGTGAACTACATATTGAATCCTAAACACTATATGCTAAATTGAAATCATGTACAATCATTGCAAGGTTAAAATTCTTTGAATTTTCCTAGACACTCTAAGTTATATGCACATTCTATGTTCTTAGGAAAATCTAGTTCATGCACACCATTTGGTCTAAGCCATATATTATGAACTTCATTTAGGACCTAAATGGTTAATCATCCTCTTTTAATTTAAATATTGTAATTTTTGGTGTAATCCCAAGAGGGGGGTGAATTTGATATTTTAAAGTTCCTTGATTAAAATATCACAGCAATCAGTATTTCTCAATCTAAGTTCTTTCTAATCGAATATATATCTAGTAGATAAATGAATGCTTAAAAAATTACACAATTATCACAATTCCAATATATTCCCAATTAGACACTGATTAATATTCAAAACACACTAGAGATAATATTAGCAAATAAATGTAAGCATGCAAATACTGGAATGTAAAGAGTATAAGGTAAGAGTGACACGTGGTTTGTTATCGAGGTTCGACTACATTGCCTACATCCCCACCTCAAGCTAACCAACAAGAGGATTCACTAAATGCTCACTTAATCAGGCAGAGTGATGCCATTTACACTACTTTTTATGAGGCGGAGTCTCCTTGGTTTACTTATCGAGTGGAACCAAACCTACACCTTACAAGACGGTGTTTCCTAGCTCACCAAACCGAGCTAGAGCCAAACCAGTGCACCTTACATGCTAGTGCTTTCCTTTTCCAACCACACGTCAGATATATATATATATATATATATATATCTGTGTGTGTGTGTGTGTGTGTGTGTGAGAGAGAGAGAGAGAGAGAGAGAGAGAGAGAGAGAGAGAGTATGATCTTTGATTCAAGATATATTGTTCACTAAAAGTATTATCAAAATATCTTTTAGAACCCAAGTAATATCTCCAAAAAAAAAAAAAAAATCTTTCAAATATGAGGTGAAAGAGACATTAGGGTTTAGCTTGCCAAAATACTTTCCCAACAAAAGCACAATGCAAGCCTTTGAATCTTGCAATGAGCATGCAAAGATTCACAAGCTAAGGAGAGTCTTCCCAAGAAATATTTATAAATGAAACATTATGGAAGAAATCAAGTTTACTCACTAAAAATTGATTTTCAATAATGCAAGAATAAGTTAGAGTTTAAGCTTTGAAATGAATGTATAATGCTCACAAAAATGTGTACTCAATCTAGCTTCAAGTTGTAATCAATACGCAAATGAAGAAGATAAGTATATTGCTCTGCTCTAAAAGAAAATGCAAACAAATATGTGAAATAGAGTGAGATGAAATCTTGTATATGAGTGAATGGTAAGAATAGCACACAAAATTTTGAGAGAATTTTTTTTACATAAATATAGACTTCCCAAAAATTACAACCATTAGGGACATGGCGGGAATTTTAGAAATGTTTAATGACAAAAATGATTGTGTTTAATGCTAGCAAAATTCGGCAACCCGAGAGGGTCAGTCAACTAACGAAGGCGTCGGTTGACTTACCACATGAAAATTTAAGCCATTCAAAGAAGGTCGGTTGGCTGACCAAAGCGCCAGTTGGCTGGCCCGTGTAAATGTCAAATTTTTAGTGAGGCTTGGTCGGCTGGGCAAGATTTCGGCCGATTGGGCAAGGTGTAAGTCCACTGAGCCAAAGGCCAAGCCTTCGTGAGTTCAGTCAACTGAGGCTCTATTCAGTTCATTTTGGTCGATTGATTGAGCATTAAAAAATATCTAATAGCATATGGCTGGTTGATTGGGTATTTCAAGAATAAGGTCGACTAAGACAAGATAAAATTATAATTTTGCCTTTAAGGCAAGGTCGGTCGACTGAGCTGATTTGAACTTGAAACTTTCGATTAACTGAGCTGAGTGAAAACCTAATATATGTCCTTAAAACATTTACCCCTATATGTATGAGTATTTTATTTTAGTTAGGGAATTTTTCATGAAAAGTTTTGGGACCTAAGGTCAATCTATAGCCTTTGTTGAGATGTCATTCTCATCATGCATGAATGCATTATTATAGAACAATACTTAAATGCAATTACAATAAAAAATGAAATGTCTTCATTATTTGCTTTTCATGTTGTTATGTCATATGCTAGGTGAAGTGGTCTTTTAGCTCCTCATGGTTTTGATTGTACCTTGACCTTACGTGCCATCAAAGTGAGATATATGTTCAAGCACTAAATGCACAAGTTAGATACCTTGGACTTGTTATAATCAAAACGAGATAGGACTCACAAAGTCAACAAATATTACATACTTGATTATGGTCCATAAAACTATGAGTAAGTTCATAACATAGGGAAAGTTCACTTCATATGCACTCATTAAGTCAATTGAGTGGTGTCATTTTCATGTTGAATCCTAATAGCATAGCTATTGCATGATAATTGAATATAGCCTTAGTTGAATGTCGACTCTATGAGTCTGATCCCGTTTTGATTATGACATAACCAATGTTTCTCATTTGTGTACTGAGCTTTTTGAATAGGTTCATCCTTAGCATGCATTGTTGGTAGGAACTTAAGCAAGCCATACAGACTATGAAGATCAAGCTTCATTTATGGCATCTAAAGAATTGAAAGAATGAAGACCTATTTTCTATTGTATTTATATTCATTTTTATATTTGTTTATAATAATTTATATTGATCTGTAATAATCTCTGCATATCATGCATGTAGGTAATTGTAAGCTCAACATGATCGTAGATTGACCATAGGGACCAAAAGACCTTATGTCCCCACACAAATGCACAAAATAGTCCCCATAATCACTTATAATATCAGGGGAATTAGTTGAAGTGAAAATGGACTGAATAGGAAAAATTTGTGAGAGGTTGGGCGACTGAGCCCGTTGTGTTCAAAACACTTCGGGCACTCGAACAGTTGAGAAGTCAGTGGGTTGACTTGGTTTTGGGTGACCGAACTAAATATAAACATACCGTCTACAAACGAGCGAAACCCTAAACTGACTTTTTCCACCAACTTAGCCAACCGAACATTTACGTTCAAATTGGGCCTCGAGCGACCAAACATATGAGTTTGATTAACTGAATCATAGGTCGGGCGACTGAAATGCGAATAGAATGGAATCGTCTTAATTCAGCAAACTGAACCCAGACTCAGGCACCCGAACGTTCGAAACTTGCTTTTTTTAACTAAGTCTATTCGGGCGATCAAACCAAAGTTCAGCCACCCGAAAACTCTCGGGGTGTTTATTTTTTATCGAGGTTTAAATTGTTTAAATGTGGTTAATTTTTCTAAAAGGCTTTTAAACAATTCTAATAATGTCATATGAGTCCTTAATGGTCATAATTTGGGCAAATTATATATATATGGCCTCATTTGTGTTGATTAGCAGGAGATTAGTGAAGATCATTAGCATAAATCCTCTCAATCTCAAAAAGCTTATTTTGCCCAATCTTCTTTGAATCCTCTCATACACTCTTTCCTTTGATAAATTTTAGTATTGTGAGAGTGCTTATTGTGCTTATTGCTTTGATACAAATTGCTTAACACTCTCAACATTGTGCTTGATTGTTTGTTTATTTTTGAAAGTTAAGCAAAAAGTTATCCCACAGATTTTATTTGATAAATTTAGGGTTGGGAAAAACTCATTAGCTTGAGGATCTTTGCATTGTCATTACAAGATTCCTATAGCTATATTTTTGGTATGCAAATACTTTACAAGCTATATTATTTTTCAAACAACTTTTGTGCCTATTTCATTAAGGAAAATATTTTTGAGTTGATTTGAATATTTGATTACTGCATCTTTGAAAAGCCTAATCTAGCATTAAGATTTGATATATTTAGTTTCAAAGAAATAGCTTGTTAGAACACTCATGAGCATATTTGTGATTATATCTTGTTGAGTGTTGCTTGCACATAAATCACATCAGAGAGCTTACAATTCCTATATTGTTGATGTGTGGTTGATTGATTACATTTGGTATATATCTGCTTGATTGAGAAGCATAATCACAGTACCCAGTTTGTATTGTAATTCGGTTGTATTCCAGGCGTGGCCTGAGGGGGTGGTAATCTAACCCGTAAGGATCGGTAGGGCCTTCTCCACCCCACAAGGAGAGTTTGTAAAGGTTGAGGTTAGCCCAATGCTAATTGACCTAATTGTTTAGGTGCCACTTCACCCGTTAAGTGAGTTTATAGTTTAATCGTTATGCGAGTGTGCCAAAGCGGGGACGTAGGTAGGATTGGCCGAATCCAATATCATATTCGATGTCACTTTTAAATTTCTTACATTATATTCTACGTTGTGCTTGATTTAATTTCCCTACTGAATATACTGCATATCTGATTGTCACGACTTTGTATCTGGTTGAGAAATACTGAAATTGTGGTGCATGTACTGAAAATTGTTTGATATATGTATGCTGGATGGTATGCAATATGCAGATCTCCATGTGCTAAATGAATATATTCGATGTATGCTGAATCTTTGTGTGCATGAGAACAAACAAGAGAGCATGAGCTCTATTTTAAAAGAACATACCTTAATTTAACTATCTTATGGATTCAAATGAATCATATTTTTATTGTTTTTTTTTTTTTGTTTTTGAGCCTAAGACTCCTCTGAATACCATGAAAATCATATCCTACTTTTATGAATCTATGAATAGATATGGATTGTTCTTAGGTTTTATGAACACCTTTCATAACTTAATATTAGTCTTTTGTTGCATGTGTGTTCTATAAGAATGATTTTACTGGTTGCATGAAAATGACTTAATCAATATCCAATAGAATTGCTTAAAAGACTTAAATTGACTGCTTATATTGTGTTGACCTTATAGGTCACGCCCTAGTTTTGATAATGACAAATACTCTTGTATTTAATAAAGATCTAGTTCATGTGCAGGTCTATATTAGCAGATCATTAATGGCACGTAACAGATCAAAAGCTTGAAGACAATTTCATATTCCAAATTGTAATATCTCTAAGTGAAATTTGTCTGTAATAGTAATTAGGGTGTTTGGTTTGTAATAAGCACACACATCACATGCATGATTTATTTTGTAAGCTCACACTGAACCATGAATGAGACAGGACCGTAGAAAGACCTTAGGGTGCACCTTCAGTCGATCGACACCGGACTTTTTCGGTGTTTCCAAATTGGACCCTAAGTGACCTTAGGACACACACATATTCATATACATTTGTTAGGCACTTGATTAGGACTTGTTTGGTTCAATACGGGACCGAAATGCACACTTGGTGCACTTTTGGTCGACCGAAACCTGTAGTTCAAAAGGCCCTAGTCGACCGAACCAGCCCCGGGTCAACAGTTTGACCAAGGCCCGGTCAACCGAGACCTTATAGTTCATTTGACCCCGGTCGACCGAACCACCAAGGAGTCAACATTTTGACCTCCCGGTCGACCGACCAATTCTGTACTCCAACAACCTTGTCGACCAAAGGGTCTCGGGAAAATTCCCAGCGGTATAGTTGACCAAACCACACAGTTCAAAAAGGCTTGGTCGACCGAACCTCGGAAAAATTGGAAAATCACCCTGCTTCGGTCGACCGATCACTCAATTCAAAATACCCCTGGTCGACCGAGCTACTTGAGTCTTCGTCGACCGAACCATTTTTGGTCGACCGGACCTCTCGGGTTGCACCTATTTTTACCGCGGTTAATAATTTTTTAAACAGGGTTAAATCATTTTAAATGTCATTAAACTTTTCCAATAATCCCTAATAAGTCCCCAACGGTCAAAATTTTTAGTATGTCTATATATACTCTTTCATTTGGTGGATTAAGCACTGATTAGCAAAAAGATTAAGAAAATCTCTCTCAAGCCAAAATACTTATTTTTGCTTCTTATTACTCATACTCCTTTTGAAACCTACTCAAGCTTACCTTCTTCATTTATCTAAATCATTTGTAAGTGTATTGAGTATTATTGCTTAGAGGTTTGCTCTCTCATTTGTTGCATATTTGAATAGATCCTTTTTGAGAGCATAACCTAAGTTTTCTTAGGAGGCTTTTCCAATAAGCCTACCCTAAGAAAGACTTGTGGTGACTTCCCAAGTATTGCATTCTCATTGCAATAACTTAGGAAGTTCGTATTTGTTTGGGGCTTGCAAAAATACTTTAAAACTTATTCAAATATCTTGTGGTGTTCATATTGATATATTTGTGAAAAGGTATTTGTGTGTGTTATATTAATCTTTGTAGCAATATCCATTCAAATCTATATCATTTTCTAAAATACAAAGATTACTTATATCTTACAGACCAAGCATATATATATATATATATATATTCACGGGATTGACACATTCTATTGAGTGATATTATTGAGGCTTGTTTAATACTCTGTGTGAACACGTTTGTTTGAACACTCTAGAATACACAGATTATTATTGACACTCTCACGTGCCTACTACACTGATAGAAAACATTGTTGAGAGTTGACATATTTAGACCACACAGAGCTTACATTATTAAATCATCTGTGGTGCTTTGTGTTTGTGCGCATTTGTGGTACAAATCTGCTTTACGTGAAAGCACTCTTGTATTGTACCTTTGATTGTATATCTGAGAGATTCCAGGCATGGCCTGAGGGGGCGGTAATCCAGCCCGGTAAGGATTGGTGTAAAGGTTGAGGTCAGCCCTGTGGTAATTTGACCTGGTTTGTATAGGTGCTGCTCCACCCGTTTAAGTGAGTAAGGTATTGTGATAATCCTTGTGTTGGTTAGCCAAGGTGGGGACGTAGGCAGTTGGCCGAACCTCGATAACATATCTGCGTGTCATCTTCTCTTTACTGCTTTCTGGTGCATGTATGATTGTTTAAACTGCTTTATTTAATTTCTGGTATATTTACATTATTTGCACTAGATTGACCCTAGGCTTGTGAACATACTACTGTTAGGAGGAATACCTAGAAGATAAAATTTAAAAATACCAATTCACCCCCCCTCTTGGGATCACGCTAAAGCTAACATATTGTTCGACACTTATTGATATCAATCCTTGATAAGTATAAATGATTAACAGCATCTAAGCTAGTTACTCAGATAAAAAGGGAAAGCTTTTGAACTTAAAATTCTATCTTTTCACGTTCACCCATTCTTTGGCTTAGATTTCTTTTAAAAGCTTACTGTGGCATATATGTTTAAGTAAAAGGATTTTTATTACAATAAATCTTAAGTGAAAATATGTTGCTTAGACACAATTATTTTAGGCTTAGCCATATGATCTTGCATTATATTTTTTGATATTTAGGATCTATATGGTTGCTTTTTTAGGATTGAAGTACGAAATGTTTTTTCAATACTTACCAAAAAAATTTAAGCTTGCTTGACCTTAGTGTTAAAATTATTATACATAGGAAGCATAGTCCCTAGCACTCATTGATGATATTAAAAGGGAAATTTTTTACAAAATGCAATTTTTATGGCAAGAAATGAATTTGTCAAAGATAAATCTTATCTCTTGCTTTAAGTTTGTAAGTTTAAATGCATTCATGACATGTTCTATTTGTAATTTTCTAAAATTCAATTTATGTCATGAAGTTAAAAAATTTAAGGGCTTTGGTGTTCAAATGATCTTCTTAACAAAGGGGAGATATTTTAGCCCTTTTGCTAATGACTAAAGGGGGAGAAATTTTTGGAGAAAAATTTATCATATAATTTGCATCCTCCTACCCTTTTGTTGTTCACAATTGGAAATGATTTTTAAGCAAGAAGTTACTGTGACTGTGGTTCTTAACTATATTTTTAACACTCATAGTAAATGCTAAAATACATACATGATTCTTATTGTAAAGTTGTAAATTACTTATGTATATCGTGTGACTTTGTCATATCTGGACATATTTTCCAAAGTCAGCTTCAATACAAAATGCACATTGAACCAAAACGAACTCAAATTTTTCAACTTAAGAATTCAAAAGTCTTCAATTTGAATATGCTTGAACTATATTGACTATTCTGTTAAAATTATGCATATTGTAAGGGGGAGCCTTATCAGGCTCACCTTATTTTGCTCCTGTGTTTATCATCATCAAAAAGGGGGAGATTGTTAAACTTTTGAGTCCTAACCTGATTTGATAATGAAAAATCATAGCATTTTATTTGTGCGTTAAGTATTTGAACATGTTTATGTTTCAGTAAGCACAAATGACTGATGTAAGATGGAAGTAATGAAGCACTTACACGATCACATTTCTTGGCACATTCATAGGAATCTGAAAAGCAAAAGCTTGAAGACTTGTAATTTTCAATCATAATGTTTAAAGGTTTCAATTGTGCATTCATATCATTTGATTTAATATGAAGCTTGCCATTGACCATAGATTGACTTTAGGAACTTAAACCGTTCACTTAAAAATGATAAACAACTACAAAAGGTTTGAAATGATTTTGAAGTCAAAATTGGCCAAAAACTCATTTTTGTTAAATGGCCAGTTGACCAAATAATCAGCCTGGTCAACGGAATATAAGATGATCTAATTGGTGTGATCCTAAAGGGGGTGAATTAGGTATTTAAAAATTTATCCTATGTTCAATTCAAATCACAATCAATATTTCACAACCTAGGGTCTTTCTAAGTAGTCTCAAATCCCCTAATAAATCAAGTATGCAAATATTTAAGAATAAATATGGCATTCTCAATAAGCTAAATATTCGCAATCAAACACCATATCATATCCCATTTAAGAATTAAAAACGTGTATGTAAAATGGTTGGACGATGAATGTGAACATACACATGTGCAGTATATCTCATTTAATTTAATGTGTGCATGCAAATAATAATACCAATGAATAAATAGGCATACACATATAAAAATTAAAGTGCAGAAAATAAATGATATAGAGAGAGACACACACGATTTGTTATCGAGATTCAGCCAAACCAACCTACGTCCCCTCCTTGGGCATACCCCCCAGGGATTCCACTATCCCTGCTCACATAAATGGGTGGAGCATAAGCCATTTACAACCTCTCCTTACGAGACAAGGAATACCCCGACTACACTATCAATCAGAGCCATAACCTAGCAACACTTATGGGCGTTTCCAAGACCTAGCTCAATTACTAGACTGAGCCCAATTGGTCTCCCTTACGGGATGGAGACTTCCTAGTTTAATTTACTGGGCTGAACCCAATCGGTACATAAAAAAAAATGTACTTAATATATGCTTCTAAATACAAGAAGAGATGTACACAAATTAAAACAAAAACATGCACTCTAGTACAATATGAAATATGCTCAAGAGAGTAAGGGTTTTTTTATTAAAACAATATTTTCAATCTTTGAAATATGATGTGTATAATAAGCACTTCAAAGATTTAAACCCAAATAGAATGTTCCCCTAAAGATGTTTTTTTCAAATAAAATGTTGGAGAACCTAGGGTTTTGCATTCAAAGCATTTTGCACAAATATGATCTTGATTAAAAATGAAGTATGTAATGAGCACCTCAAAGATATTCAAATCCTCAAATGAAATATTTTCAAAACAAAGTATAAATGATTTTAAAGTTTTAGCTCAAAAATGAATTTGTCCAATAAAGCAAGATGAGCTTATGAATCTTGCAATGGAAGTGCAAAATATTCACAAGCAAGAACTTGGTTTTTCCCAAATGTTTATCATGAAAAATGTATAGGAAAAAACACTTAAGCATACTCTCCAGAATGATTTTCAAAAATAAAGAACAAGTGATAGTAAAACCTATGAATGTAAAAATAAATGCCCAAAAATAAAATGAATGCTCTCTTTCAAAGGTATTTTTCAAATGTATATATTGAAAGAGAGTGGGAGAGTGTAAAAAGAATTTACCCCAAAATGATTTTTGAAATAAAGGTGTATGTGGGGGAACTTTGATTAAGAAAAAATTTGAGAGAAAAGTTCAACTAATCAAAGTTATTAATCAAGCTAATGGAAGGGTATTTATAAAGTTCTAGAAAATATGACTGTTTGGGGACATGCTCAATATTTTCCAAATTGTTTAATTAAAAAATTAAATGTGATTAGCAATGGAAAATAACTTGAGCCCGGGAGGTTTACTCATCTGACCCTAGCATTGGTCGGCTGACCACACACAGCATATTTGAATATTTGAAGGGATTTGGTTGGTCAAGTAGAGGGTCGGTTCGCTGATCTAGGGCGATTTCCCTTTCTTCGTAGGTTCGGTTGGCTAGTCAAATGGCCGACTGGCTGAGATTTGAAGGCTAGTCAGCTGAGGCTATTTTGAAATCAAAAGGTCGGTCGGCCGGGGAAGGTAAAAACGGTCAAGTTCATAGGTCGGTCGACTGTGGAAGATAAGTTCAAAAAATGGTTGCTCGACCATGCTAAGTAAAACTTGGACTTCTGTCCTAATTGCATGGTAGGTCAACTGAGGCACTTCAAACGTGCATGGGATGGTCGATCAAGGGCAGTATAGAACTTAAGGTTGGATCAATTTTTGACCCTGAATGATTTAAAAACCTTGTAAAGTTTTAGCCTTTTATGAAAAATATTTTTTGTGAAAGTGTTGGGTGCCCTATGGTCAGTCTATGGATTGTCCTGAGCATTAACTCATATCATGCATGCAATGCATTATTACAGACCCAATATAAAAAATAAATGCAATACAAATTAAAACAAATGTCTTCTTCTTCTTCTTTTGCTCTTTAGTCTTCATGGAATACACCAGATTGTATTAGCTTTAAATACATTAGGCTTGCATTTCCATTCCTTTATGTGTGTGTTAAACTAATGGACTTGATCACACGCTAATTACACACATAAGTAACTTGTACTTTGTTAGCATCGAGACAATGATCAGACTCAAAAAGTCAACAATTTCCTCTTTTTTGATGATGACAAACGCACCAGAACAAAATGTATACAACCTGAAAAGCTCCCCCTAACAATATGCATAGCTTAAAAATATAGATAATATAACACAAGCATATCAATAAAAAAGGCATTAAAAATTAATTATGCATTTAGTTTTTGTCTTAAAGCACATAAAGCTCAGATATTTGCCCTTACATTATTTGTCCTAAAAAAATTTCCCCCTTTTGGTTTGGTCATTATCATTTTGCTCATAAGTTTCTCCCCTTTTTGGCATCAACAGAAAGGGCTAAGCTAAGAAGAAAATAATTTTAGCATTTAAAACATTTTTAGCTTAAAAGAGAAACTCCCCATTTTTGAAATATTTTTCAAATTACTTAGAAAAATTCTCTCCTTTTTTGGCATTTATTTTCACAAGGCAATATAATTGGTAAAAAAAAAATATGACATCATAACCATGGTCAGACAAAAAATATCCTTAAACCATTGCAATTTAAAACACCAAATGTAGGTTTGAGTATAGAAGTTGTCTAGCTAGTTCGCATGAATTTTCATATAAAATCAATGAACCAGTTATGCAGCACCCTTAAAAAAAATTTAATATATAAAAATTTCATGACACAAAATTTGTATAATAGTTTTAATACCACATTTCATGAGTTCATTGAAGCACATAGGCAAGAAATAAAATATATCCTACATAAAATCAACTCTTGCAATATATATATATATACCCTTTTGATGTTTTCAAAAAGAGCTGGGGACGATGCTTGTTGAAAAACAAACTTTAATTCAAAGATCAAGCAAGCAATATTTTTCTGGTTTAACATTCAAGCACAGAGCATAAATACCCAAAAAAAACCAATCATATAGATCCTAAAAATACAAAAACAATTTAAAACAAGGATCACATGGTAGAACCTAAGATACTGTGGTTAAGAAAAATATTTTCAATTAAAAGTTTCAATAAAAATTATCTTACTTTAAGTACACACCACATTACAACTTGATGCACATCTAAGCTTAATAATGGGTGAGCACAAGAAGATGGAAATGTAAGTTCAAAAACTTCCCCTATTGATTTGAATATGTGCTTAGAAGATATGGGTTTATGATTTACTGTGGGTAGAAGGGAATTCATTATACTAATCATACGGGCCACAGTAGCCTTCTGATATAAGCCTAGAGTGAGGAGAACAAAAGTAATGGAATTTTACAACATCTCCCCTTTTAAATTTAAGAACTAGCTTAGATAAAATTTATTGCTTATACTAATATCAATTGTGAAAAATCATTAAAATAGTATAAGCAACTATTTTTCATTCTTAACAGATTTTACTAGATATATGTTAAATAAATTGTACTTCACTAGTAAAATCATTTCTATAACACATATGCACTAGAAAGCTAACACTAAGTCATGTGCAAGGTGTTCATGTGTACTAGGAACAATCCATATCAAAGATGATTCAATGATGATAGGATATGATGTTCAGGGTACTTAAAAGAATTTATAACTCACAAAGTAAAATTAATGAAAATTTGAGTCCATGGGCAGTTGTTTTTAATCCTATTCTCAAGGATGGGGCTTAAACTCCTTGGTATATTCTTAAACACGCATAAGTACATTTATGATCAAGGATGAATTTCATTTAAGCACATTCAACATATTTTCATCCTTTATAACAAAACTTAGCATGCAAGAGAATATAGGCATTAAGCTCTTATTTATTTTTCTGAAGAAAAGGGCTTAAGCTCCCCTGTATATTTGCATGCATATGTACTTGCATTTAGATCAAGAATGGTTGTTCATTTAAGAGCATTCATCACATATTTATCCTTTCAAAGGATTTTAGTATGCAGCAAATATTAATCATTCAACACATGACATGACATATTGCGTTTCATTTAAAAACACGATAGCCAATCAATGCTATACTTTAAAGATTATGTAATAGGGGTTCAATATAAGAATAACACAACTCAAAACACACATTGAGTGTGTCCAATAAGAAAACTCCCCTTGAGTCATGTGACTCTCCTAGTTTATAGACCATCATCAAAACATGTGATGTGTGATTACAAGGATTATGCTTTACCATTTAGATCTTGAGTAAGAGTACATATCCCAAAGATTTGGACCAAATGGTGTCCATGAACTAGATTTTCCTAGAGTTAGAGGATATGTATACAATGAAAGGCATCCTAGGAAAATTCAAAGAGTTTTTGATTGTACATGTTTTTCAATTTAGCACATAGCATATATAAGATTCAACATGTACCAGCTTATTGAATTAAAATTTGCATGCATTTTCTAAAAAGATATTCCTAAGGTTTACCAGCATACATTTTATCATAATCGTTCTAGTACATGTTTTACGAATTTTGGAAAAATTCAAACAAAATTTCGGTAGCATGCCGTCTGTAAACAGAACATTTTCCCATTTTACCATATATCAAAAACCTGATAGATTCAAGCAAGCAATTCACGATAATCTGCATCATGCAGATATCATTTAGTATAAGCATGCAAGAACCTATATCCACTACTAACATGCAATTCACAATATTGTATCAGCCATGCAGTTGGCGTTCCAGATAAAGCATGCAATTCAGTAGTGTAGTAAATAAAAAAACGTTATTTGTCTATTAAATGAAACTACCATTTAGGCGAAGAATAGACAGTAAGCTTTTAGTTCAAAATATCGTACAATTAATTTTAATTGAATTATTAAGTCATCCATCAAATAATTTATCATTTATTAATCAATGGATAGAGGCATTTAGCATACTTTCAAATTATTTCAAAAAATATAGTCCATCCATTGAATATGATTCAAACTTTAAACAAAGAATGGATGGTGGCATTTAGTGCAAATAGCATAGAGGCACAAAATATAATCATAATAAAATGGTGTTTTGAAAATAAGCACATTCCCATAAATGGTTTATCATATGAACTTTAATTTTGCTGCTCCCCTTTAATTTTGCAACCTATTCGTCATTATCTTCTTCATCTTTTTATGCCATACAATTTAGCCAAATACTCTAGTTTTTCAATTTATTCAATCTTGGCTTTGAAATAACCCTAATAAGCCTATTTTGCATGTGAATGGCATGACTCAATTCTTTAAGCCACTAGAATTTTAGTTTTCATTAAGACACACTTGGCTTTCTTAGATTGGGTCTAAAAATTTATTCTGGAGGTAAAAAAAATGATTTAAACCTTTAAGCTTTGTTATGAGTTTAGGGTTATATGAGTTATAGTACTAAGATAAATTCCCTAAAGCTTAAACTGGTATGATGGAAAAAATATGCTATGCTTAAAAGTTTTAAACTTTAAGCATATATATATATATAACATTAAAAAATCTTTTGGCAAATAAATGTTCATTTGTCCATCTGAAGGGGATTTAATTTAAGCAATCCATAGCCAATATATTCAGATAACAACTAATCAAAAAATGTATATACCTTAAGTCTTCACTGAAGCTCTTATACTAGTTTGATTTTCCTAAGGTTTTTAGTATAATAAAAATATACTAAAAATTGAACTTTCAAGCATAAAACACTATTTAAGCATTTAAAACATCATAACCCCTTGTAGAATATGTTGGCCCGGTTGAGCATCTAGGGGGGGGGGTGAATAGATGTTTCTCGCGAATATGAAAATTTTCTACAAACACAAAAATCTTGCCAAGAACAAGTGCATAATATCACAATATAAAAGTGTAGCAAATGGTAATGAATGAGCAGTATAAAAGAAAGAGGAGAGAAGAGAAACATAACATTGCGATATTAACGTGGTTTGGCACCCCGCCTATGTCCACGCTTTGAGACCAACTCAAGGATTCCCAAAATCCACTACATGATCCTCCTTCAGGCGAAGAAACCAATACACACAACTGCTCACAAAGAGCTTTAACAAGGTACTCACTTAGAGATACCCTACAATGGCTCACAAAGGGCCTTTCTTTACAAGTAGTTAATAAGAGGTGAATACAATATTAAATGCTCCTTTAAGCTGAGTATCACCACAATATCCTCACACTATGTCCTTTTTTCAATGGAGTAAAAACAAGAGCAAGAGCAGCAAGAAGAGGGCAAGTGAGTATATAGGAAACCCTAGAATGAAAGCACAATAAATGATTTTAATAAGCAAATGAGATTTCTTGGTAAGAAGTAAATGCAATAACCCTTATTTAAATACCAAATGGGTGAGTTGGGTGCTGGAGAGCCGTTGGGCATTTATTGATGCAAGACAAGGGTAAAACTTGTTGTTCTGCTGCATTTAATGAACCCTGGAGCCCGACATTCGTTAACGAGATCTGTACTTCTTCGAAGAGCTCTTCAGTGTATTCATTGACAAAGCCTTGTGTTCGTCGACGAGTTGCCGATTTTGAATTCAAACAAGTCTTAGTTTCTTTTTGTCAACGAGAATCCTGTGTTCGTCGATGAGCTCTTCAATATATTCATTTACAAGCTCTTCAATATTTTCATCGATGAAGCCCTATTCTCATCGACGAGTTGCTGGTTCTAAATTCAGACAAGTCTTGGTTTCTTTTCGTCGATGAGAACCCGGTGTTCGTCGATGAGGGTATGTGTTATACTCATTGACGACGCCCTATGTTCATCGACGAGTCCCTTCTTACTTCTTTAGAAAAAAAATCCTTTTAAGTTCTAAGAAAGGTCCTTGTCTGTTTAAGGGTTTTTAGACACCTTAAGCAGCTTTACTTGTTTTCGTTGTGTGTGTGTGATATGCCCATTTCTCGCTCTTTATTTGAGTCACTCCATATACAAGGGATTTACAAAATAATCTCTTTCACTTTCACACTCAATCTTTAGAACACTTGCATATTATGTAGAGTCCATGAATGCTTTGAGTGGCTGAACTTTTGGTCATGTCACGAGTTGCTTCTAGCTTATTTGAAACTTATTTGCTTTGGTGCCATTCTATGCAGCTGAACATGACTAGAGTAAAAGGTTAGTAGCCTTAAAGAACTGCTAATGGGTTGTTGTCATCAAAACATAGTTGGAATGAAAGACCCTTAACCACTTGGTCTAACATTCTCCCCCTTTTGATGAAGGCAATCCATTAGTGTTCTTTTTGAAAGATATATGTTCTCCCTTACTAAATGTATAGGTTTAGAGTTGAAATAAATTCTCCCCCTTAATGTTTGTATTATATGAATGAAGATTTTATTTAAATTTTCGGCAGCATGTCGTCTATAAGTAAGACATTTCCTAAGTAATCTTGCATAAAATCGATATGTAATAGTCCAGTATCTCAATCATTGTAGTATTCAAGCATGTTGGTATAAAGATAGTGCGTTTATGTTCAATGATTTCAAAACTTGCTAAGTACAATAATCTCAGTGAAATACTAAATTACTACATTACTTGCAGTGACTACTAAGCTACTACACCAATTGGAAATACATCAGAATAAAAGCCTATATAAGCCTATATCTCTCCCCCTTTGCCATAATCAAAATTGAGGGATAACAAAAATGGAGGGCTACTCGCGCGGGTGACCAAGGCAGTCGAAAAGGGCAGCAAAGGAAGCGTCAATGGTGTCAAAACGAGTGCGGTTGGTGTTTTCTTGACTGGCAAGGGATGCATCTAGGGAATCAAAATGATTGCAGTGACGTATTTCAGACTGCATCATGGCGTGCTGAAGGCTGTCTAGGTGCTCCAGGATATGACCATAGGAAGTATCCTCATCCTCACCTTCTTCTTCGTCTTCTTCCACTATTGCAGCCTCAACTTCATTGATCGGAACTTGACCCTGCTCTAGGGCTTTGACCCACATTTTGGTTGCATCGTCTTTTTCAAAGTGCATGTGATGAAGGGTCACCTCGATGTATATATCCTTGGGTGTAATACGAAAGCAAGGCAAGCCAGCGCGGATGAGCTCAAAATGATCGAACTCGTGAGGAGACGACCATAGGGAAGGCAACCCCGCTGCCATTTGAGGCTCTCTTCCATATTCTGAACAAAGATGGAGGGCAAGTAAATACCATGCCCAACCCAGAGGCAGTAAATACTGAAAATATGGTCTAATGTGACCTAATCTCATCCACCGGTGCGAGGGCAAAGATTGTATGTGATCATGTGGTCGAGGAACCTAAATTCAACTATGAGGTCTTTGGATTTGGGGCAAGCAATGGAGGGAGTAATGAGCTTAAGTGCAGCGTGTGAGTCAAACCAGTCAAATCGTGTGGGCCAAGAAGCCTTGGGGAGGCCTAGGAGGGGATAATTGGCGCAACCAAGCACGGCGGAGAATGTGTCCTCGGAGTGTCGAATGATGGTCCCGCAAATTGTGGAGTAGGTGGCAATGTCGCGATGGGAGGGAACAAAATTGGCATAGAATTCACGAACCAAGTCCTCATAGACAAGCTCGTCTAGGTCGAAGAGAGCATCCCGCCCGAGGGCTTTAATTTTGGAGAGGAGAGTGGGAAAATGGGGCTAAAGAAATTTGGAGGGCACAATCTTCCCATAAATGATGTGCCACTTGAGAATGTTATTCTGATAGCGATAAGCGGCCTCTGGAGATACGAAATGGGGGTTGGAGTTTGTGGGGGCAGTCAGAGAAGGACTAGTGGTAGGACGATGAGAGGAGCCTTCACCGGCCTCGGTTTGAAGGTTATGACACTTCGGTCTGGGAGCCATTGAAGGATGAAGAAGAAAGAGAGAGCTGGAGATATGGAAGAGATGGTAGGCGTAGTGATGAGTGGAGAGCTAAGGAGAATGGAGGCTATGGAGAGTGTAGTGGTGAGAAAGAGAGAGAGGTAGAGTGAGGTAGAGGGTTGAGAGGGTGCTTGGGAAAAGATGGGTTGAGAGAAGGAGGGGAGAGAGAGACAGAGCGTCGAGAGGAAGGAGAGGGATCGAAAGAGGATGGCTAGGGTTTGCAAAAAGAAGAGGTTGTGCGAGTTGGAATATGAAGTGTCCCGATAGATTTCGTCGACGAGGCCTTGTGTTCATCGACGAAATTACGACAAATTTGATGATGAGACCCCTGTGTTCATCGACGAATATGATAGGCTTCTCGACGACGAATACCCTGTGTTCTTCGATGAGAGCAGAAAGAGAGAGAAAAAATTGAGTTAAGCGTAGGATGAGCTAAAGTATGGAGTAAGAACCAATATAAAGATCCTATGATATATCGCAAGGAGTACACATGCCTAGGGCATGCCGTATTTTGTGGAATCTTTCTTCATTGAGTGGCTTAGTTAGAATGTCGGCGAGTTGATTTTCAATAGGAACATAAACCAACTCAATGTCTCCCTTTCGAACATGGTCTCGAATAAAGTGGTGCATAATTTCAATATGCTTAGTTCTAGAATGGAGGCACGTATTTTTTGAAATGTTGATGGTACTAGTATTGTCACAATGGATTGGAGCACCCTTAACTAAGATTCAGAAGTCCTCAAGCTGTTGTTTCATGTATAATGCTTGAGCACAGCAGCTACCGGCTGCAATATACTCAGCCTTGGTGGTTGAGAGAGCTACGGTTGTTTTTTTTTTTTGCAAAACTAGGACACAAGAGAGTGTCCTAGGAAATTACATGTTCCACTAGTGCTTTTTCTATCGATTTTGCAACCACCATAGTTAGCATTAGAGTAGCATGTGAGGTCAAAGGGAGCATTCTTAGGATAGAAGAGTCCTAAGTCATGGGTGCCTGCTAAGTATCTAAAGATTCTTTTGACGGTATGAATATGAGATTCTTTGGGACAAGATTGGAATCTAGCGCATAGACAAACGCTGAACATTATATTGGGCCTGCTAGGAGTGAGGTACAACAAACTACCGATCATTCCACGATAAAGCTTTTGGTCAACATTTTTCCCTTTTTCATCAGCGTCAAACTTTGTTGTGATGCTCATAGGGGTTACCTTAGACTTACCCATTTCAAGACTGAATTTCTTTAACATGTCCTTAACGTATTTGGCTTGATTTATAAAGATTCCATGTTTCATTTGTTTAATTTCTAATCTTAGGAAGAATGTTAGTTTACCCATCATACTCATCTCAAATGTTTCCTACATGGTTTGAGCAAAATCTTGACACAACGTTTCATTGGTGGCACCGAAAATGATATCATCTACATAAATTTGTATGACTAGCATATCATTCTCCTTATGTTTTAAGAAAAGAGTAGTGTTGAATTTTCCTCTTGTGAACCCATTGTCTAGGAGAAATTTACTCAAACGCTCATATCATGCTCTTGGTGCTTACTTGAGTCTGTAAAGGGCTTTTGAGAGTTTGTATACATAATCGGGATGAGTGTGGCTCTCAAAGCCTAAAGGTTGCTTGACATATACTTCTTCATTTATGTATCCATTTAAAAATGTTCTTTTTACATCCATTTTAAATAACTTAAAGTTTTTGTAGCAAGCAAAGGCAAGTAACATTCTAATGGCTTCTAGTCTTGCCACAGGGGCATAGGTTTCATCATAGTCAATACCCTCTTGTTGGTTATACCCTTGGGCTACCAATCTAGCTTTGTTTCTAAAAATGTTCCCATCTTCATCTTTTTTATTCCTAAACACCCATTTGGTGCCAATTATTGTAGTATTTTTGGGTTTAAGAACTAAGTGCCATACTTTGTTTCTTTCAAATAGATCTAGTTCTTCTTGCATGACATTTATCTAATTTTCATCACTTTCAGCTTCCTCAAAGTTTTTTGTTTCTAGATGAGATACGAAAGTGATATGATTACATCCATTTCTTAGGTGAGATCTGGTGCTAACTCCTTGGGATGGGTTACCTATGATAAGATTAGTTGGGTGATTTTTTACAAACTTCCAAGCTCTAGGTAGTTCATGATTCTCTTCTTTTGGTTGATTAGGCTTTTGAGGAGATGATTCTAGATGATCAATGTTTGTATCCTGACAGTTTGTATCTTGATCATTATTTAACTTAAGTTGTTCTAATTCTTTTTCAATTCTAAAGGTGGTGACTTGATTATCTTCATCTATCTCAACCGGTGTTTTGGATGCGTGAGGGTTTGTTTCATCAAACACAACATGGGTTGACTCTTGAATAGTTTGAATTCTTTTGTTGAATACCCTATATGCTCTGCTATTCATGGCATATCCTATAAAAATTTCCTCATCGGATTTTGAATCAAATTTCACCAAATGATCCCTATCATTTAATATGAAACATTTACATCCAAAAACTTTAAAGCGTGAAATGTTAGGTTTCCTACCCTTCCATATCTCGTATGGGGTTTTCCCTAACTTGGATCTAATGATGACGTGGTTACTAACATAACAAGTTGTGCTAACGGCTTCTGCCCAGAAGTATTTTGGCAAGTTATGTTCGTTGAGTATTGTCCTAGCTATTTCTTGGAGTGTTCAATTTTTTCTTTCAACTACTCTGTTTTGTTATGGAGTTTTTGGTGTGGAGAAGTTGTGTGAATAGCCATTCTCGTTGCAAAAGTCTTCTAGTTCTTTATTTCTAAATCCTTTCCCTCTATCACTCCTAATGTGGACAATTGACATTCCCTTTTCATTTTGGACTTTTCCACAAAAACGAATGAATGCATTACAAGTGTCACTTTTGTTTGCAAGAAAAATTACCCATGAAAATCTTAAGAAGTCATCAACTATAACAAATGCATACAGCTTTCCACTAATACTAGCTATGTCATTAGGGCCAAATAAATCAAGATGGATTAACTCTAAGGGTCTTGACGTAGATATCATTTTCTTGGTTTTGAAAGAGATTTTAACTTGTTTTCCATATTAACATGCATCACAAATTTTGTCTTTCATATAATTTTCTTTTGGTAGGTCATTTACTAGTTCTTTGGATGAAAGTTTATGAAGTAGATCCATCCTTGCATGACCTAGTCTTCTATGCCATAACCAACAATTTTCATTAGTAATTGCTAAACATTTAACGTTACAAGTTTTGATGTCATCAAACTCAATTGTGTATATGTTGGATTCACGTTTTCCTACAAGGATGGTTTTTCCATTTAAATCATTTACTAAACATTTGGTGGATTGAAAAGTAATGTTTAACCCTTTATCACACAATTGACTAACACTTAACAAGTTGTGTTTGAGAGTATCTACAAGAGCAACATTTTCTATAGCCAAGGATGAATTACCTATTTTACCTTTACCGATGATTCTTCCTTTGGCATTGTCTCCAAATGTGACTAGTCCTTCCCTTTTGTAGGTGAGAGAGAGAAATTTGCTTGCATCTCCCGTCATGTGTCTTGGACATCCACTATTGATAAACCATCTATTTCTGATGGAGTCGGTCTTCAAGCATACCTGTACACAGCATTAAGTGACTTGTTTTGGTACCCACATTTTCTTGGGTCCTATGGGGTTAGTGTTTGTAATCACCCCTTTGTATTCATGTTTTTTCCTCTATTTTCCCTAAAGGGAAAAGTAAATCGTACATGACCTATTCTTTCACAACATAGGCCAACTTTTTTAGCATGTGAGGGGTTTGGTTTAGGTGCAGGGTTTTGCTTTGATGCAGAGCTCCTTTTAGCATAAAGATCTGCAAATCCTATTGATTCTGAAGATGATAGGTTGTATCCTAATTCTTCTTTGAAAATTCCAAAGCTTTGAGCTCCAAGTAACTTATCAAAATAGTACTGTTTTGATCTTCCACCTTCCTTTTCAATGTAGAGTTTTCTTGAAGAATTTCGATTATTTGTCTTTTCAAGCTTCCAACTTCCTTTTGAGAAGAATCTTTGCAATTTATGTATTCCTTAGTGAGCTTTTCATTTTCAAGACTAAGAGTTAGTGAGCTTTTCATTTTCAAGACTAAGAGATGCATTTTCTTCTTTCAAAGTGTCACATGAGCAGATTTTTTTTTGTTTGCATCTTGAATGATTTTCTTCTAAAAGTTTGAGTTTCTTTTTAGATGATTTTAATTCAATATAGAGTTTTCTACAATTTTCTTCTAGTTCTTCATAAAAAGGGAGATATTCATCATCAGAGTTTACCTCACTTTGTTCATCCGCCATGAGGTAAAAATGAGCAACTTCTTCCTCGATTTCTTCGTCGGTTGAGGTCCCATCCAGTTCATCCCATGCAGTTGCGTTCATTGCTTTGACCTTCTTTTTGTCTCCCTGTTTATTGTTGCCTTTGTTTTTGAAGAGAGGACAATTGGCCATGCGGTGCCTGATCTTTTTGCAATTGTAGCATCTTATGCTCGATTCTCCTTTTTCCTTTTGTTTTCCATTTCGTTTGTTCATCAGAAAATTCCTAAATTTTCTTGTAAGGAGGGCGACTTCATCATCATCATCATTTTCTTCCTCTTCTGTGAGCTATTTTTGCTTTCCGGCTTTTAGGGCAATTCTAGTAGCCTTCTTGAGTACTTCAGCTTCTGCGACAAAATTTGTCTTCTTGATCTCATAGGTCATAAGAGACCCGATCAGTTCATCAAGGGTGACCTTTGAGTGGTCCTTTGCTTCTTCAATTGCTGTGGACTTGGTGTGCCAAGATGCCATTAATGAGCGAAGGACTTTCTGCACATTGTCTTCCATAGAGTACTCTCTACCAAGAGCTTTTGGTCCATTTGTGATGTGTGTGAATAGAGTAAACATGGCAGTAATTGTCTCACCTTCTCCATTTTAAACATCTCATATTCTTTTACCAACATATAAGTTTTTGACCTTTTTACCTGGGTTGTACCTTCGTATGTCACCTGAAGCTTTTCCCACATTTCCTTATCCGTGTTGCATCCGCATATCCGGTTGTACTCTTCATCATTTACAGTGCAATAAAGGAAGTTCTTGTTCTTGAAGTTCAGTTGTGCTAGCTTTGCATCTGCCTTGGGAAGTTTTCCAATAGGTATGTCATCGCCTTCTTCGTTCCTGAAGGTGTAGTCTCCTTCAATGATAATGTTCCACATTTGGTAGTCATAGGCCTAGATGAAGATTGACATTCGATCTTTCCATGCCAGGTAGTTAGCTCCACAAAATTTGGGGGGACGGTCCACAAATTGACCTTGGGCAAACATATTCGCCATATTGATCTTTTCGCCTGGGAGTTACTTTGAAATTCAGCAACTGGCACTTTGATACCACTTATTGGCCCGGTTAAGAGTCTAAAGGGGGGGGGTGAATAGACGTTTCTTGCGGATATTCAAATTTTCTACAAACACAAAAATTTTTCCAAGAACGAATGCATAATCTCACAATATAAAAGTGTAGCAAATGGTAATGAATAAGCAGTATAAAAGAGAGAGGAGAGAAGAGAAATTTAACACGGTGATATTAACGTCGTTCGGCACCCCGCCTACATCCACGCCTTGAGACCAACTCAAGGATTCCCAAAATCCACTATACGATCCTCCTTCAGGTAGAGAAGCCAATACACACAACTGCTCACAAAGAGCTTTAACAAGGTACTCACTTAGAGATACCCTACAATGGCTCACAAAGGGCCTTTCTTTACAAGTAGTTGATAAGAGGTGAATACAATATTAAATGCTCCCTTTGAGCTGAGTATCACCACAATATCCTCACACTATATCCTCTTTTCAATGGAGTAAAAACAAGAGCAAGGGCAGCAAGAAGAGGGCAAGTAAGTATATGGGAAACACTAGAATGAAAGCACAATAAATGATCTTAATAAGTAAATGAGCTTTCTTGGTAAGAAGTAAATGCAATAACCCTTATTTAAACACCAAATGGGCGAGTTGGGAGCTGGAGAGCCGTTGGGAATTTATTGATGCAAGATAAGGGTAAAACTAGCAGTTCTACTGCACTTAATGAACCTTGGAGCCTAACATTTGTCGACAAGATCTGTACTTGGTCGACAAACTATTCAGTGTATTCGTCGATGAACCCTTGTGTTCATCGATGAGTTGTTGGTTCTAAATTCAGACAAGTCTCGGTTTCTTTTCATCAACGAGAACCCTGTGTTCGTCGACAAGCTTTTCAATATATTCGTCGACGAAGCCCTGTGTTCGTCGATGAGTTGCTGGTTTTGAATCAGACAAGTCTCGATTTCTTTTCGTTGACGAGAACCCTTGTGTTCGTCAACGAGAGTATGTGTTATACTCATCGACGAAGCCCTGTGTTCGTCGACGAGTCTCTTCTTACTTCTTTAGAAAAGAAATCCTTTTAAGTTTTAAGAAAGGTCCTTGTATGTTTAAGGGTTTTTAGACACCTTAAGTAGCTTTACTTGTTTTTTTTTGTGTGTGTATGATATGCCCATTTCATGCTCTTTATTTGAGTCACTCCATATACAAGGGATTTACAAAATAATCTCTCTCACTTTCACACTCAATCTTTAGAACACTTGCATATTATGTAGAGTCCATGAATGCTTTGAGTGGCTGAACTTTTGGTCATGTCACGAGTTGCTTCTAGCTTATTTGAAACTTATTTTCTTTGGTGTCATTCTATGCAGCTGAACACAACTAGAGAAAAAGGTTAGTAGCCTTAAAGAACTATTAATGGGTTGTTGTCATCAAAACATAGTTGGAATGATAGACCCTTAACCACTTGGTCTAACAGAATATATCCTAATAAACATCTTTTGAGAATAAATAATTTTTTTTTAAATGCGCCCCATAAGATATCATGCTTCTATAAAAAATTTTTTTTATCATGATTCATATAAAAATTTAACACAAGATATATCATACAAATCATGACATGAAATAGACAATAAAATAGAAGGAGGAAAATATATACCTTTTCATTTTACTCATTTTTAATCGTCTAAGCTCAGAGTGGTATTCCTCTCTCTCTCTCTCTCTGTTTTTCTATGCTTCTTATGGTTCCAAATTTTCCTTAGTACTACTATATGACATAAACTTTGCACAAGTATTAGTAGCTAAGACACGATATAAAATATGCATGACACTCAAATAATATGCATAAAGTTCACATCATGCTCATTCAAAAACATTTTCATGGTTGGGAAACTTTGCATTTCAAAATCATTTTCAATGGGATATAAATGTTTTTTAACAATCACTTTCCAAATCCTCCAAACAATTGATTTTACAAAAAATATTTTCATTTTCCAAATAGTATAATCTACACAGTAAAAGCAAGTAGAGGATTCGCAAAGGATTGACCTTCAAAATAGGGATACACCGAAATTAGTCATTGCAATCTTTATGCAAATAGTGGTTAAACTTATTGCAACTAGGCTCTGATACCAATTGATGTAATTGGTGTGATCCAAGAGGGGAGTGAATTAGGTATTTAAAAATTTCTCCTATATTGAATTCAAATCATAATCAATATTGCACAACCTACAGTCTTTCTAAGCAGTCTCAAATCCCCCAATAAATCAAGTATGCAAATATTTAAGAATAAATATGGCATTCTCAACAAACTAAATATTTGCATACAGACACCATATCATATCCTATTTAAGAATTAAAAATGTGTATGTAAAATGGTTGGGCGATGAATGCAAACATACATTTGTGCAGCATATCTCATTTAATTTAATGTGTGCATGCAAATAATTAGAGTAATAAATAAACAGGCATACACATATGAAAATTAAAGTGCACAAAATGAATGAAATAGAGAGAGAGAGAGAGAGAGAGAGAGAGAGAGAGAGAGAGAGAGAGAGAGATGATTTGTTATCAAGGTTCGGCCAAACTAGCCTACGTCTCTGCCTTGGGCGTGCCCCCCAAGGATTCCACTATCCCTGCTAACTTAAATGGGCGGAGCAGAAGCCGTTTACAACCTCTCTTTATAGGGTGAGGAATACCCCAACTACACTCACCGGACGGGGCCATAACCTAGCAACACTTTATGGGCAGTGCCAAGACCCAGCTTAATTACCATATTGAGACCAACTTGTCTCCCTTACGGGGCAGAGACTCCTCAGTTCAATTTACTGGGCTAAACCAAACCGACCTCCTATACGGGGCTCTCTCCCCAATTAAATTTATGGGCTGAACCCAACCGGTACATAAATTTTTTTATTTTTTTTATATATATAATACATGCTTCTAAATACAAGTAGAGATGTACACAAATTAAAGCTCAGACATGCACTCTAGCATGATATTAAATATGCTCAAGAGAGTAAGGTTGTTTTTCTTAAAATGATATTTTCAATCTTTGAAAAATGATGTGTATAATAAGCACTTCAAAGATTTAAACTCAAATAAAACATTCTCCTAAAGATGTTTTTTCAAATAAAATGTAGGAAAACTTAGGGTTTTGCTTTCAAAGCATTTTGCACAAATATAATCTTTGATTAAAAATGAAGTATGCAATGAGCACCTCAAAGATCTTCAAGTCCTCAAATGAAATCTCCAAAAAATATTTTCAAAACAAAGTATAAGAGATTTTATAGTTTTAGCTCAACAAGGAATTTGTGCAATAAAGCAAGATGAGCTTATGAATCTTGCAATGGAAGTGCAAGAGATTTACAAATAAGAACTTGGTTTTTTCCCAAATTTTTATCAAGAAAAATGTATGGGAAAAAACAATTAAACATACCCTCAAGAATGATTTTAAAAAATAAAGAACAAGTGAGTGTAAATGCCATGGATGTAAAAATAAATACCCAAAAATAAAATGAATGCTCTCTTTCAAAGGTATTTTTCAAATGTATATGTTGAAAGAGAGTGAGAGAGTGTAAAAAGAATTTATGGCAAAATGATTTTTCAAATAAAGATGTATGTGGGGGAACTTTGATTAAGAAAAAATTTGAGAGAAAAGTTTGGCTAATCAAAGTTACTAATCAAGCTAATGGAAGGGGTATTTATAGAATTCTAGAACATATGACCGTTTAGGGCCACGCTCAGTATTTTTCAAATTGTTTAATTAAAAATTAAATGTGATTAACGCTAGAAAATAATCAGAACTCGAGATGTTCAGTCAGCTAGCCAAATGATCGATCGGATAAGCCTTGAAGGCCGGTCAGCTGAGGCTATTTTGAACTGAGAAGGTCAATCGGCCGAGGAAGGTAAAAAGGGTCAAGCTCATAGGTCAATCGACTATGAAAAATAAGTTCAAAAAATGGTTGGTCGACTGAGCTAAGTCAAACTTTGACTACTGTCCTAATTGCATGGTTGGTCGACTAAGGCACTTTGAACGTGCATGGGACAGTCGACCGAGGGTAGTGAAAAACTTAAGGTTGGCCTAATTGTTGACCCTAAATGATTTGAATGCCATGTAAAGTTTTAGCTTTTTATGAAAAATGTTTTTTGTGAAAGTGTTGGGTGCCCTAAGGTCACTCTATGGGTCATCCTGAGCATTAAGTCATGTCATGCATGCAATGCATTATTACAAACCCAATATAAAAAATAAATGCAGTACAAATGAAAACAAATGTCTTCTTCTACTTTTTTTGTTCTTCAATCTTCATGGAATATGCTAGATCATATAGGCTTTAAATCCTTTAGGCTTCCATTTCCATTCACTTATGTGTGTGTTAAGTTAGCAAACCTTATCACATGCTAAATACAACATAAGTAACTTGTGCATTTTCAGCATCAAAATAGGGATTGGACTCAGGTTGTCAATAGAAGAAATGGTCGAAACTCATTTTTGTTGAAGGCTCGATAGATTGGATCATAAGCCCAGTTGATTGATCTTCATACAAGGATAATCCAGCAGACCAGATCATATGCCTAGTTGACCAAACTGCGCTAAAAGGGAAATTGCCCTTTTGGCCAGTCGACCAAACCTTGGGTCAATCGACCGGAACTCTCGGGTTCTTGCTTTTATAGGCATAAAACGGTCATAAAATTCAAAATATATTATTATTATTATTATTATTATGCCCAACAGTCATATAATGGCCATATTTTGATTTAGGTTATAAATACCTTGCCCAATCGCTTGGAGAAGAAGAGAGAATTATATTGAAAGCATACTTGAATATTCTTTGATTCTTGTTTATATTTCAAACTCATTTTGAAGATCAAATTCATATTTCTCCTACTTTCTTTTTGAAAACTCTTTTGGAGAAAATATTTTGAGTCATTCAAGAAAGCATTGAGCATATATTAACTTATATATACTGGCATCAAAGGCTTCTTATTCTTGATATTTAAAAGGTCAATCTTGAGAAAATCATTTTCCATATTCTCATTTTCTTGCAAAAATACTTTTGAGAGAAATATCGTAACTGTACTGAGCTTCATATTTAAAATCATTTGAGAGTGCATTTAGAAGTTCTTCATTGTACAAATCAACTCTTGAAGGAGTATTCGTTGTACGTAAAATTATTTTCAAATCATTCCTTTGCGGTTCGGGTGCTGAACCGTGCCAAGTGAGAGTATATCACTTTGAGAGGTGTCTCTGCCTATAAAGAGGGATTATAGTGTGAATTGTACCGAGTGGGGAAAATATCGCTCGGAGAGGTGTCTGCACCTATAAGGAGGGATTACGGTGTGTGTCGTACCAAGCGAGGGTAGCTTCTCCGCCTGTAAGGAGGGATTGTAGTGGTGGCTTCACCCAATTTAAAGGAGTGTTATAGTAGAAATCTTCGGGTGCTTTGCTTGAGGTAAGGACATAGGCGAGAATAGCCAAACCTTGTAAATCTTGGTATCATTCTCTCTAACCCTACTTTTTATATTTCTGCACGTGCATGATTGTATATATATTGTTGTGATTGTTTTACATAAATACTTTATTTTGATTGGAATATTATTGGTGAATCAGTAAAATAATTAGCCAAAGTTAAAAAAAAAAAAAACCAATTCACCCCCCTCTTGGAATTACACCAATCCTCACAATTGTCTTTTATTATTAGTTTCTGCTTTGCTTTAGTTTTGTTATATATTCAATAGCAATAGTTGTTGTATTGGTATTTGACATAAGTGCGGTGTGTGCAGAACACAAATGATTTTCCCTCCACCCTCAGTACACTTTAAACTATTTATTTTCCCAATCCTCCAGTTATCAAATGAATCTTTTCAAAAATACTCTCCATGTGACATTTTTAAAAATGATACTTTGACAGTAGGGAAACAACATTCAATAGATCATGGCCTTAAATTTGCAATAAATATATTAAAATAGTAGAAATTTCCACTTTCCATTATCTTCAACCACAAAACAGCAAATCGATTTCCATATGAGAAAAGAGGAGGTGGAACCCTAGCCGTTCTCTCACACAGCCGTTGGCGCACTACTCGTTCTCTCCCATAGACACCGGTGCACTACCTTTCCCTATGTAACCCTAGCCACTCAGTCACATAGTCACCAACGCACCCAAAGCCGCTTGTGCACTACCCGTTCACTCCCATGGACATTGGGGCACTACCCGTTCCTAATGTAACCCTTACTATTCACTTACATAGACATCGATGGTGTCCACTGTCCCTGGCAACCCTTCATAACCAAGAACCTTTCGTAACACAATCACTGATAACCCTTCTAAAACCGTCTACCACTCATGAGACCCTCTCACTATTGCTCACCGATTCAAATCAACTAACGTTGTCATTGTTGCCCATTGCAAACATTGTCGTTGTCGCTCATCATCAGCGCTGCTGTTGATGCCGCCGCCCATCGTTGCCATTGCAGCACATCTTTGCCACTGCCGTTGACATCGTTGCCACTGCCACTTCCGAAGGAGAAAGCCTTGCCGCTACCGCCCATCGTTGTCATTGTAGCACTTCTTCACCATTGTCATTGACATCATCATCACTGCTGTTACCAACGTTGTCGCCACCTTCTTTCAGAATTGCAGCCTCTCTATCGAAAGGAACTAACCATTGCCTTCTCCACCCCTCACTGAACTACTTGTTGCTGCTATTGAAAGGCGGCACTTGAAGAAGGTTTGGATTTTTATTTTTTGTTTCTTGTTAGATGTATGGTTGAATTTGCTAGCCAAAGGGTTCAGACATGGAGGCTAACCCTCCCCCTTTTTTGGCACCATCTTTGGTGGCAGTTGCGATTGTTAAAAAATCCTTTACACATCTTCAAGTTTTAAACTCCCCTTAAGACATCCAATTGAGATTCATGGTGAAAAAGGGCTTTGTTTTTTATGAATCCGAGATGGTTAAGATTGCTTGTTGGCCTAACTAGTCTTTTCAATCTTGTTTTGATGATAACAATGTGAAGGATGCTTTAACATGTGGTGTTGAGTGATTTGATTTCAGATCTAGGTAAAAAGACACTCACAGTTGATAAGCTAAAGATCAATGTCAATCTAGTGGAAGCTCCTCAGAATATTGAAGCAATAAACAATAAATGAAGAGGTTAAAGGCCATGCAAATCTTAAAGTCAAAAGTGAACCTCGAGAGGAGGCTGAAGGACTTAGTGATTAAGGAGACCATGATTAGCATGATTGCTGTAAGTACTTCAAAGTCAATGATATTTAAATATGTGAAGCTCCTTAAGAATCAAAGACCCAGAGATCATTATTTGAAAAACTCTTAAAAATGTTTTTAAAATGTTCCAGTTAAGTTTTTCAAGTAAACTAGAGTTTTTTAGATAGTCAAAATCGAGAATTTTTGACTTGTGGGAAGATTGTCAAAATTAAGAATATTTGAATTTCAAACTTGTGAGGAGATTGTCAAAATTGAGAATTTTTTACTTGCGGGAAGATTGTCAAAATTAAAAATCTTTGAATTTCAAACTTGTGGGAAAATGTTCAAAATTAATTTTATAATTTAATTTTTTTTTTTGAAAAGTTACCTAAATGGAAGATTTTCAAAAAATAATTCTATAATTTAATATTTTTTGAAAAATTTGCCTAAATGGAAGATTTTCAAAATTAATTCTATAATTTAACACTTTTTGAAAAGTTACCTAAATGCTTCATGTTAAATGAGAAAACTTTTCTTTGAAAAAGTCTATAAATACCTCCTTTGAGCAATGAAAAAATACAGAAGCAAACGTAGAAAAAAGATCAAACGAGCAATACGCTGGAGTTATATACGATCCCTGCACTCAAATTCTCCCAAAAGTTTTGTGTGCTCATATCATTTTTCAGGAGAAAAACTATACGATATTGGTGGATTGAAAAACAAGAGATTGATTCTGAATTGCATTCAAATCTTTTTTAAGAACCATTGGTGACTTCTAAAACTTTAAAGCCTCACATTTTCTATTAAGCTTTGGTTTTTGAAGTACGATTAGAATTTAATTTGTACAACATGCTCTGAATTGTGAGAGTGTTTTTGTACGTAGATCTATTTCTTTCATCTTGATCTTTGACGGTTCAAAGGTTTGTTTGAACGTTGGACCAAGTGCTAGTTGTTGCTTGGAGAGGTTTCTCTTCGTAAAAAACAAAAGAGGGTAATTGTTGTAAGGTTTTTGTTCCACTCGGAAGGAACAAGGTATAGTGAATTCCTTAGGTGGTTGACCTAAGGCGAGGACGTAGGCTGGGGTAAGCTGAACCTCGTAAAAGTGGCGGTGTCACTCTCTTTCCCATACTCTCTTTTACATTTCAGCAACAATATAACCTGTATGGATGTTTTAATATTTTTAATCATAAAGTAATGCATATTGGAAATTAAGTAAATCCAAAGTCTAATTTGTTTTTGGGCTTGTGGAAACCAAAAGGGAGTACATTGGTTAATCGATCTTTTGCAGAAACCGAAAGGAAGTACGTTGATTGGTTAACATCTCAAAACCTATTAGCTAAAGGTTTTTTTAAATTCTGATATTAAAAAGGTGCTTGGATGTCATTTTATTATTCAAATTTGAAAGCCAACTACAGGAACTTCACATTCATATAAAGGTTCGCTAAATATTCCAAATTGATTTCTTGGTGTATGGTTGTTTTTCTTGAATAGTTGATTAATTGATTGTGGTTGTTGTGATTATGGATTAATTAGAGGAAATAGGAGTTTGTGTGGATTACTCAGTTAACAAGAATACAAGAAAGCCTTAAAAGATTATAAAAAGGAACAAAAAGGATCTAAGGAATTTTTAAAAGACCCAATTCACCCCCCTCTTGGGACTACACCTTAGGTTTCAATTGGTATTAGAGCTCGATTATAGCAAAACCTAACAAGTAGCTATATAAAGATCAAATTAGCACAAATAGGAGTAGCTTCCTTTGGTGAGGCTCAATCCTCAACTAGGCTACCCATTTTTTGTGGATTAAATTACACCTTTTGGAAGCAACGAATGAGAATCTACTTTCAAACAATGGACTGGAAGGCATGGAATGTTGTCAGAAATGGAAATTTAATCCCCACTAAACTAGTTGATGGAAAAGAAGTACCTAAAGAAGATAGAGAACTAAATGACTAAGATTACAAAATGTTGCAAATTAACTTAAGTGCAATAAACGCCTTATACTGTGCATTTGATGATGAATTCAATAGAGTAATGGCATGTAAAACAGCCAAAGAAATTTGGGATAAATTGGAAGTAACCTATGAAGGCACAGTAGATGTTAGGGAAAGTAGAATCGATATGTTAACCAGTGAATATGAAGCTTTTAGGATGAACACCGATGAAAGTATAACAAGCATGTACACTAGGTTCACACATATCACAAGCTCACTAAGTGCCTTAGGAAAAAAATATTCTACCCATGAGATGATCCGAAAAATTCTAAGAGCACTTCCACCTATTTGGGAACCAAAAGCCACAACCATTATGGAAGGGAGAAATCTTAAAACAACTTCCTTAGATGAACTCATAGGATCTCTTCTAACCTATGAAATGATGTTGAAAGAAAGAAGCACTGAAAACAAAAATAAGAAGTCTATAGCTTTAAAAGCTTTGAAAGAATAATCAAGTGAGGAAGATAATAAATCTAGTGAATTAGAAGATGAGGACTTAGCTCTCAAAACTAAAAGACTTGGAAAATTCTTAAAAAGAAACAAAAAATTCGCTAGAAAATTTAATGGATCGAAAGCTGAAAAAGGAGAAAGTAATAAAAAAGAATACAAAAACAAAAATGATCCTCCCACTTGCTATCATTGTAAAAAGGTCGGGTACATCAAACTAGAATGCCCACAACTAAAGAAGGAAAAGAACAAAAAGAAGCCTGCAATGAAGGCAACTTGGGATGACACTAGTTTGAGTGAATCGGAAAGTGAGTCAAGTGATCGAGAAGTAGCAAACATGTGCTTCATAGTGCATAAAGAAGAGGTAAACTCTTATTATTATCTCTCTAAAGATTCGTGTAATGAATCTCATAGTAATTCGTGTGAAAGTATGCCCTCTTACAAAGAACTTCAAGCTGAATTGCTCTTTCTACATAACAAGTTTATTAAAGTCTCAGAGAGGAACACAAGCTTGAAACAACAAAACAAAGCACTTAGAAATCAACTTGGATCCGCAAAACTTGTTGAAGAAGAAAAAGACTTAAAGATTGAAGAACTTGAGAAGAAAGTAGATAACTTGTCTCAAAAATTAGCTAAGTCTCAAGTAAATGAAGATAGTAAAAAAGTGCAAGAAATAAATGATCACAAAAACCAAATTCAAGAGAAAGAAAAAGTCATCTACAACTTTACGAAAGGTAAAGATAACTTCGAAAAGATGGTAGGACAACAAAGGGTGGAAAACAACAAAGAATGAATTGGTTATAATGGAGTACCAAACAAAAGAAAGAAAAACTTGTTTATGGGATATTTTGTAAATTAATCTAAATATTATGCAAGCACTTCATCAACGAATATTCATGAGCACACCACTTGCTACATGTGCAAAAATAAATGACACATAATGTTTAGTTGTCCACTTAGGAAAAAGTATATTAAAGTAAAGAATCAGTGTAAGATAAATGCTAAAACTAGGCAAAAGTAACAACTTAAATCCTTTCTTGTAGGTTTGCTTTAGGACCACTCCATCTAAGGATAAATGGTACTTGGATGGCAGATGTTCAAGGCATATAACAGGAGATAAATCTAAGTTCACCTCTCTCACTCAAAAGGATGGAGGATTAGTAACCTTCAGTGACAATGTAAAAGGCAAGATCATTGGAATTGGTAAAATAGGTAAAGACTCTTCACTTACTATAGATGATGTCTTGTTAGTAGATGGTCTAAAGCATAATTTACTAAGCATTAGTCAAATTAGCGACAAAGGATTTGAAATAATGTTTAAGAGAGAAAAATGCATAATTCAAGATTCTAAGGATCAAAAGACATTATTCACTACACTTAGAATGAACAATGTACATTGCATAAACCTTGATAGCTTCATCTCTCAAGACATAACTTGCTTAGCAGCTATGAGCAAGAATAGTTGGCTTTGGCATAGGAGGTTAGGACATGCAAGCATGGATCTTATATCCAAGCTCTCTAAAAAGACTTTAGTTAAAGGCTTGCCTAACACCAAATTTGTCAAAGATAAAGTGTGTGATGCTTGTAAATTAGGAAAACAAATCAAGAAAAGCTTCAAAAAGAAGAAACATATATCAACTAGTAGACCTCTAGAACTCATACACTTAGACTTGTTTAGTCTTACTAGAACCCAAAGTTTAGGAGGAAAACAATACGCCTTCGTTACCGTTGATGATTACTCAAGATACACATGGGTGTTGTTCTTAGCTAACAAACAAGAAGGTTGCAACTCATTAATCATTTTATGTCAGAAGCTTCAAAATAAGAAAGGGTATAATGTCTCAAATATTAGAAGTGACCAAGGAAGAGAATTTAAGAATCAAGATGTTGAAAATTTTTGTATTGAACATGACATAAATCACAACTTTTCAGCACCTAGAACCCCACAACAAAATGGAGTTGTGGAAAGGAAAAATAGAACCCTCCAAGAAATGGCAAGGACTATGCTTAATGAAAATAACCTACCCAAATATTTTTGGGCCGAAGTAGTAACTACAGCTAGTTATATAATTAATAGGGTTTCCATTAGATCAAACATAAATAAGACACCCTATGAATTGTGGAAAGGAAGAAGGACTAACATAAATTACCTTCATGTCTTTGGATGTAAGTGTTTCATCCTAAAAAACAAAGACAACTTAGAAAAATTTGATGCTAAATCGGATGAAGGCATTTTCCTAGGATACTCCACAAATAGTAAAGCCTATAGAGTCTACAACAAAAGAACATTAACCATAGTTGAATCAAGTCACGTAGACTTTTGACTTTGATGAATCTAACCCTTTTTTAAGAGAAGTCAAAAATGAAGAAAAAGATGATATGTCCAAAAAGGAGGATGAGATAGAAATCAAGGAAGAAAAGGAAATAAACAAAGAAAATTCAAAAGTTGAACTCATAGAAAATATGGAATTACCAAGAGAATGGAAGTATAAGAAAGATCACCCTTAAGAACAAATTATAGGTGAACCATCTAGAGGTGTGACTACTAGATCTTCACTAAAGAGCCTTTACAATCATTATGCATTCATATCCCAAAATGAACCTAAAGATGTTGAAGAATCCCTTAAGGATGAATCTTGGGTAGTTGCAATGCAAGAAGAATTAAACCAATTGGAAAGAAGCCAAGTATGGAAATTAGTACCCAAACCAGAAAATCATTCGATTATAGGAACAACATAGGTATTTAGAAATAAAAAGGATGAAAATTGTATAATCACTAGAAAAAAAGTTAAACTTGTAGCAAAGGGGTACAATCAAGAAGAAGAAATATACTATGATGAAACCTTTGCCCCCATAGCTAGAATAGAAGCTATTAGAATGTTGTTAGCCTATGCTTCCTACAAAGAATTTAAGTTATACCAAATGGATTACAAAAGTGCATTCTTGAATGGGTATATTAATGAAGAGGTATATGTTGAAGAACCCTCTGGTTTTGAGGATATTGAAAATCTGTACCATGTAATTAGACTAACTAAGGCTTTGTATGGACTAAAATAAGCCCCTAGGGCTTGGTATGAAAGACTTAGTAGATTTCTAATTAAGAAGGGATTTTCAAGAGGAAAAATTGATAGTACCTTGTTCATTAAAAATAAGGAAGATGACATACTTTTAGTTCAAATCTACGTAGATGATATAATATTTGGTGCTACAAATGAACATCTATGTAAAGAATTTGCAAAATGTATGCAAGAAGAATTTGAAATGAGCATGATGGGGGAATTAAACTCTTTTCTTGGACTGCAAATTAAAGCAAAGAATGAGACTTTTATAAGTCAATCCAAATACATAAAAGAAAAGATACAAAAATTTGGTATGAAAAAGAGTAAACCCATTGGTACACCAATGAGTGCCACCATCATCCTAGACAAAGATGAAAAGGGAAAATCCATAGACACAAAGCACTATAGAGGTATGATTGAAAGTCTATTCTATCTAACAGCCAGTAGACCAGATATAATGTTTTTTGTGTGTATGTGCGCACATTTTAAATAAGCACCTGATGAATTACACCAAATAGTTGTTAAAAGAATCCTAAGATACTTAATAGGCACTATGGACTTAGGACTATGGTACCTTAAAGACACCGATTTTGAAATGATCAGTTATTTAGAAGTGGACTATGTCGGTTGTAAGATAAATAGAAAAAGAAAATGTGGCACATGCCACTTCTTGGGAAGATCTTTAGTTTCTTGGTTTTCTAAGAACAAAAATTGCGTGGCTTTGTCAACTGTTGAGGCTGAATATGTAGTAGCTGGTAGTTGTTGTGCACAAACTTTTTACATGAAACAACAATTAAGAGATTTCAAATTGAAATACACAATTGTACCAATTAAGTGTGATAATACAAGTACGATTAACATATCTAAAAATCCTATTTCACACTCAAGAACAAAGCACATTGACATAAGACACCACTTCCTGAGAGATCATGATAAAAAAGAAGACATCATTCTAGAATTCATCAATACAGATGATCAATGGGTGGATAACTTTACTAAACCACTCTCAGAAGATAGATTTATAACCAAAAGAAGAGAGCTTAGTCTACTACATAGTAGAGAAACAAACTAAAAGGACAAGGCTTTAAGAAAAATCTACAGTCAACCTACTGACTCTAAGGTCAGCTGACTAACTGAAGTGTTTTTCTTTTGGAACAGAGGCCAATCAGCCAACTAACCCTAGGTCAGCCAACTAACTGAGGTAAATTGCCTTGAACTCGAGAGTAGTCAACCAACTGACACTAAGGTCAGCTTACTGACTGATAGAGCAACCGTAGACTTGTTTGTAAAACTTAAAATTGTCAGTTAACTGACCTGGGGTTTGTCTCTTTGTGTGATCTAAGTTTGTTTTGGCGTGTACTTTGATGTGTTGTATAATGCAACACTTAGCTTGGATTACTTTCCTTGTTGCTTGAAAAATAGGCTCATGATATGTGATATGCAACATGCTACATGTAGATGTTTGAAAAATTGGTATCTTGAAATTGGTATTTTGAAAATCTAAGCATAAAGTTATTAAGTATGAAACATGATTTTTGAAATGTCTTGACCATGTATGCTTATGATCACATGAATAAATGAAAAATTAGCATCTATGAGAAGTGCATGATAAAACTTCAACATGAATATCTAAGATGTATGTTGGTATCCATGAATATATCACTTGATTTTTGAGCAATACAACATAATTATGAGCATTGGTAATATTGTGATCTTGGTATTTGAATGATACATTATGCATGACAAATGTAATTTTTTTAAGTATTTTTTTTTCACAAATATGAATGTTGGGCACCATATGTATAATTGAAAATTCAAAGATGTCACAACACATATGAAATAAGAATGCCCAATATGAAATATGATATTGAATTTTCACATGATTGAGAAGTGTGTGATCATATGTTCATTTAAATGTTTACCCTTTTTAATTAATGTCAAAAGAGGGAGTAGTATTTGAGCAAAAATTTTGGTATAATTGAGAGCATGATATTGAATTTTGACCATGTTGAGCATGACAGTGAAAATTCATATTTGAGCATGTTCAGCATGATAGCATTATAGTGAAAAATCATATTTGAGCATGTTCAGCATCATAAGAATGAAAAATTGAGCAATGAGCATGATTGGTCTTGAATCAACAAATTGTTAAAATAATGCTTATTGTAAGGGGGAGTAGAATAATGCTAGTTGTAAGGGAGAGATTTTTTTCAACACTTATTTATATTTTTTGCTCTCATTTGTCATCATAACAAAGGGGGACTGTTGCCCTAATTGGGCTTTTCAATCTTGTGTTGATGATAACAAAATGAAGGATACTTTAACATGTGGTGTTAAGTGATTTGATTTCAGATCAAGGTAAAATGACACTCACGGTTGATAAGCTGAAGATCAATGTCAATCAAGTAGAAGCTTCTTAGAATATTGAAGCAATGAACGACAAATGAAAAGGTTAAAGGTCAAACAAATCTTAAAGTCAAAAGTGAACCTCGAGAGGAGGCAGAAGGACTTAGTGATTAAGGAGACCATTATTAGAAGGATTCTTGTAAGTACTTCAGAGTCAATGCTATTTAGATATGTGAAGCTCCTTAAGAATCAAAGACCCAGAGATCATTATTTGAAAAACTCTTAAAAATGTTTTAAAATGTTCCAATTAAATTTTTCAAGTAAACTAGAGTTTTTAAGATTGTCAAAATTGAGAATTTTTTACTTATGGTAAGATTGTCAAAATTAAGAATCTTTGAATTTCAAACTTGCAGGGAGATTGTCAAAATTAAAAATCTTTGGATTTCAAACTTGTAGGAAAATGTTCAAAATTAATTTTATAAGTTAATATTTTTTTGAAAAGTTACTAAATGGAAGATTTTCAACAATAATTCTATAATTTAATATTTTTTGAAAAATTTACCTAAATGGAAGATTTTCAAAATTAATTCTATAATTTAATACTTTTTGAAAAGTTACCTAAATGTTTCATGTTAAATGAGGAAACTTTTCTTTGAAAAAGTCTATAAATACCTCCTTTGAGCAATGAAAAAATACACAAGCAAAAGTAGCACAAAGATCAAACGAGCAATACGCTGGAGTTATATACGATCTTTGCTCTAGAACTCTCCCAAAAAGTTTTGTGTGCTCACATCATTTTTTCAGGAGAAAAACTATACTATATTGGTGGATTGAAAAACAAGAGATTGATTCTGAGTTGCATTCAAATCTTTTTTAAGAACCATTGGTGACTTCTAAACCTTTAAAGCCTCACATTTTCTATTTAGCTTTGGTTTTTCAAGTACAATTTAGAATTTAATTTGTACAACCTAATCTGACTTGTAAGAGTGTTTTTGTACGCAAATCTATTTCTTTCATCTTGATCTTTGATGGTTCAAAGGTTTGTTCGATTGTTGGACCAAGCACAAGTTGTTGCTTGGAGAGGTTTCGCTTCCTAAAAAAAAAAAGGGTAATTATTGTAAGGTTTTTGTTCCACCTAAAAGAAACAAGGTACAGTGAATTCCTTAGGTGGTTGACCTAAGGCGAGGATGTAGGCTAAAAGTGGTGGTGTCACTCTCTTTCCCTTACTCTCTTATACATTTCAGCAATGATATAACCTGCGTGGATGTTTTAATATTTTTAATCATAAAGTAACGCATATTGGAAATTAAGTAAACCCAAAGTCTAATTTATTTTTGGGCTTGTGAAAACCGAAAGGGAGTACGTTGGTTAATCGATCTTTTGCGGAAACCAAAAAGAAGTATGTTGATTGGTTAACATCCCCAAACCTATTAGCTAAAGGTTTATTTAAATTCAAATATTAAAAAGGTGCTTGGATGTCATTTTAATATTCAAATTGAAAATCCAACTACAGGAACTTCATATTGATATACAGGGTCACTAAATATTTCAAATTGATTTCTTGGTGTATGGTTGTTTTGCTTGAATAGTTGATTGATTGATTGTGGTTGTTGTGATTATGGATTAATTAGAGGAAGTAGGATTTTTTGTGGATTCCCCGGTTAATAAGAATACAAGAAAGTCTTAAAATATTGTAAAAAGGAACAAAAAGGATCTAAATTTTTTTTAAAATACCCAATTCCCCCCCCCCCCCCTCTTAGGAATACACCTTAGGTTTCATTACTGATGATTTTAAGAATGCTTTGGTTATTAAATTTACAAGGTCAAGACCATCCGTTGATGTTGTACGTCCAAACGTGGTGAAAACTTGAGGTTTGTTGGAGGTGCCAACTTTGAGTGTGATGGATGACTTACATATGCTGTTGTAGTTAAGAAGTGAATGTGATTTTTTGCATGCATGGTCTCAAGAAGAAAGAATTTTGGCAGGGGCATCGCTTCATTTATTTCGCTGTACAAAGGCTTTTGATTTGCATAAGGAACCTCCTTTTGCAACCCAACGGATTTTTCTTCCAAGTTTGCCCCTTCATCTTTACCATTTCGATTGCTTGCAAATCTTTACGACTAGGTTTGGAAGGTATTTGGGTACAGATCATGCAACGTTAAACAAGATCAGGGCGTCGGGAGCCCAAATTTGTGTGGAGGTGGATTTATCGGCAGAACAGGTGCAACGATTTCCCATTGTTGTTTCAACTAATAAAGCTATTTGGAAAAAAGTTAAGTACGAAAAACCCGGGTTCTATTGTTCCAAATGCCATAGGCAGGGGCATACCTTGCCCGTTTGTAGGATGGGATTGCGTTATACTGATGGGAAGAAGGAGGAGAATATGGACAAATCCACTTGAGCTCCAAAAAAAAAATATGGGAGGAGAAATAGAGCGTCGAAGGGGAAGAAGTGAGTCTATTGGAGTTGATTCTGCCTACACAACCTCTTATGGGGAATACAAAGTTCCTACAAGGAGGGGCCTCAATTTGTGGGGGAGTTAAACATAGGCTAGTGGATCATGTTGTTGAGAAGATGCGAGAGGCTGTGAATTAGGAGTGAGGCTCTGATAAATTGGAAGATGAGGAAAAATGTGAGGAGATTGAATGTGAAGTTGATCTGCAGGGTTTTGTTGCTACTTTTCAAACTAGCTCATCTGAGATAGTCATTTGTGATACCACTGATGATCATCGTATCAAAAATACGGTTGCAGACATGGTGAGTAAATGCCCAACTAATGAAGTAGAAGATGGTCAATGTGATATTGCGTCAGAAGTTTTGGTTTGTGAAGGTGAGGGAGTTATGGGTGATAAGGAAAAATTAAAGTTGAATGAATGTGATTATTCATCGGATAGAGAGGAAACAAGTGAAGAAAATTTGATGAAAACCAAAAATTATAAGACGGATCCAGAAGTATTAATGTCCTTAAAGAAAAAGAATTATGGAAATATGGAGAGTTGTGCCTATCGGGACACACGAGTGGTAACCCATTCCTCCCAAAATTCTTTATGATTGGCGCCATTTTGGTGTGGAACATCTGAGGGCTGGGTCATTCTCGGAGTCGTCTAAAAGCTATTATTCAGAAATTTCATCTTTCAGTAGTAGTTATTCTTGAACCTTTTCATAATTTGGTTGCTATGTCGAGGTTAGCTTCTTTTTTGGGTTTTCCAAATTTCTGTTGCAATGAGGATTCGGGAGGGAAAGTCTAGAGTTTGTAAAAGGGAAATTATCATGTGGAGATTCTTCTCTCTTCGGACCAAGCCTTGTCAGGTTGAGTCCATTTTAATGCCATAAAGATTTTGGTTTCTTTTTTCTATGCTAAGTATTCTCATTTGGAGTTACGTTTTCTTTGGAAGGATCTTTAGAATTAATGTGATGGAGAGTCTCCATGGTTAGTGACTGGAGATTTTAATGACATCCATAGTGATACTGAATGTGTTGGGGGTAATCAACGTTCGTTGGTGGTAATGTCGGAATTTAATAATTGTTTGCATTATTGTGGACTTCTTGAGATGAGATTTCAAGGTCGCAATATGCCTTGGTGCAATGGGCATATAGGGAGGTCTCGTACTTAGGCGAGACTTGATCGTGCTTTGGTTAATGTTACTTTTGAGAGTTTAATTCATTCGGAATATATTGAATATTTGCCTAGGAAGTCTTCTGATCATTGTCCAGTGGTAGTTCATTTGTGGGCTCCTCGGGTTCCATATGGTCCGTCTCCTTTTAAATTCCAAAATATGTGGTGTTCTCAGAATTCTTTTTTGGGCTATGTGGAGGTGTGGAAGGTGCCATAAATCGAGTGATTTATTTAAACTAGTGGAAAAGATTAAAAAATTGAAGAATGTGTTAAGAAATTGGAATAAATAGACCTTCGGCCAGGTGAATCTTAATATTCAGGCTCTTGAAGAAAAGTTGGAGCTCCTTGAGTTTCAACTTCAGGCACAGCTTGATCTGCACGTTGAGGTTGAATTTTTAGTACCAAAATGGAGTTAGCAAAGTGGGAGGCTAGAGAAGAAGCTTATTTGGCTCAGATAGCTAACAAGAAGATGCTTCTTGAAGGAGATCAAAACTTGAGATTTTTTCATGCTTCTATTAAGCAGATATGGAAGAAATCTATGGTGACTAGTATGCACTTTGAAGATGGCTCTATTTTGTCTTCTTCGTAGGAAATTTACCAAGGGGCTATTAATTATTTCCATAATTTTCTGACTGAGGAGCAAGAGGTTATTCATGCAGAGTTGGATCCTTTTATTCAGCCAACTTTAACTAGAGAAGAAAATTCCATGCTCAATTGCGGATCATACATTTAAGGAAGTTTGTGTTGTAGTTTTCTCTATTTCAAAATATAGCTCCCCTGGTCCTTATGGATTTGGGTCCAGTTTCTATATGGCTTGTTAGGATATTATAAAAGATGATGTTGTTGAAGCAGCGACGGATTTTTTTAGGGGGGTGGCGCTTCCTAGGTTCTATTCATCTTCTCTTATTGTGTTGATTCCTAAACTGTTGGATCCAAAGAGTTTTGATAAGTTTAGACCTATAAGTTTTTGTTTTGTACCGTACAAAACTTTTTCAAAGATTTTAGTGGTTCGGTTGACGAGGATTTTTCATAAAATGATGTCTCAAGAACAAAGAGCATTTATTCAGGGTGTAGTATTTTCGAAAATGTTACTTTGGCATAGGAGATGGTGCATTCAATCTACAGGAAAAATCAGGGTGGTAATGTAATGCTCAAGATTGATATGGCAAAGGCTTATGACCAAGTTAATTAGCGTTTTCTTTTAGACGTCCTAGTGGCTTTTGGTTTTGAAGATAAATTTTGCAGGATTATAGAAAATTGTATTCGGTCTCTTTGGTTCTCTATTATGCTTAATGGCACCTTCAAAGGTTATTTTAAACCAATGAAAGGATTGCAACAAGGAGATCCTCTCTCCCCTTACCCCCTTTATTTTGATGGAAGAAGTCCTGTCTAGATTGCTGCAATATAATTTTATGTCTGGCAAGATTGGTAGACCTTTTCATCCGTTGGTGCTCCTAGTGTCTCTCATCTTCTTTATGCAGATGATTTATTGATTTTTTCTAATGGATGCAAGGACCTTTTGGAATTTTTTGAAGACTCTTGAGGTGTATGAAAAATGGTCGGGTCAACATATTAGCAAGGAGAAATCTACTGTGTCTTTTTCTAAGCTCATCAATATTTCAAGACGTCGTGAGATTATGAGGACCTTAGATTTTTTTGATGGATCCTTTCCTACAACTTACTTAGGCATTCCAGTTGTGTCTGGTTGGCTTAAAGCAAGAGTTTTAGATCCGTTGGTTAATAAAATCCAATCAAAGGCGGCGGGTTGGAAGCTTAAGCTTTTGGTGCAAGGTGGTAGGTTAATTTTATTGAAACATGTTCTATCATCTATACTCTCTCACTGCTAGTTGTTCTTGACGTACCTTGCTCTACACTGAATAAGGTAAACTCCATTTTATCCTCCTTCTTTTAGGGAAAGGAAAATGGAAAGTTTAAGAGTAAATGGAGGGCTTGGAAGAAATTATGCGTTCCTTAGTTGGAAGGAGGTTTGGGATTTAGAGATTCTTTGGAGGTGCAGAGATCTCTTCATATGAAGTTTGTTTGGCGTTTATTGAAAATGGACAATTTATGGATGCGATTATTTAAGGCTAAATATGTTTAAGGCTGAATATGGAAAGGTACGATGGAGTCTAAGGAGGTGGTTTGGCGATCCATTTGGTTTTGGATTAGGCGTATTTTGATAGAGCACTATGCTCTAGAATTCAGGTTCGGGGGTTTTAAGTTATTTGATATTCCTTGAATAGTGCCCCATAACATTAGAAGACAGTGTACGATTTTTTGGGAGAAACCATCAACAAGTTTTGTGAAGTTGAATGTTGATGGAAGCCATAGAAGTAATTTGGGTCCGTGTGGGGGAGGAGGTACTATTTGGGACTCCTCCGCCAATCTCAAAGGTGCTTTTTCTTCTTATTTTGGCCAAGGTACAAATAATGAAGCTAAGCTTCATGCTTTGCTTATGGGGGTGTTGTTATGTAAGGATATGGGTTTTTATAATATTGTTATTGAATGTGATTCTAAACTAATTGTTGATTGGATCAATAATGATTAATGAACAATGTTGTATTTATGGAATTTTTGGGAGGAGATTGTTTCAGAGCTTCAAGTTCTTCAGTTCTCTTTTTGACACAGTTATAGAGAGGGCAATCAAGTAGCAGATTACCATGCATGTCAAGGTGAAGAATGTATGATATATCAATTTGAGGAGGGGGATGTGCTTCCAAGAAAGCTTAGAGGAATATTGAGACTTGATAGTCTCGGCTTCCCTAGCTTTAGATGTTAATGTTCTGTCTTTCGTCATTTCTTTCGGTTAGTCTTGTGTAGTTTGCTTGGCTGTTTTGACCTAGGCTTGTTTAGTTTAGACCGTTTGGTTACATTTGTTTAATTTTGGTTTTTGTTTTGTTTTTGGTTTATGTTTGTGCTTTTTTTTTTGGGAGGGTTTTATCGCTTATTTGTAATCTCCCAAAGACTTTGCTTGTAACCATGATTTTCCTCCGCCACAAGTGAGGGTTTATTAATAAATTTGGGACAAGACAATGTTGGCCTTACAGGGTTTAAAATCTTGTTTTAATGATAACAAATAAGAGAAACTTAACATATTTGGTTAAGTGATGATATGTCGGGATTCAAGCATGTGATTACAAAATCAGGTGCTTACAAGGATCATTCAAAGCTTATATTTCAAAGAAAAGCTGATTTAATAAAGCTTGAAGATCATGGGAGAATGGATGATAAAGAAGACTTGCTAAAAAGCTTAAAGTATATTAAAACTTGAAAACAAGATGGAGCCAAAAAAAGATAGAGAAAATAGCTTAAAGAAAAGCATGAAGACTTAAGAGCTTAGAATGTCAAAAGTCATAAAAAGTTTTTATGCAAGTACTTCGCATTTAAATATCTCTTGAAATATTTTTGAAGCTCTTCTAGGGTTAATTATGGACTTAGAGACCTTATTTCAAAACCCGTAAAATGTTTTATGAAGAAGCAAAGTAAGAGAGCAAAAATGTTTCTTGAAAACAAAAATGAAAATTCTATAGTTGGTCTGCCTAGATGAATGAGGTGTACCCTCAAAAGTCTAAAGATACACCCTTTGATGACTGAACTTTACTTCAAACGTCTGAATAATTTTCTTAGAAGACTAAAGAATTAGTTTAGTCATCTAAAGATTTATTTGTTGAAACACAGAACAAGAAAAACATCCTCAGAAGACTGAACCCTAAGTTCAGTTGTCTGAGCTGGGATTTCAGAAGACTGAACCTGAAGTTCAGTTGTCTAACCCTATGTCTAGACTATATTTTTCAGTGCTTCAAGGAACATTAGAAGATTGAACCTGATTGTTTAGTCATCTAAACATGGTTAATGGCTAGAAATTTTAAATGTTTTAAATTCCGATTAAAGGTTTCTTGTGCCCCAAAATTAATGAAAACTTGGGAAATACTCCAAGTAAACTTAGACATCACGAAATTACTTTTCTATGCCTATAAATACATGGTTTTGCAAATCAAATACAACCAAGAAGAAAGAAAGAATTGAAAATTTGCTGAAAGCTTTCTTGCAAACAAAGCTCTCTGTTTCTCTCTATCTTGCAACGCTGTTTTGCTGAGAAACTGAAGTTCTGATTATCTCAAATCTAATTTCTACTGATGATCTTCATCTAAGAAGGATATTGGTGAAATCTATACTTGAGATTCAATTGTATTTCATATTGATATTTGAATATTGAAGTGCATAGTGTTTGAAATTGTACTAATCTGCCCTTTGAGAGAGTGTTCTTGTACACGGGGATTATCATGTATTCTTGCAGTGTTTTTGACGATTCCAATTTGTATGATTATTGACCAAGCATGGGGTATCACTTGGAGAGGTGATTACTCTAGCCTATTGAAGGAGTGTCCAAGTGTGGGGTATCGCTTGGAGAGGTGTTGCTCTAGTATAGTGAAGGAGTGTTTGAACATGAGGTATCACTTGAAATGGTTTTGTTATGCCCGAAAAGGAACGAGTATAGTGGAATCCTTAGGTGGTTTTCCTAAGGTGATGACATAGGCTGGGGATAAACCAAACCTTGTAAAAACCATCATCTCACTCTCTCTTTCCCTTGCTCTTTTTTAATTTTCAACATATATTAACTGCGTTAATGATTTATGTTTCTTAATCATAAAAAACTACGTGGATTGAATTTTAAATAAAATAAAGATTAATTTGGTTTTGGGATTGCAAAAATCAAAATGGAGTACGTTGGTTGATCAATATCTTTGCTGAAACCTCAAAGGGAGCACGTTGATTGGTTAACACCCAAAGACAAATTAACTAGAAGTTTATTTAAATTCTGAGTTAATTGAGAATTTGAGTTGTGGTTTGTTTTGAATCAAATTTCATTATTTATGGGGCTTACAAACATACAAAGGGTTATAAAAGCTGAAACTTGTATAAGAGTTGAATCTCATATCTTGGTTGAATATAGTGGTTGATTGATTGGTTCATAAAGTTTTTTTTTAATTGTGTGGTTATGGATTGAATAAAAAGAACTAAGTTTATGTATGATTGCTAAATCAACAAAAAGTTAAGAATTCATTGAAAGAATTAAAAGAGTTTAAGAATTCATAAAAAGATTTAAAAGAAAAATTTTAAACCCAATTCACCCCCTCCCCTCTTTGGACTACACCTTAGTTTTTTACTTGGTATAAGAGCGGGATTGTAGTAATCCTAACTAGTAGCTACATAAAAATCTATACGGCACACTTAGGCATAGTTCCCTTTGGAGAGGGTCAATCCTCAACTACATCTCTGATCTTTTGTGGTTTAAATTATACATTTTGGAAACAAAGAATGAGAATTTATATTCAAACCATGGATTAGAAAGCATGGAAGGTTATCACACATGGTGACTACATTCCTACTAAAACCTTCGATGGCAAAGAAATCCCTAAAGAAAAAAAGTTTTGACCAACATGGATTACAAAATGATGCAAGTAAATTCAAGTGCCATGAATGCACTATATTGTGCTCTTGATATAAATGAGTTTAATAGGGTTATGGCATCTAAATCAGCCAAAGAAATATAGGATAAACTAGAAGTAACCTATAAAGGAACCATGGATGTTAGAGATAGTAGAATAAGCATGCTCACGAGCAAGTATGAGGCTTTCAACATGAACCCAAATGAAACTATAACAAATATGTATACAACGTTCACTCACATAATAAACTCGTTCGATGCTTTAGAAAAAACATATTCCACCTATGAAATGATCCGGAAAATCCTTACAGGACTTCCTCCAATATGGGAATCTAAAGCTACATCAATTACGGAAGGAAGAAATCTTAAAAACACATTCTTAGATGAACTCGTAGGATCTCTTCTCACCTATAAGATGGCCATAAATGAAAGGCGTGGAAAAAATAAAGCCCAAAAATCTATTGCATTTACAGCCTCGAATAAAAGCTTTAGTGATGAAGATGAAGAAGAGATAGATGCAAATGAAATAGCCTACATATGTAAGAAACTTACAAAAATCCTTAAAAAGAAAGAATAAATTTAAATTAAAATTCCAGAATTCAAAAACAGAATCAGATGAAGAAGAAACCAATGAAAAGAAATCAAAGAATAAAATCCCCACATGTTATAATTGCAAGAAAGATGGACACATAAAACCGGATTGTCCACTGCTCATGAAGGATTCTAAAAAGAAAAAGAAAAAGGCAATGAAGGCCACCACATGGGACAATCTAAGTACTAGTAGTTCAGAGAATAAATCAAGTGACCAAGAGGTTGCTTATACTTGCTATATGGCATGGGATGGTGATGATGAAGAACAAAGCTCTTCATCCAAATCGGTTAATGAATATAGTAGTGATTCATCTAATGAATCCAATGATGAGAGCACACCATCTTATGAAGAGTTGTGAAATGAATAATTAAAAGTTCATAAGATCCTAATCAAAGTAACTAAACAATATACTTCATTGAAAAATAAGAATGAATGTACAATAAAGGAGTTGGAATCCCTTAAACTTGCTGAAAGAGATAAAGATTGAAAATCAAGAGATTAGAAAGCAAGAATGAAAATATGATGAAAGAAATAGAAGATCTAAGATTCCAAACTTCCATGGAAATTGAGAAAGACATATATATTTATGAATTAGAAAGTAAAATCAATAACTTGTCTCAAGAAATAGTGAAATCACAAGTGAATATTGATGGCAAGAAAGATATAGAGATAAATGTCTCAAAAGTCAAATTAAAGATAAAGAAAAGACCATTTACAATTTTACTAGAGGAAAAGAAAATTTTGACAAAATGATTGGATCATAAAGAATGTCTTTAAATAAAGAAGGCATAAGATTCAATGGAATTGAAAATAAAAGGAAAAAGAATCTTTACATGGGATACTTTACAAAAGCCTCCAAAGATTATGCTAGCACCTCTTCTAATGTCTATACTCACACTATATGCTACCTATATAAAAGGAAGTGACATATAAAGTTTGAATGTCTATTAAAAAGGAAAGATGTGAAACTTAAACATGTTTGGAAAGTAAAGGAAACAACTTCTTCTAAACCATCCAGACCCAAGAAAGTATGGGTATCAAAATGAAGACTAATTCATAAACCAATGACATCAAAGATATTTGGATTAGTTATTCCCCTTAGAAAATAAAAAAGTTACTTAATCCAAATCAAGGATATTAAACTAGTTGAAATGAAAAATATCAAAGAAGAGTTTAAAGAGCTAAATTGAATTGAAACAAATCAAAATGGCAATGTTTTCCAAAATCATAGGATGATTTGTACAAGGCTTAACTTAGAAAAATAGATTTAGAAAGCAATATGATTTGGGTATTCATATGAAATCGAAGGAAGGAAAATCATAAGCAAATTGTGCATATTGCATGAGTATTTTGATAAGAAAGAACATGAAGACAATTTAAGCAAATAGTAGCACAATGCATAAATACAATAATATGCTCCATGCTTATATATGCTGATAGGCTACATGTTGATATTCTAATATGCATATGTGGTGAGATACTAATGACATGATAATATGAACTATATGATGATATCTATGTCTATGCCAAAGAAATGATATTGACTTAACTATATGCAGAGCTAAGCTATGCTAAAATGCTGACATATATGAAATCATGATAATGACTTAACTTACATTGATGATTTATGGCTCACTATAGATTGCAAATTTGAGCCTGAAATTATTTGGCATGGTTATAAAGCATGAATCCTGGTATGATGTAATATTAGTATTGGTATCTATAAAATACATTGGTATCTATGAGTATGTTAAGTGATACTTGAGAATGATAGTGTATTTATATTCATAAGCATGTTATGATATTGATTATATTGTTATGATTTTGGTATTATTCTTGATATTGGTATACATAAGCACCTGCATAGAATAAATTAAAACATGGCATAATAAATTTAAAACCTCAAAATTGGTATCACAATTGGTATCTTTATGAATACATAGTTTTCAATTGGCATCATAATTGGTATCTTTATGAATACATAGTTTTCAATTGGGATCATTTGGTATCTTTATGAATACATAGTTTTTAATTGGTATAAAAAACAAGGTCAAAAGTTCAATTGGTATATGAATTTATTGAATATAAGATACATTTCATTCAGGGGGAGTTAGACATGATGTCATGATTTATTGAAATCATTGACAATTATGAAACAATCCTTTGTATTTTCACATGCCACTTTGAATCTTGTTGTCTATCTTACCATGCATGATAAATGCAAACTTTTGCTTATGGTTGCTCTTTGCCTTAGTATTTAAATTTTTCTTATCTTACTATTTTTTATTGATGTCAAAAGGGGGAGAAATTTTGGGCAAAAATTGAGCATGATAACTTGATTGATCTTGAATGATATATAAGCATGATATTGAAATTAATATTGAACTTGATCCTGATATTGCACATATTGTTAAGATGATGCTTATTGTAAGGAGAAGTCTTTTTAAAACTTACTCAAATTTTTTGCTCCTTGTTTGTCATCATCAAAAAGAGGGGACTTACTCAATTTTTTTACTCCTTGTTTGTCATCATCAAAAAGGGGGAGATTGTTGGCCTTACAAGACTTAAAATCATGTTTTAATGATAACAAACAAGAGGAACTTAACATATTTGGTTAAGTGATTATATTTCAGGATTCAAGTATGTGATTACAAGATCAGGTGCTTACAAGGATCATTCAAAGCTTATACTTCAAAGAAAATATGATTTAATAAAGCTTGAAGATCATGAGAGCATGGATGATAAAGAAGACTTGCTAAAAAGCTTAAAGTATATTAAAACTTGAAGACAAGATCGAGCCAAAGAAAGATAAAGAAAAGAGCCTAAAGAAAAGCATGAAGACTTAAGAGCTTAGAATGTCAAAAGTCATAAGAAGTCTTCATGTAAGTATTTCACATTTAAATATCTCTTGAAATATTTTTGAAGCTCTTCTAGGGTTAATTACAGACTTAGAGACCTTATTTCAAAATCTAAAAAATGTTTTATGAAGAAGCAAAGCAAGAAAGCAAAAATGTTTTTTGAAAACAAAAATGAAAATTCTGAACATGGTTTGCCCAAACGATTGAGGTGTACCCTTAGAAGTCTAAAGATACACCCTCATACAACTGAAGTTTTACTTCAAACATATGAATAATTTCCTCAGAAGACTGAAGAATTAGTTCAGTCATCTGAAGATTTATTTGTTGAAACAAAGAATAGGCAGAACATCCTCAGAAGACCGAATCCTAAGTTCAGTCCTCTGAGCTGGGGCTTTAGAAGACTGAACTTGAAGTTCATTCATTTGACCCTGTCTCCAGACTATATTGTTCAGTGCTTTAAGGAACATCTGAAGACTGAACCCAATAGTTCAGTCATCAGAACACTGTTAACGGCTAGAAATTTTAAATGTTTTAAATTTTGATTAAAGGTTTCTTGTGCCCCAAAATTTATGAAAACTTGGGAATACTCTAAGTAAACTTGGGCATCATGAAATTACTTTTATAAGCCTATGAATACATGGTTTTTCAAATCAAATACAACCAAGAAGAAAGAAAGAATTGAAAATCTGCTGAAAGCTTTCTTACAAACAAAGCTCTCTTTTGCTCTCTATCTTGCAACACTATTTTGCTGAGAAGCTGAAGTGTTGATCATCTCAAATCTGATTGCTACTGCTAATCTTTATCTAAGAAGGATATTGGTGAAATCTATATTTGAGCTTCAATTGTATTTCATATTGATATTTGAATATTGAAGTGCATAGTGTTTGAAATTGTACTAATCTGCACCTTGAGAGAGTATTCTTGTACGCAGCGATTATCTTGTATTCTTGTAGTGTTTTTGATGACTTCAGGTTGTTGGATCATTGACCAAGCATGGGATATCACTTGGAGAGGTGATTACTCTAGCCTATTGAAGAAGTGCCCAAGTTTGGGGTATTGCTTGGAGAGGTGTTGCTCTAGCCTAGTGAATGAGTGTTTAAGCATTGGGTATCACTTGTAACAGTTTTGTTCTGCCCAAAAAGGAACAAGTATAGTGGAATCCTTAGGTGGTTTTCCTAAGGTGAGGACGTAGGCTAGGGATAAGCCGAACCTCGTAAAAAACATGGTCTCACTCTCTCTTTCGCTTACTCTTTTTTATTTTCAGCATATATTAACCGCATGAATTATTTAAGTTTCTTAATCATAAAAATTATGTGGGTTGGATTTTAAATAAACTAAAGATTAATTTGCTTTTGGGATTGCGAAAACCAAAAGGGAGTACGTTGGTTGATCAATATCTTTGTGGAAACCTCAAAGGGAGTACGTTGATTGGTTAACACCTAAAAACAAATTAACTAGACGTTTACTTAAAGTATGAGTTAATTGGGAATTTGAGTTGTGGTTTGCTCTGAATCAACTTTAATTATTTACAGGGCTTACAATCATACATAGGGCTATAAAAGTTGAAATTTGTATAAAAGCTTAATCTCATATCTTGGTTGAATATATTGTGGTTGATTGGTTTGGTTCATTGATTGGTTAATTATGTTTTTGCTTAATTGTGTGGTTGTGCATTGAATAAAAAAAACAAAGTTTGTGTGTGATTGTTAAATCAACAAAAAGTTAAGAATTCATTTAAAGAATTAAAAGAGTTTAAGAATTCATAAAAAGATTTAAAAGAAAATTTTTAAACCCAATTCACCCCCCTTCTTGAGACAACACCTCAACTTTCAGACCATTATGTGGGTGGCTACTGGCTCTTTCTTTAAAAAAAATTTCATCTCACAAATTTTCCATGAATCATCCAAAAGTAATCAAAATCTTGCACTTTTAAAAAATAATAATGACTAAATTATATAAAAGAAACATAATTACAATGAAAAAAATAAGGATAAGAAGCCCCTAACAAAAAGCACAAAAGAAAAAAAAAAGGAAAAAGCTAATAAAATACATCAAAACTGCTTTCCAAACATTTTTTCTTTATCAGCAAAAAGAAAATACATTAGCAATGCATCAAGGGGATTCCAACACATGGTAAAAAAATAAACCACTCTGAAGAGTGTCACAAACATCAAGGATTACCAAAATTATTATTAGAAATTTTCCCACTAAGCCAGCTGGAGACAACAACAATCCATTGGTCTTTGCAGGCTTGAAGCAAGTAGATGAATCTTTGAAGGCTCCCTTATTCTTTCTTTCCAAGCACACCAAAATGGCAAGAGTGATGAGGTTCAGAGGCTTTTTTTTCTCCTTTGTGGCTTTGATGCCTTTCCAAGCCCAAATCTCCCCTCTAACTAAATTGGTCGTAACCCACTACTACTAAGTCAAGGAAAAAGCCAAATTCCTCAAGTTCCTTGTCTAAGAGCAGTGGAGGAGAATGTGGTTGACTGATTCTATGTCACCCGTGCAGATAAAACATTGATTCATGACTGTAAGCCCCGTTTTCTGTAGATTGTCGATGGTTAAAAAATTTCTATGATCCCATATAGGAAGGTAATGGGTTGGAGAATGTGTGTCGATTACCGTAAGCTGAATTCGGTTAGCTGAAAATATCATTTCTCGTTACCTTTCCTGGATCAGATACTCGAGAAAGTAGATGGTAATGCTTTTTTATTGTTTTATAGATGGTTTTTCTAGATACTATCAAATTGTCGTAGCACCAGAGGATCAAGAGATGACCACCTTCACTTGTCCATTAGGTACTTATGCTTTTCGTAGAATGTCATTCAATTTATGTATTGTGCCTACTACTTTTTAGGGCTATATGATGAGCATCTTTTTGGACATGTTAGATGATATGTGTGAAGTTTTTATGGATGATTTTTATGTGTATGGTAAATCTTTTGATATCTATTTAGAAAAATTTAATTGTTGTCTTAAAAATCTATGAAGAGAAGAATTTGTTGTTGAATTGGAAGAAATGTCAAATTATGGTTAGTAGTGGTTTGTACTTGGTCATCTAGTTTTTGAGCATGGTATAGAGGTTGACAGAGCCAAGGTAGAGTTGATTTCCCAATTACCTCTCCCTAAGACAGTGTGGGATATCCAGTATTTTCTTGTCCATGCCAACTTTTATATGCATTTCATTCAAGGTTTTTGTAGTATTTCTAAACCATTGTGTGCTTTATTGCAAAATAATACTAATTTCTTATGGATTGATGAGTGCCAACATGTCTTTGAGACCCTGAAGAAACACTTGAAAGTTTCACCAATTATGCAACCTCATCGATGGGACTTGCCTTTTGAAATTATGACTAATGCTATTGATTTCACTCTTGGTGTCATTCTTGGTTAAAGTGTCAATAACAAGCCTTCTGTTATTTATTATGAAAGTTGTACTTTAAATGATGCTCAGAAAAACTATACCACCACTGAGAAGGATTTGTTGGCTATAATGTTTGCTTTAGATAAATTTCATTCTTATGTTTTTGGGTCACCTGTTATTATTTTTACTAACCACTCTACTTTGAAGTATTTATTGGAAAAGAATGATGCTAAGCGCAGATTGATCCAATGGATTCTCCTTCTTCAAGAGTTTGACATTATGATTTGTTACAAAAAGGGAGTTGAAAATGTTGTAGTTAATCACCTTTCTTGTTTGCAGCTACCTGATGTATCTTTATCTTATCCTCTTCTAAATGATGATTTTCCTGATGAACATCTTTTTGCAGTGTCACACACTCCTTGGTTTGTGGATACTATAAATTACCTTGTCACTGACTGAATGCTAGAGTATTGGGTAGCTCAAGACAAGCACAAGTTTCTTGCAGAGGTATGACACTATTATTTCAACAATCCTTATTTGTTTAAATGCTGTTCTAATCAGTTGGTGCGTCGATGTGTGCTTGATGATGAGTTTACCTCTGTGATGCATTTTTGCCATAGTGGAGTGTGTGGAGGCCACTTTGCCACAAAGAAAACTGTTTCAAAAATTTTGCAAAGTGGACTTTACTGGCCTACTATGTTTAGAGATGTTGAATATTTTTGCAAAATCTGTAAGCCTTATCAAAAACTTGGAAAAATTATAGCAAAAAATGAAATTCCTCTTTTCCCTATTTTAACTCTTGAAATTTTTTTATTGCCCTTCCCGAACTCCTTTGGGAATTCCTACATTTTTGTTGTTGTAGACTAAGGCGATCATTAGTGATGGAGGGTTACATTTTTGCAATAAACCTTTTGAAAAACTCATGCAAAAATATGGAGTGACTCACAAGGTCTCTACTCCACATCACCCTCAAGCTAATGGTCAAGCTGAGTTGGCCAATAGAGAGATCAATATCATACTTAAGAAGACAAACCATCCAAATCGAAAGGATTGGTCAAAAAAATTGGTTGATGCACTCTGGGCCTATAAAACTTCCTTCAAGACAAATTTAGGGATGTCTCCTTATAGGTAAGTTTATGGTAAGGCTTGTCATTTTCCTTTTGAAAATCAACATCGTACTTTATAGGCAATAGATTAACTTTTCACTTGATGATGCCAAAGGTTTAAGAAAATTGCAGATTTGTGAGCTAAAGAATCTAGGAGGGAAGCCTACGACAATGCCCGCTTAGCAAGGATGAAGTTACTACACGACAAGAAAATTAAAGACAAACAACTTTTCCCTAATCAGCAAGTGCTTCCCTATAATTCCAGACTATAGCTTTTTCTTGGGAAACTGAAGTCTCAATGGGGTGGCCTGTACATCATTAAAGAGGTTCATTCTCATGGAGTGGTAGACATTGTAGATCCAAAGAATGGCAATAGCTTCACAATTAATGGACAACGTCTCAAGCCATTTCTGACTCCTTTCGATCCAAATGAAGAGGTCTTGCTTCAACAAGACCCTAAGGGAGTCCTTTGACCTTTCTCTTTTATTTTCTTTATTTTTCTTTTTGTTTTATTTATTATTATTTGCATCTTTATTTTCTTTTTCTATTGCATTTGTTGGTTGTGATTTTTTGTTGTTTTTCTGTTGGTTTGTTTCCCCCACGCACATCTTTTCCATTTCCCTTATACTTTCACATTAAGGAAAATGCTATATTTTAGTTGGGGGAGAGAATATGTATGGCAAATTGTGTGCTGCCATCTGATGAGTTTTAATGTGATATTTGCATGTCAGTTTGGTCCTCCTTGGGAAAGTGCTAGTATTGAGCTTAAAGCATGCTAAATTCCTTAATTGTGAACATTACATGCTAAATTTTTTTCCCTTTTGAGGCTATGGAACATGTAGGATGTAGGGAAAATCAGAGTTTAAATAAAAAAGGAAAGTTATCCATTTCACTTAGTTTCAACCAAGGGAAGGATGTTGAACGTTTTGCTAAACACACACAACACATGTCAAAATACTTAGAAAGACTACCTTAGATCATTTTTGGTTGATGTATACTTTAGTTGTTTGGGACTAATGAACCATATTCTAATGGCTAAGAACGAAAAAGAGAAAAAGAAAAAGTTTGAAGTAAATGAAAATAAGAAACAAGTCAAGGATCAATTGCAAAAATAAAAGAAAAGAAATTAAAAAAGGGAAACAATTGTGTATTGGAAAGGGCTACTGATGAGTCCCTAAAATATATGATTTTAGACCCTCATTTACATGTGCTTATCCTCATTTTATTATATATTCACCCAGAGTTATCATTGTTCAGAGCTATGCAAGGTTTGTTTGTCTTCTTAGGAAAAATAGGACAAAACCATGGAGTTAAGCATTGCAATAAACCAAGGATAATTTGGAGGATTCAAAGCTCGAATTCAGACGTTTAGCCAAGCTCTAGAAGCTTCAAAACATAAATGGACAAGAAGATGATGCTCAACCATATGGTGCGACCAACAAACCACGGGGGTGACTTAGTCTTCCATTGCAAACTCCAAGGTTCAGATCGAGACCAAAATGCTACAAGGTTAGACCAATTGCTCGACCAAGTGACCCACTAAGGTGACCACGTCGAGATGCTGAGAGAAAATTGAAATTTAGAAGTATCGAGAGTCTCAATGAAGTGTTCAACCAAGAGACCTTCAGGGGCGAGATACTGAAATTTCCTGAAGATCGAGATACTGCAAGTATCAACCATCAACTCAACCATCAAAACCCTGAGGCATGAAGAAGTCAAAGGCATTGGAGATTCAAATCCCCGACTTCTCGTGAGTCTTGACTAGGGCGCGCACAAGAATGATGAAGGGGCGACTTGCTCAACTGTGACGATCTTATGCGTGAGATTTGCTACAAACTTTCCTAAATTGTAAAACAAACTTTGTAAACCCTAAAGCCTATAAGTACTTGCTACGAACACAAGATCTGGGTTCCTCTTTGGTCTCTCTTAGGTTAGTGACAGACTTAAGATGTCATTGAGAGCCAAGATAGATTAGGAGTAGCATAGTTTTTAATTCCTGTTTCGATGTGTGCATGAAGTGTTTAACGGCCTCTGACAATCGGTAGCGTTCGTGTGCTATCCATGTATATTACACAATCACTCCTTTTCGTAATTCCCAGCGTTAGTGATAAACATTCTGAATAATAAAGGGATGATCTATTTACTCTTGCTTTCATTTACATGCTTTTGTTTACTGTTTTCCATTTACCTATTGTGTGTTTCATGAAGGATTGCAAATAAGGATAAGCAATTTTGCGTATCAGTTATAGGGAAATAGTCGGTTACGGAACTGCAAAAGTGTTCATTCATTGTTGAGACATGGTAGACTCTAGTTCCTGACCATGCTCCAAACGGTTGGTGCACCCTTGCTACCCTGTGCCCTCGATCACCCCTCTCTCGCTTTAGCCCGCTCGCGTTAGTACTTCTATGGAAGTCTGGATGAACATAGATAGAGGCATGGCATCCAACGTTTAATTCAAACTGTAGTATCGCTTTGTAGGAGTAGGATAACTAATAAATTTACTTGTTTTTCCATAGTGTAGATTTACTTGCTTTCATTTAATCGCTTTCTAATAGTCAAAAACATCCACCATTGCAAAACGTCACCTTTTACTTCTTTTTCATAACAAGGCCATAATAACCTAACTTGGAAGTGGTTTACTAATTGTGCTTTGAGTCCTCATAGATCGATATCTGACTTACCCACTTTCTACTGAACTTGGGATAGTTAGGTTTATAAATATTATTTTTGGTAGTTAAGGACCCAAGCCTTGGTGAGCCTACTAGCTACCTATTATCAGAGTCCTAACTAAATTAGAAAGTGGGTTTCTTCCAAAGTGTAGTAGCTTGAAAGCCACCATTGTACATTTATGCACTGGAAATGGCTACCTACTACCGGGGCCCTAACTAAATAAGAAAGTGAGTGTCTTTTAAAGTATAATAGTGTGAAAGCCACTACTACAATGGTTTTGAATTAGAGTAAGATCGTGTAGTTGTCTCAGATTAACTATTGTGATTGAAAGTGTTAATGTTTATTGGTAGTCAATCTTGGAATTCTAGCCTTATTTTATGCAGGTGAGCTTTGTTACACTCCATTACCTTGGTTGATTTATTAATAAGTCTCTCAGTTGATACTTAACTTGGATTAATCAATTTCCTGTGTTCCTAAACTCATTAAGCATATTTCATGACATGTGATTTTCAAAAGTATTGGAATTATGGTTGCTACTCCCCTTGTATGAATGCATTCACATTATTTGTTAGAAACTAGCAAAACGTTAGTTGGGGGGTGTGATCACACATCAAAGTTGCGTAATTACGTGTTTAAAATCATGAATTAAGGATTACAATTTTACTTAAATGCCTAATTATGTCCAATATTTCAATATTGAGCTCAATTTATAATATTTGAAAATTTATTCTATTTTGTCCATAAATTAATGAGTATTTGTGTTTTATTATTGTAGGTGACTTCACGAATTAAAGTTGAAATCGAAATGCATGTGAAGAAGAAACTTGAAGAAGTAAAGCTCAAAAATTGTGAAAGCAATTAAGAGGACAAGAATAAAGTGCCAAGTAATTTCTGAGAATTAAAAGAGAGAAAAAAAAAATGAATTAAAGATGCAAAAGAGCATGTATAAAAGAATGAGGCCATGAATTTTAAAGGGATCCCATGAGCTGGAAATAAATTAAAGAAGGTCGTAGGAAATTATAGAAGGCCCATGCATTTTTTCCTTCAAAGGAAGCCGTGAGCCAAGCGTTAAATGGGAGGCCTGCCATGCACTTAATTTAAGGATGGTCTCTAGCCATGTGCACTAAAGTAGAATTGGAAGCTGGGTCGTGCCATGCATGAAATGAAGCTAGGCCGAGCACAACACATGAAGAAGCTGTGTGGCCGAATGTTTTTGGGAAGTTGTTGTGGTGTATGTTGGAAAATTAGGAAAGGAAGGCCTGCTCAGCCAGCTTTGGGGGGCTAGAAGAATAGGAGAAGCTAGGAAAATTTGGAGACACGGTCACCTGAGGCCCATGCACGTGAAAAGGAGCTGCTAGGCTAGGCTAGGCTAGGCTAGGCGCTGAGTTGAGAGGGTTGTAGGGCTTGATTCGTGAGCTTCAGCTGAATAAAATAAGGGGGAATAGGGTTTTACTTTTAGGGGTGGTTTTAAGGGAGCATTCTGGGGAGTAGTCTTTTCGTTGGGAGTTGTGCCGCAATAGAGAGAAAAATAGCAATTGTGAAGACCATACGACCATCCCTTCATCTCTCTCTCTCTCTCTTTCTCTCTCTCTCTCTCTCTCCTTGCTCTTTTGCCATTTTAGTTCTTTACTTTAATGTTATTTTAATACTTTGTTTGAGTTTATTTTTCTTTAGCCATTATTGAAGTTTAGTTTTTTTTTTTTTTTTTTTTTGAGTATTTTTATTGTTGAGTTTAGTTTGTTTTTATTTAACGTTATTATTGGAATTAAACTTTGTTTAAGATCTTAGTGTTTTGAATTTATTTTATTGTTGAAGGATTCTCTCTCTCTCTCTCTCTCTCTCTCTCTCTCTCTTGTTTCTTTATTTAATTATTTTGTTTAAACTTCAATGTCATTTTAATATTTATTGGAACTTATTCTTGTTGGATTGATTTTCATTTAAGCTCATTTTAATGTGGATTTATTTTGTTTACGCACTTGGTTGAGTTTATTTTTGTTTAAACCTTTGTTTAAGTGTAGTTTATTTTTGTCTATGACATTGTGAGGTAAGTTTATCTAATTATTAAATGTCTTTATGAGATTAATGAAGTCTTCTTCTTAGTTTATTATTTGAATGCTTAAGTTGGTTATTTTTCTTGTTTAATTTTGTTGAATAAATCATTTGAATGGATTATACTGGGTTGTCATAGTTGGTTGATTTGTTTAATTTCATGGTAGTTATTTTTCTGTTTAAGCATGTTATGTTTTTAGTTTTAAGATTCGCTTTGTTTTAATTTCATTACAAGCTCTCAAAAACCTAGAAACATAAATCTAAACTGTGTTCAGTAAATGCTTGTGCATTCTTTCCTTGTTATTTTAACGTGAGTTTGAAATTAATCTATATTCTTTGAAAAGATGATCTGGCCTTTTGGGATATAATTATTACGCAATAGAACTCCTATACATGGGATAGAATTTGCGCTGCTCATTTCAGAACGAGTCACATACTTGGGAAACAAAAGAGGTTCAGTTTCCAAACATACACATGTACCCCAAAGAAGGAGAGACTAAAACTAGTTCACTCAGATGTATGGGGGCTAAAGTCCATCTCATCCATAGGTGGAAGGAATTACTTCGTGAAATTTATTGACGATCAATCTCGGAAGGTAAGGGTTTACTTTTTGAAATACAAACCAGATGTCTTTGATGCTTTCAAGATATAGAAAGTAATTGTTGAAAATGAAACTGGTTTAAAAATCAAGAAACTGAGAACCAACAATGGTGGTGAGTATGAAGACATCAGGTTCATAAAATTCTGCTATAAGCATGGTATCAGGATAGAAAGAACTGTGTCAGGTACACCTCAGCACAACGGCGTAGCTAAGAGAATGAACTAATCGTTAACTGAAAGAGCTAGAAGCATGCATATACAATTAGGCTTACCAAAGCAGTTATGGGCAGAAGCAATCAACACAACAACATACTTGATTAACAGGAGTCCATCAATACCATTGGACCACTGCCTACCAAAAGAAGTATGGAGTGGAAAAGTTAATTTCATATTTGAAAGTTTTTGGTTGTGTTGCATATGTGCTTATCAGTGATAGTGTCAGAAAAAAGATTGATCCAAAGTCCTAAAAATGCACCTTCGTTGATTACAGTGAAGATGAGTATAAGGATCGCATTTGGGATGATGAAAACAAGAAGTTGATCAGAAGCAGAGACATGATCTTCAGTGAAAAGGTGATGTACAAGGACAGAAATACAACGAAATTCATAAAACCAGTTCATAATGAAACAACCTATGTAGACTATGATGATGTCATAGAAGGTGTCGGGACACAACAGCAAAATGCTAAGAATCCTCAGGCGGAGGAACCTATGGAGCATATCGTCATACCACCACCTCCTACTCTAGCTCCAGAGCATAGGGAATATTCTCGGCTCCATATACTAAATAAAAGGTATATTAATTATTTACTTCTTACAGATAGAGGGGAGCCCGAATGCTATGATGACACATGTTAGGTGGGAGATTCAAGCGAGTGGGAGCTTGCAATAAAGGATAAGATAAAGTCCCTCACCTCCAACAAAACATGGGAACTAACTCAGTTGCCCAAAGGTAAGAATCTTCAAAACAAGTGGGTGTACAAGATCAAAGACGAGCATGATGGCTCCAGAAGGTACAAGGCCCGGTTAGTGGTCAAAGGCTTTGAGCAAAATAAAGGAATCGACTACACTAGCATCTTTGCACCAATTTTGAAGTTAACAACCATCAGATCAATCTTAAGCATTGTTGCCTCGGAGGGTCTACATCTCGAGCAGTTGGATGTGAAGATGGCATTTCTTCACGATGATCTAGATGAGGAGATTTACATGCACTATTTTGAAGGATTCTCAATGAAAAGTAAAGAGAATCTTGTGTGTAGGTTGAAGAAGGGCTTGTACGATCTCAACCAAACTCTGAAGCAATTGTACCAAAAATTTGACGGCTTTATGCACAAGAAAGATTTTCAAAAGTGCAACACCGACCACTATTGCTACTTCAAGATGTATCAATCTATCTATATCATTCTGTTGCTATATGTCGATGACATGCTAATCATAGGACCAGATATAGAAGAGATTAAAAAATTAAAGCAGCAATTATCAAAGGAGTTCGACATGAAGGACTTGAGTTCAGCAAAGTAGATACTTGGAATGCGGATCTCCAAAGATAAGAAATAGGAAACATTTTTGTTATCTCAGTCGGAGTATATTAGCCGTGTTTTACGGAGATTCAATATGAGCAGTACCAAAGCAGTAAATACACCATTGGCCAAACACTTCCGCCTTTCTAAGGATCAGGCTCCCCAGACAGATGAAGAGAAGGATTTCATGGCTAAGGTACCTTATACCTCAATCATTGGAAGTCTCATGTACACCATGATTTGTACTAGACCAAACATTGGCCAAGCATTGGGAGTTGTCGGTAGGTTCATGTCAAATCCAGCGAAGACTCACTGGGAAGCAGTGAAGTGGATCTTGAGGTACCTAAGTGGCATTTTTGATAAGTGCTTATGTTTCGGCAAAGGGGACATGATAATTAAAGGGTATGTAGATGCCAATTTTGATGGTGAAGTTGATCACCACCGAAGCACCACTAGATATGTGTTCACTGTTGGAACAATAGTTGTTAGTTGGATGTCATAGATACAAAAGATTATTACCCTATCCACTATAGAAGTTGAGTGCGTAGCAGTGACAGAAGCCAGCAAAAAGATGATTTGGCTTCAAGGTTCTTTGATAGTGTTCGGAATAAAACAGGTGAGCAATGTTTAGCACAGTGACAATCAGAGTGTGATACATCTGCAAAGAACTCTGCATTTCATTCCAGCACTAAACACATTGGACTTCGTTATATCTCTATTAGAAGACGGAGTGTTGGCACTTGAAAAAATTCAAGGTAGCAAGAATCCAGCATATATGTTGACAAAGGTGGTGACTACAGAGAAGCTGAAGTTGTGCTTAACTTCAATTAGTCTTCATGCTTGAAGACAGATGTAAGCACATCATTTACCTATACACTGGTTGAGATGGTGTCTCTGTCTCTAAGTGGGATATTGTTAAGCTACAGTAGGTGGAGATGTCGGTAACACCAACCCCAGACGCTTCTGTTGAATGTTGAGCTACAATAAGTGGAGACTTGTAGCCACCTCCACCAACCCTGCCCACCCTTGTTGAAATTAAGCCAACTACCCTTTGAATTTCACCCCCCATCCATGACTATATATAGGAGGGGTGTGTGTGTGTAATTGTGTGGAAAAGAAGAGAGTGTGGAAGAAGTGTGTGGAATAGAAAGAAAGGTGTGTGTGTGTGTGTGTGTGTGCATGTTAGGGAGAGAGAGAGAGAGAGAGAGAGAGAGAGAGAGAGAGAGGGAGAGAGAGAGAGAGAGTTGAGTTGAGCAATGGCTCCTCCTCCTTATAATTCTTCTCCTAGTTTATAGTGAGATTTGTGTGCTCTATGGACGTAGGTCAATTTGGGCCGAACCATGTTAAATCTTGGTTTTCATTTTTGCTTTTGTGTGATTGTTGTTCCAAGATCCCTAACAAATGCTTTCAATAGTTAATTCATAAAGCATTTTGGCACCATCGTGGCTCCCTAAATGTCTAAAGAAAGGGGATTTTCATTGGACTTGAGCTTAGGCATCCAAACCTTAAGTCTTTCAAGTGGCTTGTGTTGCCTCAGAGGTATATATAGCTGGAGTTTTAAGTCAAGTGGGACACCCTATAGCACTTTCAGTGAAAAAACTCTCAGGTGCTAAATAGAGATATAGCACATATGATAAACAATGTTATGTTGTGGTGAGATCCCTTTAACACTGGGGATATTACTTGTTACCCTTTGAGTTTCTTTTCTTTTCTAACCATCTTGCTTTGCGATATCTAAGTTCATAGAAGAAGTTGAGTGCAAAGAATATTGGTTGGGTAGAGTGAGTATCCTTTGTTCTTAAACATTGTTCTAGTGTTGAAAATAAAGTGGTTGATGGCCTTGGTGAAGTAGCAATTATTCTTTATATCATGAGAGCCAAGGTCACTGGATTTGATCAAGGATGAGTGTTCCACTTGTCCTAATTTTAGGCTTATCTTTTAGTAGGTGAGGGCTGCCATAGGGATTTTTAAGATTTCATCATCCATGAGGGATAATTGTTTAGAGGTACTAGGTTATGCATTCCCTATAATTTTTTAGAGATCTATTTGTTTGAGAATCATACTCTAGAGGGTTAGCTAGTCATGTGGGAAGGGATAAAATCATTAGCTTAGTTGAGGAGAGGTAGTATTGGCCTTCTATGACAAGAGATGTAGTTGGATAGTGTCTCAATGTTGTACCTATTAGTATGCTAGATCTAAGAGATACACACTAGTTTTTATACCTTTGTTTCATTGCCACACGTACCTTAGACAAGCCTAAGTATGGATTTGGCTCTTGGACTTCCTAAGATAGTCTGGGGACATGATTCTATATTTGTTGTTGTAGGTAGGTTTTCGAAAACGGTTTATCCCTTGTGATAAGACTTCTTATGCATCTCATGTGACTAAATTGTTCTTTAAAGATGTTGTCAAATTGCATGGTTTGCCAACTCCCATACAATAGGAAAATAAGTTTTCTAGTTACTTTCAAAAGATACCTCAGAGAATGTGTGGGACTAGTTTTCTAGTTACTTTCAAAAGATGCTTTGGAGAATGTTTGGGACTCACTAGATGTTTTCTTCTACTTGCCACCCCCAAATACTAAGGTTATGAATCCTAGTCTTGATGACCTACTTAGGTGTGTAGTGGAGAAAAACAAGCCAATTTGGGACTTGGTGTTACCTACCATTGAGTTTGCTTATAATAATTCTATGAATAGGTCCATGGATAAGAGTCTTTTTAAGTGTGTATTTAGTTATAAACTCTATCCACCTATTGAACTTGTTCCTTTGTTGCTAGATGCTCTACTGAGTCTTTTATTCCCCATATTCATAAGTCGCATGTTGAAGTTAGATGGAAATTTGCTATGAGCAACATGGATTACAAACTCTATCCATATGTGCATTGTAGCGCTAGAGATTTAGTGTCATGGTTTGCATAGGACATGGACGCTACCCTAGAAATTCATTTAAAAAGCTCCACATCCGTGCCATTGGCCTTTTGCCCTTCCTTAAAGAGCTTGGACCTAAGGCATATTTACTTGATTTGCCTACTCATAGGGCCACTAATAGAGGTTTTTACTGTGGAGAATTTGACACTCTAGCCAGGCACCTTTAAGCCTTTTGCTTTGTCATTTAATATTCATGCAAGGTCAGCAACTCCTTAGCCTCCCTCTATTTCTCATCCATACGAGATAGTGGAGTATATTTTGGATGATGAGTTTGTGATGTCTCCTCAAGATGGTTTTTGATGGTATTTGGTTCGATGGAGAGTGCATCCCAATTCAAATGCAACATGGCTTACTGAGGATGTTGTCCATGAGACAGCTCCTAAGTTTTGAGAGTCGTAGGCACCATCACACTCTCCAGAGCAAAGTTCTTTCAACCAAAGAGTATGAACTATATGCCTAGCCAAATATATATATGAATTACATGATGGAGAACCACCTACATCTTTTAGGCCACACATTCAGCATACTTATTTTAGTTTTAGATTTCGGAAATTGTGTTTTTATTAGAATTGTGTTTTTTTTTTTTTTTTTGTACTTTCCTTTTTTAGTGGGGTTTTAAGCAAATATGTCTTTTAGTTAGCTTCGGCATAAATACTGGGTTTATTTCTTCCTCTTCCCTTCCTCAATATTCACCCTCCGTCCCTTCTCCTTATATTCTCTCTCTGTTCTGCTCATATTCTGTCTGTTCTGTTCACTGCTGTCCCCATATTCTGTTCTGTCCTGCACAGCAGCTTCCTTCTTCCCCATTATCTACTTCTCTCCCTTAATCCTCTCAATTGTTTCTCTGGTTCCTGAATTCCAATGTATGTGCTACCTCAGGAAGACAAAGGCTTTGAGCAGAAGTGCTCTGAATGCTATTGTTTGGTGCCTTTTGTTGGAGTAAGTGGTGTTTCTAGCCTCTCTTTGACTGGCTTGCGAAAAAAAAACCGATGAGTTTTTAGATCCTTCTTTCTTTGTAGTTTTGTTTTGACTTTGTTTCTTTCCCCTTCCTTTGTTTCAGAGGATGCCTCACTCTCCCTTTTTGTAGTTCTTATTTACTCTCTTAGTATGTTTCTTTGTTTCATTGTTTATCCTAAAAATGTATATAAACATATCTCTGTGAATCTTTCCAAATTATTACGCAAGATATAGAACTAAAAGATTGTAAATGGAATGCATCATCAAGAATGCGCTGTATAAGGCACAATAACCAGAAAATGATAATCATACTAAATGTCATCAGTTTATATAAATTAAAATCATAAATGAATTACGATGTAATTCTACGACAAATCCAACTAATTTAGACATAAAAGTAGAATAAAATGTAGTAATTCCAGCAATGATTGGAAACCTTTCACTAATGAAAGGAAGAGAATGACTTTAAAATTTAAAGGAACAATGCTTAGATAAGCAAAAAAATCATCAGCATTACCTATCACCAATATAGATCAAATGCCAGCGGCAGACTTGCCCCTTCGACAAAATGATTTACAGTATCTGTACTTATATATATATATATATATATATATATATATATATATATATAGAAATATAAATAAGACTATTAAAAATGGCACACTGACGAGTGAGGACCCTAAATTAAACCGATAATACAGTGAAGCAAAGGTTAACAAGACATAATTTAAGTTTGAAATGTATATAGCCAAAGCGAAGACAAAACACCCAATATATTCCGTGAATTTTTTTAAATCCCTTCACACTGTGAAGGCCCATTTCGCCCTTTTGACATATTTTAATTAAATTTGGTCCATTCGATTCCACGGATGCCTAGACATAAGTTCAAAATGAGAGGAGTACGAAAATGGCTGGGAAGCATAGAGACTTGGTGACTGTTTCTTTCTGAACCTAGAGGGCGTGGATGACCATGCCGCCGGCGGTGGGGAGCTTCTTGTTGCAGACGTGAGACTTGACGTGCTTGGCCTTCTGGTGCTGCACCAGTATCTTCTCGTCCTCGAACTCTCTGTCGCCGTAGTAGTGGAGTACTTTTCTACCCTCGTCTCTCAACTGTCCCCAGTTGAAATAATTTGAGAAGAAGAAGAAAAAGAAGACCTAGAAGATCCCTGGTATAGGCATATAGTCCAACCCCAACACCTTCTTTCCTCGTCCCACCTCCCCTATCCATCCGCCACGGCCGAGTAGGGCGGCAAAACGGGTTGGCGGTCGAGTTTGAACGGTTATAAACGGGGTCATGAAAGAGTATAAGAAAGGGAGTATACAAGTTTGGATTTGAATTAACAGTTTATTAAATAGGTACTCATGTGTAAATTCAAATCTATCCATTTAATAAAAGAATCATAAATGGGTTTCCATTAAACATTTATTAAAAAAATATATTTTATTTTATTTTTTAAAATATTTTATCTAAATTGACTTAATTTTTTTTTAAAAAAGTAACAATATTTATTTATTAATATCTTAAAAAAAATATAAAATTTATAAAATGGTATTTCACTTTAATTTAAAATATATATTTTAAAAAAAGCAACTACATCTATATAAATTAATAAAATTGTAACATGAATATAATTAAATATTTACATACCAAAGATAAATTCAAATGAGTTTCATAATTCAACTTCAACTATAGTAGTACCTGTAGTGTTGTGTTGCTTGTGCAGTATACTGTTGTGCAGAGAGCATAGTGTAGTATGAGGGCATAAGGTTGTAAGCTACTAAGAGCAAAGAGCAGAGTATTTGTGTTGCTTGGGCCTGCATGTTATGTCATGCGAGCCTGTAGCTGTCAGCTGTGTGCTGCCAAAGAGCACCGGACGCCCACCCAAAAATTATATATATATATATATATATATATATATATATATATATATATATATAGCTCATCTGATAAATACTCAATTCAAACCTATCCAACTCGTTTATTAAACAGGTCTTGTTCGGGTTGACCCATTTATAAACGTCCCCTACTAAATCTAAACTCAAATTAAACGAGCAGGAAACAGGTTGCCTGACGAGTTTTGACCCGTTTTACCACCCCTATGCCTGAGAGGGGAATAAAATTAGTGCAAAATTAAAATTGAAATTGATTAATTGAGCAAAAATGTGAGGGGAATTGCATTTGCAATGCAATTACAATGCATTTACGATGTAAACGATCACCTCTCAAATTGACTTTTTGCTAGTCCCTATGATTTTGTCGCCTTCTTCTGTGTCCTATACTACTGTTAACTCTGATGACCACTAATGCTCCTTGACCAACACCAATGGAGCATCTTGTCCTACTCTTCACTGCGCATAGTTATTCTACTAACAACTTTCTCGGCACACTTGTGTGAAGAAATTTAACGTTTCTCAACCTATCACAATTATCCTTAATGGTCATAGCTACAAAGCTTTGTTTGATACTATGTGGAGTTCTCTCATGGGATGATACTACTATGGAGATATGTTCGTAGTGAAATCACATTGCCGATTCAAATTGTAGATAAATCTGATTACAAACTTACATATTGTCTGGAAGATTGAGCAAGTACAAATTATCATAACATTACTTGGATTTGTAACCTTCAATTCTATCCATTGGCAATTTTGACAATTTAGAACTCGGAAAAAAGTTCAAGATTTTTAGGCTAATTGATATGACAATCTTAACCTTGCTCATGGTAATCAATTATGGGGTAACCTTTATATACTAAAAAAAAAAAAAAAAACCCTAGTCAAACAATCAATGAAATTCTTAATCAAATACAAACTGTCTAGGATTAAATGGCTTTGTATGAGCCCAAGTGGGAGTGTGATGCTGATGTTCAAAAGTTCCTCTTGCATCGAGATTAGCTCCATTTTATTCAATTTCTTACATCCTTATCACAAGTATATGAACTTGTTCATGCATCATTACCACATTAGAATCCCCTGCCTATATTAGATCAAACAATTTTTGAATTGCTATCTGAGGAGACTCGTCTTGGCATACTTGAGCTTCTACAAGATGATGTTGTATTGGATACTATATCTTGCCCTTATAAGACAGGACAAAAATTTTGTCAACACTAATAGAAATCAAGACACTAAATCAAGACACTATGTTGATTGCCCTTGTGTGGAATGTAGGTTGATCCACCAAAAAAGACACATCTCTATTAATTGGCCTTCCAATGTTATTAATATTGATTGTTGTTATTACAAATTGAAGGGTCATTCGATTGATCATCGTCCTACAAAACTACCCAAGCTAGAGCCCTATAGTAATTTCAACAAACTAATTGAATCTTCATACCTTCCACTAATGCAGTTGATGTCACAAAGTTCCTTCCACCATTCCTTTGGAACCTACTATCTTTGTTGGTGAACTCCAAACTCTTTTTAGATAGGTGATATCACAATCTCCTTGCCCATCCATGGCTTTATCTTATTGGCTATTTGAATGTGTTTGCTGTAACCATATGCAAAGTAGCTCCATTTTTTTTTCCTCTACAATTACTAGTTCTAAAAATTCTCCTATTACTCATCGTGCTGATGGAAACTACATGTTTTTCAGTTACACTAATTGTTCTTCCACAACTAATTTAGACCTCTCCAATACTTATCTGGTTCCCAAATTTTCTATAATCTTATCTCTGTTGGACAAATATGTCGCCTTGGACTTGAACTTATGCTTACCTCTATTGTTTTTCATGTTTAGAATTCGAAGACAAGGGCAAGTTTTTTGGACATGGCATAAAATTGGGTGTTAGTACATGCTCATATCTCTACATCTCCTAGTTGATTCCACACCCCATACTTATATTGTCTTTACTTCCTCTGAGTTATCTTTATAGATTTTTCAATTAGGCCATGCTCTATTAGAAAACTTCAACCTTTGGTTAAACATTGGTTTGCTTGGTGATGCTACTAGGTGTGCTTTGAAAGTTTTTCATGTCAAACTACTAAACAACCAACTTTGTCCTTTAGAAGAGGGATTCCATGTCGTATGCACTTTAGTATTTCATATTGTTCATTAATTATTTTTCTAGACGACTTACTTAAGTATATCTTATCAAAAATCGATCTATGGCATCACAAATTTGCATTTAATTTGCCACCATGATTAACAAACAAGTAGGGCAAAAAAAAAAAAAAAAAAAACAAAGGTATTCACATTGATAATTCCACGAAATATTTAGATTCTACACTTCAGAAGTTTCTTAAGCACCATGACACTGTAGCTCTTGTCCCCGAACATCTTAACAGAGTGGTTGTGTTGAACGTAAATATTGTCACATTCTTAATACTATTAGCACTATCCTCCTTTCAACCCAATGTCTAAAACCTTTTTGGGGTGAAGCAAAACTTATTGCAGTTTGTGCTATTAACTATGTAACGACCCCAATTTCTACTATATTTTTTTCTTCCACATACTATCAATACTCTGATACCATAATACATAGTCAAAGTCCACTCGGACCCATAGGTACCGGGAATTAACTTGTTTATACATACATGACAACTAAGTAGCAGAACTATAATACACAACATATATACAATACCGAGTTTCACTGTTTCTACGTATGCACACATATATCCCAAAAATCCATCATGTCCGCAACCCGACTACTTACCCTACAACTAGGTAATACCAATGAACTCCTCTGTAACGGAGCTTGCTCCACTCATCTGTCGGGATTTCCTAAAACATTTATAATGTTAGGGTGAGACACCTCTCAGTAAGGGAAATAAACTAATATCAGTGTGTGGCATCATGAGTTTTATCATATTATAAACATATACTGCAAATAATATAATTGTAGTATAACTAAAGATGTAACCGATGATACATGAAAATCTGTACTTACAAACATAATCTTGCAATATCATAATGAATTATCGCATCATTTAAATCATCTGTTAAATCCCTACATTACTGGAATTTTACCGTGGATCTGTACATCATAATTTCTGTCATGCCCTAAACCTCGAAATGGGACCCAGGGGTGAAAATGTAACCTAACTTGTCCCTATATCATACAAATCATCAGGACACAGTACAAATGATGAGGGTCCGACCCCGTGGGGTTCCTAGGCACCCTAAACATATCCAATCACAAACATATACGCAGTGGAAAAAGGTCATTCTTTAACCACATATATAGTACCATACTAGAGTCTATACATGAGCGGAACACAGCTCTATCAAAATGTACAAACGGTTGCCCAAAAAACATGTCAAAATGGCAACCCAAAAAAAATACAGTCCTAGCACTTACCTATACGCTAACCGGAGTACACCGGTCACTACGCTCCCTACACTAGGACACTAGTTCCAGTTAGTCGAAGGACCTGTAAAAATGTATGTACAACAGGGGTGAGACACCTCTCAGTAAGGAAGAACACATGTTATATCGGTGTGTTACATTTAAGTGTTATCATGATACAACATACACGCAGTTAAATGCATTCCAGTACTAGTTTCCACAGTGCATACACGCACTCATACATATACACATGATCAGTAATCCTGGTGTTGTCTCACCCTTCGGCCTGAAGCCAGTCTGCAACAATCCCGTGTTGGCTCAGCCAACCCGCAAAGCATGGTGCCACCGGCACATGGCTAGTCCCTAACTCCCATGGCATCGTACCGGCGCTAAATAGTGGATCCACACCCTTTGGCCTGATTTGCCGGTATAGGCTCACGGATTCGGATATAGAGTCGGACACTCTTGCCTACGTGGCAGGCGATAAATACATGCCCTCGGATATAGAGTCGGACACTCTCAGTACCTGGAACAATTTCGGAACCCAGCTCCAACTAGCATTTCAACATATCACACACACATGCATGCTCATATAACCAAACAAACCAAACTCATTTGGTAATCTAAATCATGGCTTTTCAAACAAATACAGTTTAAACAAGTCAAGGCACAACCATCCCAATATCACAGTATAAATCACACACATACTTGATTTTTAACGAAACCAGGGATTCACCCCGTCGCCCCCTTTTCCAAAAACTGTAGTAATGAAAAACCCATAGTTTTCCCCATTAGATCCCCTCAAATGAGTGGCCAAAACACACAGGACTGTGGACCATAGTTCCACCAAGTTCAATTTCAAAAATAACGAATATAAACATAGTTCCCCTTACCTTTTTCCCGAATCACAAATCCCAAACTCCAAGACCCCTAAACAGCGAACCAAGTTCTAAAACCTACAAATCACAGTACAAAATATGTTCACAAGACTGTTACCTACAAAACTACCAGATTAGAAATGAAAATTGAGCCTTACCTCGATTTTTCGTCGAAACCCAAAAATCTCCGAAACGAGAATTCGATCCGTAGAAATTGTAGAGAATCCGTCCATGATCCTCGTGGTAACTTCAGATTTCCAATTCCGTTAACGATTAATGAAGAAATTTAGAGAGAGAGAGAGAGTATGGAGAATTTTAGAGAGAGAGAGAGATAAGATTGAGATTTCTTAATGAAGAAGTAATGAAAATTTCCTTTCATAGCCCTTTGACCCGGCCCAATTTCGTCGACGAACCTAGGATCTCCAATTTTTTTTCCAAGACTCCTCGGCTTCTCCTCACTGACAAGAAGAACAAAGGCCTCGTCAACGAAATTTTTCTTCGACAATGAAATCTACCAAATTCCCAATTTGCCCCTCTTTTATTTATTTAAACCCAATTTTCACGGTTCGGGTTCTTACAATCTCCCCTCCTTACGAAAATTTCGTCCTCGAGATTGTCATCTCTCTTTCACAAATTCATTCATACAATCGAATACACATATACACAACTCAAGCGAAAATTGGCGACCACTACAGTGCCATCCCATCATACACATACACATACACACCCTCACTTATGGCGGAGGAATACCGTGGTTACATATACAATTATCTTAGGAGTTCATAATACACACACTCCCGACAACTAACCACCTATCCCAACCCATAGTAGGATCATGTACAAGTGCTCAAAACAACTGTGGATACTTCTGGGGTATTTCTATTTCCAGTTCCCAAGAAGCCTCCTCAACCTTGTGGTTTCGCCACAATACCTTCACTAACAGTATCTCTTTGGTACGAAGCTTCTAAACTTTACGGTCTAGAACCTGAACAGGTATCTCCTTATATGTTAAAGTATCTCCAATCTCTAACTCATCATAACTAATAACATATGAAGGATCCAGAACGTACCTCCTCAACATGGATACGTGAAACACATCGTAAACCCTTAAAAGTGTTGGAGGTAATGGAACTCTCTAGGCTACCGGACCCACTCGCTCAAGTACCTTGAATGGTCCGATATACCTTGGGCTTAGCTTGCCTTTCCTGCCAAATCTCATCACCCCTTTCATTGGAGCGATACGTAGAAATACCTTACCTCCCACTTCGAACTCTCAATCACGGTAGCGAACATCTGCATAATTCTTTTACTGACTCTGACTTCTGGATCAAACCCACCTTCTCAGACGCCTGCTGCACAGGTTCGGGTCCTAACACCTGACGTTTGCCAACCTCATCCCAACAAAAAGGAGATCGACACCTCCGACCATACAAAGCCTCGAATGGTGCCATCCCAATACCAGACTGGAAGCTGTTATTATAAGCGAACTCTACAAGTGGCAAAAACCATATCCAGCTACCACCAAAGTCTAACACACAAGCTCGCAACATATCTTCCAAAATATGTATCGTCCTCTTCAACTGTCTATCATTTTAGGGGTGGAACGCTGTACTGAAAGTAAGCTTTGTCCCCAATGCCTCCTACAAGCTCATCCAGAATCGAGAAGTGAACCTTGGATCCCGATCTGATACTATGGACACCGGTACTCCATGCATTCTCAAAATCTTATGCACATATAAATCTACTAGCCTACTCAAAGAATAACCAACTTTCATCGGGATGAAATGCATAGATTTCGTTAATCTATCTACGATCACCCAAATAGCATTTTGCTCGTGAAGCGCTGGTGGCAATCCAGTCACAAAGTCCATGGAAATATGCTCTCATTTCCACACCGAAATAGGCAAAGGCTGCAACGGCCCTACCGACCTCTGATGTTCAGCTTTCACTTGCTGACACGCCAGACACTGCTCCATGAACTGAGCAAAATGCCTTTTCATACCCGACCACCAAAAGGTCTAACCCAAGTCTCGATACATCTTTATACTACCACGATGTACCGTATACATAGAACGATGCGCCTCCTCTAGAATCGTCCTTCTCATCTCATCATCATTCGGAATACACAGTCTGGTCCCAAACCTCAGTACACCTCCCTTAGAGATGTTAAACTCCGTAGCCAGACCCTGTTGTATCTTTTTCATAACCTCTACCAACTCTACATCATTATCCTGCGCGACTTTTATACGCTCAAACAAGGTCTATTGGACCACCAAACTAGAAAGATAAGCCTGATGATCACCAACCACCAACTCTATACCTGAGCTCTCCAAATCTCGTTTGATGTGACACTGAGTTACAACCGCAGATACAATTATAGGCCTTGATTTCCAACTCAACGCATCAGCCACCACATTAGCATTCTCCGGGTGATAACTGATCATGCAATCGTAGTCCTTAATCAATTCTAGCCACCGCCTCTACCTCATGTTCAACTCCTTCTGCGTGAAGAAATACCTAAGGCTCTTATGGTCAGTGAAGATCTCACACTACACTCTGTATAGATAGTGTTGCCAAATCTTCAGTGTATATACCACATTAGCCAATTCTAGATCGTGTGTAGGATAATTATTCTCATACTCTTTCAATTGCTGAGAAGCATACGCCTCTACCTTACCCTACTACATAAGCACACATCCCAAACCCTTTAGAGACGCATCGCTATAAAGCACAAACCCACCATCCCCCGAAGGAATGGTCAAAACTAGAGCAGTAACCAGCCGATGCTTTAACTCCTGAAAGTATTGCTCGCAATCACTGGTCCACTCAAACCACACTCCTTTCCTGGTCAATCATGTTAGAGGTCCAGACAGTTTAGAGAAACCCTCTACGAACCGACGATAGTAACCTGCTAGTCCTAGAAAACTCCGAACCTCCTGCACATTCTTTGGCCTTACCCAGTCAACCACAACTTCAATCTTGCTAGGATCAACTGATATACCATCCCCAGTAACCACATGGCCTAAGAACGCAATCTGACTTAACCCGAATTCACACTTCTTCAGCTTAGCATACAACTTCTTCTCCCGCAGAATTTGTAACACTAACCTCAAATGTTCTATGTGCTCTTCTGTACTAATCGAGTAAACCAGAATGTCATCAATGAATACCACTACGAACCGATCGAGGTACTCATGGAAAACCCTATTCATCAGATCCATGAACACCGCCGAAGCATTCGTCAACCCAAAAGGCATGACTAAAAACTTGTAGTGGTCGTATCTAGTTCGGAAAGTAGTCTTTGCTACATCCTCCGCTCTAACACTCACCTAATGATATCATGACTGTAAGTCGATCTTCGAAAAGACCCGTGTGCCTTGCAACTGGTAAAAAAAATCATTTTTTCGAGGTAAAGGATAGTGATTCTTCACAGTTACCTTATTAATCTCACGGTAATCAATGCACATCCGCATCAACCCGTCCTTCTTCTTCACAAACAATACTGAAGCTCTCCAGGGCGAAACACTATGTCGAATGAATCCCCTATCTAGTAATTCATGCAACTGCTCCTTCAACTCCCAAAGTTCTACTAGAGCCATCCAGTATGGAGCTTTAGAGATTAGTGCCTTACTGGGCAACAACTCTATCGTAAACTCCACCTCACGATCCGGAGGTAAACCGAGTAAATCATTTGGAAACACATCCGAGAACTCGCTGACCACTCGAATATCCTTGAGTTTCAACTCATCCCGCGATGGTTCCTTCATACACACTAGGTACCCCTGACATCCATCCAAGAGTAGCCTCCTCGCCTGTAGTATGGACAGAATCTGTGGCGTTGGACGCACACACAATCCCACGAATTCATATTCCTGCTCCCCAAGAGGTCTGAAAACTACCATTCCTACGACAGTCGATCACAGCATAACTGGAGAACAACCAATCCATCCCCAGAATGACATGAAACCCCGACATGTCGTATACCACAAGATTCACCGGTAGCAGCTTTCCCTGAATTTCCATTAGATAGTCTACCAACATCTTCCTACAAAAAGATACACTCCTAGATGGCGTAGTAACAGATAACACCTCATTCATGTCTCGGGTCTCAAGCCCACACCATCCCATAAAATTCACACATACAAAAGAATGGGTCGCACCCGAATCAAATAGAACAGAAGCTTTATTTGAAAGCAATAATAAGGTACCTATCACCACGTTACTTGCATGTTCAGTGTCCACTGGAATAAGAGAGTATACTCTGGCCGGAGCTATATTCATCTGAATGGTTCCCCGAGGTACCTGATTGCTCCCTCGGTCCCTACTGAATGCAGGCACATCTCGCCTCAGTGCTTGACAATCACGAGCCATGTGACCAGGTCGACCATAGTTATAGCAATTACCATCAAAAGACCGACACTCACCCTCGTGCCGTCTAAAACACCTGGTACAACGACCACTAGTTTGGCTCCCCTAAGAATCCTAACGCTTGGTATTCTGACAATAACCCAAGCCCCTGCTCCTCTTCTTCCACAATCCCTGATGAGATCCTGTCTGAGAACTAGAAGGTACTGTCCTCCTCCTCGATTCCTGATCCACCTCATCCTCTCGGATACCAGTCTCAATCACTGTGGCCTTATCCACCAACACCGAGAACTCGCGGATTTGAAGCATACCCACCAGTTTACGAAAATCCTTCCTCAAGCCCTTCTCGAACCTCCGAATCTTTTCATACTCGCTCGAGATCATACATGGTGTAGGACAACTCTATGTATCGAGCGGCATACCCTTGCACCGTCAAGCTCCTATGAGTCAAAGCTGAAAACTCATCTGCCTTCGCATCACGATCGGAAGCCGAAAAGTATTTGTCGAAGAATACCTCCTTGAAAAGGTTCCACGTCATCTCCTCAAGACCACCCCTCTACTTCTCCAGTAGAATCACCGCAGTCCACCATCGACCCGCCTCCTTAGATAGTTGGAAGGTTGCATAAAGAACTCACTACCAATTGGTATAGTGCACGACCTCCGAGATCCTCTCAATATTCTCCACCCAATCCTCAACTATAGTCGGGTCAAGTCCTCCAGAGAACATCGGAGGATGCATGCGTGTGAACGTCTCAATGGTGCATCCCGCAGTAGTAGGAAAGCACTTGCGTCTCCTCACACTCCGCCCGATCTCCCGCAACACCTGCCTCATCAAACCTCGAGGCATAGAAGGAGACTCGTCACTCGCAGTCTCCTCGGAGCCACTTCTCAGGCCATTATCCCTAGGCTTCATTCTGCAGCACAATAGGAATCTATCAGTATCCCTACAACATATACAGTTAACACAATGATCTACACTAATCGTGTTAACTACTCCTCGCCAGGTCTAGGTCTGTCCTATCACACCGACACGAAAGTCATCAATGATCTGCCCTACTTTTACTGGAATCGTCATCCCAGGAAAAACATGGAATACCATCGACAAAATCCCGGTCTAGCAACCAAACAACCCTCAACCAACCCTACCTATATCCACATCCTATACTCTAGTATGTACTCATAACTAAGCCTAACCAAGTCTACAAGATCTAGTAACCTGGTTAGTTCTGATACCAAGTTGTCACACCCCAAACCCCAAAATGGGACCCAGGGATGAAAATGTAACCTAACCTGTCCCTGTCCCTGTACCATACAAATCATCAGGACACAGTATAAAGGATGAGGGTCCGACCCCATCGTGTTCCCAGGCACCCTAAACATATCCAATCACAAACATATACGCAGCAGAAAAAGGTCATTCTATAACCACATATATAGTACCGTACTAGAGTCTATACATGAGCGGAACACAGCTCCATCAAAATGTACAAACGGTTGCCTAAAAACATCTCAAAATGGCAAGAAATACAATCCTAGCACTTACCCATACGCTAACCGCAGTACATCGGCCACTACGCTCCCTACACTAGCACACTAGTTCCGGTTAGTCAAAGGACCTGTAAAAATGTACGTACAACAGGGGTGAGACACCTCTCAGTAAGGAAGAACACATGTTATATCGGTGTGTGACATTTGAGTGTTATCATAATATAACATGCACGCAGTTAAATGCATTCCAGTACTAGTTTCCACAGTGCATACATGCACTCATACACATACACATGATCAGTAATCCTGGTGTTGTCACACCCTTCGGCCTGAAGCTAGTCTGTAACAATTCGGTGTTGGCCCGGCCAACCTACGAAGCACCTCGCCACCAGCACATGGCTAGTCCCTAACTCCCATGGCATCATACTGGCGCTAACTAGTGGATCCACACCCTTCGGCCTGATCTGCCGGTATAGGCTCACGGCCTCGGATATAGAGTTAGACACTCTTGCCTACGTGGCAGGCGATAAACACACGCCTTCGGATATAGAGCTGAACACTCTTAGTACCTGGAACAATTTCGAAACCTAGTTCCTACTAGCATTTCAACATATCACACACACATTCATGCTCATATAACCAAACAAACTACACTTATTTGGTCAGCAAGAATAACAAAGGCCTCATCGACAAAATCTAGCTTCATCGACAAAATCTACCAAATTCCCAATTTTCCCCTCTCTTGTTTATTTAAACCTAGTTTTCATGGTTCAGGTTCTTACAATTTCACCCCACATGATCTCGGTTGTGCGGCTTATAGGCTAGACTTAATGCTGGTTGGCCTATAAAGTTAAGTCAAATATGACATAAATACGCACGATTTCCCACCCATCCTAGCCTGCCCATCCTACTACACCGTCAAACCTCTAACAAGTTAGTAACACAATGGGTATCCTACAAAACTGCCCACACTTCTAGGCTAATCGGTCTCCGACCCACACTTCTTGAATAGTGTGGTTGCACTATCGGCTATACACCAATCTGGTCTGCCTAGCCTACTCTCCGTCAAACCTCTGTGGGTCGGCACACAGTGGGTATCCTCTTTCCGATCTAATTAGCTAGCTACGGTACCGTGCTCTTAACATACATAACCATCTAGGTTCTGTTACTATATAATATATTTCACATAATATATATTTTTGTTTGTAAATAGCATTTTCATATTTCTGAAATAAAGTATGGTCTTTACATATTTTAAAATAAAAACTCTTATTTCATAATTTTTGAATCATAACATCATAATAAAACCGATCACGACATCTACGCCGACTATTATGTCACGGCATCAATGCCGGCTATACTATCTTGGCATTTGTGTCGGCTGTCATATCATAATATACTGGAAAATATCTTAATTCATGTACTGATTATCATCTTTCTAAAATTATAGTAAAATCATACTTATTCTATGGAATAATAACATATTCTAACATACAGTTATTATATTAAATTTATACTCATGCCACACGAGTGAGTTCTACTCTGTATTATAATATAACATGCTATAAAATCTATTTTCTTTGTTCAACACCAGTATTCCCAAAAATACATTAATTCATAAACAAATTTTTGAAAATTACTGACTTAATCTATTCCCTTACCTATTTCCTGTAAAGCCTGTTGAAACTCTAAATCTATGTCCCGCGGCGTTCAAAGCTCAAATCCCTAAAATTATTATTATTTTCCCTAAATTAATCAACTCTATCACCAAAATATTGTCATTCTATATTCCCTATGCCCAAATACTACAATTTAACCGTTAAACCAATATTTAACACCCTTACCTCAGTTTTAGAGTGGTACCTCGGAACCCTTAACTAAAATTCTGCTCTAGAAAACTTGTAAAGAATCTTTCCAAGAACCTCGTGATGGTTCTTGATCATCAATTTGGGCTTTAACGAAGCCGAAGTCGAAGGAAAATGAAGGTAGGGCCATAGGGTTGATGAGGGAAAGAGAGAGTGTGTGTTTTGTTTTTAATTTACAAATGAAGCTCTCAAATTTTTATATCTTCAGCATTGCCAGCCAAAACTGTCAACAGTTTTATCTGGCTCTCAGAAAACTGTCACCGGTTTTCTATTTAACTGGCCCAAAATTACTATTTACCTGTTATTTTCCAGCGATAATTTCTCATAATCATCGTCGATTTTTTATCCTCTACAGAAAATTGTCGTCGTTTTTCTCCTCGCCCAGCCAAAAATCCATTTTTTTCCCAATTTCTTTTATTATATTTTTTGGGTCTCTACATCCTCCCCTCCTTTTAAAAAATTTCATCCTCGAAATTTGTTGACTATACCTACACCAAACTCTAAAGGAAAAAATAATTCGCTGTACTTTTATTAATTACCCTCACTTATGGCACAGGAATACCATGGTTACATATACGGTTCTGAGAGATTACAATAACAAACCAAAATTCTCCTAAACCTACTATATCCTATAAACCAAAATAAAATTTATACATATATTGCCCTACATTGCATTAAATAAAATAAAAACTATACTTACCTTACCTAAACTTTATCCTTCATTTTCTGTCTAATGCTGATCCCCACTGAACAGATGTGGGTACTTCTGCCATATCTCCTCGTCTAGCTCCCACGAAACTTCCTCCATTGCTTGATTCCTCCACAATATGTTCACTAATGAAATTTTCTTAGTGAACAACTCCTGTTTGTTTCTATCTAGAATCTGCACTGGTATTTCTTCATATGTTAAAGTATTTTTAAGCTCTAGATCCTCATAGTTGATCACGTGAGAGGGATCTGAGACATATTTTCTTAGCATAGAAACATGAAATACGTCATGAATCTTGGATAATGTTGGTGGTAAAGTTATTCTGTAGGCAACTGGACCCATTTTTTCAAGTATTTCAAATGGGTCAATGTACCTAGGATTGAACTTTCCCTTTCTCCCAAACCTCATAACTCCTCTCATCGGTGCTACTTTCAAGAACACATGGTCTCCTGCATCAAACTCCAATTGAGACCCCAAAGCCTCCTGCAAACTTCTCCAAAACTATGACGTGAATCGTGGGTCTCGATCCAAGACTATAGATACCGGCACACTATACTGTCGAACTATCTTATGAATATATAATCCCGCCAGCCTACTCATGGAGTAGTTGATTTTAATAGGGAGAAAATGAGTAGTCTTCGTCAACCTATCTACAATTACCCATATGGAATTCTACCCATGCAGCGCTGGCGGTAATCCTATATCAAAATATATAGAGATATGATCCCACTTCCACTCAGGAATGTGGAGTGGCTGCAATTGTCTCTCTGATCTCTAGTGGTCAGCCTTTACCTACTGGCACATCAAATACTACTCCATAAACTCTACTATCTCCCTCTTCATACTGCTCCACTAGAATGACTCTCGAAAGTCCCGATACATCTTAATGCTTCCAGGATGTACGGTGTAAAGAGATCTGTGCGTCTCCTCTAGGATAGTCCTCTTAATTTCAGTATGTGCAAGTATGCACAACCTGGTTCGAAACCTCAGAGCTCTATCATCTGAAATATTAAACTCCTCCCCTTATCCGCTCTGCACTTTATCCATCAGTTCTTCTAATTCTAGATCACTCCTTTGAGTAGCTTTAATCCTTTCATCTAGGGTAGACTGTAGTACTAAGTTAGCAATAAATGCCTGGTGTTTGCTCTCTACTAAATCCATACTGAACTTCTTCAAATCCAGCTGAATCAGATACTGAATCATCCCTGCTGATAGTGTTGCTCCCACTAATTTTCGGCTCAAAGCATCAACCACTAGGTTTGCTTTTCCCGGGTTGTAACTGATGGTGCAATCGTAATCCTTAATAAGTTCAAGTCATCTCCTTTGCCTCATATTTAATTCTTTCTGCATGAAGAAATACTTCAAGCTCTTATGGTGAGTAAAAATTTCACACCTACCCCTATAGAGATAATGTCTCCAAATTTTCAGTGTGTAAACCACCGCAGCTAACTCTTTATCATAAGTAGGGTAATTCTTTTCATACTCTTTAAGTTGCTGAGAAGTGTATGCAACAACCTTCTCGTGCTGCATCAACACACATCTGAGTCCCTTATGGGACGCATCACTGTATATAACAAATCCATCCTCTCATGATGGAATGGATAACACCAGTGTAGTGACAAGCCGCTATTTCAACTCTTAAAAACTCTGTTCACACTCTTCGGTCCATTAGAACTTCACATTTTTCCTGGTGAATTGTGTCAGTGGACCCGATAATTTGGAAAAATCATCCACAAAATGTCGGTAGTACCCTACTAGACCTAGGAAACTCTAAATCTCTTGAATATTTCTCGATCTCACCCAATTCACCACCACTTCTATTTTGCTTGGATCTACTGATATGCCATCCTCAGAGATTACATGTCCGAGGAAAGTGATATGCCTTAACCAAAATTCACATTTCTTGAATTTAGCATATAGATTATTTTCTCTCAGTACCTACAATACCAATCTCAGATGATCTTCGTGCTCTTTAAAATTCTTCGAGTAGACCAGTATATCATCAGTAAAGACAACAACAAACTCATCCAAGTACGGATGAAATACCTGATTCATCAAATCCATAAAGGCTACAGATGCATTAGTCAAACCAAATGGCATAACTAGAAATTCATAGTGGGCATATTAGGACTTGAATGTTATCTTCGGAATATCCTCTGCTGAAACTTTCACCTAATGGTATCCTGGTCGAAGATCAATCTTGGAATAAACTTGGGTTCCTTGTAACTGATCAAATAAGTCATCAATTCTAGGAAGAGGATACTTATTCTTTGTTGTCACTATATTTATCTCCCTATAATTGATGCACATCCTTAACATTCCATCTTTCTTCTTTACAATTAGCACTGGTACTCCCAAGGGCGACACACTAGGTTTGATAATTCATTTATCTAACAACTTTTGCAACTAGTGTTTCAAATTCTTTAACTCAACTAAGGCCATCCTATAAGGTGCCTTAGATATCGGTGCAATTCCTAGAAGTAAATTCACAAGAAATTCAATCGCCCGATTTGGTGGTAAGCTAGGTAACTATTCTGGAAATACATTTGAAAATTTCTTGACTACCAAAATATCAATAAGTTTCAATTCTTTCTCTGATATCTCTTTTATATAAGCCACATACCCCTAGAAACCATCCTAAAGTAACTTCTTGGCCTGAATGGCTGACACAATCTGTGGCGAGGCACACAAACACGAATCCAAAAATTTGAATTCCCACTCTCTCAAGGGTCTGAAAATCACCTCTTTTTTATGCCAATCAATGCTGGCGTAATTAGTTGTCAGCTAGTCCATACCCAATATTATATCGAATTCTTGCATGTATAATACTATAAGATCGGCTTGTAATATTTTCTCCTGAATGCCCACTGGATAGTTTTTAAGTACCCTTCCACATCTCACTGCTGATCTAATTGGCGTGGCTACTGATAAATCAGTATTTAACAACAGTGTCTTAACTCTAGTCGACTTGACATACCCTAATGATACGAATGAATGGGTGGCACCTGAGTTAAATAAAACAACAACCTTATATTATAAAAGCAATAATCATACCTATCACAACGTCACCTGCAGCCTTAGCATCTCCCGACGTCAACATATACACTCTCGTCGGAGCTATGTTCCTCTGCTGGCGGCCACCCCCGGGTGCTTGGATATTCCCTCCAAATGATTTGGGAGAAGGAGTAGTACTATACTGCATATGATAGTCCCATGCTACATGATCCAGTCAACCACATCGGTTGCAGACATTCCTCCCGCTCAGCATTCCCTTTTGTGTCTTTTTCCATATGTAGGAAAAACTGGATATACTTGCTCACCCTGATTCTCCCATGTCTCAGTCTCTTTCCTTTGAGCTCTGTTGTATCTATCTCCCCTCCAAGGGCCTTGACTGGACCCTACCTAGAATCTTGAAGGTGTGGGCCTCTTCCTCTGACTCAATGTCCCCACATCCCTCTAGTTGCTCTCCTCTACTACTATGGCCCCATCCACTAATTCAGAGAAATCTTGCACCTTTAGGACTACCACCTGTCTATGGATGTCACGCCTTAAACCCTTCTCAAATATTCTCCCCTTTTAAATGTCATCTGGAATGATATAGGAGCAAAAAACGTGACAACTCAATAAACTTTGCTGCATATTGCTGAATCGTCAGTTGCCCCTGTCTTGGATTCAAAAAATCTGCTATCTTAGCTTCTCTAATAAAAGGAAGTAAATAACGATCAAAGAACATTTCCTTGAATCGGTTCAATGTCATGATCACTAGTATGGGTCTCTGTTCCTCAAGAAATTTCACAACTATCCACCATCTCTCAGTTGCACCTGTCAACTTATAAGTGGCATAAAGAACCTTTTACTTATTAATGCAATGAAGCACCATCAGTATCTTGTCAATATTCTATATCCAGTTTTCAGCAACTGTAGGATCAGCTCCTCTTGAGAACGCCAGAGGATTCATTTTGGCAAACTTCTCTATAGTGCAGCCCTAATCTACTGCTAGGCCTCCTTGCTTCCTAAAGTTCCATGCAATCTCAACCATAACTTGCTGAGCTACACTACTTAGAACCGCATTTGAATCACCGCGACCCACACTAGAGGGGCCTGCACCATCATCACCATTAGTCTAGGGTCCATCTTGAAAAGAAGATAAACATAGTCTGAGGACCCTGTCTGCATAACATAACTAACATATTTATCCTACTAACATCTTATATTCTCAATTAACCTAATGTCCTTATTCTCAATTTAAGATTCAGTCTAACAATTGAGAAATAAAACCCAACAATAGTTTACTATGGCTTTCCTGAAATCATCACCCTAGAAAAGACTCAGAAACCATTACGAAAATCTTGCTTCTCAATTACTGAACAAAACCCTAATTACTTATCTTAATTCCTTAGCATTGGCTCGCTAAAATCCTGATCTATTCCCATACTTTGGTATTATTTGCATTGTACACTAAAGTCTATAGAACTTAGCAACCTAGGCTTTGATACCAAACATTTAATGACCCCAACTACTGATATATTTTTTCCACATACTATTAATACTCTGATACTATAATGCACAGTCAAAGTCCACCAGGAACCATATATACCATGAATTTGCATGTTTATACGTGCATGTCACGTAAGTAGCAAAACTATAATACACTTAACATATATACAATACTAGAGCTTCACTGTTTCTACATATACAAACATATATCCCAAAAATCCATCATGTCCCCAACCCGACTACTTACCCTGCAACTAGGTAATACCAATGAACTCCTCTATCAGGATTTCCTGAAATATTTATATTGCTAAGGTGAGACACCTCTCAGTAAAATAAATAGACTAATATTAGTGTGTGGTATCCAGACTTTTGTCATATTATAAATGTATACTGCAAATAATATAATTGTAGTATAACTAAAGATGTAACTGATGATACATGAAAATCTGTACTTATAAACATAATCTTATTATATCATAATGAATTATCGCATAATTTAAATCATCTGTTAAATCTGTACATTACTAGAATTTTACCCTAGATGTAAATCTGTATATCATGATTTCACCCCACATGATCTGGGTTGTACGATTCGTAGGTTGGGCTTAACGCTAGTTGGCCTATCAGGTTAAGTCAAACATGACATAAATACGCACGATTGCCTACCCATTCTGGCCTGCCCACCCTACTATACCGTCAAACCTATAATGAGTCAGTAACACAATGGGTATCCTACTACACCGCCTACACTCACTACAAAAAAACTGGTTTTTAGTGAAGAAAGTATTAGTGATGAATTCAATTTCGTCACTAAAAGTTGGTATTAGTGACGGTTTTTAAGAACCGTCACTAATACTTTCATCACTAAAAACAGCGCGGTAAACAATTTTTGTGGGAAAATTTTTCCGGGAAAATATTAGCAAGGATTCCAGGGTATTAGTGAAGATTTTAAAACCGTCACTAGTAGTGGTTTTATTTAAAAAATTATAAAAAAAAAATAGTTAAGGGTATTAGTGACGGTTTGGGAGTACCGTCACTAATAAGTGGGTATTAGTGACGTTTTTGAAACTGTCACTACTAGTGTTCTTATTTAAAAAATTATAAAAAAGAAATATTTACGGGTATTAGTGACGGTTTTGGGGAACCGTCACTAATAAGGGGTATTAATGACGGTTTTGAAACCATCACTAATAGTGTTTTTATTTAAAAAATTATAAAAAAGAAATAATAAAGGGTATTAGTGACGGTGTGGGAGAACCGTCACTAATAAAGGGGTATTAGTGATGGTTTCAAAACCTTCACTACTAGTGTTTTTAATTAAAAGATTATAAAAAAGAAATAGTTAAGGGTATTAGTGACGGTTTGGGATAACCGTTACTAATAATGGGGCATTAGTGACGGTTTTAAAATCGTCACTACTAGTGTTTTTATTTAACACAAAAAAAACCCTAAAGGCCTTTAACCCGCACCGCAGCTCTTACCCTTTCCCTAGACCTGGCAAAATGGATAAAAATTCGTTAATACGAAACCGCATCTGACCCGTTTTAACCGACCTATAATTATCCGTTTGCTAAACAAGTCGAATATGATTTTTCATTTTCATATCCGTCCCCTTAGCTGGTCGGGTCGGGTTTATCTGGCGGATATCCACCAACCCGCTTACATTAGTAACCTAGGAAAGCCCAACAGGCTACAACCAAAGTAGACCTGGCAAAATGGATAAAAATTTGTTAATCCAAACCGTATCCGACCCATTTTAACTAACTCATAATCATCCGTTTGTTAAATGAGTTGAATATGAGTTTTTATTTTCATATCCGCCCCCTTAGTGGGTCAGGTTGGGTTTATCCGATGGATATCCGTCGACCCGCTTACATTAGTAAATATTAACCCATAAAAGCCCACTACCCCCTAAGCTAGCCGGTCTAGCGGCTCCAGCCCATTGCGGCACTGCCCAAAGGCCAAAGCTCAAAGACCCAACACCCAAGTACCCACATGGCTTGCACGGGTGCCCCTCTTGAGTCTCAGCCCCTCGGCCCTCCCACTCCTAGAGCCCCAGGCTCCCAACCCCTAGGTCAGCCGCATTCGTCCATTCGAGCCCAGCCACAGAGACTCAGAGAAGGAGAAGTGGGGAAGTGGGAACTAGTCGGCGATCACACGAGAGACAAGAAAGTGAGAGATCCTTCTTCTTTGACCCTTCGAAGCCCTCAGCCCTCCGAGTCTCTAACCTTTCACGACTCCCGAGTCTTTTCGATCCTTCGAAGTTTTGTCCCATAAAAAATTCAAATGCGTTCTCCTAAGTGCAAGTTAGCACCGTCACTCGGTGAGTTGGAAGGAGTTCTTCCTCAGTTCATTCTGGGCTTCCGAATCTTCCCTCTCTTCTAGCTCAGGTTGTCTGCGATTTCATGATTAGTTGGTTAGCTTCTTTTATTTTATTTTTTAATCCTTGCCTTTCTTCGTTCTTTAGTCATAGGGAGATTGAGACTTCTGGTTCCGGGGTTCTGTGGTGGTCTAGGGTTTTTGGGAGGTTCTATTTTGAAGGCTCGTCCCGCCGTTGGCTTCCTTCTATCTCCTAGTTCTTGAATTGTGTTTTGGTTGGCTGAAGTGCGCTTCTTTTGTTTGTTATTTAGGTTATTGTTGTTATCTGTTGGTGATTTTTGCAGCGTGGTTTCATCTTTTCTGTATTTGTGGTTTGTGCTGGTGGTGATTTTCTCCTCTCTTGGGATGCTGTTATAAATTTCATGATGTTTTTCTTGTTATTTTTTTGTGTGTGATCTGCCTGTGGATGACTTTGCTACTTAGGTTGAGCTTGGCCAAAACAGTAGGTCTACTCTATTGGATGCAACTGTGATAAGAAAGGGGGTTCTTGTTTGCTTGGAACTTTTGGATTTGGGTTGTTTGCATTTGCTTTTCTAAATTTAATTGAAATAGAGCATGGATGGAAAATAACCCAAATAAATTCTCAAAATCTTGAGAGTTATATCATAATTAGAGAAAAATGTACAATTTTTATATTTAATTAAAGAGACTTGGTATTTGCTAATATAGACATTAACAGATTAACTTAAGATTTTATATTTAATTTTTCACTGGTAAAACATAATTATTTAAGTAATGATTTATAAAACAGTTAATGCAATTTATAAACATTATATACTTATTTTTGAATGATTGACCATGTACAAACACACACATGTATGATGCATGTACACATTCTTTTGACAACTTTTGTTCACTGGAGAAGAGCCAATGGCATTATTACTCAAACTCAAAGAATAAAGAGATAAAATCATGTATATATAGGCCTACAAAAATAAGGTTCTCTTAATGCATCTATCAACCTTGAGATTATTACTAAAGTCTTAGCTAATAGGTTGAGTGTAGTTCTTTGATGATGGAGTCCTTAGTAAAAGCATTAATTCCTCCTTTATAGCCTTGGTACCGAAGAAATTTAATTCTATTAAAGTAGGGGATTTTAGACCTATTGGTCCTATTAGTCTTGTCTCTAGTGTGTATAATATTATTACTAAAGTCTTAGCTAATAGGTTGAGTGCAGTGCTTGATGATACTAAAGTCCTTTGTTCGAAATCTTTTTTTAAACAACTAACAAGGCAATAAATATTTGAAATTTGGAAAAACAAACTAATGTTCAAGTTAGTGGAGACTAGTGAAAATATGAATTTTTAGCTCTAAGCCAATACTTCTACCAACTACATTATTTGTTATGTTAAATACTTTGACATTTCTGCATTGCTATTGCTGTAGGCCTTTGTCATTTTAAATACTTTGACATCTCTGCATTGTTATTGTTGTAGGCCTGCATAGTAGTATTGTTTGTGTTTCAAGATGAATTTAACCCTTCGTGAGTTCGTCACTTCGTCAGGAGCTTCGCGAGTTCATCGTGGACATTTTCAAACCAGAAGGAGCTCCTCACAAGCTCTTCTTTTAGCGTTTGTGAGTTCGTGAGTTCATTTGCGTCGAAGTTCGAATATGTAAGTATTCTTCTTCTTCTTCTTCTTCTACAAATCTGCTTTTTGCTTTCCATGTTCATCAGTTTTTTAGTATGTTTAGTAGCCTTTTTGGGATTTTCACTTTTTGTTTTAACCTTAATGATGGGGAGCTTGAGGAACTCTCTCATGTGGTTCTTGGATTCTTCTTGTTATTACCGTTGTGGGGATTTTAGGATTGTTGTTTGGATAATTAAGGTGTTTTCTCTTGTAAATGATTCTGTACTCACCTGAACACATCTTATCATATTTTTCATCTTGCCAATAAATTGTGGAGAGCTAAAGTTCCTTTAAAGTAAAGGTGTTGTGTACATCACCATTCTTACTAGGGTTAACACCAATGATTTGTTGTAGCCTTGCAGGTTAAGAGACCTTATTAGGCTTTATGTTTAGATGTTTGTGTCATGTGTAGCTATGGTAATAAGGACCGTGCTCATTTATTCTCAGTCCTGTGGCTTGGTGTCTTTGGAACAAGATTTTTGGCCTATTGGGAAGTGTTATGGGTGCCCTTATTCTTTGGAGGATTTTTTGGTGGTTGAATTTAGAGATTTTGGAAGGCATGGAATTCTACTTTCATTGTTATTTTGGTTATTTGGTGCCCAGATTTTTTGAGACCATGGGTCTTCTATGGACTTGATTTGGGACTGGATGCTTAATAAAGGTGTTTTGGCATCACTGGTGTTGCTGAGAGTCACCACGATTGATTGGCTCAAACCTAGTTTGGGCAGTCTTCTTGTATTAGCATTTTCTATTTCTTTTCTTCTCTTATAAAATTTCACTTTTTACAATATCATGTGTTCGTTACATGTTTGTTAAAATGTCAAAGTGGTGATTGGTCTCTATTTTTTTTGTCATCTAACCTCCTAGTCAATTGGAAAAAAAAGGCAATTTATTACTAATATTATTCTATTCTAAATATAAATCCATTTTCTCTTAAAAATTTTAAGCTAGTAATACTATTGCAATTTTATTTTATTTTTTGGCTTTCTTTGCTCTGTTAAATGGAGCCAAAGGTCTTATTTTGAAGAATCCTCAATTTGAAATGTCATCATTTAGGCATTTCCATGGGCATAAAGGCAATGTGCCTTTTGAGTGCAAAATTTTTTAATGGAACTAATGATCTTATTTTGAAGAATTCACTTGTTGGAACATCTTGTTTTCTTGAATGAAGCTTGTTAAAATGCATAAGTGACAAAATTATTCTTTAGAATTGGCATTGTTGTGCCGTTTGATTGCGAAATTTTTAGAAATTTCTTGGGACTAATTTATTATGTTTGAGTTTGAGTTTCTATTTTGAGTTGGGTTTTTGATAATTAAATGAGTTTAATTATATTCTTCATTTCCGATTCATTCAATTTCCTGGCCAAAATGATACATCCTGACTCTTTGTGTATCCTATAGTCTAGGAGTTTAACTGCCTATTGAAATCTTCAAACCAACTTTAACTTTAGTACTCAAATTTTCAACTTTAATTATATATTTTCAAAAATTGGAGAACATATATTTTTTGAGTATCAGAGAGCCAAAACCCAATCCTGAGGGAATGAACCCGAAAAGAAGCAAAAAAAATAGCTTACCCCTAAAGGAGAATAAAAAAAATTTCTCCAATCTTTGAAAATTCTTGCCTACATTTCAAGCCAAAGAATTCGTAAGATAGGAAATATTGTGCAGTTCAAAAAAATATTCCCTCTTTTACCCTTCCTAAAACACCCAAAATTCATCCTTGTGCTGTTATTTTATTTCTTTCTATGTTATTTGCTTTTTATTGCATTCTGTTTTACCATGCTTTTGAATGGCTGTATGCATGCTTCAATGTGTCTATCTACATTGTATTGCTTCTAAAAGTAATGAAAATACATGGAGCTCTTGATTTCTACCTGTCTTTTGGGAGATACTAGAACTATATTACTTTTGTTGTTAGGACTTGATTTATCTTAATTTTTTGCAATTTCATAAATGCATAGACATTAAGGTAAGAACAACAATCTGAAGTGTACAGTGAAAGGTCAAGAAGTAAATGTCATATGAAGTAAAATGGCAAATTAATTACTACCATTTCATGTATTCATTGATGCTTAGACCCGTCCAAGAACAGTTACTATGCATTCATTCCTAATCGTACATGTGAGACAATTCAATTGTCATATTTCAATTGATTATTAGTCATACTATGTTGACTAATAATCACTTGAACACGTTAATTATTTGTTTCACTTACGATTAGTAATGTGAGTATTTCAACCATTCTTGGATTGTCCAATGTGGATAGTTCAGGAAGTTGTATTTACACTGTTGTCATCGTTCACGCTTTGTCAATTGTCATTATATATTTTGAGCGCGTCACTACTTGTGTTCTCTGGGTGCATAGTGGGGTGTCGTGACATTTTTTTAGTGATGGAAGACTAGCCAAATTTTCACTTCCCCCATATCGTGTACTCAGAGAGCCATGGGGAGATGCTGTCGAATTTATAACGACTACGACGAAGGAATTTGAGCGATTGATCGCAATGTAAATGCAACATTCCTGAATGGGATAGGATCCGTATCCTTTAGAGTATAATGGTTGATTATAGGATTCACGATGCATGCATGATAAACAGTATGAGAATATAATGAACACTATTTACTTGAACATATTATAGGGTAATTAACAAACACAGATAAGAGTTGGATGCTCGGGGTAGGTTTTTGCTAGAATACGTGAAAAGGGTACATGATTTCATAGACTTCGAGCATCCTCATGCAGACAGAGCCAGTAGTATAAGGTGTCCTTGCAAGAAATGCCAAAACATAACATTCAAACACATTGAGCTGGTCCATTCACATTTGTTAGACTTTGGAATGGAAAAAAGGTACACAAGATGGGTGTTCCATGGTGAAGATTACACAGTTCAGACCGATAATTTAAATGACACTGAAGATGAGGGGGCAAATATAGTATGTGGTGATACACATTCTAAAGGGTTAATCGAATTGTCAGGTGAATTGCAAAGGGGGATTGCAGTGGACACGAGTGATATCAGTGTGTCGCGTACTCGTGATGAAACTACTTCAGCGAGTACCATACCTTGCGATCCTAGTATGTTGAATCGACTCGGTAAACCATTTTCTAATCTCATGAGGGATGCAAGGGTGCCCGTATATCAAAACTGTAAAAAGTTCTCAAAATTAGAGTTTCTGATAAAGTTGCTTCATGCAAGGACAATGCATGGGTTATCTCATAGTGCATTCAACATGCATTTAAGCCTCATTAAGGCAGCACTGCCGGAGGGTGAAACACTTCCGAAGTCTTTTTATGAGACGAAGACACACCTGTGTGAATTGGGTCTCAGTTACACTCTAATACATGCGTGTAGGTATGATTGTGCACTCTTTTATGGTGAACATGAAAATGCAAACGAGTGCCCAGAATGTGGTGAACCGAGGTATAGAACTAATCAAAAGAAGGGTAAAAAGATTCCCAAAAAAGTTTTGCAATATTGTCCATTAATCCTGCGGCTGCAACGATTGTATATGTGCAAAAAGACTACTACAAATATGAGATGACATCAAGAGAAACATCTTCAAGATGGAGACACCCTTAGCCATCTAGCGGACTCCGAAGCTTGGGCCGAATTTGATAAAATGCATCCGTGGTTTGCTAGTGATCCTCGCAACATCAAACTTGGCCTTGCTTCAGATGGGTTCAATCCTTTCGGTAACATGACCAACCCATATAGCATGTGACCAGTTATGATGATGCCATACAATATGCCGCCATGGCGATGTATGAAAGAACCTTTCATTTATATGTCTCTGCTGATTCCCGGACAAAGAGCACCTGGTAATGATATTGATGTTTACCTGCGTCCGTTAATTGATGAGTTGGAAGAATTATGGGAAAAAGGAGTGGAAACATTCGATGTGCAAATTGGGACAACATTTCGGATGCATGCTACAGTCTTATGGATAATTAATGATTTCCCCGCATATGGAAACCTGTCAGGTTGGAGCACAAAAGGTTACTTAGCATGCCCAGTATGTAATAAGGATGTTGGGTCCTTATCCTTGAAGCATGGATGCAAGTTATGCTTTATATGTCATCGCCGTTTTCTACGAACTGGACATCCTTGGAGGACTCGTGGCGTCAGAAGCTTCAATGGAAAACCTGAATGAAGGTCACTGCCAAAGCGGTTAAGTGGGAAAGAGATATTAAACCAGCTAAGGTTGATCGGAGATGTCAAATTTGGGAAACCACCGACCAGTAGAAAAAGAAAACGCGCAGAGTGGGAGTTGAATTGGACAAAGAGAAGCATCTTCTTCGAATTGCCATATTGGAAAGATCTTCTACTACGCCACAACTTCGATGTCATGCACATTGAAAAGAACATTTGTGAGAATGTCATTGATACATTGCTTGATATAAATAGGAACACAAAGGACACTGCAAATGCTCACTGAAATATGGAAGACATGGGAATACGACCTGAGCTGCACCTATTTTGTGATGGGGACAAAATTATGATGCCATCAGCTTGTTACACATTCTCGAAGGATGAGAAGAATAAATTCTTCGACTGGTTCAAATCAGTGAAGTTCCCCGATGGATATGCATCGAACATAGCTCGATGCATAAACATGGAGGAAGGGAAGATGCTAGGAATTAAAATTCATGAATGTCACGTCTTTCTACAATGGGTTCTACCCATTTTCCTTCATGGACACTTGACTGAAGATGTTCGCTCGATGCTGATTGAGCTGGGAATCTTTTTTCGGTAGTTGTGCTCAAAAAATTTGAGTGTAAACATACTTGAACGGTTAGAGGATAACATCGTGATCATACTATGCAAGCTGGAGAAAATTTTTCCACCAGCATTCTTCGATGTGATGATCCACCTAGCTGTCCATTTACCAAGGGAGGCCATAATTGGATGATCGGTTCAATATCGTTGGATGTATCCTATTGAGAGGTAAAGTGTAAAGTCCTTATATAATGGTCACGGGATTTCCCTATTTGAATTTTATTTTCTTCATTGTGTCTACAAGTCTATAATGCTACATAAAATGCACAGGTTCTTATCGACTTTGAAGGGGTACGTGTGCAATAAGGAACGACCGGAACGTTCAATCATTGAGGCGTACATTGACAGTGAATGTCTTGCATTTTGCTCAATGTATCTACATGATATTGACACAATGTTCACTCATGATGAGCAAAATGCAGACGTTCATGCTATTAATGTCGAAGATGAAGAACCCAGGAGCTCTATATTTCGAGAAAATGTTCGCCCTCTTGGTGCACGAGTTTACGATTTCATTGACATGGACGGCCTAGAAAAGGCTTATTTTTACATCCTCAACAATTGTGATGAAACTATTCCATATATTGAGTACATTGTTCCAAACTCCTTACTTTGCATTGTATTTACATATGCATAATTATATACTTTCTTGACATTAACATGTACAACCGTTGCATATAGCGAACATAAAGTTGAACTCCTGGCCCAAAATGAACGGAATGTTGATGAAAGATATAAGAAGGAGTTTATCAATTGGTTTGGGAGTCGTGTAAGTAACAAAAACTGCTTCAGTTAGAAGCAATGTATGGTTTCACTATTGACGGTATTCTTCTAAACTCCTATTTATTTTATAGATGAAAGTCATGTTTTACAAAAAGGAACCAATGGCAAGTAAAGATTTGTACGCATTGGCATGTGACCCTGATCAACGAGTTAACCGCTACAGTGGTTGCATTGTTAACGGGTTACGATTTCATACAAAGTCCCTTGAACTACATAGAAGAACCTAAAATTCTAGGGTTACGGTGCTAGGCACTGAAAGAGATGAAGATATTGACTACTTTGGTGTATTGGATGACATTATAGAGCTTAGCTATGGAGCAAACAGAGTCGTCCACCTATTCAAGTGTACCTGGTGGGACATTGGCAATAAAAAGACTGGGATAAATACCGATGCCTACTTCACTAGTTTCAATTTTAGCAAGACCTGGTATCAAAATGACCCTTTCGTGCTTGCGACGCTGGCAGAACAAGTGTTTTACCTTAAAGACACCAAATTGAAGGGTGAATGGCATGTGGCCCAAAAGATTCCTCCTTGAAGTTTGTACACAATTTCTGAAGTGGCAGATAGTGAGATGAGTGCCAATGAGGTTGCATTCCAAGAAGATGAGCCATCTGTCCACGCAGCAGCGCAATCTGAAACAGATGTGGTCGAAGAAGGCGCTGATCCTATACCATTGCATAGGGATGGTGCTAGCGTAGAACACATAGGAGCTGCTGACATTACAATTGAACCTTCTGTAGACATTCACTTCATCAACGATGAGAAAACTGATGGGGAAGATGAAACAGGGATCGAGTACTGTAATGAAGAGGAAGCCACTTTAGAAAGTGAGGATGATACGGATATTGAGGACATATAGGGGGGGTAAGCATATTATTTTTTTCACTATGTATCTGACATGTGTAAATAACTTAAGTATTCATGTCTGCTGCATCCATCTAATATTCGTACTTCATATATGTACTTGTCTATTTTTGTCACTATGTATTTGACATGTGTAAATAACTTAAAAATTCATTCTTCTTATATTGACTTGTATAATTATTTGTAGATATGGCACCAGGAGGTCGACGTTGGAGACTTCCTTTCAGGCCCACTACTACATCGCATGAGGATGATCTGACATCCTTGACATCGGCGAAGCCCGTCGGTACTGATACGACGACACCATTGTCTGAGCCATCGACACCTCGGCCAGACATGGATACCACTTATGCGACTAACACGCAGGGTGAGTTGCCGACCGTCATGAGCAATGTTGGTATGGATACGATTCATTTTTTTACATGTCAACTGTTGATGTTCATACTTCATGTGTACGATTATAATATTATTTTTAAATTAACTCTACTTTCAGCATCTACGTCCACTGTCAGGTTAGGCCATGGTGCAGCAAAGAACATATCACTGAAGAAGCACCTGGATAGGACTAAACAGCGGATTCAGATCGACATTCCTCCAAGATATACCGCCTCGCTAAATGATTGGTGCACCGTGTGGACGAGGAAGCTCGGCATTATATGCCGACAATATGCTCTAGTCACCGCATTCAACTGGCCCCAGGTGACTCAGGAGTAGCGCATGGTCCTTTACATGCGCATTTTGGTAAGTTCCCTAATCCTATATAGCTATTTTTAATTTCAATGTTTTTTTACTTTAATATACTAGCCAATTAACTACTGTCTAACATTGTAATTGTTTACCTATATATGCAGAAGGAGTTTGATATGGACATCCTCGAGGATGACCATGTGAGGAGGGCGATCGATGTCCAATTGTGTAATAAATTTAAGAGCTATCGCTCGAAAATGCGCTCTCATTTTCGAGCGATGGGAGATGAAGCAGAAGCATGACCATACGATAAGATATCCCAAGAAGATTGGGACGTGGTCTGTCACCATTTCCACGACCCGCGCTATCAGGTGATGTGTTTGTATTCTAATCACTAATTTTTCATAATGATGTCCCTAATATGTCGGCATGACATCTTCCTTGCAGGCCATATGTGAAACAAATGCTGCAAACAGTAGCAAACTCCCTATGACGCATTGCGGTGGATCGAGACTATTTGTAAATAATCGCCAGGTAATTACTACATATAAAATTATCTGACGATTACATGACATAATAGTAATGATGACTTATATGATAATTTAGCGTAATCCCGACGCTGGCACAGAGGAGCCACTACCGGATCTGTATCGAAGAACACACCAACGATGATTGAGGGAGTGGTGCGAGGGTGTGTAGGATCGACATGTAAGTGAAGCAAAAGATTTAGTTTATTACTTTATTCAAAACATCAAAGTTGTAGTCTTACTTATTCTTTTTTTATCATTTTCATGATTGAAATTAGGCACGGATGGTCGAGCTGAGGGATGCAACTGTTTCAGAGGGGAGTCCACACATGACAGATTTTGAAATCACTTCCCAAGTGCTTGGGCAACGAGGGGGGGCTGGGTGAAAGGTCTTGGAAGTGGATACATTACCCCAATAGCATCATCATCCATAGGTGCGGCGGCTCATGTAGAGATGGAACGACAACGTCGAGAGGCCAAGTGTGATAAGCAGGAGATAGCTCGACAGATGTAGAGGATCGCTATGGAGAACGTGGAACTGAGATCAGACCTCTCCACCATTTGAGCCCATATGCAAGCCATGATGGATAGGACCGCACGGTTAGAGGAAAGGATGCGCCAATCTGGACAAGATGATGCGGGTGGCTCCTTTGATTGATTATAAGGTATTATGATCACAAATTGAGTTTCATGTTAAATCATGCTAGTCCAGAATGCCTCCTGAATGGTGGATGCAGATGATGTGTATTGCATGCTGGTAGTTGATATAGGTTCTCGTGTGCCTTCAAATTCTTATAAATGCTCCATTTGAACCAATCAACTCATTATATGCTATGCTCATTTGGCAGCCACTTAGGTGGGACAATTCATGAAGTTGGAAGATGCTTAAGTTTCAATTTGTTGGACGAGGAGAAGATAAGGCAGTGTAATCAATGGGGAAGGAGAGAATGAAGTGGAATCAGACTTGTGGGTTAATGGGTATGTCTGAAATTGTGACATGTTTGAACTCAGCTTATGTAAAAACGTCTATTTTTTGTCAACTCATGATATGCTATGGTCATTTGGCAGCCATTCATGTGGGACAATTCATGAAGTTTGAAGAAGCATCTGAAACATCTTCGAGACATGGTTGGATGACAATTGCAGGGGCAGTTCCTATCCCTCGGTTGCCAAAATTAAAAGAAAATGTGTGCAACTTCATGTTCTTCTGTTGAATGGCTTGGACAAAATTCTTCTTTTTTCGCCCGAGGGGGGGGGGGGGTGGGGGGTTAAACTGTCTGAGCACAGTCTGCATGACTTTTGTATAGTTGCTAGATTTTGTTCTATGTGTTGGACAACTTGAATCTTTAGAAGTAATAGTCGAGGTAGTAGTGGTGATAAGCAGTAAAATCTTAATTATGTTCAGTTTTTCCAAAACAAATGACTGTAACTAAGATTTTACTACTTATCACCACCACTACCTCGACTATTACTTCTAAAGATTCAAGTTTTCAAACACACGGAACAAAATCTAGCAACTATACAAAAGCAATGCAGGCTATGCTCAGACAGTTTAACCCCCCCACCCCCCCCCTCAGCAAAAAAAGAAGAAGTTTGTCTAAGCCATTCAACAGAAGAACATGAAGTTGCACACATTTTCTTGTAATTTTGGCAACCGAGGGATAGGAACTGCCCCTGCAATTGTCATCCCACCATGTCTCGAAGATGTTTCAGATGCTTCTTCAAACTTCATGAATTGTCCCACATGAATGGCTGCCAAATGACCATAGCATATCATGAGTTGACAAAAAAAGACGTTTTTACATAAGCCGACTTCAAACATGTCACATTTTCAAAAATACCCATTAACCCACAAGTCCAATTCCACTTCATTCTCTCTTTCTCCATTGATTACACTACCTTATCTTCTCCTCGTCCAACAAATGGAAACTATTCCACTGTTCTCTACTATTTATATTCTGAATTTAAGATATGGTTGGCATGTATTACTATCGTGAATATGCTACATGGTTACATGCTAGTCTAGAATGCCTTCTGCATGGCAGATGCAGTTGATGTGTATTGCATGCTGGTAGTGGATATAGATTCTTATGTGCCTTCAACTTGTTATAAATGCTCTATTTGAACCTATCAGGTGTAGGTTTTATGGGAAAACGTCCAATTTACAGACGACATGCTGCCGAAATTGCGTTAAAATTTGACCAAACAAAAAGAAAAGATAGGCTTAGTCATTTAATGTTAAAATATTTTTGAAAGGATGAGTGAATCTTAGGAATCATAATAAATAAGGTAATGTAGACTTAGTTAATTTAGAACGGACATTCATTAGAGATTCCAATCCATATTGGTGGTTCACAAAAGCATTAGATAAACAGCCCCCTATCCAATTCCTCCACGTAACACCGGACCCCTTCCTCAAAGGCACTCTATCCAAGAACTCACAACTAGCTCAATCACACGCCTTCTCAACATCAAAAAATCTAATTTGACCACAATGCCCTTTTTCTCTGTACGACGAACATCCTATCACTTAAATGTTTAATAAAAATCTGCCTTTCTCCCACAAAAAACACTTTGTGCAAAAGAAATAGTATTACTAAGGAGGAGGTTAGACTTCACGTTCAGAGTCCAATACTCCAAACTTCAAGGTAATATGAACAATAAAGGAATAATTGGGATTTGGATGAGATTTGGAAACAATATAGGAATAACTAGGAGTTATATCATAAAACTTGAAAGTAATATGAACTTTGCAATTTTATAAAGTATATTTATTTTTTAAATTGGATTTATAATTATGTAGGTTTTTCCTTAGATTTTGCCATCATTGAGAAGTTTGTTAATTAACTTTTAGGTCTACTTTTGATAATTTCTATTTTTGATAGTGGGTATATCATTTGCAGTGTGTATACAATGAATGGAGGGGCTTTATCTAGTTTACTCGGAGTTTCTTTTCACAATTGATTTGAAATGCGATAAGCCTGCCCATGTAGACAAAATGAATTTGAACCTTTCATTTGATAGGTTGTTGCTTATAGTTAAAGTATGATTTAAATATAAATTTTATTTCTCTTGAATCTTGATGCCCTTCTTGCAGTCATTGCATCCACAAGGCAAGATTCAAGAGAAATAAAATTAATATTTAAGTCATACCTTAACTATAAATGACAACCTATCAGATGAAAGGCTAAAATTCATTTTGTCTACATGGGCAGGCTTATCGCATTTCAAATCAATTGTGAAAAGAAACTCCGGGTAAACTAGATATAGAATCATTGATGCAACCACCACCATCCACGACCTCGTCGTTCTCTATCATCTATAACCTCATTGCAGTTAGAGATGGGTATACATCTAACTTCAGTTTAATACATGATTTAACTTCTGGACTGCATGCTTGGATTGGCATATCTTGTGAACTGCATGCTGGTAGTGGACATTAGGACTGCAGGCTTGACTGGAACGCCACACATACCATGACTGATGCAATGATGTCTATTGCCTGCTGGTAGATACTTTTAGGTTGTTGCATGTACATCTTAATCTAAATGACATCTGTATGATGTAAAAATATTGTGAATTTCATGTTTTTGTGAGTTACAGGTTTGGGAAATGTTCTATATATAGACGGCATGATGCCGAAAATGTGTTGAAAATTTTAGGGAAAGGAAAGAAAAATTCATGAGACTAATTTTGGACTATATGATATAATTTTTCGTTGATTTCTTGCTTGCTTGGTGGTTATGCCAATTTTGGTTGGAGTCTGTTATTTATGTTTCAACGTTTAAGTTTAATTCACGTACAATGAAAAATTAATTTTTAATTACCAAAAAAGGAGATTAAAAGTAATATAGGGTCCATCAGAATGGATGGAACACTAGAGGAAGTGGCATTGTTTCCCATGCAAGTCTGTAGAAATTTGTTTCCCATTTTTCCTATTGGTTCCTTCCTCCCACTCATTTTAGTGTAGCTAATGGCAATAGGGTTTGATTTTGGGAAGATGCTTGGCCTGGTTACAGTCGTTCGAGTAGATGATACTTCATCTTCTTAAGATTTCCACTCTTCACAATGCACGTATCATCTCTTTCTTTTCTTTGGAGAGGAGCTCTCTTTCTTTTGATTTTCATTTTATAGTGAATCTCATACCAACCGTGTCTACTCTCTATGAAATATTATGTATGGGGATAATCCACTATATTCTGATATATGTGTTTTATGGGATGCACGAACACGTTACATTATTAAATGCTTATTATATGAAGCTCTTGTGCACTCAAAAAATTAATTACTAGTTGGATTATTGTGAACTGTTTAACGTAAACACCTAGGTTTGGAGTATCTCTATGGAAAATGTCATATTTACAGGAGAAATGCTGCCAAAATTTTTCAAAAGCGTATACTAATTTTTTTAATTTTCTTAATTAATTTGTAGGGTTTGCGGTTGTGACAACGTCAGGACATTGTCATGCACTATGGACGCAGCTGAAAACTTTTTTTGTTATCTGAACAGATTAAATGCATTTGAATTTGAATTTATATAATGTATTTGTATTTAAATTTGAATTTGTGTAACATATTTGTAATTTAATTTGAATTAGAATTTTTAATAATTTATGAATTTTATTACAATTATGAATGTATAAAAAAATGAAATTTAATTACAGATTTTTACAGAAATTAATAATCAGAAAAAAAATTAATTTCACTAATAATTATCTAATTTAAGTATTAGTGACGGTTTCAAGATCGTCACTAATACCCCTTTTAAAAAGTTTTAGTGAAGGAATTCAAACTATTACTAATAATAGCAATGCAGAGTAATAGTGACGGTTTTAAAACTGTCACTAATAATAAAGCAATAGTGATGGTTCTAAAACCATCACTTATAATAGAGCATTAGTAGTGGTTTCATGACCGTCACTAATAATGCAGCAATAGTGATGGTTTCATGACCGTCACTAATAATGCAGCAGTAGTGACGGCTTTATGATCATCACTAATAATGCAGCAATAGTGACGGTTTCATGACCGTCACTAATAATGCAGCACTAGTGACGTTTTCATGACCGTCACTAATAATGCAGCAATAGTGACGGTTTCATGACCATCACTAATAATGCAGTAACAGTGACGATTTTTAAATTGTCACTACTACTATGGCTTTAGTGACGATTCTTGGTCAATTGGTGTAGAAACTATAGTGACGAGCTTAGGTTTTTAGTGACGGTTTTAATCCATCACTAATACTTTACTATTAGGGATGGTTTGAAATATTCGTCACTAATAATTATTAGTAACGGCTGGTATAGCGACTACTATAAATTCATCACTAATAATCATAAAATCATCACTAATACTATTAGTGACGATTTTGTGGGTATTAGTGACTGTTTAAATCTGTCACTAATAATCTTTTTTTTTTTTTTGTAGTGACTTCTTGGAAAATCGGCATCCGACCCGCACTTCCTGAATAGTGTGGTTGCATTGTCAGCTATACACCAATCTGGTCCACCTAGAATACTCTCTGTGAAACCTCTGCGGGTCAGCACACAGAGGGTATCCTCTCTTCGATTTGATTAGCTAGCTACGATATCGTGCTCTTAACATACGTAACCATCCGGGTTCTGTTGCTATATAATACATTTCACATAATATATATTTCTATTTGTAAATAATATTTTCATATTTCTAAAATAAAATATGGCCTTTACATATTTCTTAATAAAAATTGTTATTTTATAATTTTTGAATCATATAATCATAATAAAATTGATCATGGCATCTGCGCTGACTATCATATCACAGCGTATATGCCAGCTATACTATCTTAACTCATGTACTGATTATTGTTAGCTTTTGTGCAATCCCAAGAGGGGGGTTGAATTGGAGATTAAAAAATTTCCTCCTAGGTTAAACTAATCCAGCAACAGTATAATGCAACCTAGGTGCAGTCCAAGTATATATGAATTTGTAGATATGATATACATGCACCACAATTTCAGTATTTCTCAACCAGATACAATGTCTTGTCAATCAGATATGCAGTTTATTTAGTAGGAAAATTAAATCAAGCACAAAGCAGAATATAATGCAAGAAATGTAAAAGTGACACCAAATATGATATTGGGGTTCGACCAATCCTGCCTACATCCCCGCCTTGGCTCACCAACACAAGGGTTACACTATGGGCTCACTTAACGAGTGGAGCGGCACCTAATACAAATAGGTCAATTAGCACAGGGCTGGCCTCAACCTTTACAAACAATCCTTCTGGGTTGGATTACCGCCCTCTCAGGTTTTGCGTACAATTTAAGTGCTTCTACACAAGCATATATGTACTACAATACAATCTAGAAAAATATGCACTCATAGATCATATGGATTTAATGCTCAGGTGAGATCTAATATGTAAACTCTCTAAGAAATGTGAGTGTATGTATATTTGAGAGTTCAACCTTTGATTCGAGATAAGATATTCAACACACAAGTAGTCAAAGGAAGTTTAACACAATCCAAATCAAATATCTCAAAGATATTCTAAATGTAATGCACAATTGATATTTTGGATTGAAGCTTGCAAAAACAATATCAAAAATTATATGCAAGCTTTCAAGTTTTACAATATGAGTGTCAAGACTAGCAAGCTAAAATCAAGATCTTCCCAATCAAATATTTATGAAATAAAATTGTAATGACCTGAATAATAATGGTATTTAAATAATAAAGATAGAGGGAAATGGAAACAAAAGCAGAAGGAGGCAGCAAACTTTGTCAACGAATGCTTTACATTCGTAGACGACATTGCACTTTGGGAGTAATAACCAAAGAATTTAGATCAAGGACTTGTCAAAAAATACAGGGATTCGTCGATGAGGATAACATAGGGTCTCATCGACGAGGGTGAGTTTCGTCAACGAGAAGATACCGAGAGGGGTTTTTGGGCAACTTTGAATTTCGTCGACAAATGGGAGAGTTGGTCGATGAGGAGCCTTCTTGACCTCGTTGAAGAGGTGATGTGGCTCATCGATGAAGGCCAGTGTATAAAAAGCCCGAACTTCATTTTTAAGCATAATTTTTGGCACAGAACTCTCTCTCTCTCTCTCTCTCTCTCTCTCTCTCTCTCTCTCTCTCTCTCTCTCTCTTTTTCCTCCATTTGGGCTCCCCCTCCTCTCTCTTCAATTTCGGCCTCGTTAGTCTCTGAATTGATGATTTGAAGCCACCATGATGCTCCTGGGGAAGTTCTCTACAAATCTGCCGGAGCGGATCGTTGGTCGAAGCTAGTCGAAATGCATCCTTGAGTTGAGGTAAGACTTTTTATTCGAAATTTGGTCTTTCCACAGTTGAAGGAATTAATGTACTCGAATAACTACTGAAGTTTAGTTCTGAGAATTATCATTTTCAGGGTACTGCTTACGGTTTCCTATGGATGTAAGACCAGTATTATAGAAGGGCTTTTCAGTTGTCAGGTAAGGAAATAAATTAAAACAGTTATTTTTTATTGAAATTACTATTATTTAATAGTAGAATAATTTTTAGAAAGAATGTGATTATATATGAGTATAATTGAGAAAATGTGAATTTGGGAAAATACTACAATTGTATAGGAAATGTGATTTTAGAACGAAATATATGGTTTCACTCAATTTGTGTGGCGTGAATATTATATTTTAAATATATATTATACCATGTTAAGTTAGATTTTCAAAATAAAGCATGTTTACAAATCTTTTCAGGAATAACATAATCAATGCAGTAAATTATGATTTCAAAATATATTATATGTTTGGCGCAAGACCGTAATTGATGATCGGCGCAAGGCCGTAATCATTCATGTTATTTGATACAAGGTCGCATTTATTTATGTTTTTCGGTGTGAGGCTGTAATTATTATGTTAATATAAGATTCAAAACAAGTTATTATTTGATTTACGACAAATAGTATATGTTTATGTACTATATGTTATCAGAACCCGAGTGTTAGTTTAGTTCAGTTTCAAGAGCACAGTACCGTAGCTTATAGATCAGGTATCTATGATCAGATTAGAGTTAACCACCCCACGAGGGGGGTGGGATATGGATAGTCGATGTGGCTTTTAGTGTAGAGTGTAGACGTCTACCTGGCAGTCCGGACCAGGGTATGGTGGGCCCATCAAACTTATAGACATTTTTGACTTAGCAGTGGTCGGCCAGTCATTGTTGGGTCCTACCTTCGAGCTACACAACCCATCATGGGGAGTAATACATGACATCAGCTAGCTATACATCCTAGGTAGTTTTTAGTATTATAGATTATATCAAATAATACATGATTTGTATAATTACTTGAAAGTATGAAATTATATGTTTATCTAATCATATTATGATTTTTGTTTTATGGTATGTGAAATGTATGGTATATGTATTACAACATTAAATATTCATGTTGCCGCACAGTTGATTTTAATTTATCTACCCTTACTGAGAGGTGTCTCACCCCAAGTTTAAATTATTTTAGAAAACCTAGAGAGACCGGCGAGTCAGGGCCGCCGCTGAGTGAGTTGAGCTTCCCTACTAGAAGGGTAAGTTCTGATCTAGGATCAGGAGATTTTTGTTATAAGATCCTAAGTTTATTTTGATCTTTTTGTAGATTGTATATATAAATACAGTATCTTTGGGAATATAGTAGACTCTGGTATTATGTAATTAATGGTTGATGAATGTGATTTACATTTACTGCTGCCTAGGTTTCGCTGTATATGACAAGTGTCCTCGCTACCCACGGGTTCAAGTTGACTATTTTATTTATTCTGCTTTTATTATATGAATGTCTAAGCAGGTCATTACAGTCTGGTATCAGAGGCTGGGATACTAGGTTATGTAGACTCTAGAGTGCAGCAGTAATAATACCAGAGTATAGGATAAGGGGATTTGAGGTCTAGTTTTGTAGTTTAGATACAAAACTTCTATGGTGGTTTGTGTGATTTTCTTGGGGTGATGATTTCAGGAAAGTCATGGTAAACTATCATCGGGTTGGGTATCTAGGTTACATAATTGAACCTTGAATTAAGAGCATAAGAGATGAATTAATTAGGAGAATATATTACATAAGTTGGATGATATGTATAGTGAAGGGGTCCTGAGTTAAGTTATTTATTTTTCAAGATAGACCCGGGTGGCAGTAGTGCCCATGCTAGTGGGAATGAGGGTGCTGGACCCTCAGGAGTTGCAGGCGGTGATTCAGATGCAATTTTACGCAGCATAGCATAGCAAGTTATGGCCGAAATTGCCATGAATTCGAGGGAACAGAGTGGTCCATCGGTAGGCCATGGTAGCTCGATCGAGAAATTCATTAAGATGAATCATCTAGATTTCTCAGGAGGAACATACCCTACAGTTACTAAAAACTGGGTGCAAGAGATCGAAAAAATATTTGCAGTGCTACAGTGTTCAGAGGAGCAGAGGGTGCTATTTGCTACCTATAAACTGACTGGGGAGGCCGAGAGATGGTGGTCGATGGTAAAAATTTTAAAGCAGTAGAGGACAGTACTTGTAGAGATGATATGGGAGCGATTTAAGGAGATATTCTTCGATAGGTATTTTGCAGCCTCGTCTAGGGAAGCAAAGATTGAGGAGTTCTTGAATCTGAAGTAGGGACAGCAGACCGTACAACAGTGCGTGGCGAGGTTCATTGAATTATCTCGCTTCACCCCGTACATTATACCAAATGAAGCAAAGAAGGTACGACAATTTTAGAGAGGTCTGAGGAGAGAAATACATAAACAGGTGTCAATATTGAAGTTATAGGATTTTACTAAATTGGTGGATAGGGCTACTATAGCAAAGATTGGAAAGCAATTGGAGGCTAAGGAGCAAAGAAAAAAGAAGAGATCCGCACCTTCCGATTCCCAATAGGGAGTTGGTTGTGGTTCATGGAAGAGAGGTGGCTATTATAGAGACCGAAGATAGGAGACAAGAAATCACGATTTTTAGTTTGTGCAGCCATCTCTAGCTTGCCCATCTTACGAGAAGAGACACCTGGGGAATTATCATGCCGGGCGAGGTGTCTGCTACCGGTGTCGGGAGCTAGGACATATGATGAGGGAGTGCCAGCCTCAGATTGGTGCTGTTCCTACTCCTAAATCTGCTTGAAGAGGCTACTAGGCACCACGTGGAGGCCAGCAGCGAAATATGGCCCGAGCCAAGGTTTTGTGCCTTGACGTCGGGTGATGTTGAGATAGTCGGTGACGTGATGATAGGTACTATTAATATGTTTTCATTTAAAGTTATTACACTTTTTGACTCAGGGGCCACGCATTCGTTTGCATCTATGGAATATGTTAAATTATGTGGGACTGAAACACAGACATTAGATGTTGAATTATTAGTAGCTACGCCGACCGAGTTAGTGATGAGATGTAGTAGGGTACTCCGTGGTTGTCCAGTTGATGTTCAGAGGAGGATTCTATCTACTGATTTGGTAGTGTTAGACATGCATGGGTTTGATATTATTTTTGGCATGGATTGGCTAGAAGCTAATTTTTCCAGTATGGACTACCATGCGAGAGAAGTAATATTTAGACCGAAAAAAAGACTAGAATTTAGATTTACAAGGTCACGAGTGCAGTCTCTACCTCAGATAGTTTTAGCTGTTCAGGTAAGGAGATTGCTCTTGAGTGGTTGCTAGGGATTTGTGGCCTTCATAAAGGAAACAATAGGGAATGAAGTGAAGCTCACCAATACGCCAGTAGTAAATGAGTTTACAGATGTGTTTCTAGATGATTTGTTGGGTTTGCCACCTAATTGTGAGGTAGATTTTTCCATTGATCTACTTCCAAGTATAGCGCTGATCTCTAAAGCACTGCACCAAATGGCGCTAGCGGAGTTGGCAGAACTGAAAGATCAGTTGCAGAATTTTCTTGATAAGGGCTTCAAACAACCTAGTGTATCACCGTGGGGAGCTCTAGTACTGTTCGTGAAGAAGAAAGATGGGTCTATGAGGATGTGCATAGATTATAGGGAGATTAATAAAGTGGCAATCAAAAACAAGTATCCTCTACCTCATATAGATGATTTTTTTGGCCAGCTCCAGGGTACACGGTTGTATTCTAAGATTGACCTCAGGTCAGGCTACCATCAGGTAAAGGTGAGAGTAGAAGATGTATCGAAGATTACTTTTAGGACCAGATATGGGTATTATGAGTTCCTTGTTATGCCATTTGATCTGATGAATTCTCCTACGATATTTCTGGATTTGATGAATAGGATTTTTCATCCAATTTTAGACCAGTTTGTTGTTGTTTTTATTAATGATGTACTAATCTATTCGAGGAGCTATGAGGAACATGGGACACATTTGAGGTAGGTTTTGCAGATGCTCAAGGAGAAGAAGTTGTATGCGAAATTTAGTAAATGTGACTTCTGGCTTGAGAAAGTTGTGTTTTTGGGCCATGTTATCTCAGGAGATGGAATTTCTCTGGATCCTAGTAAAACTGATGTGGTAGTGAATTGGGCTAAATCGAGGAATGTCCAAGAGATTAGGAGTTTCTTGGGGTTAGCCGGTTATTACCGTCGTTTCGTTGATGGATTCTCAGCTTTATCAAGGCCTCTGACATGACTGACTAGAAAGAATGCCAGATTTGAATGGGACGACAGCTGTAAGCAAAGTTTTCAGGAATTGAAGTAGAGGCTAGTCATAGCGCCAGTACTGACCATCCCGTCTGAGGGTGAGGGTTATACTATCTACAGTGATGCGTCCTTGAAGGGACTTGGTTGTGTATTCATGTAGCATGGTAGGGTAGTGGCATATGCGTCCAGATAGTTGAAAGAATACAAAAAGAAATACCCTACCCACGATCTTGCATTGGCTGCAGTGGTACACACATTGAAAATTTGGAGGCATTACTTGTACGGTGAGCAGTGTGAGATTTTCTCCGACCACAAGAGCTTAAAGTATTTCTTCACCCAGAAGGAATTGAATATAAGGCAGAGAAGGTGGTTAGAGTTGATTAAGGATTTTGAATGCACTATCAGTTACCACCTAGGGAAAGCAAACGTGGTAGCTGATGCACTGAGTAGGAAGTCTAGGGAATCAGCGTTGACGGCTATGGAAATCCAGCATCCGGTCATGATGGATCTAGAAAGACTCAGCATTGAATTGATCGGGAGAAATCCTCTAGTATGTATCGCCAGCCTAGTGGTACAGCCTACTCTATAGGAAAGAATTAAAGCTTCCTAGAAAGAAGACCCATAATTAGTAGAGGTGATGGATAGAGTGCAGAATGGTTAGGGGGAGGGATTCAGTATTGCAGACGATGGAGCTTTGCGGTTTCGCTACAGTTTATGTGTTCTTGCCAATACTGACATTAGGAAGACTAGTTTGGAGGAGGCTCACAAATCTTTGTATACGATTCATCCCAGCAGTATGAAAATGTACAGGGAACTACAAGAGTTTTATTGGTGGAGTGGTATGAAGAGAGAAATTTCCGAGCATGTAACCCAGTGCTTGACGAGCTAGCAGGAAAAAGTTGAGCACCAAAGGCCAGCGGGTTAGTTGCAGCCATTATTTATCCCAAAGTGGAAGTGGGATCATATATCCATGGACTTCGTTTCAGGGCTGCTGTTGACATTTCATGGCCAGAATGCTATTTGGGTGATAGTAGACCTGTTGACTAAGACCGCCCATTTTCTCTCTATCAAGGTCAACTATTCCCTCAACCGTTTAGCGTAGATTTATGTTTAGGAGATAGTTCATTCTCATGGAGTGCCCACATCTATTGTGTCAGATCAAGAACCGCATTTTATGTCATGGTTCTGGAGAAGCTTGTAGGAAGCTCTAGGGTCTTAGGTATCATTTAGCATGACATTCCATCCTCAATCAGATGAGTAGACTGAGAGGATGATATAGATACTAGAAGATATGCTCCGAGCATGTGTATTAGATTTTGCGGTTAGTTGGACTCAGTTCATGCCCTGGTGGAATTTGTATAATAACAGTTTTCAGGCCAACATTGGTATGGCACCGTTTAAGGCACTGTACGGTAGGAGATGTCGATCTCCTTTGTACTGGGATGAGATGGGTGAACGGTGAGTTGTGGGGCCAGAGCTAGTACAGCAAGCGTACAATAAAGTTTGGCTCATCAAGGATAGAATCAATGCAGAGTTGACAGAAGAGTTATGTCGAACATCGCCGCAAGAATTTGGAGTTCGATGCAGGTGATCATGTATTTTTGAAGATAGCTCCGTTAAAAGGGGTTATGAGGTTTAGTAGGAAGGGTAAACTCAACCCTACGTTTATCAGTCCATTTGAGATTTTAAAGAAAGTGGGGGTGCAAATATGTCCTAGATCCTTCTCATATTATCAACTATGGTGAGTTAGAGCTCAGTGATTCGCTAGTCTATGAGGAGTACTAGTGCAAATTCTGGACAAAAAGGAACAGGAACTACGTAATGAGAAGATTCCTATGGTAAAGGTTCTATGGAGGAATCATGCAATAGAAGAGGCTTCTTGGAAGCTCGAGGAACAGATCAGACAGAAGTACCCACAATTATTCTAAGAAGTCCATACGTGACTAAAAAATGTGAGTAAATATGCAATGTTTCTTTTGCATGTACATGTAATGCTTTAGTTAGTAAGTGGTATTATAGTTTTGGGGAAATTTTCTTTTGGTATATGTAATCTCCCAAGACTTGAAATGTAACCACGGTATTCCTTCGCCATAAGTGAGGGTAAATAATAAAATAAGTAAACCATTTTTCCTAATAAGGGATGATGAATTATATGAATAGTAAATTTCGAGGACAAAATTTTATAAGGAGGGGAGAATGTAATGACCCGAATAATAATGGTATTTAAATAATAAAGAGGGAGGGAAATGGAAACAAAAACAGAAGGAGGTAGTAGATTTCATCGACGAACACGTAATAACGAGGAATTTAGATCAAGGACTCATCAACGAATACAGGAGATTTGACGACGAGGATAACATAAGGTCTCGTCGATGAGAGTGAGTTTTGTTAATGAGAAGATACCGAGAGGGGTTTTAGGGCAACTCTAAATTTCATCGACGAAGGGGAGAGTTCGTCGACAAGGAGCCTTCTTGACCTTGTCAACGAAGGCTAATTAATAAATAGCCCAAACTTTATTTTTAAGCATAATTTTCGGCGTAGAAATCTCTCTCTCTCCTCCCTTCGGTCACCCCTCCTCTCTCAACGATCTGAGGCCACCACGACGATCCTGGGGAAGTTCTCTCCAAATCTGCTAGAGCGAATTGTTGGTGGAAGCTAGTCAAAACTCATCCCTTAGTTGAGGTAAGACTTTTTATTCAAAATTTGGTCTTTCCACAGTTGAAGGAATTGATGTACTCGAATAAATACTGAAGTTTAGTTCTGGGAATTATCATTTTCAGGGTATTGCTTAGGGTTTCCTATGGGTGTAAGACCAGTATTATAGAGGGGCTTTTTAGTTGCCAAGTAAGGAGATAAATTAAAATAGTTATTTTTCATTGAAATTACTATTATTTAATAGTAGAATAATTTTCAGAAAGCATGTGATTATATATGAGTATAATTGAGAAAGTGTAAGTTTGGGAAAATACTGCAATTGTATAGGAAATGTGATTTCACAACGGAATATATGGTTTCATTCAATTCATGTCGCGTGAATATTATTTTTTAAATATATATTATACCATGTTAAGTTAGATTTGCAAAATAAAGCATGTTTACAAATATTTTCAGGAATAACATGATAAATGTAGTAAATTATGATTTCAGAATATATGATATGTTCGGCGCAAAGCTATAATTGATGATCGGTGCAAGGCCGTAATTATTCATGTTATTCGGTGCAAGGCCCCATTTATTCATGTTTTTTGGTGCGAGGCCATAATTATTATGTTAATATAAGATTTAGAACATGTTATTATTTGATTTACGATAAACAGTATATGTTTATGTACTATATGTTATCAGAACCCGGGTGTTAGTTTAGTTCAATTTCAGGAGCACGGTACCGTAGCTTATAGATAAGATATCTATGATCAGATTGGTGCTAACCACCCCATGAGGGGGTGGGAGATGGATAGTCGATGTGACTTTCAGTGTAGAGTGTAGACGTCCACCTGGCAGTCCGGACCAGGGTGTGGTAGGCCCACTATACTTATAGACATTTTTTACTCGACAGTGGTCGGCCAGCCGTTGTCATGTCCCGCCTTCGGGCTGCACAACCCGTCGTGGGGGGTAATACATGAAATCAGCTAGCTATACATCTTGGGTAATTTTTAGTATTATAGATTATATCAGATAATACATGATTTGTATGATTACTTGAAAGTATGAAATTATATGTTTATCTAATCATATTATGATTTATGTTTTATCGTATGTGAAATGTATACTATATGTATTATAACATTAAATATTCATGTTGCCACACAACTGATTTTAATTTATCTATACTTACTGAGAGGAGTCTCACCCCAAGTTTAAATTAGTTCAGGAAACTCGAAGAAACCAGCGGGTTAGGGCCGTTGCTGAGTGAGTTGAGCTTCCCTGCTAGAAGGGTAAGTTCTGATCTAGGATTAGGAGATTTTTGTTATAAGATCCTAGGTTTATTTTGATCTTTTTGGAGATTGTATATATAAATACAGTATCTTTGAGAATATAGTAGACTCTGGTATAATGTAATTATTGGTTGATGAATGTGATTTACATTTACTGCTACCTAGGTTCTGTTGTGTATGACAGATGTCCTCGCTACCCAGGGGTTTGGGTTGACTATTTTATTTATTATGTTTTTATTATATGAATATCTAAGCAGGTCGTTACAAAAATACTATGGGAAAGATCAAATAAGCAAGAACTCTCAAAATAAATTTTCAAAATGTATGTATATGTAAGAGTATTTGCCAAATGAATGATTTGTAAACGTGTATTTAATAACCACCATAACATCCCTTCAAGACTGCAATTGATTTGCAAGAGATGGGAACAAGTAAAACCAACCCTCAATTTAAAAGAATGTTTGCAAGAAAGTATGAGTGAGAGCTTTCAAAGATATGAGCTTTGAATAAAAGAATGTAGCGAAAGAGTATGAAAAAATTGAGAGGAAAATTCCCTAATCACTTTTGCTAATTTGTTGCTAATTAAGTCAAATGAAGTGATATATATAGGGACCCTTTTAATTTTGACCATTAGGGAGCTATTGGGAATTATAGAAAATGTTTAATTGTGTTTTAACCTAATTTACCCCTAATTACTATAGTTAAAAATAAGCAACCCGAGGCTTTCCATCGATGAGGCCATAGATTCGGTCGCTCAAATAGACACATGAGAAAAAGAAAATTTTTCAAGTTTGGGTGCTTGAGGAATTGTTCGGTCTGCTGAACTGAGGTGATTTTCCTACTGTCCACGATTCGGGTTCCTAGTCTAACATTTGGTTAACTGAACTAACAAGTTCGGTCACCCGAGGCCTTTTTTGAACACGAAGTTTCGGGTGCTAGGTTGGTGAAAAGTTTCCTAACACAAGTTCAGTCACCTGAGGAAGTAAGTTCATTTTAGGTTTGGTCACCCGAAAACATGTCAAACTACTGACTTCTTAGCGGTTTGGGCGCCCGAGGTGTTTTGAACACCAAGGGTTTGGTGGCCCGACCTCTCACAATTTTTCCTCTTTTAGTCCTATTTTAATTCAATTGTTTCCCCTAAATCCTGCAGTGATTTAAGTATAAGTGCAGGGACCTAGGGTCTCTTCTAAGGCCTTTTGAGTTAGTCCCAAAATCTTGGCATCGATCGACCGAAGGTCACTCTATGGTTTTGAGCATTAAACCTATCATGCATGTTATGCAATTATTACAGACTATATTATATTACAAACTAAACTGAATTGAATGTTATTACAACAATAAAAGAGTCTTCATTCCCTTTGCTTCTTTAAGAGCCATGTAAAGCTTGAACTTTATGGTCTGTATGACTTCCTTGAGTTTCTACCAACAGTGCATGCTTAGGATGAACCTGTTCAAGAGACTCAGTGCACAAGTGAAAAATATTGGTTTTTTCATAATCAAAATGGGATTAAACTCATAGAGTCAACAAATATCATCTTTCTAAAATTACTATAAAATCATACTTATTCTATCATACGATTATTACATTAAATTTATACTCATGGCACATGAGTGAGTTCTACTCTGTATTGTAATATAACATGCTATAAAATCTGTTTTCTCTATTCAACACCAGTATTCCCAAAAATATATTAATACATAAATAAATTTATGAAAATACTTGACTTAATCTATTCTCTTACTTGTTTCCTGTTAAGCCTGTTGAAACTCTAAATCTATGCCCTGCGACATTTGAAGCTCAAATCCTTGAAATTATATTATTCCCAAATTAATCAACTAAATCACCAAAATATTATCATTTAAAATTCCCTAGGCCCAAATACTCCAATTTAACCATTAAAATCAATATTTAACACCCTTACCTTAGTTTTGGAGTGATGCCCCGAAACCCTTAACTGAAATTCTACTCTGGTAAACTCGTAGAGAATCTTTCCAAGAACCTCGTGATGGTTCTTGATCATCTATCCAGGCTTTAATGGAGCTGAAATTAAAGGAAAATGAAGGTAGGACCATAGGGTTGATGAGGGAGAGAGAGAGAGAGAGAGAGAGTGTGTGTGTGTGTTTTGTTTTTAATTTACAAATGACGCTTTCGGTTCTTTATATCATCAGCACTGCCAACTCAAATCATCACCGGTTTTCTATTTAACCGATCTAAAATTACCATTTACCTGTTGCCATCTCGCGATAATTTCCTATAACCGTCGCTGGTTTTCTATCCTCTCTAGAAAATCGTCGCTAGTTTTTTCCTTTCCCAGCCAAAAATCCATTTTTTTCCAATTTCTTTTATTATTATATTTTTTGGGTCTCTACAAACTATGTTCCCTCAAGTTTTTTTTTATGTCTCATTTTTAGTTTTTATATGGTACTTGTATTGACTATAGTATCCTCAAAACTTTTGATTGTGCATGTTTTGTTCTCTTACATCCTCATGAACAAAATAAAATTGGCTCTCATGTTTGTTTATGTTGTTTTCTTGGTTATGTGATCACTTATAAGAGATTTTGTTGTTAGGTTCCTATCTAAGGTCGATTACTTATATCTCGTCATGTTGTTTTATAAGAACATGCATTATTTCTCCGCTATCTCATTTGCCATGTTCCATTCTCATCAATCTTAATTGTTGACTAATCCTTTTGTTGACTTATTTTTTTGATATTTTTGGTTATACTTGCATTAATGTTCCATGTATATTGATACATTCCTTAAGTGTTGCACCGTTTAATGGATTTGTCATACCATTTTGTACCGATCCTCTTTAGTACAAAGCAATGATCGATAAGTTGTACGCTCTTGAAAAGACTCATACTTGGGATCTGGTAGATCTTCCCCTTTGATAAGTCTCTAGTTGGTTGCAAATGGATCTACAAAATAAAATTCAGTCTAGTGGTTTTATTGAGTGTTATAAATTTTTTTCTTGTTGCAAAAGGATATACTCAAGAATAGGACATTGACTACGAGGATACTTTTTCTTCGATGGCTCGTCTCATACCTGTATGTATTCTCCTTAGAGTTTTTTTTTTTTTTAATCATTTATTGGTGGTCTTTGCATCAAATGGATGTAAAAAATGTCTTCCTAAATGGTGATGTTTAAGAAGAAGTGTATAAGCACCCTCCACCTAGCTACTCTAACTCCAAGAATAAAGTATGCCACCTATGTCGTGCACTTGATGGTTTGAAGCAAGCTCCTTGTGCTCGGTTTTCCAGGTTTAGTGCCACCATTCTTACCTTTGGATTCACTCCTTCTACCTATAAGTTGGCTCTTTTCTTCACAATTGTGATAAACATTCTCCTCTTATATGTTCATGACATGGTCATTATATGAAATGACATTGAAGGTATCCAAGAATTGTTAGGCTTTCTTCATTATAAGTTTGATATATCCCCTTCGCTACTTCTTAGGACTTGAACTTTCTTCTCTAAAAAATGATTATGATTTCACTCAGGTCAAATATCTACCAAACTCCTCTTTCGTGTCGAGCTTACAAATCACAAATTTACTTCAACTCCTTTATAACTCAAATTTTAAGATTAATATGATAGATGGTTCACCACTCTCTATTCCTACACTCAGTTGGGAGCTAAATCTATCTTACGATTACTTGTCCTAGATATTGTGTATGCAATCGACTTAGTTGTTGGCCTAAAAAGGCTTCATCTCTGTTTTGATGATAACAAACTATGGTTTCTAATTGTGCTTCAAGTATATTTATAGGTAGTAGACTTTACAAGCACAAATGGATTATACTTAAAGCTTAAAAGCCATGAGGGACTATAGAAATTGAAGATTGGCTCAAGTTTGAATGAAGACAAAGCTTCAAGAATATAAGGACTCAACGTGTATTTTATATGTATTGTTTTAGGAGTCCCATATAAGTATTTCTCTAATATTAAGATTATGTGTGAAGCTTTTAGGACATAATTGGACATAGAGATCTATTTCTAAAACTTGAAAAATGTCTTTTCACTGCTGAAATATGTTTCAAAAAGACTGCAAATGAATTCTGAAATAAATAAGGATGAATTTCATAAAAACTGAACTAACGAGTTTGGAATCAATAGTTTGGGCGACCGGACTCAAGGTTCGGGCAATCAAAATGGTACTTCCAATGAATAAATCTAGACAATATAGGTTCTGTAACAACTCGAACACTTAAATCGGGTCCGACGCGTTATACTTGATAAAATCCCTGATAATCCATAATCCATGATAAACGCAGTGGAAAACATAAACATAATCTCCATATAACATAAAAACCATAATCAATAATACCAGAGTTTACTACCCCTATATAACATCCATACTATCCAACCATCACCTTCATTTCCATAGATACATAATTCCCAAAACATTTCAGTATTTTCACAATCATTCTTTACTTAACATCCTTAAAATCATAACGACATAAAACATAAAACATATACATCCCCAAAATATTATTAACATATACCCTTTCTCTTTACAATCCTCAAAAAGGCTAAAAACCCTTGAGCTCTCTAAGCTTGACCTCGAGGATGTCTTGAAAAAGAAATAATCATATTCGGGTGAGACACATCTCAGTAAGGGAAGAAACATATATATTAAAGCAGCATGTGGCGAACATAAGGTATAAAGATATCATTTTAAATACATTTATAAAACATTATCATAACATTGAAATTATTTTCTAAACCTAAACAATCATATGCAAATATTTAACCCACGAGATTACCTAAGGATAGGGGTGATTATCCACCCATACAAGTAGCACCCCTCTTCCCTAATACTTAGGTAACCCTAAGGTCACAACTAAAGCATACCAGGGCACTCACCTTACTCAGTAAGCCCTCAAGTATTAGATTAATCTCGTACTCACACAGTTCAACAATAATTTACAGGAAAAGGCCCTAAGGATAGGGAATTCTATCAGCCCATACACGTAGGTTCCCTCTGCCCTAATACGTTATGCAGCTACTGCCACATCTGAAACTACTAGTGCACTTGCCTTTCTCAACAAGACCTCAGGCAAAGAGTACGCCCCACCCAAATCATAGCATATTCTACATACATAAATGCTTCTATTATCATAATACATCATTCTTTTTGTCTTTATTTAATCATATACATCCATTCATGTTCATAGCTTAACACTACATTGCATTTCATTTTAAGTGACTTTTTCCTATTTTTATCGTTCACGTTTCAAATTTCATTTCATTACATTGTCATTCCATTCTCATTTCATTGCATAATGCTTTCATTTCATTCCTTTGTACTATAGCTGGTCTTTAGCCATCATCAATTAGTCGACATAGAAATGCGCTAGAATCTGCTAATAGTTAGTTCACATAGAAATGCGCTAGAATCTGCTAACATGACTGTCCGTTAGCTGTCATACATTTACATAATTGCGTTTAACATACACAGACAACATTGTCCATATCATAGTTTATTCTCAATACTTTACTTGCTTAGCCTACATCTCATACATTTAACATATATTTGCATAGAATCTCACGCCACACAATTTAACAATAAAATTTATACATATTCTGGTAAAATAGGCCAACCCACATTTTACATTTATATACTGAAATTACATTTTATTTCTTACATAAATTCCTTAGAAAATTACTTTTCACTTTCATCCGTTTACTTTCACATATACATAGTTATATAAGCATTCATAGGCTCAGAAAACATGGTTTTACATGGTTGGCATTTTAAATCCATATAAAAACATATATAAATAAGTAACACATAATCCATTTTAATTCAAGAAAAACTTGATTTAATACATTAATTTCCCCCTTACCTAACTTTCGAACTACGCTGATAGGATCCCCGAACCGATATCCACAGCGTTCACTTGAACCCTGAATCCAAAAATCCTAGTTTAATTAAAATAAACTCCAATTAACTCAAATCTTAAGAAAAAACACCTATTTACTACTTCCTAGGCTCCAAATAACATGATTCCTTAAGAAAATCTTAAAATAACTCACTTACCCTGATTTTGGGATATTTTCCGATCCCCTCAAACCAACGATCAACTCCTACAGCCTTATAGAGAACGATCCTACAAACCTCGTGGGGGTTCCGGATCATCAAACCGAGTCAAATTCGGTCTGAAATCAAAAAGAGAAGGATGGGAGACCATTTTAGAGAGAGGGAGAGAGAGAGAGAGAGAGAGAGAGAGAGAGAGAGAGAGAGAGAGAGAGAGAAAGGAGAGAGAATTCGCGAGTTCACGCTGAAAAATGAAGAATGGCCTATTTATAGACAGGACCTCATCGATGAGACACGTGGATTCGTCGACGAGGCATTGCAAAGACTTCATCGACGAGAAAATACCTTCGTTGCCGAAATTCAGAGTTCCAAAAATACTCTCTCAGTATTCCTTCATTGACAAGGAACTGATGTTCATCAACAAGCTTTAGAAGGACACTCGTCAACGACGCCTGCTGTTCCTCTTCTAATTTCTTTCCTTTTTCCTTTATTACCCATTAACCCATTTCATTTATTATATTTCCTAATTATTTTAAATTTCAGGTCATTACATTATCCCCTCCTTAAGAAATTTTGTTGTCAAAATTTTACTAACTAATCATCCGTTTACATGACTTAAATTTGTTTACTAACTACCATCATAAGAACTTAACATAGATATCATCATTTAAATCATGCAATCATTCTTCATCAAATTAAATCATCTCATACTTGCTTCTCTGATGGCATCCTCCTCAGCTCAAAATGTGTATAGCTGGGGTGGAGCACCTCTTCCAAGTGGTACCTGTTGCTTCCCTCAATCCTGATTTTGAACAGATACCATAGACAATGGTTCCCGGCTATCCTTCCTGATATGCCTTGGCTTACCGCACCTAAGCAATTCGGAGTGCCGTACAAGCATTTGCCCCTATGTCTCTTATTACACTTCAAACATACTAAGCCCATTACTTCCTTCCCTTTCTCCTCTGATCCCTCACTGGCCTGAAACTGAAAACTAGATGGTGCAGGTCTCTTCTTCTGCTCTAAAGGCTCAGTGCTGCCTTGGATACTCGTTTCCAGCACTAAAACCTTATCAACTAATTCTAAAAAATTCTGAACCTAAAACCCGACCACCATCTCGTAGATCTTGTGCCTCGGGCCTTTCTCAAATTTCCTGTCTTTCCTTACTTCGTTTGGAACCAAAAATTGAGTGAAACATGAAAGTTCTACAAATTTAGCCGCATACTCCGTAACCTGCATATCCCCTTGGGTCAGACTAGTAAACTCCTCAATCTTTTCCTCTTTGACAGATGAAGGAAAATACCTATCAAAGAATAGCTCATTTAATCTCTCCCGGGTAAGAGCTATCCTTACTACCCTTTGATCCTCTAGCAATTTTGCAGAAAGCCACCAGCGCTTCACCTCTCCTGTCATCTTAAAAGTAGCATAACTGACCTTCTGTTCATCCGTGCAGTCGAGTACAACCATAATCCCCTCTATCTCCTATACTCAATTCTTTGCAACCACAGGATTAGGTCCTCTTGTAAAGGCTAGAGGGTTCATCCTCAAAAACACTTTTATGTTGCAGTCATGTCCTGCAAGTGGGCAATTCTATTCCTTTGGATCCTTCTTCATTTATGCTTTAACTTGACAGACGATACCTCACAGAACCTTAGAGGTATTTATTTCTTCCTTGCTAGAGGTCATTGAATCCTCCCTTCCTTCATCCTCTACATTCTAATCTCCAGAATCCATCCAGAAAATAGGATAGAAAAGAGATAAGATTTCCATATCATAACTTCAAATATCATAATCATTAATTTAAATCCAATAAAATCCAAAATCTTCATATAAGGACTAGCCTTACAATTCAGAAACAAAAACATCTAAGGCTTACTATGGCTTTTCTGAAGCCGTCGACTGCTTCAGAAAAATCACAGGAAATCGTTGACGTATTTTCGCCTCTAAATTACAAATCACAATCCTATACTTCCCTATATCAAACCTATTTCTCAATACGTAAACTATTCATCTAGTATCCTTATCCTAACTATTTCCTATACTCTGCTATAAATCATTCCTAAATCCTCAAAAATCCCAAAATCATTGCTCTGATACATAAATGTAACACCCTAAACCCATAAACCTGGGTCCGGTGCGTTATACCTAATAGAATCTTGATAAATCATACATCCTTACATACATTCATAGCGGAAAACACAAACATAATCTTCATATAACATAATACCATAAAACTGTAATATACCAGAGTTTGCTATGCCTATCTAAATTCCATAAAATTCATCCATCACGTATATTTCCATAGATACATAATTCCCAAAAAATTTCAGTATTTTCACAACGATTCTTTACTCAACAACCTTAAAATCATAATGACATAAAACATAAAACATATACATCCCCAAAATATTATTAACATATACCCTTTCTCTTTACAATCCTCAAAAAGGCTAAAAACCCTCGAGTTCTCTAAGACTGACCTTGAGGATGTCCTGAAAAAGAATTAATCATATTCGGGTGAGATACATCTTAGTAAGGGAAGAAACATATATATTAAAACAGTGCGTGGCTAATATGAGGTATGAAGATATCATTTTAAAAACATTTACAAATCATTATCATAACATTGAAATCGTTTTCTAAACCTAAACAATCACATGCAAATATTCTTTACTTGCTTAGCTTGCATTTCATACATTTAACATATATTTGCACAGAATCTCATGCCACATAATTTAACAGTAAAATTCATACATATTCCTGTAAAATAGGTCAACCAACATTTAACATTTATATGTTGAAATTACATTTTATTTCGTACATAAATTCCTCATAAAATTACTTTTCACTTTCATCCGTTTACTTTCACATATACATAGCTATATAAGCATTCCTAGGCTCAGAAAACATGGTTTTACATGGGTTGCATTTTAAATCCACATAAAAACATATATAAATAAGTAACACATAATCCATTTTAATTCATAAAAAACCTGATTTAATACATAAATTTTCCCTTTACCTAACTTTTGAACTACGCTGATAGGATCCCCGAACCGATATCCACAACATTCACTTGTACCTTGAATCCAAAAATCCTAGTTTAATTAAAATAAATTCCAATTAACTCAAATCTTAAGAAAAACACTTATTTACTACTTCCTAGGCTCCAAATAACATTATTCCTTAAGAAAATCCCAAAATAACTCACTTACCCTGATTTTGGGATGTTTTTCAATCCTCTGAGACCAACAATCAGCTCCTAAAGTCTTACAAAGAACGATCCTATGAACCTCGTGGTGGTTATGGATCGTCAAACCGAGTCAAATCCGGCTCGAAATTGAAGAGAGAAGGTTGGGAGACTGTTTTAGAGAGAGAGAGATAAAGAGGAAAGAGAATTCGCGAGTTCAAGCTGAAAAATGAAGAACAACCTATTTATAGACAGGGCTTCGTCGACGAGACATGTGGATTTGTTGACAAGGCACTGTAGACACTTCTTCGACGAGAAGATACCTTCATCACCGAAATTCAAAGTTCCAAAAATACTCTCTCGGGATTCCTTCGTTGACGAGGAACGTCGATAGATTTAGAAGGACACTCATCGACGAAGACAGGACATTTGTCGATGATGCCTGCTATTCCTCTTCCAATTTCTTTCCTTTCTCCCTTATTACCCTTTAACCCATTTCATTTATTATATTTCCTAATTATTTTAAATTCCGGATCATTACAGGTTCGGGCAACCAGAGTGATAGTCCAAGTGATCAAACAATCACGGGCAACCGAAGTTAGAGGCTCGAGCAACCAAAGTGCTACTCCCTATTTTGATATCCTAATTTCTTAACGGTTCGGGCAATTGAGGCTTTAGCCTAGGCGACCGAAGTATCATGACTGACTTTTAAATAGTGTTATTTCTTACCATTTTGAGCATATTTTATTTCCAAACTTAGGGAAAATAGTTTGATTTCAAAACTTAGTATTTAAGGGCAACCCTAATCGCATTGGGGTAACCTTAATCATTTAAAATTGCATACAAATCATATTGCAAAAGTTTTTGTGCATCGTTGCTCCTTTTTGCAAATCAATCTCTGGTTTTCTAATTCATCAATTTGATTTATCTCATTCCAAAAAACCCTTAAATCTCCTAGGCTTTATTGCATCTTTCTATTAAGAGGTTCGTAGTGTGTTTATATTGCATAAATTCACTTTATTAAGAGATTATTTTACTTGTACGTAAAATCAGATGTTACTGATTGTAAATTGACAATTCAGAGATAGAATCATTGCCCAGCAAGAGGGGTTTTCTTGCTAGAGAGGGGTCTTCACCAACTAACGGAGATAGGGAACTCTACCTATTAAACTAAGAGAGTAAGGAAAACCCTCACATCGAGTTGCTTAAGGCAAGGACATAAGCAGCCGTCGAACCTTATAAAAAATCTGTGTGTTCATCTTCTTTCCCTTAATCTCTTTAATTTTCTGTAATTTTAAATTGATTATTAAATTATGTGTATGAATTAAATTGGCTTGGGAATTTTTGAATGCAAAGATTGATTTGAGGATTTTATGAATGCTTAGATGGACTTGTGAATAACTTAAATGATTTAATTTTCAGTTGTAAATCAAACGTTGTTGATATTGCAAGTATGAATTAATTTAATTGGCTGAGATTACTTCATTTTAGTTTATCAAATTGTTCAAGTACGATAAGGATATTTTCTTGGTTGAAATTGTTGAAGGTTGCTAATATTGAGATATTCATTCCTTAAACATAAAATTGATACTTGTCTATCTTGTTACCTATTTAAAATCTGCTGAGTTTTGTGTTTTAATTACATATATATAGGATTGTTTAAATTGGTATAGTCATTTGATGTTTAGATAATTGTTGTGATTTAGAATATTTAAAGGGGACGTGATAAATAAACGTTAAAATAAATCAACCTTCCGCGTATTAAATTTAAAAAACCCAATTCACCCCCCTCTTAGGACTACACCATTACTTTCAATTGGTATTAATGCATAGGTTGTAGCAAATCCTAATAGGTAGTTACACAAAGATTAAGATGGCAAACCTAGGTGTATCCCCATTCGGTGAGGGCAATCCTCCACTAGACCCCCAATCTTCTGCAGTGTAAACAACACCTTCTAGAAACAAAGAATGAGGATATTCTTACAAACAATGGATTGGAAAGTTTGGAAAGTTGTAACCTAAGGAAACTATGATCCTTCTAAGACTAGTGACAATAAGGAAATCCCTAAGGAAGAAAACGAAATGACTGAGGTTGACATGAAATAGTTACAAATAAACTCTAGTGCTATGAATGTCTTATATTGTGCGTTAGACGCAAATGAGTTTAATAGGATAATGGGTTGTAAGACTGCCAAGGAAATTTGAGATAAGCTAAGTAACATATGAGGGAACCATAGATGTTAGGGATAGCCGAATAGACATGCTTACAAGTGAATATGAAGCCTTCACGATGAACCCCAAAGAATCCATATCAAGTATGTATACAAGGTTCACCCACATTATAAACTCCCTAAAATTACTTGGGAAGACCTACCCAACTTATGAAATGATTAGGAAAATCCTTAAAGGACTTCCACCTATTTGAGAACCCAAGGCCACTGCTATAACTGAAGACAAGAACCTAAAGGCTATAACCCTAGATGAACTTGTTGGAATTGGTGTATTCCCAAGAGGGGGGTGATTGAAAATTTAAAATTAATTCTTCCTAGGTATACCTAATCCAACAGAAATATACCTCAACCTAGAGTCTACCTAAAACACGTACCAATTTAACAGATAAACAACAGAGTAGATATATAAGCAATCAAAACAAACTCAGTATATCAAACATTCAGAGCAATAAATATTAACATGGAGATGCAGAAAGTAAATTACAGAAAATAAAACTAACACCAAATATGTTATCGGGGTTCGGCCAATACTACCCACGTCCCCGCCTCAAGCTCATAAGCAAGAGAATTTCACTAGTTGTTCACTTCATGGGTAGAATGACAATTTACAACACCTTACTAGGATGGTGCACCTAGTTCTCTTAACTGGGTCTAAACCAGTCCAAGACTATTTACAAGGCTAGTCTCCCTCTTCGAACCACACGTCAGGAATACAACAGATGATCAAATGAAATATTTCATACAATCATATTGCTTCAAATACAAGCAGATGTGTACAATAATAAGCTCAGAAATACACTCACGTATGACATGAGTTAAAGCTCAATATGAGAATGTGTATTTTTCACTAAAAAATATTTATCAATAAAGATTGACTATGAAAATAAAATGTTGAAAGCTTATGTGATGAAAATGGAATTTCTAATAACTTTTTAGCACCATGAACACCTCAAAAAAATGGAATTGTTGAGAGAAGCAATAGATCATTATAGGAAATGGCTATGACAATGCTTAATAAGCATAACATGCCTGAATACGTTTGGGTTGAGGGGGTAAACACCACCTGTTATGTAATGAATAGAGTCTCTATTAGGGCCAACCTGGATAAAACCCCCTATGAGCTTTGGAAAGGAAAAAGACCAAACATTTCATACTTCCATGTATTTGGATGTAAATATTTTGTCTTAAATAATAAAAGGGGCCTAGGAAAATTCAATGCAAAATCAAATGAAGGAAATTTTCAAGGATATGCTCTAAATAGCAAGGCGTATAGAGTCTACAACAAAAGAACACTATCTGATGTAGAATCGATCCATGTCGTATTCAATGAAGTTAATCCATTTTCTTCTAAAACTACTGATAATGATGATCTAGATATAAGAAAGAGTTTAGAAGACTTAACAATTCATGAAATAAAAGATGAGAGCATTGAAGCCAAAGAACCATCTAATGATAACTCTCTAGAACAAGATGAATTGAATAAGAAATGAAAATTTGTGAAGGACTACCCCAAGGACCAAATAATTGGTGAACCATCACGTGGGGTATCCACTAAATCTTCACTAAAGAACCTATGTGATTATTGTGCATTCCTATCTCAAGAGGAACCTATGAATGTAAATGAAGCAATCCATGATGATTCATGGGTATTAGCCATGCAAGAGGGATTACATCAATTAGAGAGAAATAAAATTTGGAAGTTAGTTCCTAGACCCGATGATCATACTTTGATTGACACTAAATTGGTTTATAGGAATAAAAAGCATGAAAACGACATTATTGTCTATAACATGGCTAGATTGGTAGCACAAGGTTGTAATCAAGAAGAAGGTATTGATTTTGAAGAAACCTATGCTCATGTAGGTAGAATGGAAGCAATTCGTATGCTACTAGCCTACGCCTCCCATAAGAACTTCAATTTATATCGAATAGATGTGAAAAGTGCATTCCTAAATGGCTATATAAATGAAGAAGTATATGAAATTAGGAATAGCTTCCCAAGAAGAGGGGTGAATTGGCTTTTAAAAATTTATTTTTAAAGTCCCTAACTTCTTTTAATATTTAACCAATTCTTTAACTTGTTCATCTATTTTGTCAATCAAACAAGAACTTGGTTTCTTTTAAACAATCAACAAGACAACTAATAAAACATTCAATCTTCAACCACACAAATAATTAAACTAATCAAGCCAACCAACCACAATGCTCAAACCAACAACCAATTTGATTGCCAAATATAAATTCACTTCAGCACTATTAGATTGATGGAAGCATTCAAGATTAGTATATCTAACTTTTAGCTTTTATGTTGTGTTTAGTCCTATGGTAAATATGAGTTTGAACAAAACCCTGTATATTTAAAATTTCTTCTTCAATATGATGTTCAATATAAAATCCAATTACAATTTCCAAACTTTAGAATTCAAATAAACTGTTAAGTTAATTTATCTTTGGGATGTTTAGCCAACTAATGTACTCCCGTATGGTTTCCGCAAAGAATGGTTCAACCAACATACTCCCTTTCGGTTTCCGCAACCCAAATAAAAATCAAACTTTAAAGTTTACTTGATTTCCAAATATACATAGTTTATATAATTTTCAAATTTAAACCATCCACGCAACTTAAATATGTACTAAAAATAAAGAATAGGGAAAGAGAGAGTGAGACGGAGACTTTTAAGAGGTTTGGCCTATACCCAGCCTACGTCCTCGCCTTTGGAAAACCACCAAAGGATTCACTAAACCTATTTCATTGACAGGTGGAACAAAACCTTTACAAGCGATACTGCACGCTCAAACACTCCTTCACTAAGCTAGAACCTGCCTCTCCAAACGATGTCCCCTCATTCGGTCACTCCTTTAGGCTAGAGTCCGCCTTTCTAAGAAATATCCCCTTGCTTAGCCAACAATCCAAACAATCCTTGGTACATCAAAGAAATACAAGAAACAAGATATAATATGCGTACAAATATACTCTCACAAAGAGCAAGTTAGTACAAGTTCAACAATATATACTTCAATGTAAAATATCAATATGAAATATAATGAAGCTCAGGTGTAGAATTCACCAATATCCTTCTTAGATGGGGATTAGTAGTAGGAATCCAAAGGAAGAAGGATCAACACTTCAGAATATCTTAGCAAAAGAGATTTGCAATGAGTGAACAAGGGAACTGTGGAAGAACCATTTTTCAATTCTTGGTTTGTTTTGATTTGCAAAACCATGTATTTATGAGCTTTCAAACTTGTTTCCTTCTTGATAAAGTTTCCTTAGATAATTTCCCAATTTTTTATAAAGTTTGGAGCCCAAGCAATATAAATTTGAATTTAAAAATTTTTGAAAAATATGTCCGTTAACAGTGTTCAGATGACTGAACTTTCGAGTTCAGTCGTCTGAGGAAGTTTTGCCTCTTTAGAAATTTCAGAAAAAAATCTTTAGATGACTGAACTTTATATTCAATCATCTAAAGTTATTTTTCAGATGTCTGAAGTTACACTTCGGTCATCTGAAGTGGTTCTGTGTGCTGTTCAGTCAGCTGAAGTTCCTCCCGTGAACAGTGTTCAGTTAGCTGACAACTGTGACCCTACTTCAGTATTTTGGCCATAACTTTTTTTGTATAACTCCAAATTAGGTATCTAGGTCCAAGAAGTTAACCTAAGAGTTTCATAATATTTCAAACAATATTTAAACATTAAAGTACTTATACAAAGACTTCTAAGACTTTTCTCATTCTAAGTTTTTGAGTCTTCATGCTTTGTCCTTGGATTGAGCCCATCTTTTCTTTAAAATTTCATATTCTTTGAGCTTTCTCACTTTGCCTTTCTTTGGCTCTTTTGACTTTAATATTCCTTGGCTTTCAACAACTCATTCATGTCCTCATGTTCTTCAAGGTTTAATATATCATCTTTAAATCCATGCTTTAACTCTTTTAAACTTCATTTGATCCTTGTGAGCACTTTGACCTTGCTTTCTCATATATGAGCCCTGAAATAACATTACTCACACAAATACGTTAAATTCCACTTGTTTGTTAGCATCAAAACAAGATAATAAGATTTTAAGCCTTGTAAGCCCAATAGTATATGTAGCACAACCTCTTGGATTTGAAGACTTCCATTTTCCAAACCATGTGTTTAGACTAAAAGAAGCCTTATACGAATTAAAACAAGCTCCTAAAGCTTGGTATGAAAGATTGAGCAGTTTTCTATTAGACAATGGTTTCTCAAGAGGAAAAATGGACAGTACCATGTTTATCAAAACTAAGACTAATGATATGATTATTATTCAAATTTATGTTGATGATATTATATTCGGTGCTACGAATGAAAATGTATGCAAAAATTTCACTACATGCATGAAAGATGAGTTTGTAATGAGCATGAAGGGCAAACTAACATATTTTCTTGGTCTTCAAATAAAATAAGTCAAAAATGGAACATTTATAAACCAATCCATACACATAAAAGACCTGCTCAAGAAATTTGACATAGAAGGTGGCAAGGCATTGGGAACCCCACTGAGCACCTCTATTAATCTTGATAGAGATGAGCAAGGAAAACTGATAGATGTCAAATACTATTGAGGTATGATTGGTAGTCTATTTTACTTAACAGCCAGTAGACCAAACATTATGTTTAGTGTTTGTATGTGTGCTAGATTTCAAGCATCACCTAAAGAATCATATCAAATTGTTGTGAAAGGAATTTTAAGGTATTTAATAGGTACTATAGACTTAAGTTTATGGTATCCTAAAGATACATCATTCGAATTGATCAACTACTCTGATGCGGACTATGCTGGGTGCAAAATAAACCGTAAGAGTACAAATGGTACATGCCACTTCTTAGGGTGACCTCTAGTATATTTTTTTTCCAAGAAACAAAATTCAGTGGCATTATCCACTGCTGGGGCTAGGTATGTTGCAACAGGTAGTTGTTATGCACAAACATTGCATATGAAGCAACAAATCAAAGATTTTAATTTGAAATATGTTGTCGTGCCTATAAAGTGTAATAACACAAGTGCCATAACCATATCCAAAAATCCAATATCTCACTCTAGGACTAAGCATATTGACATACAACATCATTTCCTTTGAGATCATATACAAAAATAGGAAATCACTCTCAATTTCGTAAGCACGGATGAAAAATAGGCTGATATTTTCACGAAACCTCTTCAAGAGGACCATTTCATTTCAATGAGACATGAATTAGGCTTATTTCATCCTCGAGAAATAGTTTAATAAGAATGTGTTCATTAATTTAAGTGTTTATGGACAAAATCTTAAGGAGTTCAAAATTTCAAGACTTCGGGGGACCAAAGTTATGGGTCAGGCGACCAAACACTTACTGTGTTCAAAATTCTAATTTTTAGTAGCAGTTCAGGCGACCAAATTTCGCAAATATAAATATGCTCTTTCACCAAAAGCCTTACTTTTTCAAAACACCAACCACTCAAACCCCTCTTTTCTCTCACTTGAAGCCTCGTCCATTCATCTTCAAGCCCTCTCCCACTAGATTTTCCTTCAAAACCTCCAATCAAAGCTTGAATCTTACAATTTTCCTTCGGCGTTTTGAGTTTTTCTCAATTTTCACCATTGAAATCAAGCCAAAAATGAAGCAATAGGCTAACAAGAACAAGTCTTCTGGCCAAGATGACTCGGAGTAGATCACAAAATGGCTTTTGACTCTAGGAGAACAATAAATCTACAATGAGTACCTTCTTACTCTAGAACCTATTCTCAGTAAGGTTTTAGATTTATCGTTTAGGGAAACCAATTTTCCCAATGTTCGTAGGAAGTTTGCCGTATTAGGTTGGGATATGTTTGTTACCTATCAACTCAAAAGGGTTTACCTAAATATTTTCCTATTATTTTATGCAGATTTAGGACAGTGAGGTGGTATATATACAACTCGGATAATGGGCAAATCCATTGCCCTAACCCCGCAAGCTATAGCAGAAAGGTTTCACATTGAGTTTGGGACTTTTGAATGTCTAAATTTTGAACAGACTTTGATTATGTAATAGGGGTTTACACCCCAAGAATTCTTGCCATTGATTTTAACCAATTCAACAATCTAGTATGGTCATCCACCTTCGTATAAGGAATTCACTCTAGAGGCGAATATTATGCACTTGCTCATCAGTTATAACATTCTACCTAAGAGTGCATCTAGAGACCATATCTCTTATTTATATTGTTTGCTCATGTGGTGTATCTATAAAGGCAAGCGTTTAAATCTTCTTTCCCTGATATTAAAATGGATGATAACCAAAGAGGAGACTAGACAAATCATACTCCCTTATGGAGGAATTTTAAACCTACTGATTGAGCACCTGCTTCTAGCTCGCACCACAGCTTTGTTTGTGAAAATAAAAACCTAGGATTACGTCACATCGACCATCGTTAAGCTCATGTGATATGAGTATGGTGGTGTACTTGGTTGGATTCCTAAACACCATCTACATACAAGAAGTAATGTCAATGTTCAAGTGGAAGCGAGAAATGAACCTACACAAGAAGCACCACCTGCTAGGTCTAGTGCTGCTAATTAAGCTCCTATTTGGTTTTCTACATATTGGTGGGATATGGATGCATAGTATACTACAATTCATGCAGATATCAAAGCTAAGTATATTGTATTCCATCAGAACTTTAGTTCCTTTGAGTAGCAACTCGCCCGCACATAAAGCAACACGGGTAGTGGTTCCTCCTCCTAAGGGAAAGCTCCCATTATAGTGAGTTCCAGTGAAGAGTATGATGATGACGAGGAGGAAGGTAGCTCATCTGGTGATGATGACGTTGAGGATGATTAGAATTGGTTGATGAGAGTTGTTGTTGGTTTTGCTTACACATTTTTCTTTGGAACAAGAATTTATGCTTGTAATATTTTGATTATTTTTATTTTTGAAGAATAGCTTTATCATAAGATGAATGCTTACATTGCTATTTATGATATTTGAAATCCTAGTATTTGAGCAATACTAATCTTGAAAATTGCATGAGATGATATTTGAGAACTGCATGCTGAATATGGGTTGAGATCATCCTTGTGAACTGCATACAAAATATGGATTAAGACCATACTTGAGAATCACATGCATGATGTTTGACATATGTTTGTATGATATGCATATGTTCTTTCTTATCCTTTTCGTTGATGTCAAAAGGGGGAGAATAATGCAAAATATTTATACTGTGTTGAACAACATATAAAACAGGGGAGAATAATGCATAATATCTATACTGTATTGGACAATATACCAAAAACTGAAAATATGTTTGTGTACTATACTAGAAATGAACTTGATCTAAAATACATGAAATGAAAGCTAATTGAAATTGTGCTGATTGTATACTTGTAGTCATATTTTCCTAAAAGGGAGAATGTTGAATTTTTATTTTCTAAATAATTATGCTTATTGTGAGGGGGAGCCTTCTCAAGGCTACCTTATTTTGATCCTTATTTGTCATCATCAAAAAGGGGGAGATTGTTGGTCAAACAAGACTTCATCTCTGTTTTGATGATAACAAACTAAGGTTTCTAAATGTGTTTCAAGTACATTTATAGGTATTAGACTCTACAAGAACAAATGGATTATACTTAAAGCTTAAAAGCCATGAGGAACTAAAGATAAATGAAGATTGGCTCAAGCATGAATGAAGATAAAGCTTCAAGAACATGAGAACTCATCGTGCATTTTATATGTATTGTTTTAGGAGTCTCATGTAAGTCTCTCTCTATTATTAAGATTATGTATCAAGCTCTTAGGATATAATTGGACATAGAGACCTATTTCTAAAACTCTGAAAGTGTCTTTTCATTGTTGAAATATGTTTCAAAAAGACAGCAAATGAGTTTTGAAATAAATAAGGTTGAATGTCATAACAAACTGAACTAACTAGTCTAGAATCATTAGTTCGGGCGACTAGACTCAAAGGTTAGGTGACCGAACTAGTACTACCAATGAATAAATCAAGATAGTGTAAGTTCCGGTGACCAAGCTGATAGTCTAGGTGACCGAATAGGCACAGGCGACCGAAGTGTAAAGACTCGAAAAACAATATTAATTAAATAATTAAGAGTAAGGGAGATAAATGGGAGGAAAAGGAAATTCAAAAAGGGATAAAAGTAGGGTTCGTCAACGAACTCCCTAGTTTCTTTGACGAATGCCCTCATATGGTTCATGGATGAACTTTAGAGTCTCGTCGATGAAGGGATACCGAGAGGGCAAATTCAGACCCTTTGGTTCATCGACAAACTCATTGTCATCGTCGACAAATTCCTTTCTTCAATTCGTCGATGAGGCCACATGTCTTGTTGACGAAGCCAAGTGGCGAGCCATCTATAAATATGCAAAATTCGTATTTTTTGGCAAGAATTCAACTACTTTCCTTTTTCCTTCTCTACGTTTCGAATTCTCCACCTTCTCTCTAAGATTTCGACTCCGTTTTTCCCTGTTTCAACGATTAGAAGTTACTACGATGATCCCAAGGAGATTTTCTACAACTTAGCTGGAGTAGAATTTTGGTTTGAGAAGTTTAGGCACCATCCTAAAATCAAAGTAAGTAGATTATTTTATGGTTTGTATGGTTATCGGGCTTTTCTGAACCCATATTTTGTGTTATATGAAAACATACTGAAATTTGAGTTGATTAAACTAGGGTGTTGTGATTTCAGGGTTTGGGTTTCCAAACATCACAGGTTTGGGTTGAGGATTCTAGTAGGTGTTTCCTTAGGAATTCAGGTAACATTGGTAAATAATTAGTAGTTTAGAATTTTATGGATAAAGATATATGTGAGCTCGAGGAAAAGGTGAGTATAGTTGTTATTTTGAGTTTGGATTGATTGAATTAGAAAATGTTTGATATTACAGGATTTTGAGTTTAGTATGAAATGGGTGTGAGAATAAAGTTGAGGTCAGGCCTCTTAGTCAGTTAGGTAAGGGAAATATGCTATGCTCGCAATTTTAGAAAAAAATTTATCAATAAAATGTGTGTGTTTTAGGTATTGAACTCTAGATGATTTATGGTATGAAATTATGTGCTTTAAAAAAATTCTACTGATTATTATTATCTTTATTATCAAGAAATATAGATTTCAATATAGGGGTCTTTATTTATTTAATTGTGTGACATGAGTAAATATCAAAATAGTACAAAATTTACACGGTTTTCAAGGTCTCATGATTTATAGTATTACAACATTTACAGAATACCATGATATACAAATTATAGAAACATAACTTTCATATTTTACAGTTTATTCAAATAACTCAGTTTATTCAGATTTTACAGTATATTCAGATCAGTTATTACAATGTTATGTTTAATATAGTTGAAACAGAATCATGGTAAAATAGTTATATATATATATATATATATATATATAATAGTATTATACAGTATCAGACCCTAATGGAACAAATTAGATATCAAAGCATGATATCGTAGCTATTTCAGTTCAGAGTGCAACCACATATCGTAAATAGTTTATGGATCTTATGAGTAGTCGATTGTACCTTGGGAGAGATTGCAGGCTCCGCAGTAGTTTGGGTTGAGGTGGCCGATCTGACAACAGAGGTTTCAACTTATCCTGGTAGGCCACCCATTGTTAAGTCCCTCCTACGGGCTGCACAACCCTGTCATGAGGGGTTAAATCATGACATACAACCATTCAAGGAAGTTTTCACAGATACTATATATAGGTACTAAAAGTATGATTAAATAGAAAGTTCAAAAACAATTGTATTTTAAGCCACATAGGTGTGAGTTATACTATGCTTTATTTTATATGTAATCTCAGCTTCAGTTTATTAAAAGTATATTGCTCATCTAACCTTAGTTGTCATACACTAGTAATAGCATATTTTGTCTTACTAAGAGTTGTCTCATCCCACTATTTTAACACTTTTCAGGTGATCTAGTTAGACGAGCAAATCAGACTCGGAGATAAAGGGAATCTTCTACTGCCCTGTCTGTAGGGTGAGTGTATGTTGGGAGAAGTATTTTTGGGTGGATCCCAAATGATCTAGTGGATATTACTAGAGAGATGTGTATGTTTTGGGAAAATACTAAATTGTGGTATTGTAATTATGGTTATATGATTTAATGTTTTCTATTGCATAGCTGTATTACCTTATGAACAAGAATTCCTCGATGCCCACCTCCAAGTCTGAGATGCTGTAGTAGATATTACAGGGGTATCATAGTATTATAATTTCATAGTATATAAATATATGGAAAAAATAAGAATTTTTTGGTCGTTACGATTTGGTATTCGAGCTTAGGTTGCTAAGTTCTGTAGACTCTAGTCTACAGTGGAAAACAACACCAAAATATAGGAATAGAATTTTGAGTAGAATAGAAATTGGGATAGAACATAAATTCAGTGAGTTAATGTCGGGAAATTAAAATGAGAATTTAGGGTTTTGTTCTCTATTCTGGAAGCAGGAACTTTAGGGTTGTTTCTGTGTTTTTCCTGGGGTGACGATCTCAGGAAGACCATAGTAAACTATCATCGCTTTCTATTTCCATATGGTAGGACTAGACCTTAAACTAGTGATAGGTGGTATGAGAATATCTTAGTTAGATTAATGTGAGATTAGAATTATGAGGTTCGAATTCTTAGAATGATTTGGTATTATTACAAGATGGACCTTGGAGGTAGTAGTGCTCGCGCTAGTGGCAATGATGGTACAGGGCATTCTAAAATGGGCGGCAAGGATTCAAATGCTGTATTACGCAGTGTAGCTCAGCAGGTTATGGCTGAGATTGCACAGATTTCTAGGGAGCAGGGATCCCCTTCTATAGCTAAGGAATGTAAAATATAGAAGTTTACCAAGATGAACCCTACAGTGTTTTTAGGAGGAGTTGATCCTACAGTTGCTCAGAACTAGATACAGGAGATCGAGAAAGTACTAACGGTGCTCCACTGCACCGATGAGCAGAGGGTCCTCTATGCCACATATAAGTTGACAGGTGAGGTTGAGAGATGGTGGACGGCTACAAAATTATTGGAAGAGTAGAGACCCATAGCGGTGGCTATGACCTAGAGTCGGTTCAAAGAGGTATTTTTCGATAGATATTTTTATGCCACTATCAGAGAGGTCAAAGTGCAGGAGTTTCTAAGTTTGACCCAGGGGCAGATGACAATTTAGTAATATGTGGTAAAGTTCTTTAAGCTGTAACATTATGCTCCCTACATTGTTCCAGATGAGGTTAAGAAAGCAAGGATGTTTAAAAGGGGCTTTAGGTCGGAAATTTATGAACAGGTTTTGGTTCTAAAGATGCAGGACTTCTCTGAACTAGAAGACAGGGCCACAGTAGTAGAGGAGAGTGAACAGAGAGATGTGCGAGTGCCAAGCCGGAGGAAGAGGCCCACACCTCAGGGATTTCAGGCGGGTTATAGTCGGGATTCATGGAGAGGAGACTGGTATAGTGGAGGCTAAAGATAGATGATGGGATATCGTGGTTTTCAAGGCGAGCAAACCTAACCCATCTATCCTAGATGTGGTTGGAGGCATATGGGTGAATGTAGGATGGGATAGAACGTCTGTTATCAGTGTGGGAGACCCAGTTATATGGCAAGGTCATGTTAGGGACCGCCGATTCACGCACCAACTCCAAGACCATTCCGAGGAGGTTACCAAGCACCCCATAGGGGCCAACAGAGGAACACAGCTCCGGTGAGGGTTTATGTGCAGACGCTGAGGCTGCCAGAGACATGGTGACAGGTATTCTTATTTCTTTACCATATAAAGTTGTGGTTTTATTTGATTTAGGTGTCACCAATTCTTTTGTATCATTGAGGTATGTTAAATTATCTAGGGTTGAAGCACATCTATTAGATGTTGAATTATCAGTAGCCATGCCAAATAGGAATGGTGTATGCCCAAGAAGGGGCTGAATTGGGTATTAAAAATTTCTTCCTAAGTTGACTTCAAATCAAAATCAATATAGTACAACTTAAGGTCTTTCTAAGCATTCACCAATTTCATAGGTATTAAGAATACGCGAATATTTAAACCATGCACAATAAATTTGAACATAAACATGCACGTGGTGGAACGTAAAGAGTATAGGGAGGAGAAAGAACACTAAATTTGTTATCGAGGTTTAGCCAAACCAGCCTACATTCCCACCTTAAGCTAGTAGCCCAAGGATTCATTAACTGCTCACTTTAACCGGGCAGAGCAACGCCACTTACACTGTCCTTACGGGGAGGACACTCCCCAGCTCAAATTACGAGGTTAAGCCACAACCAATGCACCTTACAAGATGGTGCTCCTATTTATCCTAATTGGGTCTGAACCAATCTAGGACTTTCTTAACCAGGTCTAAGTCTATCTAGGACTCTTGATAGAGCAAGTCTCCCTCTCCAGGCCACGCCTGGAATACAACAGATAATAAAATTTATGTACAAGTAAATGCTTCTCAAAAAGCATATGTGTACAAAATAAAATACTATATGCACTCTCATATAATTTCAACATGAAGCTCAATAGAGTATGGTTTTTCCTCTCAAAAATATTTTTCAAATAAAAACGTGAGAGCATGGAACATAATTTTCTTTTTTGAAATGACCTTAAAAAATAATCAACAAGCCTTCCAAGAAAATATGTATATGATTAAATACATGCTCAAGGCTTTTCTCAAGAACCTTTTCAAGCCAATATATATTAATTAAATGTATGCTCAAATTTCTTGAATAACCCAAGAAGTTCTTCTTCAAAAATATTTTTAAAATAAAAATAAGAGAACTTGGGTTTTCTTTCTAAATGATTGACCTTAAAAAATCGAACTCAATAAGGCTTTCAAGCAGCACATATATGAGATTAAACTTGTGCTCAAACCATATTTGAATAACCAAAAATTTCTCTAAAAATAATTTTTCAAATAAAAAGAATGGGAGAAATTTTGATATTTGAAAACCAATGTTGTAAATAAAAAGGAAATCAAGCATTATATATAAACATGAATATAAGCTCATGCCATTCTAAATAAAACCTCAAAAATATTTTTCTCCAAAAATATTTTCAAGAAAAGAAGGAGAATATTGATCTTAGAAAACAACAAGAATAAATAGTAGAGGCCTTCAAGCAATATATATAAACTTGAATATATGGTCAAACCTTTTCAAAATTACCTTAAGAAAAATAAGCCTTTGAAGTAGAAATATGTGAGTGGATACATCAATAACCCGCAATATTTTCTCCCAAAAAGAATTTTCAAAGTGAAAGAGTAGGAGAATATGAAATTTAATGCGCAAAGGGGGTATGAAAAATGAGGGAGAAACAAAGAATGTGTAGATATATTCTTAAGATGTCTCTCCTAAATTTTTCTAGTTTCTTTGGCTTGTGTTTACAAGAAAAAACCAAAAGTAGTCGTTTTATGACCGTTGGGGTATTAAAGTATGATTTAATTTGAAAACTAACTGTTTTTCGGCCGTTGGGGAGCTTTCTGCACAGACACCCTTCAGGTTTTTTGCTATAACGTTTTCTATACAACTTCAAATTAAACGTTCTTGGTATCAATAGAGAGATAAGAAACAATATCACAACTTTCATGTTGAATATGTTTTAAGATAAGAATTTATGGATTGATAAAAACGCCCAACACTGATATGGAAGAAATATGAAGGGAATTTTTTTGCTACGAACACCTTTCGGTGTTTTAGCCATAACGATTCTATATTACTCCACATTGAACGTTCTTGGTATCAAAAGAAATCTAAGATAAAATCCAAATACCTTCATGTTGAATAATTTTTAAGATATGAAGTTATGGATAGAGAAAAATGCTCATTTCTACTGTCTGGTCGGCTGGCCGGTCGACCAACCCCTTTGTAAAAATTAGTTTTTGCCTCATTTTAACTTCAAAACCATTTTAACACCTTTGCACAACTTAGGAATTTTATGAAAAAGGTTTTTCTTGTTACTTGGAGGTCCTATGGTCAATCTAATGTATTGGTTAATTTTCAATTTAGATCATATGATATGCATGCACACATTAAACCTAAATAATTATTACAACCTAGAAAATAATAAATAAAGTCTTCAAGTCTTCTACTCCTCTAATTGTCCATTGAATACGAATTGGAATATAATCGTTGGTGTAACAACCTAGAAAATTTTAATGGTTATAAATTAGGAAAATGATAAATGGAATGGATAAATAATGAACAAAGGAAAAAGGGAAAATTTTTGAAAGAAGGGAGTAGTAGACCTTGTCGATGAGTTTCATGTCCTTGTCGACGAGTATTCTACTAAAGATCGTCGATGAAGTTTAGTTCCTCATCCACAAGTAGATCCCGAATGAGCAAATTACAGATTTTAAGACTTGTCAATGAATGAATCTCCTAATTGATGAAGTTCCTTCTGGACTCGTCGACGAATCCTGTCTACTCGTCGATGAGGCCACATTGCAAAATTGAGTATAAAAGGAACCATGGAAGCTTCCTCGCGAAGAAAACAATTTCCTTCATTTTTTCTATCTAGAAATTGCCTCTTCTACCTTCTCTCTAACTTTTCGACCCGGATTTAGCCCAAATCGACGATTGGAGACCATTACAGTGTTCTAAGGAAGATTCTCTACACATCTAACAGAGCAGTTTTCTAAACTAGGCTTTTTGGGAAATGCTCCTAAGTTGAGGTAAGGGTTAAGATTCTTAGTTTTTGGAGTTCTAAAGATTTATTTAAGGTTTTTTGGTTGAGAAAATTTAGAAATAGTGGTTTATTTAGGGTTTATTTAATTAAACTAGGGTTTTTGATTCAAGGTTCGGGTGAGCGTCACAGGCATCTTTTGGGGTTTCCTATTGGCGTAGTTCAAGAAAGCAGGTAAGGGGGACAATATATTAAACCATACTTTTATGAATTAATTGGAAAATGAAATATGTTATGAATATACATGTATATGTTTTTGTATGGTCTTAAAATGCCAACCGTTTAAATTACGTTTTCTGAGCCTATGGCTGTTTTATTTAGATACGTATATGTGAAAATGAACTGATGTAAGTGAAATATTTTTTAGAATAATTATGTAAGAAACTAAAGGTATATTTCCAGTATGTGAATGTTAAATGTAGGTTGGCTTATTTTAGAGGATATATATAAACTTTACCTACTAAATAGTGTGGCATGAATAAATAAAATTATGTGTGGAATTATGTCATATGTATAAGATGCAGGATATATAGGAAATGAACTGAGTATGAAAATGTTATATGAAATATGCTACATGTGAGTGTTAATGCAACCATGGAACCAAAAATAGCTGAAAGATGTTGGGACTAACACAAAAACAACTGAAAGATGCTGGGACTAACACAAAAACAGCTGAAAGATGCTGGGTAGCAGACTAGTGCATTTTTGTGAGGACTAACACAAAAAAAAAAAAAAAACTGAAATATTCTAGGACTAACACAAAAACAACTGAAGGATGCTGGGTAGCAGACTAGTGTATTTCGATGTGGACTAAGGAAAAAACAGTTGAAAGATGATGGGACTAACACAACAATAGCTGAAAGATTATGGGTATATTATGAAATGAAATAAAAATGAGAATGAAATGGAAATGAATGAAATGGAAATGAAATGTGAAATGTGAACAATGTGAAATGGAAAAGAGCAACGTAAAGTGAAATGTTATGATATGTCAAAGCTGAGAACATGAAAAAAATGAGAATTACAGAATAATGATAGACAAAAATAATGTATTATGGTAGTATCATTATCTATACTTGTAGAACATGTTACATTTGGGCAGGGCAAACTCTTTGCCCGAGGGCTTGCTAAGAAAGGCAAGTGCCCTAGTTAGTATAAGGTGTAGCAGTAGATTGCATAACATACTAAGGCAGAGGGAAACTACTTGTATGGGCCAGTAGATTTTCCTATTCTTGGGAGCCTTTGCTGGTTAACTTTTGTATGAACTATATGAGTACGAGATTACTTCTTCACTTGAGGGCTTATTGAGTAAGGTGAGTGCCCTGGTATGCTTCAATTGTGACATTAGGGTTACTTAAAGTATCAGAGCAGAGAGGTGCTACTTGTATGGGCAGGTAATCACCTCTATCCTAGGTTTTTCTTATGGGTGAAATATCTTGCATGTGATTGATTAGGTTCAAAAAATGATTTTAGAAATTATGTTAAATATTTGAAAATGTTAGATATTATGTTGATTATAATCTTTTGTTGGCCACACGCTGATTTAATATATTGTTTCTTCCCCTACTAAGATGTGTCTCACCCAAATACAAAATTTATCTTTTCAGGACCTCCACTAGATCGAGTCTAGAGAGCTTGGGATTATTATAGCATTTTTGGTTATAGAAAGGAAAAAGGGTATAAACTTGATGATACTTTTGGGTTGTATAAATTTATGTTTTATGTTTTATATTTTATGTCTTTTGAGAAATGGATGATTGTGAATACTAGAAGTTGTGGATTATGTTTTTTTGGAGTTATGTATATATGTGGATACAGGTGGATGTATGATTTATGTTGGAATATAGATAGATGTAGAAAACTCTTGTATTATATTGTTGGAAGATTATATTTATGTTTTCTGTTGCATAAATGATATTAGAATGTCGAGTATCAGGTAAATGAATGGATTAGTAGCACTCCAGACCCACTTAGAGGGTCGAGGCATTACATTTTGGTATTAGAGAGTAGGTTTTGGGATTCTATAGACTTAAAGATGATTTATACCAGAGTACAAGGATAAGTTAGGATAAGGATATTAGATGGATAGGTTAGGTGTTGAGAGGTATAGGATTTTGTTTTGTAGTTTAAAGATAGAAATACGTCGACGATTTCCCGTGATTTTTCTAAAGTAGTTGACGGCCTTAAAAAAGCCACGGTAAACCTTAAATGATTTCATTTCTGAGTTATGAGACTTGTCCTAAATTGAGAAGTGTGTTGTATACTAGAATTTAGATTAATGATTGTGTTATGTAGGATGTGATAATGGAATTTTTATCCCTTTTCTGTTCTATTTTCAAGATGGATCCTAGGGATGAGGACGTAGAAACTAAAGGAAGGGATGATTCGGAGACTTCCAGTGAAGAGGACATTGATACCTCTGCAATTCTACAAGGTATAGCCTGGCAGGTTAGAGCCAAAATGAGGAAGGATTCGATAGAGCATAACTGCTCACCTGCAGGTCAAGGTTGCAGTATCAAGGAGTTTTTGAGAATGAACCCTCCAGCCTTCGAAGGAGGACTTGATCCATTAGCTACAAAGAATTGGGTACAAGATATAAAGGAGATCATGGTTGTACTCAACTGCATAGATGAGAAGAAAGTATGTTATGCCACATTTAAGATGACTAGAGATGCAAAACGCTGATGGCTTTCTGTGAAGCTACTTGAGAAGCAGAGGCTGGTAAAAATAACTCTGACGTGGGAGAGATTCAAGGAGCTATTCTTTGAAAGGTATTTTCCCTTATTTTTCAGAGAGGAAAAGATTGAGGAATTCACGAATCTGACCTAAGGAAATATGACAGTTAGAGAATATGCGGCCAAGTTTGTTGAATTGTCGCGTTTTGCTCTGTTCGTGATTCCGAATGAGATAAGGAAGGCCAAAAAATTTGAAAAAGGCCTAAGACATAGAATTTATGAGTTGGTGGTGGGATTCTAGGTCCATAATTTCTCAGACTTGGTTGATAAGGCTTCTGTGCTGGAAAAGAGCATTCAAAGCAGTATAGAGCCTATAGAGCAAAAGAAGAGGCTTGCACCATCCAGTTTTCAAGTTGAGGTCAGTTAGGGTTCAAGGAAGAAAGGGAAAAATTCTATCGGCTCGAGGCAAGAGACGGGAGATCAGGATTATCCCGGTTATTAGGATAATCAGTCTTACCCCGTATGCCAAACATGTAATAAGAGGCATAGGGGTGAATGTTGGTTTAGGACTCCTAGCCGTTTTAGGTGCAGTTTACCAGGGCATATTAAAAATAATTATCGGGAACCATTACCTGTTTTATTTACACAGAATTAGGATTGAGGAAAATAGCCAATACCACTTGGCTGAGGTGGTCTAGCATAAGTTTACTCGTTGATCCATCCTGAGCCAGAGAATGTCAGGGGCGCAGGTATGAGTTTATAATTAAGAAAATTATAATTTAATTTAGTTATGGATGATTGAGAAGTTTATATAATGATTATATTATAGATGATGCAAAAGTATTTGCTAATGTATACTGAACTATATGGAATATATACTAAGATAACAATTGTGGAAATGTGAAAATGAATGATTAGCGAAATTTCGAGGATGAAATTTTCTAAAGGAGGGGAGAATGTAACGACCTGAAAAATTTTAATGGTTAAAAATTAGGAAAATGATTAATGGAATGGATAAATAAGGAATAAAGGAAAATTGAAAAATTTTTGAAAGAAGGGAACAACGGACCTCGTTGATGAGTTTCATATCCTCGTCAATGAGAAGATCCCGAATGAGCAAATTTCATATTTTAAGACTCATTGATGAATGAATCTCCTCATTGATGAAGTTCCTTTTGGACTCGTCGATGAATCCTGTCTACTCGTCGACAAATCCTATCTACTCATCGATTAGGCCACGCGGCAAAATCGAGTATAAAAGGAACCAGGGAAGCTTCCTTGCGAAGAAAAAAATTTTCCATTTTCCCTCTCTAGAAATCACCTCCTCTGCCTTCCCTCTAACTTTTTGGCTCAGATTCAACCCAAATCGACGATCGGAGACCCTTACAGTGTTTTAGGGAAGATTCTCTACACATCTAGTGAAGCAGTTTTCTAAACTAGGCCTTTCGAGAAACGCTCCTAAGTTGAGGTAAGGGTTAATATTCTTATTTTTTGGAGTTCTAAAGGTCTATTTAAGGTCTATACATTGATAAAATGTAGAAATAGTAGTTTATTTGGGGTTTATTTAATTAAACTAGGGTTTTTTATTCTGAGTTTGGGTGAGTGTCACATGCAGCTTTTGGGGGTTCCTGTTGGCATAGTTTGAGAAAGCAGGTAAGGGGGAAAATATACTAAACCAGACTTTTATGAATTAATTGGAAAATAAAATATGTTATGAATATACATGTATATGTTTTTGTATAGGTTCAAAATGCCAATTGTTTAAATTACATTTTCTGAGCCTAGGGTTATTTTATTTAGATAAGTATATGTGAAAATGAACTAATGTAAGTGAAATATTTTTTAGAAAAATTATGTAAGAAATTAAAGGTATATTTCCAGTATGTGAATATTAAATGTAGGTTGGCTTATTTTATAGGATATATATATATATATATATATGACTGTTTGTTGCTAAATAGTGTGCCATGAATAAATAGAATTATGTGTGGAATTATGTCATATGTATGAGATGCAGGATATATAGGAAATGAACTGAGTATGAAAATGTTATATGAAATATGCTGCATGTGAGTGTTAATGCAACCATGGAACCAAAAACAGCTTAAAGATGCTAGGACTAACACAAAAACAGCTGAAAGATGTTGGGTAGCAGACTATCGCATTTTTGTGAGGACTAACACAAAAACAACTAAAAGATGCTGGGACTAACACAAAAATAGCTAAAAGATGCTGGGTAGCAGACTAGCTCATTTTTATGTGGACTAACACAAAAATAGTTGAACGATGTTGGGACAAACACAAAAATAGCTAAAATATGTTGGGTATATTATGAAATGAAATGAAAATGAGAATGAAATGGAAATTAAATTTGAAGTGTGAACAATGTGAAATGGAAAAGAGTAACGTAAAGTGAAATGTCATGATATGTCAAAGCTGAGAACATGAACAAATGAGAATTATAGAATAATGCAAACAAAAATAATGTATTATGGTAGTATCATTATCTATACTTGTTGAACATGTTACGTTTGGGTGGAGAAAACTCTTCGTTCGAGGGCTTGCTGAGAAAGGCGAGTGCCCTAGTTAGTATAAGGTGTAGCAGTAGGCTGCATAACGTACTAGGGCAGAGGGAAACTACTTGTATGGACCAGTAGATTTCTCTATTCTCAGAAGCCTTTGTTGGTAAACTTTTGTATGAATTATGTAATTACGAGATTACTTCTTCACCTGAGGGCTTACTGAGTATGGCGAGTGCCCTGGAATGCTTCAATTGTGACCTTTGGGTTGCCTAAAGTATCAAAGCAGTGGGGTGCTACTTGTATGGGCAGGGTAATCACCCCAATCCCAGGTTTTTCTCGTGGGAAAAATATCTTGCATGTGATTGATTAGGTTCAGAAAATGATTTCAAAAATTATGTTAAAGATTTTCAAATATTGAATATTATGTTGATTATAATCTTTTGTTGACCACACACTGTTTTAATATATTGTTTCTTTCCTTATTGAGATGTGTCTCACCCGAATACAAAATTCATCTTTTCTAAACCTCCACTAGATCGACCTTAGAGAGCTCGGTATTATTATAGCATTTTTGGTTATAGAAAGGAAAAAAGGGTATAAACTTGATGATACTTTTGGGTTGTATAAATTTATGTTTTATGTTTTATGTTTTAAGTCTTCTAAGAAATGGATGATTGTGAATACTTGAAGTTGTAGATTATGTTTGTTTTGGAGTTATGTATATATGTGGATACAAGTGGATGTATGATTTATGTTGGAAAGTAGATAGATGTAGAAAGCTTTGGTATTGTATTGTTGGAAGATTATATTTATGTTTTCTGCTGCATAAATGATATTAGAATGTCGGGTATCAGGTAAATGAATAGATTAGTAGCACTCTCGGCCCATTTAGAAGGTCAGGGCATTATAGTTGGTATGCATTCAAGGCTTCCATATTGCATATCTAATTTGTGCCTTCTGCATTATAAATCTATTTAAAGACTAAACGCACATATGAGATGTCATGGTTTGTCATAATCAAAATAGAGATTAGACTCAAAAGGTTAACAATCTTCCCTTTTTTGATTATGACAAACACAAGAGCAAAATTGAGTTAGCCTGAAAAGGCTCCCCCTCACATTATGCATAAATCAAATAGATTTTCAATATAATTTAACTTAAACATGAAGACTTCATCATTTTCATGTTATTCATTTAAGCTGAGCGAGTTAATGTGTAGTTTATGTCAGCTTTATCATAATCCAAAGAGGGAAGGTGAATTGGTATTATCAAATTTTATCCCCTAGGTCAATCCCCTAACAGCAGCATTACACAAGCCTAAGGTCAATCTAGTGCAAATAAAGTCAATCAATATAAATATAAATCATAAATTAAATTGCACAAATAAATTAACTAACCATGCACAATAAAGCAGTAAAGGAGACGACACCAAAAATGTTATTGAGGTTCAGCAAACTGCCTACAACCCCACCTTGGCTAAGAAGCAGAAGGATTACTACTATAAGCTCACTTATCGGGTGAAGCAGCACCTAAACAACCAGGTCAATTAGCACAGGGCTGACCTCAACCTTTACATACAATCCTTAACGGGCTAGATTACCGCCCCCTTAGGCCACGCCTAGAATATAACATTTTCACAATACAAACAGGGTACAATGATTATGTTTCTTAATCAAGCATATATGTACCAAATGTAATCAATCAACCACATATCAACAGTATATGTAATGTAAGCTCAATTATGCAATTTTGTGCAAGAAAACACTCAACAAAGAATGAGCACAAGTATGCTCAAGAGTGTATAAACAAGCTATTTCTTTGAAACAAGATATTCAAATCTCAATAATAAATCCAAGTTTCAAAGATGTCAATCAAATATTCAAATCAACACAAAAATATTTTCTTCAATGAAATAGGCACAGGAGTTGTTTGAAAAATATTATAACTTGTAAAAAATATTTACACACCAAAAATATAGCTATAGGAATCTAACAATGACAATGCAAAGATCATCAAGCTGCTAAGTTTATTCCAACACAAGATTTATTAAACTTAAATCTATGGGATAAACTTTACTTAACTCTCCAAAATAAATAAATCAATCAAGCAAGAGTAATGGGAGTATTAAGCAATCTATACTAAGCAATAGCACAACAAAAAGCTCTCACAATGCTAAGATTAATCAAAGGAATGAAGGTATGAAAGTATTTGGAAGTATTATAGGCAAAATAGGATTTTGAGTTTGAGAGGATTTCTTACTAATGATTTTTGCTAATCTAATGCTAACCCATACAAATGAACTCCAATATATAGAAGTAGGGCAAATTATGACCGTTTAGGACATGTAGGGTATTATTAGAATTATTTTAAAACAATATAGAAATTTTAACCTTGTTTAAACATTTTAATGTCGGTAAAAAAATAAGCTGCCCGAAAGTTTTTGGGTGGCTGAACCTTGGTTCGGTTGCCCCAATAGACTCAGAAGAAAAAGTCTCTTTTGGACATTCGGGTGCCCGGGTGTATATTCGGTTGGCTAAACCAAGGCAAAAATCACGCTATCCACATTTTGGTCGCCCGATCTATGATTTGGTTAATTGAACTCATGTGTTCAGTCCCCTAGGGCCATTTTGAATGCAAAGTTCGATTGGCTGAGTTGGTAAGAACGCTCACCTCAGTGGTTCGGTCACCCAAAACCAAGTCAACATGTTGACTTGTCCACAATTCGGGCACCTGATGTGTTTTGAACACAACAAGTTCAGTCGGCCGACCTCTCACAGATTTGCCTATTTTAATCCAATTCATTTCAATTCAATCCCTTGATAGTGCAAGTGATAATGGGGACTATTTGTGCATATGTGTAGGGACCTAAGGTCTCTCTACGGTCTATGAGCTTACAATTAGCCTATATACATGATATACATAGATTTATTACAGACCTTTTTCCCTAATTATTGTTACAAACCCAAATTGACTAATAATGAATTACAATATAAAATGATCTTTAGGGTCTTCATGCTCTACTTCATGTGCTATTGAAGTATTTGCAAATATAAACCTACACATAAACTAGATAGCCATCAAATGCTTAAGTATTTGTCATTATCCTATGAGGTCAACATTCTCCCCCTTTTTGATGATGACAAATACACCATGCAAAAAGTGGGTATAGCCTAGAAAGGCCCTCCCTGACAATATGCATAATGTAAAAAAAAAAAAAATCTTTCAATGCAAATAAATTTTCAAGTATTAAGTACTACCCAATTTTTGCCTCTCATCTCTATCTCCCCCTTTTGGAAACTAAAAAGGGCTATAAAATAAATAGCCATAGACATTGGGTATGATGCATTAATACACAAGATAAGTTTGTGAAATTTTATAAAAATTTCGGCAGCATGCCGTTTGAAAATAGGACATTTTCCTAAAAATACCTGTATAAAAATGACTAGTTTTGATTTTTAAGATTAATAGTTTATCCACAACTACTTAACCCAAACAATTCCACTATGATCAAGACATAAAACATAAATATAATCATCATCATGTAGTAGATATAAGAATTATGCATTGCAAAACACAAACAAATTCATACAGTCTAAACCAATGAAAGATACCAATTGTATATTAATTGTTAGACTTAAGATTTGTTAGAAAGCTCCCCCTAGGTTTATGCAATATATCAAATATCTATGAAGCATGCCTACTATGCATGAGACCTAACTCTCGTCTAATTTGTATGAATCTATCTTGTGGAAGTGGTTTAGTGAAGATGTCTACCCATTGCTCATTTGTGAACACAAACTCAAGTGCCACATCCTTTTTCTGACAGGATCATGAAGGAAATGATGTTTAATCCCAATATTTTTAGTTTGTGAATGTGAGATAGGATTCTTTGAGATATTAATTGCACTAGTATTATCACATTTAATCGGTATTGTATCGTAGTGCAACCCAAAATCCACAAGTTGTTGTTTCATATATAGAGTTTGAGCACAACAACTACTAGCTGCAATATATTCTTCTTTGGTTATGGATAGGACAACTGAGTTCTGTTTCTTGAAGAACCAAGAAACTAGAGATTGTTCTAAATAGTGACAGGTCCTGCTAGTACTCTTCCTATTAACCTTTCTACCAGCAAAGTCAGCATCAATATAACTAACAATCTCAAAAGTTGTATGCTTAGGATACCATAATCCTAATTTTATTGTTCCAACTAGATACCTAAGGATTCGTTTTACTGCTAATAGATGAGATTCCATAAGAGCGGCCTAAAACCTAGCACACATACACACACTAAACATAATATCAGGCCTACTAGCTGTAAGATATAGAATACTCCCAATCATGCCACGATACAATTTCACATCAACAGGGATTCCTTGCTCATCTTTATCAAGTTTGATGGAAGAACTCATAGGAGTATCAAGAATTTTACTATCTTCCATATTAAATTTCTTTAGCAAGTCCCTAACATATTTAGATTGGCATATAAATGTACCATATTTAGCTTGTTTAATTTGCAACCCTAAAAAGAAACTAAGTTCACCCATCATGCTTATTTCAAATTCACTTTGCATGCATTTGGCAAACTCATTACACAACTCATCATTAGTGGCTCCAAAAAAGATATCAACATAAATTTGAACAATAAGCATATCATCATTTTTGAATTTGATGAAAAGTGCAGTGTCAATTTTGTCACGGGTAAACTCATTTTCTAGTAGAAACCCACTAAGCCTCTCATACCAAACTCTAGGAGCTAGTTTCAATCCATACAAGGCTTTGGACAATCGATATACATGACCTAGATATTTATGGTTATCAAAACTAGGTGGTTTTTCTACATACACTTCTTCATTAATATAGCCAATAGGAAATGTGCTTTTAAAATCCATTTGATATAATTTAAAGTTCTTAAAAGTAGCCTAAGCAAGTAGCATACGAATGACTTCCATTCTAGCAACAGGAGCATAGGGTTCATCAAAATTTATTCCTTCCTCCTGATTGTAGCCCTGGGCAACTAGTCTAGCCATATTCCTAGTTACTACCACATTCTCATCTTTCTTAATTCTATATACCCATTTAGTTCCAATAATTTTATGATTATTAGGCCTAGGAACTAGGGTCCACACACTTTCAAATTGATTAAGTTCCTCTTGCATAGACATCGCCCAAGACTCATCCTCTATGGCTTCTTTAATATTTTTAGATTCTTCTTGAGACAAGAAAGCATAATGACTCACTAGGTTTTTCAAGAAAGATCCTGTGGCTACTCTAGGGGAAGGTTCACCTATGATTTGATCTATAAGATGGTTTCTAATGAATTTTCAATCCCTAGGCAACTCCTAAATTTCATTGTCATTATTATTATCTTCAGATGATTTATCATTAAAATCTGAATTCTCACTTGCATTGTTTTCAATAGATAACTTGTTTAAGCATTTTCTAATGTCAATGTCATCTTCATCATCTTTCTTAGAAAATAGATTAGATTCATCAAATACAACATGAATAGATTCAATGATAGTTAAAGTTATTTTATTGAAAACTCTATATGCTTTACAATTAAGAGAATAACCTAGGAAAATGCCTTCATTAGATTTAGAATCAAATTTCCCTAGATGTTTATTATCCCTAAGCACAAAGCATTTACAACCAAAAACATAAAAGTAGGAAATGTTAGATCTATGGTTGTTCCACAATTCATAAGGGGTTTTATTAAGTGAAGGTCTAATCAACACCCTATTCATGACATAACATGCAATATTTATAGCCTCAGCCCAAAAATATTTTGGTAGCATATGCTCATTCAACATGGTCCTACCCATTTCTTGTAATGACCTATTCTTTCTTTCTACCACACCATTTTGTTGAGGGGTCCTAAGTACAGAAAAGTTGTGTGATATGCCCTCTAGGTCACAATAATTTTCTATGTCATCATTTTTAAATTCAGTGCCTCTATCACTTCTTATGTGAGTTATCTTATACTTTTTTTCATTTTGAATTCTCCTGCATAGCTTAGTAAACTGTTCACATGATTCATTTTTACATGAGAGAAATGGCACCTATGTGAACCTAGAATAGTCATCAACAATAACAAAAGCATATGATTTACCACCTAGACTTTGCTCAAAATTAGGACCAAATAAATCCAAGTGAAGCATTTCTAGTGGTCTAGAGGTAGATATAAATTTCTTTTTCTTAAAGCTAGACTTTGTTTGCTTACCCATTTGACATGCATCACAAATTTTATTTTTCACAAATGGGGATTTAGGCAACCCTTTCACTGAATATTTTCTTACTATTTTTGACAACAAGTCCATTCTAGAAACTCTAGCGTTTCCTAAGTGCCTATGCCATAACCAACTAGCTTCATTTATTGCAGAAAAACAAGTTACTTGTTGTGAAGCTAAATTATCAAAAGTGGTAGTATATACATTTTCATAGCAATCTGCAGTGAAAAGAATTTTATGATCTGATTTACTTTCAACTGTGCATTTATCATTTTTAAATGAAACCTTATAGTCTTTATCACAAAATTGACTTGTACTCGACAGATTCTGCTTCAAGCCATCAACTAATAGAACATTATCAATAACCAAGGGAGGATCCTTACTAACCTTACCTACACTGATGATGCGTCCCTTTGCATTGTCGCCAAACATCACATACCCTCCATCCTTGGGAGTGATTGAGGCGAATTTTGCCTTGTCGCCAGTCATGTGTCGTGAGCACCTGTTATCCAAGTACCACCTGTCCTATGAAGAGAACGATCTCAAACACACCTGTAAGATAGACTAAGTAATTGATGCTGACCCCCAAATTTTGTTGCGTCCATGGGGGTTAGTGACCGGATCACCCTTAACTACCCATGCCTTTCTAATTTTTACATGTTTATTTCTAAGTGGGTAATCAAATCAAATGTGACCAATTTGCTTGCATTTAAAATATTTTAATCGAAACCTTGGATCATTAGGTGGGATTTGAGATTTTGATTTACGTGTGAAGTGTCCCAAATAAAGATTAGGTCGTCTAACATTTTCAACGCCATTAAAACCAAGTCCCTCTTTGCTAAGAGAGTTTCTTTGGGCTCTAAGAAGTTTTTCAAAATTACGTTGGCCCTCGATAAATTTAAAAATTATTTTGGAGCTATCCTCCAATTTTCTTTCAAGCTCATCATTTTTCAAGTCTTTTTCTTTTAGAATCGAAGCACAAGAATTTTTTGTCATTTCAAATAATTTTGACCAATTCTCGCATTTCTTTTTCAAAACATCATTCTCCTTGGTCATTTTATTCAATAGTTTTGACACACAAATATATTCAAATTGCAATTCTCTAAAAGTAGGCAAGCTATCATAAATAAAATCATCATCAAATGAATAATACGAAGATAAAGAACATGAAGATGATACCTTATCGTCCTATGCCATTAGGCACAAGTTAGCGATCTCAAAGTCGTTGCTATCAGTATCTGAATCACTGTTGTTTTGTTTATCCAATGAAGTGCTAGCCTTCATAACTTTCTTCTTTTTCTTAACTTCTTTTTTCAGCAAGGGACAGTCTGGCTTGATATGCCCAACTTTATTTCAATTATAGCACGTAGGCGCATTTTACTTTTTGTTGGCCTTACAAGGCTTAACATCTTGTTTTTATGCTAATAAACAAGTAGAACTTAATATGCTTTGTTTAAGTGATGTATTTTCAGGACTCAATGATGAATGCAAGGTTAAAGATTTTATAAAAGCTTATATTTCAAAGAAGGATGATTTATATCAAGCTTGAAGTATGGATTCAAAAATGGATTTAAAGATAAAGCTTGAAGGTCATGAGAGCATAAGGATTAAAGAGAACTTGATGAAATAGAACTTGATGAAAGCTTAAAGAAAGATGAAGCAAGAATAAAGACCTTAAGTTATTCAAGAATTGAAAATTTGAAAGAGTTTGTAAGAAATTTCATGTAAGTACTTCAAAGAATTTCAATATGGATGCATGAAGCTCTTAGGTAAATTTATTGGACCTAGATACTTTTTAACATACTTGGAAAATATTTTTATAAGGTCAAAAATTATTTCAAAAAGGTTAGAATCATTTTTTGAATGAAAAGCACCAGAAAGAGGATTTTTCAAATGTTGTTAATTTTTCTACATCCGCATTGAGGTACATTTTTCTCTATCAAAAACTCTTTATTTTAAACAGTGTTCAACATGAAAGTTTTAGAATTTTCTCTTATATTTCATTTGACACCAAGATCATTAAATTTATAATTATACAGAAAACGTTATGACCAAAATACTGAAGGGTACTCGAAACTGATAGCAACCAGTAGACCGCCAGAACCAGGACAGGTGCCTGGGTAGTCAAACCAGGCGACTAGCTGTGTCCTGGCAAGTGACTGCCACCCTACTATCCCTACTGCCCCTTTAAAAATAACATGGCAGGCAAATGCCAGATTGTGGCAGGCGACGGCCAATAACAGAATTTTAAAAAAAACCTCAATGGAAACATTTTTTAAATGGTTTGCGTGGGGCTCAAACTTTGTGAAAACTTGGGGAATACTCCAAGTCACTTGGGGACCAAGTTGCATACCTTTTAAATTCTATAAAATAAGCCCCAAATATCATTGAATCAATGCACCAAGAATTCAAATTCAGCAAAAATTCAAAATCTCTCTCAATTGCTCTCAACACTCAAAGGATCTTTCACTCTCATCTTGTCTACGAAATTTATGGAGGTCTTGCTGATTCAATCACCAATCTTGTGCTACAAATTCTCAATATTTCAATCATTGAAAGAATTAATCGGTGATATACTTCATTAAGCTTCAAGTTAAATTTCATATTGTTATTTACTTTGAAGTATATTAGTTTCTAAATTGTTGTACTAATAAGCTCTTTGTGTGAGCAAGTTGTTGTACACATCTATTTGATTTATGTCTTGTAGATTGACGATTTCAAGGATTGTTTGGATCATTGGCTAAGTAAGGGGTAATTGCTTAGAGAGTCGGGCTTTTGCCTAGTTAAAGAGTGACCAGACGAGGGGATATCGTTTGGAGAAGGCGGGCTCTAGCCTTAAGCAAGGAGTGTTGTAAAGGTTTGTTCCGCTCGTTGAAGGAACAGGTTTAGTGAATCCTTTGGTGGTTTACCAAAGGCGAGGACGTAGGTTGGGTATAAGCTAAACCTCGTAAAAATCTCCATCTCACTCTCTCTTTTCCTTACTCTTTATTTTTAGCATATTTAAATTGCGTGGATGGTTTAATTGATAATCATATATACTACGTAATATAGAAATCAAGTAAACTCGAAGTCTAATTTTAATTTGGATTGCGGAAACCGAAGGGGAGTACGTTGGTTATACCATACCTTGTGGAAACCATATGGGAGTATGTTACTTGGTTAACAGCCCAAGGATAAATTAACTAAGAGTTTTGTTAAGTTCTGAATATTGAAAATAGTGCAGATATTGTGTTGATTGGATGTTGTATTGCGCATCATATTAATGAAACAAAAAAATCAATATAGGGCTTTATATCAGCAAGTACAAATTTCATATATACAAGGCTTATATAAATAAATAAACTATTTTAAGTGCTTACATTGCCAAAGTGGTGTATGCGTTAATTTTGGTTTAGTTGTTTAGTTTTAATTTGTGATTGATTGATTGGCTTGGCTATTTAGTTGAATGATTGATTACTTGTTTGGCAAAGCAATAGTATTGTTGATTGGATAAAAGAATCTAAGTTCTTGAGTGATTCAAGAATTAAACAAACAAGTCAAGAATTAGCTCAAAGAAATAAAAGAAGGTTAAGGATTCTTAAAAGGAATTAAAATAAATTTTTATAATCCAATTCACCCCCCCTCCTCTTAGGACTACACCTTGTTTTTCAATTGGTATCAGAGCGGGGTTATAGCAAATCTTAATTAGTAGCTATAAAAAGATCATAATGGCTAACTTAAGCGTAGCTCCCTTTGGAGAGGGACAATCTTCAACTCGGCCACCCATTTTTGTGGTTTGAACTGTACCTTCTAGAAAAATAGAATGCAAATATATCTTCAAATTATGAATTGGAAAGCTTAGGAGAATGTTATAGATGGTGACCAAATTCCCACTAAGATAGTTGATGGAAAACAAGTCCCCAAGGAGAAAATTGATATGACAGACTTAGACTATAAGATGTTGCAAGTAAATTCTAGTGCCACGAATGCTCTATATTGTGCTTTAGATGCCAATGAATTTAATAGAATAATGGCTTGCAAATCCACTAAGGAGATATGAGACAAACTAGAAGTAACATATGAAGGAACTATAGACGTTAGGGATATTAGGATCGATATGCTTACAATTGAATATGAAGCATTTAAAATGAACCCAGATGAATCCATAACTAATATGTTTACTAGGTTCACTTACATAATCAATTCCCTAAATGCACTAGGAAAAATCTACACTACATATGAGATGATAAGGAAAATTCTTAGAGGGCTGCCACCTAAATGGGAACCAAAAGCCACTGCTATAATAGAAGGAAGAAATCTAAAAACCACTTCCTTAAATGAGCTTATAAGTTTTTTACTCACATATGAAATGGCAATGAATGAAAAGAGTGGAAAAACCAAAGCCCAATAATCAATAGCCTTTAAAGCCTTAAAATAAAACTCAAGTAGTGAAATGGATGAAGAGGAAGAAGCCTTTATATCTAAAAAGCTAGCAAGGATACTAAGAAGGAGAAACAAATTTAAAAGAAGAAATCGACACTCCGAATCAGACGAAGAAGTAGAAGAAATCAGCAAAAAGAAATCTAAAAGTAAAACTTCTACATGCTATAATTGCAACAAAGCTGGACATTTAAAAATGGAATGTCATCTACTTAAGAAAGAGTCTAAGAAGAAAAATAAAAAAGACCATGAAAGCCACTACTTGGGAAATGATGAGTACAAGTAGTTCAGAAAATGAATCAAGTGACCAAAAAGTTACTTATACATGCTTTATGGCTTGGGACGATGAGGAAAGCTCCTCATCTAAATCTTTAAATAATTCTTGTAGTGATGAATCCAGTGATGAGTGTATGTCATCTTATGATGAATTACAAAATGATCTATTCAAAGTACATAAGATGCTGATTAAAGTAACCAAACAAAACACATCATTAAAAAACAAGAATGAAGGTATAATGAAAGAGTTGGAATCCCTTAAAACTGTTGAAAGAGAAAAGGATTCAAAAATCAAGAAAATAGAAAGCAAGAATGGAAGATGATAGAAGACCTTCGATCCCTATCCTCTATGGTATACGAGAAAGATATGTATATTTTTAAATTAGAGGATAAGATAAGAAAACTATCTCTAGAATTAGAAAAATCACTAAAGAAGGTTGACAACAAGAAAGAGATAGAGTTAAATGATCTCAAAAATCAGATTAAAGATAAAGAAAAGATCATTTATAACTTTACAAAAGGAAATACAAACTTTGACAAAATGGTAGGCTCCCAAAGAATGTCTCTAAATAAAGAAGGTATTAGATTTAATTGAATTGAAAATAAAAAGAAAAGGAATCTTTACATGGGTTATTTTTCAAAAGCTTCCAAAGATAATGCAAGCACATTCCTTAATGCTTACACTAACACCATATGCTATCAATGTAAGAAAAATGGGCAAATAAAGTTTGGATGTCCATTTAAGAGATAAGGTGTGAAAACTAAACAAATATGGAGAGTTAAATAAACATCCTTCATGAAACCAACCAGACCCAAGAAAGTATGGGTACCGAGATGATAGACTAGTTCATAAATGAAAAACTCCATGGATTAAGTCATTCCCTTTAAAAATTGAGAAAGTAACTTAATTCATGATCAACAAACGAACTAGTTAAAATTGAAAAACTTAAAGAAGAGTTTAAGATAAGTTTGAGAATGAATGACTATATGATATGTTATATGCTTACATGCCTATATGATATGCTACATGATATGCTTGACTTATATTGAAAATTTATGGCTTACTATGTTAAAAATTTGAGCATGAGAATATTGAGTATAAGCATGAATCCTGATATGAGATTAATTCTTGATCATGCATGCTATTAATGGATTACATGGATAGACTTACTATTTTTTATACTGATATCCATGAGCTGTGAGAGATATAATGGTTATATTGGTATCCATGAGCTGTGTATAATGTGATAATGACTTTGGTATCTATAAAGTCTTTGGTATCCATGAATATTTTTGGAATTACATTTAAAAAAAAAAATTTGGTATCACAATTTTAAAAAGCTCACTTGGTATCACAATCTAAAAGTTAAATTTGCTTTTGAGCATGACAAGTATAATTATATTTGTGAACATGGTATGACATTGATGATATTGGCATAATATTGATATTTGATACATGATGTGGATCAATGTTTTGATACATAGGATGATGAAAGCAAAATTGATAACAAAACTAAATGATTTGAATTCAGGGGGAGTGTTATGTCATATTGCTTATATTATGATTGTTTTCTTATTAATCAATTCAGAGAATTTTCAATTGGTATCATGAATTAAATTTTCAATTGGTATCAATTCTCAATTGGTATCATGAATTTAAAATAGATATCATGAATTCAATTTTAAATCGGTATCATAAAATCAACAATTGAAATCTTAAATATTGTCTAAAGGAAAATGTTGTTAGTAATGAAGTTACAACTCATATACTTGAATGTTATAACACACTACACATGCTATATTGAAAAATAATAAATTGAATGTGTTCATATGTTTGATATGCATGTTTGATGATATGCTCAACATGTGATTTTACTTGAACTTAATCATTTTTTTTTTTCCTTTTTAATGGATGTCAAAAGGGGGAGAAGTTTTAAAGCAAAAAATTGAGCATAATATTGCAAATTGCAAAAACTGAGCATGAACATAATATATATCAAAATGAGAAGCATTTGATAGTGATGAGCATGATTGTAAAAGAGGTTTTGAAATTGATATAGATCTTGCAAATGTTGTTAAGATGATGCTTATTGAAAGGGAGAGCCTTTTTAAGGCTCACTCCAATTTTTGCTTCTTATTTGTCATCATCAAAAAGGGGGAGATTACTGGCCTTACAATACTTAACATCTTGTTTTTATGCTAACAAACAAGTAGAACTTAACATACTTTGTTTAAGTGATGTATTTTTAGGATTCAATGATGAATGTAAGGTTAAAGAATTCATGAAACCTTATATTTCAAATAAGGATGATTTATATCAAGCTTGAAGCATGGATTCAAAAATGGATTTAAAGATAAAGCTTGAAGATCATGAGAGCATGAGGACTAAAGAGAACTTGATTAAAGAGAACTTTATGAAAGCCTAAATAAAGATGAAACAAGCATAAAGATCTCAAGGAATTCAAGAATTGAAAATTTGAAAGAGTTTATAAGAAATTTCATGTAAGTACTTCAAAGAATTTCAATATGGATGCATGAAGCTCTTAGGTAAATTAATTGGACCTAGATACCTTTTAACATACTTGGAAAATAATTTTATAAGGTCAAAAATTATTTCAAAAAGGTTAGAATCATTTTTTGAATGAAAAGCACCAAAAAGAGGATTTTCCAAATGTTGTTAAATTTTCTACATCTGCATTGAGGTACATTTTTCTCTATCAAAAACTCTTTATTTTAAAAAGTATTCAACATAAAAGTTGTAGGATGTTTTCTTAGATATAATGTGACACCAAGATCATCAAATTTGGAGTTATACAAAAAAAGTTATAACCAAACGACTTAAGGGTACTTGAAGCTGACAGCAACCTGTAGACTGCCTGAACCATGATAGACGCCTGGGTGGTCAAGCTAGGCGACTGGCTATGTCCTGGTAGGTGACTACCACCCTAATGCCCCTTTAAAAATAACATGGTAGGTGACTACTAGATTGTGGCAAGCGACTGCAACGAACAGAATTTTAAAAAAACCTCAACGAAAACAATTTTTTAAATGGTTTGCTTGGGGCTCAAACTTTGTGAAAACTTAGGGAATACTCCAAGTCACTTAGGGACCAAGTTACATACCTTTTAAAGTCTATAAATAAGCCTCAAAGATCATTGAATCTATGTACCATGAATTCAAAATTCAAAATCTCTCTCAATTGCTCTCAACACTCAAAGGCTCTTTCACTCTCATCTTGTCTATGAAATTTGATGAGGTCTTGCTGATTCAATCACCAATCTTGTGCTACAAATTCTCAATCTTTCAATCATTGAAGGAATTAATTGGTGATATACTTCATTGAGCTTCAAGTTAAATTTCATATTGTTATTTACTTTGAAGTATATTAGTTTCTAAATTGTTGTACTAATCAGCTCTTTGTGTGAGCAAGTTCTTGTACACATCTATTTGATTTATTTCTTATAGATTGACGATTCCAAGGATTGTTTGGATTGTTGGCTAAGCAAAGAGATATTACTTAGAGAGGTTGGCTCTAGCCTAGTTAAGGAGTGACCGGACGAGGGGATATCGTTTGGAGAAGGCGGGCTCTAGCCTTAAACAAGGAGTGTTGTAAAGGTTTGTTCCACCCATTAAAGGAACAGGTTTAGTGAATCCTTTGGTGGTTTACCAAAGGCAAGGATGTAGGCTGGGTATAAGCTGAACCTCGTAAAAATCTCTGTCTCACTCTTTCTTTTCCTTACTCTTTATTTTCAGCATATTTAAATTGCGTGGATGGTTTAATTGATAATCATATATACTACGTAATATAGAAATCAAGTAAACTTGAAGTCTAATTTGGATTTGGGTTGCAGAAATAGAAAGAGAGTACGTTGGTTATACCATACCTTGCGAAAACCATATGGGAGTACGTTACTTGGTTAACAACCCAAGGATAAATTAATTGAGAGTTTAGTTAAGTTATAAATATTGAGAAGAGTGTAGATATTGTGTTGATTGGATGTTGTCTTGCACATCATATTAAAGAAGCAAAACAATCAATATAGGGCTTTATATCAGCAAGTACAAATTTCATATATACAGGGCTTATATAAACAAATAAACTATTTTAAGTGCTTACATTGCCAAAGTGTATGTGTTAATTTTGGTTAGGTTGTTTACTTTTAATTTGTGATTGATTGATTGGCTTGGCTATTTGGTTGAATGATTGATTACTTGTTTGGCTAAGCAATAGTATTGTTGATTGGATAAAAGAATCTAAGTTCTTGAGTGATTGAAGAATTAAACAAACAAGAATTAGCTCAAAGAAATAAAAGAGGGTTAAGGATTCTTAAATGGAATTAAAGGAAATTTTTATAATCCAATTCACCCCCCTTTTGGACTACACCTTGTTTTTCACTTTTCCTTTCTTTTACTCGACTATCCCTTATTAGATGCAGACTCCCTATATCTTTTGTATGGCTTTCTATTCTTCCTGGAGAATCTGCTGAATTTTCTAGTTAACATGACCATATCATCCTCAGAATCAGGTTCGCTGCATTCACTAAATGTATTAGTGGAAGTTTTCAATGCAGTCACCTTTTTCATCCTATTATATTCTTTAAGTCTCTCATTTATAGCTAGTTCATAGGTGATCAATGAACCTATCAATTCATCTAATGTCATGGCCTTAAGGTCTCTACCCTTTGAAATGGTCGTAGCTGTTGACCTTATAGGTCACGTCCGGTTTTGATAATGACAAATACTCATGTATTTAATGAATATCTAGTTCATGTGTAGGTCTATATTAGCAAATACATTGATGGCACGTGAAAGCTTAAAGCTTGAAGACCAAGTTAAGTTTTTCAGCTGTAATATATATTTTCAGTAGGGAAATTGGTCTGTAATAGTAATTAGGATATTTGGTTTGTAATAAGCACACACAACACATACAGGGTTTATTTTGTAAGCTCAAACCAAAATACAGCCTAATGCGACCTTAGAAAGACCTTAGGGTTTGGTCGACCGACACCGGACTTTTTTGGTGTCTTCAAAATTGGACCCCAAGTGACCTTACGACACATACATTTGCACTTGCATGTATTAGGCACTTGAATAGGGTTTGTATGTTTCAAAACGGGAACGAAATGCACACTTGGTGCACTTTCGGTCAGTTGGCCAATACAGTTCATTTTGGCCTGGTCGACCGAACTGGACCTGGGTCAACAGTTGACCAAGGTCCCGGTCGACCAAACTAGGTAGTTCAAAAAGCCCCGATTGGCCGAAACCTCCATGGGTCAACATTTTGACCATCTGGTCGACCGTGCCAGTTTTATACTCCAACTACTTGGTTGACCGAGGGTCCTTGGGAGAAATCCCAATGGTTTGGTCGACCAAACTAGCCAGTTCAAAATGGCCCGATCGACCGAACCTCGAAGATTTGAAAAATCACCTTCTCCTGGTCGACCGAGCCTTTAGTTCAAAATCCCCCTGGTCGACCGAACCATATGAGACCTGGTCGACCGAAACATTACTGGTCAACCGGACCTCTCGGGTTGCCCTGATTTTTACCGCAGTTAAACATTTTTTAAATAGGATTAAAATATTTGAAATATCATTAAACTTTCTTAATAATACTCAATAGGTCCCCAATGGTCATATTTTCTCCCATGTCTATATATATGAGATCATTTGTGAAAATCAAAGGGGATTAGCTACTTTGATTAGAGGAGAATTCTCTGAAAATCCAAAAGCTTATGCTACTTATTTTTTGGCCTCATTCACTCATGCTTATTATCTATTAGTGCCTACATCAACTGTAAGTTGATTGAGTGTTTGTTTTAGAAAGGTTTGCTCTCCTGGTTCTATTTTTTTGACACGATTTTCTTGAGAGCCAAAACAAAGGATTCTTAGGGGACTTTGTTGATAAGTCTATCCTAAGAAGACTTTGATAGATCTTCTAAGCTTGCACCTTTATTGCAATATCTTGAGAAGATTGTATTTGTTTTTTATTGCAAAATAATTTTCAAAATACTTTCAAATATCTAGTGTGCTTTATCTTGAAAAATATTTGAAGAGATATTTGGTTGTGTTATTGTGATCTTTGTTGCAACATTCACTCACTCATATATTACTTACTGAATACAAAGATTACACATCTTGTGCAAACCAAGCATATACTTCATTTAATATTTACATGCTTGAGACATCCCGTTGATTGAATTACTTGAGACTTGACATATTTATGTGAGCTTATTGGCCGAATATATTATGAAACAAAGATTGCTTGTTTGACACTCTCACGTACGCATTACACTGATAGAACATACCTTTGAGAGTTGAACTATTTAGACCACACTGAGCTTACATATTGAATCATTTTGTGGTGCATGTTATTGCACGTATTTGGGTATATATCTGCTTTACGCGAAAGCACAATCACTATACCATTTGATTAAATACACATTTGTTGTATTTCCAAGCACGGGCCTGAAGAGGGAGACTAGCCCTAGAATAGTCTCGAATTGGCTTAGACACGGTTAAGAAAGCTATGTGCGCTATCCTGTTAAGGCATGTAGGTTGAGGTCAGCCCCGCGAATTAACCTGGTTAAGTTTGAGGTTAGCCCTGTGCTAATTGACCTGGTTGTAATCGATGCCGCTCCACCCTTAAGTGAGCTATTAGTGGAATCCTCAGGCTTGCGAGCTAGAGGCGGGGACATAGGCACAGTTGGCCGAACCCCGATAACATATCGTGTGTTTTTTTATATTTCTGCATTTTATATTTACCACACATGTATGTTACGGGTGAATGATGCGTATGACTTAATTTCCACATTATATTTATCTACGCATTTGAAAATCGCATAGACTAACCCTAGGTTGTGTATATACTGTTGTTGAATAAATTAACCTAAGAGAAAAAGTTTTAAATTCCAATTCACCCCCCTTCTTGGGAATACACCAATTCTAACAGTAGCCTTTGCTTCCCAAACATGAGGCAAACCTCTAAGGACTTTCATAATCATCTCATATGTAGGATAGGTCTTACCCAATGCATGCAGTGAATTAATGATGTGTGTGAATCTAGTGTACATGCTCTAAATGGACTCACCAGTGTTCATCCTAAATGCTGCATACTCACTAGTCAACATATCAATCCTACTATCTTTTACATCTCTAGTATCCTCACATGTGACCTCTAACTTACCCTATATCTCCTTGGCAGATGAACATGTCATAACTCTATTAAATTCATTTACATCAAAACCACAATACAAAATATTCATAGCAGTGGCATTCAAACAACAGCTTTCGTATCATCATCATTGTATTCTTCCTCAATGTCAGGAACTCTAGTTGTACTCATAGTTTTCATAAGAACATAATTACCCCTAGAGAAAACTCTCCACACCTTCCAATCAGTGTTCTGAAGATAAATGTGCATCCTCTGTTTCCAAAAGGTGTAATTAAAACCACTAAAAATCGAAGGGTGTATGGAAGAGGGTCCCTCAGGGAAAGGGGTTAGGGTGCTATAAGCCATCTTAGATCTTTTTCAAATTAACTATTAAGTTTATGCTATGTGGCTCTGATACCAATTGTTAGCTTTACCGTAATCCCAATAGGGGCGTGAATTGGTATTACCATATTTTATCCCCTAGGTCAATCCCCTAACAGTAGTATGACACAAGCCTAAAATAAATCTAATGCAAATAAAGTAAATCAATATAAATATACAGTGGAAATTAAATTACACAAATAAATTAACCAAGTATGCACAATAAAGTAGTTAAGGAGATGAGCACCAAAAATGTTATCGAGGTTCGGCAAACTGCCTACATCCCCGCCTTGGCTAACAAGCACAAGGATACCATTATATGCTTACTTAACGAGTGGAGCGAGACCTAAACAACCAGGTCAACTTGCACAGGGCTAACCTTAACCTTTATATACAATCCTTACCAGGCTGGATTACCGCCCCCTCATACCACGCCTGTAATACAACAGTATTTTCACAATACAAACAGGGTACAATGATTATGCTTCTAATCAAGCAGATATGTACCAAATGTAATCAATCAACCACACGTCAACAATATAAGTAATGTAAGGTCAGTGATATGATTCTCTACAAGAAAATACTCAGCAAAGTATGATCACAAGTATGCTCAGGAGTGTATAAACAAGCTATTTCTTTGAAACAAGATATTCAAATCTCAATAATAAATCAGGAATTCAAAAATGTCAATCAAATATTCAAATCAACTCAAAAATATTTTCTTCAATGAAATAGGCACACGAGTTGTTTGAAAAATATTATAGCTTGTAAAAAATATTTGCACACCAAAATATAGCTATAGGAATTTGGCAATGACAATGCAGAGATCCTCAAGCTACCAAGTTTATTCTAACACAAGATTTATTAAACATAAATCTGTGGGATAAACTTTGCTTAACTCCCCAAAATAAATCAATCAATCAGGCAAGAGAAATGGGAGCATTAAGCAATCTACTCTAAGCAATAGCACAACAAGAAGCTCTCATAATGCTAAGATTGATCAAAGGAATGAAGGTATGAGAGTATTTGGAAGTATTATAGGAAAAATAGGATTTTGAGTTTGAGAGGATTTCTTGCTAATGATTTTTTCTAATCTTATGCTAATTCACACAAATGAACTCCTATTTATAGAAGTAGGGCAATTTATGACCGTTTAGGGTATTATTAGAATGTTTTCAAACAATTTATAAATTTTAACCCTATTCAAAAATTTTAATGTTGGTAAAAAAATAAGCAACCCGAGAGTTTTCGAGTGGCTAAACATTGGTTCGATCCCCCGAATAGACTCAGTAGAAAAAGTCTCTTTTGGACATTTGGGTGCTTGGGTGTATGTTCAGTTGACTAAACCAAGACAAAAATCATTTTGTCTACATTTCAGTTGTCCGGTCTATGATTCGATTAACAGAACTCATGTGTTTAGTTGTTCAGGGTCATTTTGAACGTAAATTTCACTTGGCTGAGTTGGTGAGAATAGTCACCTCAGCGATTCAGTCGCCTGTGGACGCTGTATTCATTTCAATTCGGTCACCCAAAACCAAGTCAACATATTGAATTGTCCACGATTCAGCTGCCCTATGTGTTTTGAACACAACGGGTTCAGTCGCCCGACCTCTCATAGATTTGCCTATTTTAGTCCAATTCATTTCAATTCAATCCCTTGATAGTGCAAGTGATAATGGGGACTATTTGTGCATATTTGTAGGGACCTAAGGTCTCTCTACGGTCTATGAGCTTACAATTAGCCTATATGCATGATATGTAGTGATTTATTATAAACCTTTTTCCCTAATTACTATTACAGACCCGAATTGAATAATAATGAATTACAATATAAAATGATCTTCAGGGTCCTCGTGCTCTACTTCATGTGTCATCAAAGTATCTGCAAATATAAAATTGCACATAAACTAGATAGTCATCAAATACTTGAGTATTTGTCATTATCAAAACCGGGTATGACGTATGAGGTCAAAAGTTTATATATTAAAGCTTTCTTAAAAAAATACTAAATTAAGCACAAAGTTTATTTTCCATTTTTGAAACATAAAGGCAAGAGAATGAAATATAATTTTGCTCTTTAATCTTCTCTCCCTTTTGTCATTAGCAAAAGGGCCAAAAAAAATATCTCTTTTGAAAAGAAGACCATGCAAAACTGTAAAACTATTAAAATGTAAAATTTCATGACACAAACAAATTTTAGTAAAACATGTCATGAATGCATTTAAGCTCACAAGTAAGAGATAAAATTTAGAAATTATAAGATCATTCTTGCCATAAAAATTTTAAAACAAATTCCCCCTTGGATATTACTAATAAGTTCTAGGGGCAATGCTTGCTGAAAAAGAAACTTTAACATGAAAGTTCAAGCAAGCTATGTTTTTTTGGTAAACATTTAAGCACATCCCAAATTATAACCAGAAAAACCAACCATATAGATCCTAAAATAGTTTAGACAATTAAATACAATATCATATGACAAAACAAATGAATGTGGCTGAATAACATATTTTCATTTAAGGTTTTCAATACAATCATCATACATTGATCCACATGCCATAGAAAATTTAATATAGATCTAAGCAAAAGAATGGGTGAGCACAACAAGTGAAATTTCATGAATTCTCCCTTTATAGATTTGAATGCTAGTTTAGATGTAATGAACTACTTATACTAAACAAGATTAATTTCTCTAAGCATAGCAATCAGTATAGGCAATCATTTTAAAATATTGTTTAAATCAATTCTACTCGTTATAGATCAAACATTTTAACCAACCTATAATATTATTTCCATAGAACACACATGCTTCAAGAATCTAACATTATTATTAAGTTATGCATTGCGTTCATATACCTCAAGAACAATTCATATCAAAATATTAATCCATAAGGGATAGCATATGATGTTCATGGTACCTAGAAAAACTTTAAGATTCACAAACAAAAACAATGATGCATATGAGTCCATGGGGCAGCGATTTGAATCCTTTTCCTAAGGATGGGGCTTAAGCTCCCCTGTATATTTGCATACATACATACTTGCATTTTTAGTTCAAGGATGATGTTCATTTAAGATCATTCAACATATTTTCATCCTTCAAAAGATTTTAGTATGCAGCAAATATTAGTCATTCAGCACACAAGCATGATATATTGCATTTCAATTTAAAGCAAGAAAGCCAATCAAGGTTATACTCAAAATTTTATGCAATAGGGGTTCACAATGAGTGTGTGTGCAATACAAAAACTCCCCCTAAGTCATGCAACTGTTTTAGTTTATGGACCATCATCAAAACATGTGATGTTTGATTACAAGGATGATAAACCATTTAGGTCCCAAGTGAAAGTTCATAACCCAAAGATTTGGACCAAATGGTGTCCATGAACTAGTCCCTCATAGGACAATGAAATGTGTACATGTCTTTTAATTTATATAGCATTTAGGATTTAACATGTACTAACCTATTCAATTATTTTGCATGCATTTTCTACTAAAGATGAGAATTAATATTATTCTATTATTCACTCATCCTTAAAAAAAAAAAAAAAATTAGCATGTAGCAAGTCATAATTATCTTAGTGCATGTTTTATGATTTTCTTTTTTATTATGTTGGGAAAGTCTAACGAAGTTTCGGCAGCATATCGTCTATAAATAGGAAATTTCCCAAAACTTCATGCACTAAAAACCTAGTTGTTTACAACAAATAATTTAATTTAAGCATGCAACAACCTAGGAAAACTACCAGCATGCAATTCACATCACTGCGTCAGTCATGCAAGTGGCATTCAGTTCAGGCATGCAAGTCAAGTAACAAATTATGCTAAAAGATATCCATTCATCAGATAATATAAGCATTCAACAAGAATGGACATGTAGAATTCAGTTCAAATAGCATGCGATCTATTTTTAAGCTCAAATAACAAATTATGTTATGAGTTATCCATCCATAATATAATCATTTAGCAATGATGGATATTGCGTTCAGCTAGAAGGATTATAATTAACCATCCATCAATTGATGTAGCACTAAGCTAAGGATGGATAGCGAGCAATCAGCTCTCAAGCCATCTAGTATAAATGAAACAATAAAATATTTCTAAATTTAGCACAATACAATTTATTGCTTATTGGATGAATTTTTAAATGTTGCTCCTCCTCAATAAATGCAACCGAAATATTAAGATTTTAGCCAAAAGTTTCAAATGTTCAATAGACTCGACTTTGGCTATTTATACTTAGATTATAAAAAATTAAAACAATATTTCTGAAAAGAAAATATCCCTTCAATTTTAAATAACTCTATTTGAATTATGTGAAAGGGCACAACAAAAATTTTCAAGCCAAGAGAATTATATATTCAATTTATTTACATTTGGCTTTTTATGTTTAGAATTAAATAATAACTTTTAACTAGGTGATTGTTCATTTAAGCTCCATTGTGAGTTTAGGCTTACAAGATATATATATAACTATGATAAATTCCCTTATACTCAATTCTTGAAATTAAAGATGGACAAATATATGCTATATTTAAGATATTTATACTAAAGCATATATAGCATTAAAAATATTTTAACAAATAAATACTCATTTGTCCATTTGGAGGGCATTTATTTAAACATGCTATAGCCAATGTTTCATAATATAACTAATCGTTATGATATATGCATGCTAAGAAATTGGATTGGATATTATCATTAAAATTTTCATATTGGATTTTTTCCCTAATGATCTTAGTATAACAGCAGAGTATACTAAGATTTATCATTATAAGCACTAAACACAATCAAAGTATTTAATTATTACTTCCCATTATATAATATATGCTAACTTAAAATCTTAAGAGTATAAAAGAAATTCTTTGAAAAGCTTCTCATAAGATGGCATGTAATTACAACAAGATTCATATGATTTAAAAATTAACACAAGATATACATTATACGAATCATGACATTTAAATATCCAATAAAGTAGAAGGAGGTAGATGTACCTTTTCAATTTACTCCTTCTTAATCGTTTAAGGGAAGAGAGAGAATACTGAATTTGTTATCGAGGTTTGGCTAAACTAGCTTACGTCCCCGCCTTAAGCCAGCAGCCTAAGGATTCACTAAGTGCTCACTTTAACCGGGCAAAGCGACGTCACTTACACTATCCTTTCGAGGTGGACACTCCCCAGCTCAAATTATAGGGCTAAGCCACAACCAATACACCTTATAGGACAATGCTCCTACTTCTCCTAACCGCCTCTGAACCAATCCAGGACTTTCTTAACCGAGTCTAAGTCTATCCAGGACTCTTGATAGGGTGAGTCTCCCTCTTCGGGCCACACTTAGAATACAACAAATAATAAAATTTATTTACAAGTAAATGCTTCTCAAAATGCATATGTGTACAAATTGAAATACTATATGCACTCTCATATAATTTCAACATGAAGCTCAATAGAGTATGGTTTTTCCTCTAAAAAATATCTTTCAAATAAAAACGTGAGAGCATAGAAAATGATTTTCTTTTTTGAAATGACGTTAAAAAATAATCAACAAGCCTTCCGAGAAAATATGTATACGATTAAATACATGCTCAAGGCTTTTCTCAAGAACATTTTCAAGCCAATATATATCAATTAAATATATGCTCAAAGTTCTTGAATAACCCAAGAAGTACTTCTCCAAAAATATTTTCAAATGAAAATAAGAGAACTTGGGTTTTCTTTCTAAATGATTAACCTTAAAAAATCGAACTCAATAAGGCTTTCAAGCAACACATATATGAGATTAAATATGTAAAGACCCGGAGAATTTATAGTAATTATATAATAATAATAAAAAGAAAGGAAAATTTCATAGAGGACTTATAGGGTCTTATTGACAAATTCAAGGATTTCGTCGACAAGTATTCTTCTAGGGATCGTCGACGTGGACACGTGTCTCGTCGACAAGAATTTATCAAGAGAGGATTTTGTAGAGCCTGAAGTTTGTCGATGAGGGATTCATGTTTGGCGACTAACTCCCTCCATGGACTCGTCAACGAGGTGACGTGTCTCATCGATGAATCCAGGTCTATAAGTAGGCCTAAATTGGATTTTTCAGCAAGAATTGGCCAGAAACTCTCTCTCTCTCTCTCTCTCTTTCTCAAAACCAACCCTCTCCCCTTCTCTCTACGATTTTGGCTTTGTTTTCCACCAATTCGATGATTGGAAGTCACCACGCTACTCTTGGGAAGATTCTCTTCAAGTCTGCTAGAGTAGATCGTTGGTTAAGCCAACTTTAGCACCATCCAAAAATTTGGGTAAGTTGAATAATTCAGTATTTTTAGTTGTATCAACATATTTGAGTTTAGATTTTAAGTTATATGGGAATATACTGGAGTTTTGTGAAGTAAAATTTGAGTATTGTATTTTCAGGAATAAGGTGTTTTGGGACCCTACAGATATGGGTTGGGAACTCCAGTGAGTATTTTTAGGAGCCAGGTAAATTATAATTCAAAAATTTATGAGTATGTAGGCCCAAGGAAATATCATTAATTTATTGGAAATATGCATATGTGTATCATTTTAGGTTTTGAGGATTGGACGTCATGAGTGTGAGGATTAAGTTGGAGGCGAGCCTCCCAACCAATTAGGTAAGGGAAATATGCTATGCTAAGAATTTTAGCAAGTTTACCAGAAAATTTTGTATATATATACATATATCAGTCTATTATTCAATTTTTCCAAAATATGAGTTTTATTATTTGTGTGGCCTGAGTAGATATTTACCTGATACAGAATTTACATAGTTTTTCCAAAATAGAATGATTTACAATATATACATATATAGACAAATATTTATTAGAAAAATATTATAGATATTTTACAAACTAGTATTTCACAGTAATTACATAATGCCATGTTTTCCAAAACCATAACACTCAGATTTTACAGATTATTTAGTCAGATATTACAGTTAGGCATACAATTATTTTATTCAGATATTACACTATTTACATATTATATTTATAGTGTTATGGTTATTTTGGAAACATGATGAAAACTATAGGGTAATTATAGTAATAGTATATACAGCATCATATCTCTAATGAATCACTTCAGACAGATTCAGTCAGTAAAGCACAGTACCGTTGCTAGTTTCAAATCAGAGTGCAACAACATATCTCAGATAGAATGTGGATTCCGTCAACCGTGCCTAAAGAGTTTGCAGTCTCCCCAGTACTCTCGGTTGAGGGGGCCCGGTTTGACGAGGTAGTTACCAGTTTCATGCTTAGGAAAGGATGTTGTTTGGCCGGGCTGAGGATTGGTAGAGTACAGTTGACTTACCTAGTAGGCCAACTAGGATTAAGTCTCACCTACGGGCCGCACAACCCTGTCATGATGGGGTTAAATCATGACATACAACTTTTCAAGGAAAAATCTCAGTTATGTATGTGTATATAGATTTACAAAATTTTTAGCAAATATAGTATGATACTAGAAGTATGAAAAGTAGAAAACTCAATTAATACAGTTATATTTTAAACTATGATAAATGTGAGTTATACTTTATATCGATTTACCAGCTTATACAGTTTCAATTATTATCATTATAGTATTTATGCAACTCGGTCACCACACACTAGTAAAAACATATTTCCACTTACTGAGCGTTGTCTCATCCCAGCAATTTAACATTTTTCAAGTAAACCAGCTAGGCAAGCAGATCAGGCTCACAGATTGAGAGATCTTTTATTTTTCCCTATTAATAGAGTAAATGTGCTCAAGGGATTACATTTTGAGTGGATGATACTGGGGTGATGTGTATTATATATAAATATATGGTTTGGCAACACTGTATTTTGGTATTGTAAATATGGATGTATGGCTTTATGTTTTCAGTTGCATAGGTGTGTTTGTTTTGTACAGGGATACCTTAGTGCCATTTGGGCCTAAGATGTCAGAGCAGGTGATACAGGAGTATTAGAATAATTTATAATTAATATGAAAAAAATTGGTGTAATTTTTTGGTCATTACAATTTGGTATCAGAGCCAAGGTTGCTAGGTTCTATAGACTCTAGAGTGTAGCAAAAACAATACTAGAATATAGGAAAAGGATTTAAGGTTTTGTTATGTGTTTTGGGGTCAAGATTTTCGTATTGGTTTCAATGTCTTTCCTGGGGTGACGATTTCAAAAAAGCCATAGCAAACTATTGACGAGTTGTGTGTTTAGGTTGCAAGATTAGATTTTGAGTTAGGATCAAAGAGGGTAGTTAATAGTGAATGTGAAATTTCAATTAGATGAAATGAATTAGATTGGTATGGGATATAGCGGGTACAAATGCTGGGGGTGACGAAGTAGGACCTTCTGATATAGGGGGTAAAAATTTTGATGGCTAGGTGATGGCTAGGAGCTCAGGGGAGTGTGGCTGCACAATCGAGTAGTTTATGCGGATGAAGCCCCCATTCTTTGCTGGAGGAGCTGACCTAAATGTGGCTGAAAATTGGGTTCAAGACATTGAGGAGATATTGGCAGTGGTTTCATGTACATATGAACAAAAGGTGTCATTTGCGTCATTTAAATTGACAGGGGAGGCAAAATGCTGGTGGAGATCGACAAAGCTAATGAAGGAGCAGAGGCTTGATCTCATTCCAGTGATGTGGAGTTGGTTCAAGGAGCTGTTCTTCGAGCGAAATTTTCCTACTATCGTTTGGAGTGCAAAGGCAGTAGAATTCCTGCATTTAGCTCAGGGGTAGGTGACAGTATCACAATATGCAGCATGATTTATTAAGTTGTCTCAATTTGCATCACACTTAGCACCAAATGAGGAGAAGAAAGTAAGTAAATTTGAGGAAGGTCTGAGGCAAAATTTATTTGAGCAGGTCATCAGTTTTCGGGTTTAGACATTCGCAGAGGTGGTGGACAGAGCTACTATTATTGAGAGTGGCATACAGAGGGGTGTTATAGCTCAGAGTCAGAGGAAGAGGCCCATGCCTCAGGATTTCCAGGCGGGTTCTAGTCGAGGCCCATGGGAGGGAGACCGATATGGAGGAAGTCAGGGACAGTTGGTGGGGCGCAGTGGTCCTTAGGGTGGACATACTAGTTATGTTTGTCCTAGATGTGGCTGGAGGCATCCAAGTGAATGTAGGATGGGAGAAAACGTCTGTTATTGCCGTGGGAGACACGGGCATAGGTCTTGGTCATGTCAAGGATTTCCAGCCCAGGCACCAGCTCCTAAACCATTTTAAGGTGGTTATTAGGCGCCCCATGGAGGCCAACAGAGGAACACTGCACTGGCGAAGGTCTATGCGTTGATGCGGGGAGACGTTGAGACTACTAGAGACATTGTCACATGTACACTTACTATATTATCATATAAAGTTATTGTTTTGTTTGACACAAGTATCACCCATTCCTTTATATTGGCGGGGTATATTAGAGTAACTGGGGTAGAGGCACAATTATTAGATGTAGAGCTGTCTATCGTCATGCCAACGGGATCTATAGTAAGGTGTAGGAAGGTGATGCGAAACTTTCCAATAAGCATTTAGGAGAAAGTACAACTAGCTAATCTCAGGGTACTAGATATGCAGGGGTTTGATGTAATACTAGGTATGGATTGGCTAGCATCTAATCATGCTAGCATAGATTGCCATAAAAAAAAAAGAAGTGATTTTTAGACCCCCCGGGTGAGCAAGAATACAGATTTGTGGGTCACATGTGCGTGCCTCACCACTTCTAGTGTTAGCTATTCAGGTGAGGAGACCGTTACAGAGTGGTTGCTAGGGGTATGTTGCCTACATAAAGGAATTGCCAAAAGAAGAACTAAAATAGGCTGATATTCTAGTAGTTAGAGAATTTTCAAATGTTTTTCCAAAAGAATTTCCTAGCTTACCATCAGATCGAGAGATTGAATTTACCGTGGATCTACTACCAGGGTTGACACTGGTATCTAAAGCACCATACCATATGGCTTCAGTCGAATAGAAGGAATTGAAAGATCAGTTATAGGAGTTACTGGATAGAGGATTTATCAGGCCCAATGTGTCGCCCTAGGGAGCACCAGTTCTATTTGTGAAGAAGAAAGATGTAACCATGAGGTTGTGTATAGATTATAGGGAGATAAACAAATTGACAGACAAGAATATATATCCTCTTCCCAAGATTAACAACTTATTTGATCAGCTCCAGGGGACTCAGGTCAACTCTAAAATTGACCTATGGTCTAGTTATCATCAGGTGAGAGTTAGAGCAAAGGATATTTTGAAAACAGTATTCCGAACCAGATATAAGCATTACAAATTTTTAGTGATATCGTTTGGGTTAACTAATGCACCAACAGTATTTATGGATTTAATGAATTGGATGTTCCATCAGTGCCTAGACCAGTTTGTTGTGGTTTTCATTGATGATATACTGGTCTACTCGAGAAGTTTTGAGGAGCACGAGCATCATCTGAGGCTGGTGTTGCAGACATTGAGAGAAAGAAAGTTGTATGAAAAATTCAAGAAATGTGAATTATGGTTAAGGCAATTACTTTTCTCGGGCATGTGATCTCCAAGGATGGTATATCGGTAGACTCGAGCAAGATAGTGATAGTGATGAGTTGGGTAAGGCCAGTAATGTTTAGGAGGTTAGGATTTTTCTGGGATTGGCAGGTTACTACCGACATTTCGTAGATGGTTCCTTAGATTATCAAGTCCACTAACACGACTCACGAGGAAGAATGTGAAGTTTGATTGGACTGATGATTGTGAGCAAAGCTTCCAAGAGTTAAAGTGGCGGTTGGTTTCAGCATCGGTATTGGCTATTCCATTAGGGAAGATAGATTTGTGATATACAGTGATGCATCTTTGAAGGGTCTTGGATGTGTGTTAATGCAGCATAGAGGAGTCATTGCCTACACATCTAGATAGCTTAAAGAATATGAGAAGAACGATCCTATGCATGATTTAGAATTAACTACAATTGTTTATGCTTTAAAGATCTGGAGGCACTATCTATATGGTGGAAAATGCGAAGTCTTCATGAACCACAAGAGTTTAAAGTATTTATTTACCTAGAAAGAGCTGAATATGAGGCAAAGAAGCTGGCTGGAACTCATTAAAGATTATGACTGCACTATTAGTTACCATCCAGGGAAAATGAATGTGGTAGCAGATGCTCTAAGCAGGAAATCCGTGGGACCAGCACTGACAGCTGTGAAGATTCAGCACTCTATTTTGATGGATTTGGAAAGATTAGGAGTGGAGCTAATAGAGGATTATCACCAATCATTCATTGCTAATCTGGTGATTCAGCCTACGTTGCAAAAAAGAATTAAAGCTAGCCAAAAATTTGACCCAGAGTTAGTGGAGTTGATAGAGAAAGTACAAGACGGATAGGAGGAGGATTTCAGCATATGAGATGATGGAGTCCTGCGGTTCCGTATTAGGCTATGTGTTCCTGCAGATGCCAAGATCAGGAAAACTATATTGGAAGAGACTCACAGATCCCTATATACCATACATCCAGGTAGTACTAAAATGTATCAGGATCTACATGAATGCTTTTGGTGGAGCGGCATGAAGAAGGATATCACTGAATTTGTTAAGCAGTGTTTAACGTGCCAGCAAATAAAGGCTGAGTACCAGAGACCCGCGGGGCAATTGCAGCCACTTTTCATTCCAGAGTGGAAATGGGATCATGTTTCTATGGATTTTGTTACTGGGCTACCACCAGTGCGATAAGGGTTGAATGCTATTTGGGTGATCGTTGATTGTCTAATGAAGACCACTCACTTCATCCCTATTAAAGTCAGCTATTCCATGGACATACCGGCAGAGATATATGTTCAAGAAATAGTTTGTGTCCATGGTGTACCGATATCCATAGTCTCAGACTGAGATCCCTAATTTACTTTATGATTTTGGAAAAGCTTTCAGGAGGCTATGGGAACATAGTTAGCATTTAGTACTGCTTTTCACCCTTATACGGATGGTCAGACTGAGAGGACAATCCAAATATTAGAGGATATGTTTCGTGCATGTGTGCTGGATTTTGGGGGTAGTTTGACCCAATTTATGCCATTGGTTGAATTTGCTTACAATAATAGCTATCTGGCCAGCATTGACATGACACCTTACAAGGCACTTTATGGTAGGTGGTGTTATTCTACTCTTTTATGAGATGAAGTAGGCAAGAGGAAATTTTTGGGTCTAGAGATGGTGCAGTAGGCATATGATAAAATCTGATTAATTAAAGAAAGAATCAGTACAACTTAGAGTTGAAAAAAGAGCTATGCAGACACTCGCCACAGGGAATTAGAATTTGTTGTGGAGGATCGGGTATTCTTAAAGGTAGCTCCTTTGAGAGGGATTATGAGGTTTGGGAAGAAGAGCAAGCTAAGCCCTAGGTACATTGGCCTTTTTGAGATACTCGAGAAAGTGGGGTCAGTTGCCTACAAGCTAGCTCTGCCACCAACTTTATCTAGAATACACGATGAATTCCATGTTGCCTTGCTAAGGAAATACGTCCTAGAACCATCCCACATAATCAGTTATGCAGAGATAGAACTTAAAGATTCACTAGCCTATGAGGTAGCACTAGTACAGATCTTAAACTAAAAGACAGAAGAATTGCACACTAAGGAAATTCAACTGGTGAAAGTTTTGTGGAGAAACCACACTATATAAAAAGCTTCGTAGGAGCTTGAGGAAGAAATTAGATATAAGTATCCATACTTATTTAATGAATTATAGTACTATTCAGTATTGTTTAGATAAAGACAAAGTTCGTGTAGTGTAAAGTGATACGTATATGGTTGTATTTTAGATTATAGGATAAGTAAAGTTTTGGTTTTGGGACAATTTTCTTTTATAAGTATATTTGTAATCTTCCAGGACCTTAAATGTAACCACGGTATTCCTCCGCCACAAGTGAGGGTAATTAATAAAATTTGTAGCCAATTTTATTCAGAGAGTGGTGTATGGTACAAATAGTAAATTTTGAGGATAAAATTTTATAAGGAGTGGAAAATGTAAAGACCCGGAGAATTTATAGTAATTAAATAATAAAAAAAAGAAGGAAAGGAAAATTTCAAAGAGGACTTATAGGGTCTCGTCGACAAATACAAGGATTTCTTCGACTAGTATTCATCTAAGGATTGTCGACGTGGACACGTATCTCGTCAATAAGAATTTACCAAGAGAGAGTTTTGCAAAGCCTGAAGTTCATCGATGAGAGATTCATGCTCAGTGATGAACTCCTTCCATGGACTCATCGATAAGGCGACGTGTCCCATCGATGAATCTAGTTCTATAAGTAGGCCTAAATTAGATTTTTTAGCAAGAAGTCGCATAGAAACTCTCTCCCTCTCTCTCTCTCTCTCTAAAAATTGACCCTCTCCCCTTCTCTCTTCGATTTCGACTTCGTTTTTTTGCCTGTTCGACGATCGAAAATCGCCACACTACTCCTAAGAAGATTCTCTTCAAGTCTGCTGGAGTAGATCGTTGGTTAGGCCAACTTTGGCACCTTCCCAAAATTTGGGTAAGTTAAATAATTGGGTATTTTCAGTTGTATCAGACTTATTTGAGTTTAGATTTTAAGTTATATGGGAATATACTAGAGTTTTGTGAAGTAAAATTTGAGTATTATATTTTTAGGAATAGGGTGTTTTGGGACCCTGCAGATATAGGTTGGGGACCCTAGTGAGTATTTGTAATAACCCAAAAAAAATGTGTAGAATAATAATAATGGTCATTTAGTTAGTATCAAAAAGAAAGTGTTTCTCTTTTAGGATCCTTGATTCCATGTTTGATACCTAAGAAAGACCTTGTCTAAGCGAGTGCTTAGAGACCATTGTGGTTTAGTCGCTCCCAGGAGATCGGCCTAGTCAAAATGGAATTTCATAGGATAAATATGGTAGACACTATTTGTATGCGTAAATAAGTACATAAAATAATGTTTTGAATAACATAATTTGTAGAAATATATGATAAAAAAATAATAATATAGGTATCCTATTCGGGGACCACAAGATCGTATGGGGCCCACATGAGTTCTGAAGCTGTGTGGGGGTCCACATGAGTCTCAAAGCTGTGTAGGGCTCATAAAACCGTATGAGGACTATGAGAGTTAAGTAAGACCCACTTGGATCTCAAAGTTGTGTGAGGCCCACAAGACTATGTGGGGCCCATATGAGTTTTCGAAATTCAAACTTATATCTTTTTAAAAAAAAAAATACTAAAACATAGCTTAAAAATAATAACAATTATAATAATAATGATTTTAAAAAAAGTTAATAAAAAATTTTAATAAAAAATTAATTAAATGGGAGTGTCGGCAAGCACTCTCATTTCCGCCACATGATCTTCATCCTCATCTCATACTTAATTCAAACCTAGCCCATCCCATGCCACTTCTTTAATTTTATAAAAATTATAATTTCACCCCTTTCCCCACACTTTTACAAATTTCATTTTCTTCTCCAAAATTTTGTTATAAATAGAAAATTCTCAACCTTCATTCTTCATAAAAAAAATTTCAAAGGAAGAGAATGATTAGTGAGTGAAAGAATTAGTGGTGGAGGGAGAATTTTGGTTATAATTAAATTCTCACTCACCCACTCTTTCTGATCTCATTTTTTAGATATATTTATTGCGTTCGTAGCACAAGGTAAAGGAAGAGGTAAGTAAATTTGATTATGTGATATTTTTATTTAAAGTTTATACCCGAGTTTATTTGTAAGTAAATTTTGATTATATTAGTTAGTTTCATGAAATTCCCTTGAGTTTATTTTTACCTATATTTAATTATATCAGTTTTATCTTTAATATACTTGCATTTATTTTTGGGTTAAAAAATGTTCTAATCCACTCGGGTAATTTTCAGCATTTCTTTCTATTAAAAAAAATATTTTTAACACAAAAATTGTGTGGCATGAGTTTATTTCTACGATACATGTTTTCATGAAAATATGAGTAAAGATGAGATTTTCACGATATTATTTTTAATTGCATAAATTATAATAATATGGTTTTAAAACCCCTTATGGCAAAAGAAATTCAAAGTTACAGATGTTCGGTAACGTAGTTTAAAGTTTAAATGGATCAAAGTGCACCTACACTGTTTACAGAGTGGTTAGTATGTTAGTGGATTTCTCCTAAGTGCACACCTGGTTCTGGACCAGGACTTAATAAGGAAAATCTCACTTAATGATTATGTATGTTAATTTAATTTGATCGGCCAACCAACTAAGTCCAGTCTTCGGACCGCACAACCGAGTCATGGGGGTAAACATGACTTACGGCTAACAAGCCTAAGGGTGGTTTTCACAATATATGTTTATACATATTTAATTACGTGTACATAGTTATTGATGATTTCAAGGAAAAGTATATGTTTATATGGAAAGAGCCATTATTGTGCTTAAATGATGATCAAAAGGAAACGTATAAGGAAAAGTATATATATCTATATATATACATATATATATATATATATATAATTAAATATTTTAATAGTTTTAAAGTTAAGAGTTTAATTTAATAGTCACAATATATGGTTGTTAAATTTTACTGTTATAGTTGATGGTAAAAGTTTTATGCAGAAATTTTTAAATTTACATTTATTTTAGAAGCAGTTTTGAAGTTATGTTAGTAATATTATTTTATGAAATTTTAAAAGCTCATTTTGGCCACACACTAATAATAATCTTATTTACTTACTGAGTGTCGTCTCACCCCAATCATCTTTTTACATTTAAGATAACTCTGAAGGACACATCGAAAATCAGGCATAGCAAGCATGCGAGTGGGGATAGAAAAATAAATATTTATAAGATATATTAGTATGATGCCAGATGATTATGCGTTGGGTAATTTTTCTTCTTTTGAAAATAAATGATTGTAATATGGTTAATTAGCGCACTGATTTAATAATAATTGAGTTTATTTGCTTCCGCTATAAATCAATGGTAAAAAGTAAATATCCTAAATCCTTTGGGATTGGGGTATTACATTTGGTATGAGAGCAATGGGTTATAGGTTATGTAGGCTTTAAGAAATAATTTTACCAAAGCATAGGAAGATCGGGTAAACTAGGATGTTTTTATTTTACCTATAACTTTGATTAAACTTTAAAGATAAAGTTATGATTTTAAAATAACTCTAGTCGTTTCCCTTAGAATGTACTCGAAGAACAACAATGTGAGTGTTGAAGGAAACGAGAATAATTTGGGGACTTACAATGGAGAAAACATCAATGCTACTATGGTGTTGCGTGATATGGCACAAGTCATGGCGCAATTTCTGTGGAACTCCAAGGAACAGAATGGTAAACCAACCCATGAAGGTTGTACGGTGGAACAGTTCAATCGAATGCACCCTCCGACTTTTGAGGGAAAAGCTTATCCAATTGTTGTAGAAGATTGGATGTAAGTAATGGAAGAAATACTACAAGTCCTTCATTGCAAGGATGAATGAAAGGTGCTATATTCAACTTATAAAATGAATGGTGAGGCCAAACGCTAGTGGAACTCAAAAAAGTTACTCCTAGAGGAATGACCAAATCCAACAATCCTTACATGGGAGCGTTTTAAGGAAGTTTTCTTTGAACGATTTTTCCCCAAAACCACTAGAGATACTAAAGCCAGGGAGTTTTTGGAGTTAAAATAAGGAAATATGAACATACAACAATATGCAGTAAAATTCATTGAATTGTCCTGGTTTGCATCATATTTGGTTCCGGATGAATCAAAGAAAGCCCAAAAATTTGAAGAAGGCTTGAACTCAAGGATTTATGAAATGGTAACAATATTCGAGCTCGAAAACTTCTCCAAATTGGTAAACAAAGCAACAAAGGCAGAGGAAAGTCTACAAAGGAGTGCGGAAATATCCGACCCGAGAAAGAGGCTCATGCCACAAGGGTTTCACTTTGGTAGAAATCAAGAACCTTGGACAAGGAGCAAGAACAACAAGAACAATAATGTGGGGCAAGGGTGAACAACAAGAAATCCAAATAATGCACAAAGCACTCCTTGTCCAAAATGCAACAAAATACATGGGGGTGAGTGTCGAGCCGGATTAGGGGTCTGTTATCGGTGTAGTAAATCTAGTCACATGCAATGAAAATTCCCACAAAACAACTCCTACGAACCAAATCAACAAAGAGGAAGTAACCAGGCACCTCAAAACAATAATCAACAGAACACCACTCAGGTGCGTGTTTATGCCCTCACTCCAAAAGATGCGGAAAATACCAATGATGTGGTGATAGGTATTATTCCCATATTCTCTAAAAAAATGTAGTAGTAATATTTGATTCTAGAGCCACACACTCCTTTATATCTACAACTTATGTTAAAATATGTGGGGTAGAGACTTGACCATTAGAAACTGAGTTATCTGTGGTTACACCAACGGGAACCTCAGTAGTATGTAGAAAAATACTTAAAGGTTACCTAATTTGTGTTGAGAAAATAATACTACCAACTAACTTGGTAGTATTTAGTATGCATGGGTTTGACGTAATTCTTGGGATGGACTGGCTAGCTTTTAGCAATGCTAATATAAATTGCTATAATAAGGAGGAGGTGTTTAGACCTCCTAGAGAGTAAGAATACAAGCTCAATGAAACTCGTGTATGCCTTTTACCACAAATATTGTCGACTATCCAGGCAAAGAGATTACTCTTGAATGGATGTTAGGGGTACCTAGCATGCATGGTGGAGACACCAAAGGAAGAATTAAAGCTTGAGGATATCCCAATAGTAAGGGAATTCTCATATGTATTCCCTGAGGATTTACCTGGGCTACCTCCTGACCGCGAAATCAAGTTTTTTATCGACCTACTACCAAGGACGACACCGATATCCAAAGCTCCATATAGAATTGCACCAGTAAAACTGAAAGAATTGAAGGAACAATTACAAGAGTTGCTGGACAAAGGATTCATCAAACCCAGCGTGTCACCATGGGGAGCACCAGTACTATTTGTTAAAAGAAAGACGGATCGATGAGAATGTGTATTGATTATCAGAAAATAAATAAAGTAACAATTAAGAACAAGTACCCAATACCTCGCATAGATGACTTGTTTGATCAACTCTAAGGAATACAAGTCTTCTCTAAAATTGACCTCCGATCAGGGTACCATCAATTGAAAATCAAATCAGAAGATTTTCTAAAGACTGCATTCTGAACGAGATATGGTCACTATGAATTCTTAGTCATGCCATTTGGACTGACCAGTGTTTATGGACCTTATGAACAGGGTCTTTTATAAATATCTAGATCAATTTGTGGTAGTCTTCATTGATGATATTTTGATTTATTCAAAAAGTCTCCAAGAACATGAGAACCATTTAAGGCTAGTACTCAAAGTACTAAGAGAAAAGAAACTCTATGCCAAACTTAAGAAATGTGAGTTATGGCTAGAAAGAGTTGCATTCTTAGGGCACGTGATATCTATGGATGGAATTTCTGTGGACCCAAGTAAAATAGAGGCAGTAGTGGATTGGGCGAAATCGAAGAATATTCATGAGATCAAGAGTTTCTTAGGTCTGGCAGGATATTATCGTCGATTTGTGGAAGGATTTTCTAAAATATCTGGTCCTCTAACAAGATTGATAAGAAAGAATGTTAAGTATGAGTGGATTGATGAATGTGAGCAAAGCTTTCAAGAATTAAAGTAACGACTCATCACTGCCCCGGTGCTGACAATTCCATTAAGAGAAGATGGTTTTGTGATTTACAATGATGCATCTCGGAAAGGGCTCAAGTGTGTATTAATGCAACAGGGGAAGGTCATTGCATATGCTTCTCGACAACTCAAGGAGTGCGATAAGAATTATCTAACACACGATTTGGAACTGGAAGCTGTGGTATTCGCACTAAAGATCTAGAGACACTATCTATATGGTGAAAGGTGTGAGATTTCCATAGACCATAAAAGTCTCAAATACTTTTTCATGCAAAAAGAATTAAACATGAGACAAAGAAGATGATTAGAATTAATCAAAGATTATGATTGCACCATCAACTATCACTTGGGAAAAGTCAACGTGGCAGCATATGCATTAAGTCGAAAGTCAATGAATGCGTCCGTTTCGGAAATGGTGACCCAACATCAAATCATGATGGACCTAGAAAGATTTGGTGTGGAAATAGTGGAAGGAAATCATCAAGCTCTCATTGCTAATTTGGTAATCCAAAAAACCTTATCGGAAAAGATTAAGGCTGCACAGATGGAAGATGCAGAGCTAGTGAAGATTATGGGTAAGGTACATAGTGGACTGAAGGGTGACTTTAACATCTCTGACGATGGAGTTTTGAGATTCCAAACTGGATTGTGTGTGCCCAATGACAAAGATATCAAAAGAACAATCTTGGAAGAAGCTCATCGATCACTTTATACAGTGCATCCGAGAAGCACGAAGATGTATCAGGACTTAAGAGAGTCTTTTTAGTGGAATAACATGAAGAGGGAGATTGCCCAATTTGTGGAACAATGTCTTACTTGTCAGCAAGTAAAGGCTGAACATCAGAGACCAACAGGACCACTGCAACCACTCCACATTCCCGAGTGGAAATGGGAGCACATCTCCATGGATTTGTAATTGGGCTACCTCTAGCACTCCATGGATAGAATGCCCATCTGGTTGGATGTTGATCATCTAACGAAGAACGCTCACTTTATTCCAATCAAAGTTAACTACTCTATGACCAAGCTTACAAAGTTGTATGTTTAAAAAATAGTTAGACTACATGGTGTGCCCGTGTCTATCATATCAGATCGAGATCCACGATTCACATCATAATTCTAGAAGAGTTTGCAAAGAGCCTTGGGATCATGACTTACTTTCATCATGACATTGCATCCTCAAACTGATGGAAAATCAGAGAAAACCATTTAGATATTGGAGGATATGTTGAGAGCTTGTGTACTGGATTTCAAAGGAAGTTGGATTCAGTATCTGTCGTTAGTAGAGTGCGCCTATAACAACAGTTATCAGTCCACCATAGAGATGGCACCGTATGAAGCGTTATATGGTCGAAAGTGTTGATCCCCATTATATTGGGATGAGGTTGGTGAATGACAACTTTTAGGTCCCGAGATTATACAAAGGACCTCTGAGAAAATTAAGCTCATATGGGACAAAATAAAAACTGCTCAAAGTCAGCAAAGGAGCTATGCAAATACCTGTCAGCGTGAGTTGAAGTTTGAAGTGGGAGATAATATATTTTTAAAAGTCACTCCAATAAAAAGAATCATGAGGTTTAGGAAAAAGGGCAAACTAAGCCCTAGGTATATTGGACCATTTGAGGTATTAGAGAAGATTGGTCCAATCGCTTACAGAATTGCCCTACCACCTGCACTATCGAGAATTCATGATGTATTCCATGTCTCAATGTCAAAGAAGTATGCTCCAAACCCTTCTCATGTGATAAGTTATGATTCGTTAAAAGTTAGTGATACTCTATCATATGAAGAAGTACCAATCCAGATTTTAGATAAGAAGGATTAAGAGTTACGCACAAAGAAGATTTCATTAGTAAAAGTGCTCTGGCATAACCATGACATTGAGGAAGCATCATGGGAACTAGAAGCAAAAATACGCTTGAAATACCCACATCTTTTCGACGATAGTAGGATTGGATAAAAGAACAACATTATACAAGGTACTTATTTTAATTTTAGTAAATTTCGATGATGAAATTTTTATAAGGGGGCGAGGATGTAATAACAAAAAAAAAAAATTGTAGAATAATAATATTGGTCATTTAGTTAGTATCAAAACGAAAGTGTTTCTTTGTTAGGATCTTTGATTCTATATTTGATGCCTAAGAAAGACCTTGTCTAAGCGAGTGTTCAGAGACCATTGTGGTTCATTCGCTCCTTGGAGGTCGGCCTAGTCAAAATAAAATTTCATAGGATAAACAGGGTAGACACTGTTTGTATATGTAAATGAGTACATAAAATAATGTTTTGATTGACATAATTTGTAGAAACATATGATAAAATAATAATAATATAGGTATCCTGCCCACAAGACCGTATGAAGCCCACATGAGTCCTGAAGCTGTATGGGGGTCCACATGAGTCTCAAAGCTGTGTATGACTTATAAAATCGTATGAGGACTATGGGAGTTACATAGGACCCACTTGGGTCTCAAAGTTGTGTGAGACCCACAAGACCATGTGGGACCCACATGAGTTTTCGAAATTCAAACTTAATTTTTTTTCAAAAAAAAAAAACAAAAACATAGCTTAAAAATAATAACAATGATAATAATAATAATGATTTTAAAATTAATTAATTAATTAATTAAGTAAATTAATTAAAAATTAATTAAATGGGAGTGTCGGCAAGCACTCCCATTTCCCCCACATGATCCCCATCCCCAACCCATACTTAACCCATACCTAACCCATTCCCATCTCATGCCCATTCCTTTATTTTAAAAAAATTATAATTTCACCCATCGCCCGACATTTTTACAAATTTCATTTTCTTCCCCAAAATCTTCCTATAAATAGGAAGCTCTCAACCTTCATTTTTCATAAAAAATTTTCAAAGGAAGAGAAGAATTAATGAGTGAAAGAATTAGTGGTAGAGGGAGAATTTTAGTTGTAATTAAACTCTCACTCACCCAATCTTTCCGATCTCATTTTTTATAGATATTTATGGTGTTCGTAGCACAAGATAAAAGAAGAGGTAAGTAAATTTGATTATGTTAGATTTTTATTTAAAACTTATACCCGAGTTTATTTGTAAGTAAATTTCGATTATGTTAGTTAGTTTTATGAAATTCCCTTGAGTTTATTTTTATGTATACTTAATTAAACCAATTTTATCTTTAATAAACTTGCATTTATTTTTGGGTTAAGAAATGTTCTAATCCACTCGAGTAATTTTCAGCATTTCTTTCTATTCAAAAATATATATATATATATATATATATATATTTTTAACACAAAAATTGTGTGGCATGAGTTTATTTCTACGATACATGTTTTCATAAAAATATAAGCAAAGATGATATTTTCACGATATTATTTTAAATTGCATAAATTATAATAAGATGGTTTTAAAACCCCTTATGCCAAAGGAAGTTCAAAGTTACAAATGTTCGGTACCGTAACTTAAAGTTTAAACGGATCAGAGTGTACCCACATTGTTTATAGAGTGGTTAGTATGTTAGTAGATTTCTCCTAAGTGCCTGGTTTCGGACTAGGACTTAATAAGGAAAATCTCACTTATTGATTATGTGTGTTGATTTAGTTTGGTCGGCCAACCAGTTAAGTCCAGTTTTCGAAACGCACAACCTAGTCATGAGAGTAAACATGACTTACGGTTAACAGACCTAAGGATGGTTTTTACAATATATGTTTATACATATTTAATTACGTATACAGAGTTATTGATCATTTGAAGGAAAAGTATATGTTTATTTGAAAAGGGACATTCTTGTGCCTAATGATGATCTAAAGGAAACATATAAGGAAAAGTACATGTGTATATATATATATATACACACATGTATGTATATAATTAAATATTTTTATAGTTTTAAAGTTAAAATTTTAATTTAACAGTCACAGTATATGGTTATTAAATTTTACTATTATAGTTGATGGTAAAAGTTTTATTTAGAAATTTTAAAATTTATATTGATTTTAGAAGCATTTTTCAAGTTATAGCAGTAAATATTGTTTTACAAAATTTTAAAAGCTCACTTTGGCCAAACACTAATAATAATCTTATTTACTTACTGAACATCATCTCACCCCAATCATATTTTTACGTTTCAGATAACTTTGAAGGACATATTGGAAATCAGGCATAACAAGCATGCAGCTAGGGATAGAAAAATAAAAATTTATTAGAAATATTAGTATGATGTCAGATGATTATGCATTATGTATTCTTTCTTCTTTTGAAAATAAATGATTGTAATACGGTTAATTAGCGCTCATGTTTAATAATAAATGAGTTTATTTGCTTCCGCTGTAAATCAATGACAAAAAGTAAATATCCGGATCCTTCGGGGTTGGGGTATTACAGTATTTTTAGGAGCCAGGTAAATTATAATTCATAAATTTACGAGTATGTAGGCTCGAGGAAATATCATTAATTTATTTCAAATATGCATATGTGTATCATTTCAAGGTTTTGAGGATAGTATGTCGTGAGCGTGAGGATTAAGTTGGAGACGAGCCTCCCAGCCAGTTAGGTAAGGCAAATATGCTATGCTAGGAATTTTAGCAAATTTACCAGAAAATTTTGTATGTATATATCAGTCTATTATTCAATTTTTCTAGAATATGAGTTTTATTATTTGTGTGGCATGAGTAGATATTTTCCTGATACAGAATTTACGTAGTTTTTCCAGAATATCATGATTTACAGTATATATATAGACAGATATTTACCAAATAGATATTTATCAGACAAGTATTACAGATATTTTACAAACCAGTATTTCACAGTAATTACAGAATGACATGTTTTCCAAAACCATAACACTTAGACTTTACAGATTATTTAGTCAGACATACATTTATTTTATTCAAATATTACAGTATTTGGAGATTATATTTATAGTTTTATGGTTATTTAGGAAACATAATGAAAACAGTAGGGTAATTATAGTAATAGTATATACTGTATTAGATCCCTGATGAATTACTTCAGACAAGTTCAGTCAGCAGAGCACGGTACCATTGTTATTTTCAAATCAAAATGCAACCACATATCTTGGATAGTATGTGGATTCCGTCAACTGTGTCCAGAGAGTTTGCAGTCTCCCTAGTACTCTGGGTTGAAGGGGTTCGATTTGACGAGATAGTTACCAGTTCCATGCTTAGGAGAGGACGCAGTTTGGTTGGACTGAGGATTGGTAGAGTATAGTTGACTTACCTAGTAGGCCAACTAGGATTAAATCCCGCCTACGGGCCGTACAACCCTGTCATGAGGGGTTAAATCATGACATAATGTTTTCCAGTGAAAAATCTTAGTTATGTATATGTAGATAGATTTACCGAATTTTCAGAAAATATAGTATGATACTAGAAGTATGAAAAGTAGAAAACTTAGATGATACAACCTTATTTTAAACTATGATAAATGTAAGTTATACTTTATATCAATTTACCAGCTTATACAGTTTCAGTTATTGTCATTATAGTATTTATGCAACTCGGTTGCCACACACTAGTAATAGTATATTTTCACTTACTGAGCATTGTCTCATCCTAGAAATTTAACATTTTTCAGGTGAACTAGTTAGACGAGCAGATCAGGCTCGCAGATAGAGAGATCTTTTATTTTGCCATGTTTATAGAGTAAGTGTGCTCAGGGGATTACATTTTGTGTGGATGATACTGGGGTGATGTGTATTATATATAAATATATGGTTTGGCAACACTAAATTTTGGTATTGTAAATATGGACATATGACTTTATGTTTTCCGATGCATAGGTGTGTTTGTTTTGTACAGGGATACCTCAGTGCCATCTGGGCTTAAGATGTTATAGCAAGAAATACAGGAGTATCATAATAATGTATAATTTATATGAAAAAAAAATGTTGTAATTTTTGAGTCGTTACGAAACATGTGCTTAGGTCTTATTTGAATAACCAAAAATTTCTCCAAAAATAAATTTTCAAATAAAAAGAATGGGATAAATTTTGATCTTTGAAAACCAATGATGTAAAAAAAAAAAAGGCAATCAAGAATTATATATAGAATATAAGCTCATGCCATTCTAAATAAAACCTCTAAAATATTTTTCTTCAAAAATATTTTCAAGAAGAGTAGGAGAAATTTGATCTTAGAAAAATAACAAGAATAAATAGTAGAGGCCTTCTAGCAATATATATAAACTTGAATATATGCTCAAACCTTTTCAAAGTTACCTCAAGAAAAATAAGTCTTTGAAGTAGAAATATATGAGTGGATATATGCTCCAAGCTTCCTTCAATAACCTGCAATATTTTCTCCCAAAAAGAATTTTCAAAGTGAAAGAGTATGAGAAATATGAAATTTAATGCGCAAATGGGGTATGAAAAATGAGGGAGAAACAAAGAATGTGAAGATAAGTTCTTAAGGTGTCTCTCCTTAATTTTTCAAGTGTCTTTGGCTTGTGTTTATAGGCAAAAACCAAAAACTAGCCGTTTTATGACCGTTGGGGTATTAAAATATGATGTAATTTGAAAACTATCCATTTTTAGGTCGTTGGGGAGTTTTCTACACGAACATCCTTTGATGTTTTGGTCATAACCTTTTCTATACAACTTTAAATTGAACGTTCTTGGTATCAACAGAAAGCTAAGAGAAAATCTCACAACTTTCATGTTGAACACCCTTTAGGATAAGAATTTATGGATTGAGAAAAATGTCCATCACTGATATGGAAGAAACATGAAGGGAATTTTTCTACTATGAACACCCTTTGGTGTTTTAGCCATAAGGTTTTCTATATCACTCCAAATTGAATGTTCTAGGTGTCAACAAAAATCTAAGAGAAAATCTCAAAAGTTTCATGTTGAACAATGTTTAACATAAGAAGTTATAGATAGATAAAAATGCTCATTTCTACTATCCGGTCAGCTGGCCAGTCGACCAACCCATTTGTTAAAATTAGTTTTTGCCTTATTTTAACTTCAAAACCTTTTTAAAACCTTTCCATAAGTTAGGAATTTTATGAAAAAGGTTTTACGTGTTATTTGGAGGTCTTATGGTCAATCAAAGGTATTGGTTGAGCTTCAATTTAGATCATATGATATGCATGCAAACATTAAACCAAAATAATTATTACAACCTGGAAAATAATAAATAAAGTCTTCAAGTCTTCTAGTCCTTTGATTGGCCATAGAATACGCCTTGGAATATGGTCATTGGTATGCATTCAAGGCTTCCATATTGCATCTCTCATTTGTGCCTTTTGCATTATAAATATGTTCAAAGACTAAACGCACATATGAGATATAATAGTTTATCATAATCAAAACAGGGATCGGACTCAAAAAGTAAAAAATCTCCCCCTTTTTAATGATGACAAACATAGGAGCAAAATTGGGTTAGCCTAAAATGGCTCTCCCTCACATTATGCATAATTCAAAAAGATATTCAATATAATTCAATTCAAACATGAAGACTTCATCATTTTCAAGTTTTGCATTTAAGTTAAGTGGGTTAATGTGCAGTTTATATATTGAAACTTTATTTTGAAAAAAATACTTAATTTAGCGCAAAGCTCATTTTCCATTTTTGAAAGATAAAGGCAGGAGAATGAAATATAATTTTGCTCTTTAACCTTCTCCCCCTTTTGTCATCAATAAAAGGGCCGAAAAAAAAAATCTCCTTTGAAAAGAAGACCATTTAAAACGGTAAAGACCTTAATATGTAAAATTTCATGACCCAAACAAATTTTAGTAAAACATATCATGAATGCATTTAAGCTCACAAGCAAGAGATAAAATTTAGAAATTATAAGATCATTCTTGCCATAAAAATTTCAAAACAAATTCCCCCTTGGATATTACTAATAAGTTATGGGGACATTGCTTGCTGAAAAATAAACTTTAACATGAAAGTTCAAGCAAGCTATGTTTTTCTCGTAAACATTTAAACGCATCCCAAATTATAACCAAAAAAACCAACCATATAGAACCAAAAATAGTTCAGACAATTAAATACAAGATCATATGACAAAAAAAATGATTGTGGCTAAATAATATATTTTCATTTAAGATTTTCAATACAATCATCATACTTTGATCCACATGCCATAGAAAATTTAATATAGATCCAAGCAAAAGAATGGGTGAGCACAACAAGTGAAATTTTATGTGTTTTCAAGAAAATTCTATGGATTATTATTATTTTTATTATTAGAAAATACATATTTTAGTACAAGGGTTTTTATTTATTTAATTGTGTGGCATGAGTAAATATCAGAATAGTACAGAATTTACTCGGTTTTCAAGGTATCATGATTTACAGTATTACAACATTTACAGAATGCCAAGATATATAGATTACAGAACCATAACTTTAAAATTTTACAGTTTGTTCAGATAATTCAATTTATTCAGAGTTTACAGTATATTCAAATAAGTTATTACAATGTTATGGTTAATACAATTGAAATATAATCATACTGTATAATACTATTCTCTCTATATATATATATATATATATATATATATAAAATAGTATTATATAGTATCAGACTCTAATGGAACAGATCAGATATCAGAGCACAGTACCATAGCTATTTCAATTCAGAGTGCAACCACAAATCTCAAATAGTGTGTGGATTTTATAAGTAGTCGATTGTGCCTTGGGAGAGATTGCAGGCTTCCCAGTAGTCTGGGTTGAGGCGGACGATATGACGACAGAGGATTCAGTTGATTTATCCTGGTAGGCCAACTAGTGTTAAGTCCCACCTACAAGCTGCACAACCCTGTCATGAGGGGTAAAATCATGACATGCAGCCATCTAGGGAAGCTTTCACAGATACTATATATATATAGAGATTTACAAAAAACAACAGTTATACCTATATGTACTAAGAGTATGATTAAATAGAAAGCTCATAAACAGTTGTATTTTATGCCGCATAGGTGTGAGTTATATTGTGCTTTATTTTATATGTAATCTCAACTTCAATTGATTAAAAGTATATTGCTCATGTAAACTCAGTTGCCACTCACTGGTAATAGCATATTTCGTCTTATTAAGAGTTGGCTCATCCTAGTATTTTAACACTTTTCAAGTGATCTAGTTAGACGAACAGATCAGGCTCGAAGATAGAGGGGATCTTGTACTGCCCTGTCTATAGGGTGAGTTTATGTTGGGAGATGTATTTTTGGGTAAATCCTAGATGATCAAGTGGAGATTACTGGAGAGATGTGTATATATATGTTTTGGTAAAATACTGAATTCTAGTATTGTAATTATGGTTATATGATTTTATATTTTCCACTACAGAGGTGTACCTTATGAACAAGAATTCCTCAATGCCCACCTCAGGTTCGAGATGTTGTAGTAGATATTACAAGGGTATCAGATTATTAGATTATTATAATTTCACAGTATATATACATATAAAAAAAAAATAGGAATTTTTTGTTCGTTACACGAAGTCAGAGGCTCAGGTGACCGAAGTGCAACTGCCTGTTTTCAAATCCCAATTTCTTAATGGTTCGGACGACTAAGGTTTGAGCTCAGGCAACCAAAGTATCGCGGCTAACTTTTAGATTTCTTACCATTTTGAGCATATCTTGTTTCCAAACTTAGGGAAAACGGTCTGATTTTAAAACCTAGTATTTAAGGGCAACCTTAATCATTTAAAATCGCACACAAATCATATTGCAAAAGCTAATGTGTGTTGTTGCTTTTGTTTGCAAATCAATCTATGGTTTTTTGCTCTTCGTTTTGATTTATCTCAGTCCAGAAAACCCTTAAATCTTTTGAGCTTCATTTCATCTTTCTATTGAGAGGTTCATAGTGTGTTTATATTGTACAAATTCACTCTATTTAGAGAGTATTTTAGTTGTATGCAAAATCTGCTATTGCTGATTGTAAATTGACAATTCGGGGATAGAATAATTGCCTAGCAAGAGGGGTGTTCTTGCTAGAGAGGGGTCTCCACCTACCAACGGAGAGAGGGAACTCCACCTATTGAATGGAGAGGGTAAGTAAAATCCTCATAGCGGGTTGCTTGAGGCAAGTACGTAGGCAGGTTGCTGAACCTTGTAAAAAATTTGGGTGTTCATCTTCTTTCCCTTAATCTCTTTAATTTTCTGCAATTTTAAATTGATTATTAACTGCTATGTATGAATTAAATTGGCTTGGGAATTGTTGAATGCTAAGATTGATTTGAGGATTTTATGAATGCTTAGATGGACTTGTGAATAACTTGAATGATTTAATATTTAGTTGTGAATCAAAAGTTGCTGATATTGCAAGTCTGAATTAATTTAATCGGGTTAGATTACTTCATTAGGTTGATCAGATTGTTCATGTACGATAAGGACATTTTCTTGGTTAAAATTTTTGAAGGTTGTTGATATTGAGATATTCATTCCTTAAACACAAAATTGATATTTTTCTATATTGTTACCTATTTAAAATCAGCTGAGTTTTGTATTTTAATTACATATATATAGGATTTTTCAAATTATAGCCATTCATTGTTTAGATAATTGTTGTGATTTAAAATATTTAAAGGGGATGTGATAAATAAGCATTAAAATAAATCAAACTTCCGCATATTAAATTTAAAATAGCCAATTTGCTCCCCCTCTTGGGATTACACCACCACTTTTATTAGTGAGTAAGTTTATGACTACTCCTAAGTCAATACATCTTTCTATGGCTATGTAAATTCCTCAGAGTGCGAAGGGTACCGTGTCTAATGAACTTCATTTTGCTCATAATTCCTCTCTTGATTTTTCACATTTATTTTGATGTTGATTTGGGTTGGCAACCTATTGATTGTAGTTCACCACTAGTTCTGCTTCTTCTTTGGAAAGTCTCTAACATCATGGTGAAGCAAGAAGAATGCTTTGACTGTGTGATTGAGTACAAATATCATGCTCTAGCAAAAACTATTTTTTATTTTCAATTTTTAAATTTTGAGATAATTACAAAAATTCCAACTTATTTTTTTCGTCTTCCAGGTTAATATAGAAAATCTAGAAAAAAAATTGCCTTCCAACTTTCCGATATATTGCGGAATTAAAATGTCGATGACCTCCAACGAGCCTTCTGATCTTCGATCACTTGAAAAGGATGAAAACAAGAGTGGCTTGGAGGACCCTAGGTGTACTGCAAGGGATCACTCTGATGCCTAAGTAAGAGACTACTTTAGAGAGGTTGTATGCAACAGTTGATTACGCGCTTAAATTGCGCAATTAGGTGCTTTAATTCATGCATTGCAAATGATATTTTGTATTTAAATGCCTAATTACTCTCAATATTCTAACATTGTGTTCTATTTATAAAATTAGGGTTTTATTGAGTAATGTATGAAATTTTGGTGTTTTTTATTGCAGAGCAACTGTTGGAAGCTAAAAAAAACCTACAGTACTTTGCAATCTATGCGTAACTCTCTCATCCAACCTTTGATTCAGATGATTCAAGATGCCATAGAAAGATAAGAAAACAATCTACAATTTTCATGTTTTGTGTTTTGCAAAATACTGGCAGCATCAAGGCCGAAATCAGACGTGAAGTTAGCATACTCCATTTTATGGATTTTTTCAACAATTCTTCGTAATATTGGCGTAACTTTCTCATACAAGCTCCGATTGAGATGATTCAAAATTCTAGGAAAATCAGAAAAAGAGCTCTACATCTTTTATGTTTTAAGCTTTGAGAGTTATGAGCTGTAAGAGGGTCTAAAGTGGGCATGAAAGAGGAGGGCAGTTCATGTACCTTTGAAAAAAAAAAAATCAAAAAATCAAAAAATGAGATGTGACCCAGCCATGCAGCCAGGTCATCTCATAAGGGCAGTGTGCGCTGGGTACATACAAAGGAAAGACAAAAGAATGGAAAGAAAAAAAGAAAGGAAAGAAAAGCAAAGAAAGAAAGGATAAAAGGAAAGGATGGAAAAGTCAACAAGGGAGGGTTTCCTTGAGGGGGGAGTGCCGTGTGCAAGAGGAGATTTGGAGAGAGCAGCGTGTGCTGGGGCTGAGGGGAGAGAGGCTGCACCATAGGAAGAAAAAAAAGGATTTTTCTTGGGGAGAAAGAGAAAGGAGGCCAAAAGGACATAGAGTTTCTTGGAAAAATTATTTTTTGGAGAGCTTTCTTGTGGTTTTCTTTTGGGGGTGCTGCGAAGATACACACATAGCCCGCAAAGGAGAGTTGGAAGCACGCAAAAATACTATCTTTTCAGAATCGGAAGGTGGAGAACAACGGCGGTGTTCGGGGTGTTCGTGACGCGCGACGGCGGTGCGGCGAGTGTTGATCTTTCCCGTATGCTCCAAATTGAAGAAAATATGGTGAAATCTGTTATATTGGATTTTATTTTCGGAATGAACTAAATTTTTGAATTCTAGGAAAACGATGTAGCCAGTTTCGAACTATGCTTGCTCTTTGATGCTAATCTGAAATAGTTTTCATTAATGTTTGTTTGAGTTATTCTGTGCCTAATGCTTTTAATTAACTGACCATTAATTAAATGATTTTAGTCTTGTGATTTGCTACCGAAAGGGGGGATTATAGGATAGATCTTGGATAATTCAGCATAGGTAAATATAGAGATCGAAAGACTTGTATGAACCTACGTAGCATAAAAAAGTATGGTTTAGAATGAGATACCTTTGCCTCTTAGAAATACCCCCTTTATAGTGGTGAGGTATGACCCGTTGGATATTTTCCATTATGGAGCCCGTCGTGGATCACTATGGCTATTACAACATCGGTAAGGATCGCTCCGGTTATTATAGCACGAGCGTCAATTGCTCTAGCGACGCAATTGACTTGGGCGGTTACTGCCCTCATTAATTCTATGCTATGGTCTTCTCTTGATTTATGTAGGTGATATATTTGGGTTTATTAGTTCCCCCCCCCCCTCCACTTTACTTTCAAATTTTTGGAGCTGGTTCTAAAAATTTGAAAGTTGTCCTATCTCTTGTGCCCCCCCCCCTCCTTTTGAGTTAGTGTGTTGTTGGTTCGTTTGAGCTGAGTTTTGTGTGTATAGGGCTTGGTTGAGTTGAGGGTTTGATCCGAGCTGATTTATTATGTCCATGGCTTTGTTGAGTCGACCTTCGAAGAGAGTCAGATGATCCGGGCTAGTTTTACATGTCAAGGTCCTCAGGAAGTCGTTGATCTAAGCTGGGCTCCTATATCCATGGCTTTGTCAAGCCGAACTCTTCGAACAGCTCTTTATGTTGTACTTATGAAGAGCTACTCATCGTGGGGGCATTCTTGCCTACCAGCCCTTCATGGGAGACATTTTTGCTGACCTACCCTTCACTGGGGCATTCCTGCCCTTTGTGGGGGCATTCTTGCCGACCTGCCCTTCGTGGGGACATTCTTGTCGACCTGCCCTTCGTGGGAGCATTCTTACTGACCTGCCCTTCGTGGGGCATTATGTCGAGTAGCTCTTCGTGGGGCATTTGTGTCGAGCATCCTTTTTTAAGGCCTCATGAGGGTTTCTTATTGGTTGGGCCATTCTTTCTTACCTAATAAGTCGTGCTCATCTTTTGGGCTATCTTCAAGCCTCATGAGTGTTGCTCATCAGTTGGGTAGGTCTTCTTTGCCTAATGAGTCGTACTCATCTTTTAGGCATCTTCAGACCTCATGACCGTTGCTCATCAGTTCAACCGATTTTCTTTGCCTAATAAGTCGTGCTTATCTTTTGGGAATCTTTAGGCCTCATAAGCGTTGCTTATCAGTTGGGCTGGTTTTCTTTACCTAATGAGTTATGCTCATCTTTTGGGTTGTCTTTCGGCCTAATGAGTTATGCTCATCTTTTGGGCTATCTTCTGGCCTAATGAGTTGTGCTCATCTTTTGGGCTGATTTTACTTGGCCTAATGAGTCATGCTCATCTTTCGGGTTGTCTTCTAACCTAATGAGTTGTGCTTATCTTTTGGGTCGAAATTGAATAGCATTATAGAGAAAGCACTTATAGATATGTACGAAAAATTTGATCATTTAATACAGACAGACAAAATGTTCGAAGTTATGACTGATAGAGATGCAATTTCATGGAACAATCTCCTTTCTGGGCATGCTAGATTGGGTCAGAACCCTTTAGGGCATTGGCTCGTGAGACATTTAGGGGAGTGTAGGACTAGAACTTACTTATATGTCCTAACCCCCTAGGGCAGCTTTGTAGCTTGATACTCTCTTGCCGCTTCCCTGTTTTGGAGGCCTCCCTTGTATCCCTCGAGCTCTTTCTTTTCAAATCAGTTTGGTCTCTCCTTGTGTCTATTACTTCCTCTAGATTGATATACTTCTGTGCCCACACCATTAGTTCTCCTATGTCAGCTAGAGGCTTTTTCCCTAGGGAGTACAAGAAGTCACCAAGCTAGAGAGCCGTTGTTAGGGCCGCCAACGCCACACTGTGGTCCAAGTTTCGAATCTCTAAGGTTGCGACGACAAAATGGTGTATGAATTTTTTCAATGCATCCTTTCCTCCTTGGACTAGGCTTATCAAATGAGCTGAAGTCTTTGTTATCCTGTGGTTGCTGATGAAGTGCCCAGTAAATTACTACTCCATTTCAAAAAAGGAGTTATGGATTCGGGCTTCAGGGTGCGATACCATCCTCTGGCAATCCATTTAAGGGTAGCAGCAAATGCACGGGACATGATGGCATCTGGTGTGCTTTGCAATTGCATTAACACCTTAAAGGAATCCAGGTGATCAACAGAATCGGTCGAGCCTTCATACCTTTCAAAAGTAGGCATTTTGAACTTACTTGGCAATGGGACCTCCATCACTTCTTTGGTGAAGGGCGGATCTAAATATTTTAATGAGGTCTCCCCACAAGATGGGTAGGTGTGAGTCTCCTTCATCATATTTTTTTTATTTGGCCAGTCTTCTTGATCCTCTCCTCCAGCTCGTTTGATCGTTATTTATTGATCCCCATGCTATTTTCGTCTTTAACCTTTTTCGCGGGGTTGGTTTTTTCATTGCTATCCTTCGGGTTCACCACTTTCTCGTGTGATTCAGGATTTTCTAGTTGATGAAGGGGAATAAATCCTCCATGCCCCTTTTGTTGTAGGATCATGTTGAACATGTCTTCCATCTTCCTCTGGGAGGCTACCATGTCCTCCATTCTCCTTTGGAAGATAAGGAATTCCTCCCTTATCACTCCCAAATGATCTTCGAGTGTGGAGTGAATGGACTAGGGTGATTGATCACCAGCAGCAGGCTCTAACCTTTAGTTGGTGGACGTTGTCATGGTGTAAGGATCAAGGATCAGAAGTAGGAAGGAAACCTCTCAAAGGCGTTCCCACAGGCGGTACCAACTGTTGCAGAAAAAAAATGGTGATGACCTCCAACGAGCCATCTGATCTCTGATCACCTAAAAAGGATGAAAAGAAGAGTGGCTTGGAGGGCCCGCAGTGTACTTCGAGGATCACTCTGATGCCTAAGAAAGGGACTGCTTTAGAGAGGTTGTATCCAATAGTAAAGTATGGTTTAGAATGAGATACCTTTGCCTCTTAGCAATACCCCTTTTATAGTGGCGAGGTTTGACCAGTTGGATATCTGCCATTATGGCGCCCAGCGTGGATCACTTTGGTCATTACAGCATCAGTAGGGTTCGCTCTGGTTATTATAGTGCGAACGTTAATTGCTCTGACCAAGCGATTGACTTGGGTGGTTACTGCCCTCATTAATGCTACGCTTTGGTCTCTTATTGATTTATGGTAGGTGATATATTTGGGTATATCACTATATATATTTAAAAAAAAATAGAAAAGAAAGCTACTTTTTTTTTTTTTGTAATTATTGAAAGAATGGGAAGGAAATTTCACAAGTTAACATGGTTTTACTATTTATAAATCACACTTTTCACATTTAAAGAAGGTCATTAGTGGTTCTATTTTGTAGTGAGCGCTAGATGATAACATTGATAGTTGTTTTTTTCCTATTCAATTCTCTCTCGCTATAAATGAACACAAGATCGTGCCAATCATATTATATGTAATCATAGTTATAGTTACATTTGCAAGTAAATGGGTTACTACTCACATTGTATACTAATCTATTTTTTAAAATAAAAAAAAAAATGTTCATGTTTTCTCCCTATAAATTCTCTCAAAAAACATGCTTTGAAAATACTGTATAGTTTTATTCCGATTGCTTAGGTTACATCTAGTTAGATTTAGGATGTGCTCTATTAAGATTGACCTAATTCTAGATAATATTTAAATAAAGGGGTGAAAAGAATACGGTGAGGGTTTGCTTCTTTGGAGAAGTGTAGATCTAATTCTACTATATATATTTTAAAAAATGTGCTTTAGTTAGTACCTAATTGAGAGTTTATACATACATACATACGTGCATATATATGTCATCTGCCTTAAGCCTCCACTCTTTCAATTAGGTAAGCAATTGTTATTCATGGGGAGTATTCGGATGGACATATCATCTTACATAATAAATGAGGCCCTTATCACATCTCCATTTAACTCTTTATGCGTGTAGTTAGAAGGTAAAGGAAGGATGACAAATAAAACAAATAAAATTCTAAGACATTATTATTATTATTATTATTATTATTATTATTATTATTATTATTATTATTATTCTATAAGTGGGAGAGCAAGAGGGCTCATAGAGAGAGATATCTTTTTCTCTCTCTATGAGCCGGCTATGATATATATATATATATATAAAGCCACTCATTCTCTCTCTCTCTCTCTCTCTCTCTCTCTATATATATATATATATATGTATATTAAATAAAGGGAGATTGTGCACAATTTGTGATGGGGCATAATAACATTGAGTTATGACCTCAAGAAGCTGAGGTGGACTAGTTGGAGCATATTCACCTGCATAAGATTGAAAATCCTAGCCCAAACAACTAGGCCTCTCTCGACTTTTATAAGGTTGGAGACCATAAAGGAACTCAACAACACTACAACAAATCTTTACCAACCTACCTATCTTGTAAACCATACACAACAAAGAAAATACTATGTGAGAGCAGCTAGGCAGAACACTTTTGTATCTACCATCATTTAATTATTAAAGTAACATTTAATGAAACTCAAACTAATTCATTCTAGTAAGAATCCCTTTATAAAGGTTGTTTTCAACTAAAATAACAAAGATATTGCACAAAAACAATGTGTATGGTTTGTCATGGGACATAATGACACTAAGTTACAGCCTCAAGGAGCTTAGTAGCCTAGTTGGAACATATTAACTTAAGCAATATCGAAAATCCTAGTTCAAGCAATTGGCCTCCCCCAATCTTCCTAAGATCATCACCAAAGGAACGTTATAACATCATAATGGATCTCTATTGACCTATTTGTCTTGATTGCCAATACTACGGAAATGTCGTGTGGGGCCAACTTACTAGTATGCCTTTGTATGTACCCACATTTGATTAATAAATTAACATCTAATAAAATTCAAACCAATTCTCCTAATGACCCTCAAACAAAGGATATATATATATTCTAATTTAAGAGAGAAAGTGCATAAAAATATGGAGAACCCTAAATAAGGAGATATGCAATTCCTGAGACTATCCTTCTCTACTAAATGACTAACAAACATAGGGTAAGTTTGATCCCCTTTTTTTGTCTCAATTTTTTTCTTTTAAATGTAAAAGTCGGGTCTATCGTATTTGGTAAATAACTTTTTCCGACTTTTAAAAGCTTACTTTTAGTTTTTTTGTGGAGCCTTTAAAAGTTAGGAATTTGAGGTTTCATAAAGAAAAAATGCTGACTGTTATGTTAGAAGATAATTCTATTCCACAAATGTCCCTAATAATTTTTTAAAATATTACAAAATTACCTACTCACCTCTCTCGCCCATAATTTTTTTTCCTTGTTTTTTCATAACTAAAATAAAAAACTTAAAGCCCATATTGGTAATGATGTTATTTTATACAATAATTTGTTGATAAATAATTTAATAGCCATTTTAAATCGTATTATTCATATATGTTAATTTATAAGATTTATCTTATTAATATTAAATTTAGTTTTTGATAAATAATTTAACAAAAACACTCATAAACTATCATACGTATTTTAGTCATTTCAAATATTTTAGTTAGCTTATAACTTTTTTTTTTATTTTTCACAAAAAGACCAAACAACTTTAGTTATTTGAAAAACTCATTTTCATTGGTTCCTTTAAAAAAGTTTCTTATAAAAAGTCATGGAGGAATCAAACTAAGCCTTACTTAGGCATCCAAAGATTATATATAGAGCATCCTTTAAACAACACAAGTTTTAAATAACACAAGTTTGTAGGAAGATGGGAGAATTATGTGCATGGTTTGCCTGGGGAGTAGTGAGCTCCACCAAGGTTTCGCACAAAAAGAAAAAGAAAACACTCGTTGTCTGAAGGGTGAATAAATTTATGTAAAAAGAAATGAATTCTTACTATGCTAAAAGTTTTACCATTTTCTATTTGAATAATTCATTATATAGTAAATATTTTATGGTTGTAAGAGTAATATGTGATATGAAATGGAGAGAGAGAGAGAGAGAGAGAGAGAGAGTGGCTATTGGCCATGCATTCCTCTATGATGATGTCAAGTTAATATTTTTGCAAAACTTTTTGTGGAATTTTAATGAGCATTAGTTTTGAGGAATATTTATTAAAATATATTTTATTTTGTTTTATTTTTTAAAAAAAAATTCGGATTACGTTAGAAGTTCAACGCACATAAGGATTTGCAAGCTGTCAGCTGACGGGAAGAAGGCCTGCATTTTAACAATGGCCTCTTCTGCTTTAGCCTCTTCACTCCAACTCGCCATAGCCTCTCCTCGAAACCACAATGACCATTCATCCCCAATCATCTCCCCACCTCCTCCTCAGCGCTACCCTTCTGAGTCTCCCCTTCCTCACCACCAAACGTCTGCAAACCCAAAGCCCAAAAACCCCACACTTCGACATCGGCTCAGCCAATTGTGCAAAGATGGCCGACCCCACGACGCCCGCCGCCTCTTCGAAGCAGTTCCCCGCCCCACCACCGTTCTTTGGAACACAATTATCATCGGCTTCATCTGCAACAACATGCCCTATGAAGCCATTTTGTTCTATGCCCGCATGAAGTCATCTTCTCCCGAAACTCAATATGACTTCTACACTTACTCTTCTGCGCTCAAAGCTTCTGCCGATGCCCGGCGGCTTAGAATAGGTAAAGCCGTGCACGGCCATATTCTCCGATGTCATTCGACTCCCAGCAGAATTGTATGTAACTCGCTCTTGAATATGTACTCTTCTTGTCTGAGCACACCGGATGGCGAAATGAGTTTTGGGGATTTTGATTTCTCGCGGTATGATGTAGTACAGAAAGTGTTTGATACAATGCGTAAGAGAAATGTTGTGGCTTGGAATACAATGGTTTCCTGGTACGTGAAAACGGGAAGGATTGTTGAAGCAGTTAAGCAATTTAAGTTGATGATGAATTTGGGAATAAAACCGACTGTTGTTAGTTTTGTCAACGTCTTCTCCGCAGTCTCGAGGATCAGGGACCATAAGAACGCTAATGTTTTGTATGGAATGCTTCTTAAATTGGGTAGTGAATACGTGAATGATATGTTTTCCGTGAGTTCGGCTATATTTATGTTTGCCGAGCTTGGTAGCCTTGATTTTGCTAGGATTATTTTCAACAGATGTTTGGAGAGAAATACAGAAGTGTGGAACACAATGATTAGTGCGTACATTCAGAACAGTTGTCATGTTGAAGCGATGGATCTATTTCTTCAGGCGATGGAGTCAGAACAAACTGTTCTTGATGATGTAACTATTCTTTCAGCTCTAACTGCAATTTCACAATTGCAGCAGTTGGACTTGGGTCAACAGTTGCATGCATATATAATTAAAAATTCCATTGCATTGTCTGTTACAACACTAAATGCCATCATTGTCATGTATTCTAGGTGCAATTCTGTTGAGACATCATTCAAAGTTTTTGATAAAATGACGGAAAGAGATATTGTTTCCTGGAATACCATGGTTACAGCCTTTGTGCAGAATGGGTTGGATGATGAGGGGTTGATGCTTGTGGAAGAGATGCGGAAGCAAGGATTTGTGATTGATTCCATAACCATGACCGCTCTACTTTCAGCAGCATCAAATCTACGGAACCAGGAAATTGGAAAACAAATTCATGCTTATCTTCTTAGGCATGGGATACAATTTGAGGGAATGGACAGCTATCTTATTGACATGTGTGCCAAATCTGGTTTAATTATGACTGCTCAAAGACTATTTGAGACAAAATGCAGCCATGATGCAGATCCAGCCACATGGAATGCCATGATTTCTGGGTACACACAAAATGGGCTGACTGAACAGGCTTGCAATACCTTCAGGCGGATGTTTGAGCATAATTTGATGCCCAATGCCGTGACCTTAGCATCCATTCTCCCAGTTTGCAATCCAATCGGATGTATTGGCTTGGGTAAACAACTCCATGGCTTTGCCATTCGCCACTTCCTGGATCAAAATGTCTTTGTGAGGACTGCTTTAGTGGACATGTACTCAAAATCTGGTGCAATTACTTATGCTGAAGGGGTATTTGCTGAAGCCTATGAAAGAAATTCTGTTACGTATACCACCATGATATTGGGTTATGGTCAACATGGGAAAGGGGAGAAAGCTCTCTCTTTATTTCAGTCACTGCATAGCCTAAGCATTAGACCAGATGCTATTACCTTTGTTGCAGTCTTGTCTGCTTGCAGTTATGCTGGTTTGGTTGATGAAGGTCTTCATATATTTGAATCAATGCAGAGAGAATATAAGATCCAGCCCTTGGCTGAGCACTATTGTTGTGTTGCAGATATGTTAGGAAGAGTTGGAAGAGTTTCGGAAGCATATGAACTTGTCAAAGAATTGGGAGAAGATGGATTTAATATGGTGGAAATTTGGGGATCACTTCTTGGGGCATGCAGACTGCATAAAGAATTTGAATTGGGAAAGGTTATTGCGAGTAAGCTGCTTGAAATGGAGACAAGAAACCGCATGGCAGGCTATCATGTTTTGCTATCAAATATACATGCAGAGGAAGGAAATTGGGAAACTGTTGATAATCTGAGAAAAGGGATGCACGGCAAAGGTTTGAGGAAGGTACCTGGCTCCAGTTGGATCGAGGTTGCAGGTTCCATAAACTATTTTGTCTCAAGGGATCGAAAGCACCAGCGGGTTAATAAGATATATGAAATATTGGAAGATTTGGCTGCGAATATGAAAGTTGCAGGTTATTGGACTCGTCCATATTCTGATACGGGTGAGATTTCTGAGTATGATGAGTGATCGCGACTCTTTTTTGGCAGTCAATTGCATTTGGAAAATAGAAATGGGTGGCAATCACTTGATCCGTTAGCTGACCAGAAATGGCTTGCTATAGGAAAATGGATAACATTGATGGGTAATTGGTGGTTTGTCTTTGTGGTTCATGTTGATACCCCATTGCTGGTATGGATGTGGGAGTTGTTCGGCATTACACCTTTGGCTGTAGCCGAGCTTCACTATGGTATCAAAGGGAATGAAGACTGTCAGACTGGTTCTTTGAATAGGCGCTTTGGCTTTCTGTGGCAGCTGTTGTTTATCCAAGGCAAATTGCCACCCGCTGTGCAAGTCTACATGCCTGGTCTATAATGCGACAAATGCACTTTAACAGCTGCGAATGCCAGTTTTCTAGTTGAGATGTGTTGATTGGTGTAGTTTGGCTAGACCATTCATATCGAGTTGTGAACATAAGGTTCACCGCACGTTCAATGGTTCATGAGTTCATCTCCTGGGTTCCATATTAGAGACTGGAGATTCAATTCTCCCCAGGGAAGAGGGGAGAAGCTTGGATTGTGAAGTAGCTGGCCCTTTGGGATCATTTGTAAATAGCGAAAATCTATAGGGGCCCTGATCATCGTATTTTTATTTTTATCTTAAAATATCTCTGATTTTTTAAGTGTATTTTTCTGCTGTTTGTTTCATAAGGCCAAGTAATTTTCTTTCTACGAAATTAATGTTCTCATATTCCAGATTCTGGGAGAAACGAAGTGTGAAGCTGGACTTTGTTGGCGGAACCCGAACTCCATGAGTTCTTGCATGTCTGAATGTAATGTGATGCAGCCCGTGCGTCCTTAATAAAGTTTAGAACAATGGAGATTGCTAAGAAGAGTTTCTTGTCATTGCTTTGTAGATTAAAATCTATGCAGGAGCATGCAACACAAATCGACAAACATGCGTTCAAAATTATCGATTGTACAAACAATGAAAAGAGATCGTGAGAAATACTAAGGGCCTGTTTAGTTATGAAAAATAATTTTTTATTTTTATTTTCCAAAAATTATTTAAAAAATTAATTAATTTTTTATTTTCATAATATTCGGATGAATAAATGAACAATAATCAACAATTTTGGTGTCATTTGCTTGTGTGAATAGTTTTATTTTATATTTTCAATTTTTCAAATAATTAAAAAAAATGTATTATATTACTTATTAGATTCACAAATTTATGTAAAAAATTTGAAAAATAAGTTCATTTTTTTATTTTCTAAATTTCTAACTCTTACTTTGCATGTGGGAGTATGAAATTCAAATCTTGAACTTTAATTTGTGTAAGTTTTGCATAAAGTTTCTCCTAAATTCACAAAAATTCAATATTCAAGCCCAAAAATGCATAGCTTTATGTATTAGCTTATACACTTTTTGAAAAATTAGAAAATAAGTTATCTTTTTTGTAATTATTTCAAAATCTAGAAATACAAAAGAAAGTTTCTTTTTTTTTTTTGCACAATTAAACAAAATTTTTATTTTCTATTTTTTAATACAAATCTAAAAAACTAAAAATTTATAATTTTTTGAAAAAAAAAATTCCATTGTTAAAAGAGGTGCTAACCTTTTAGGTCACACAATCTCTTCATTTCTTTTTTATTTATCCACTCTCTTTTCTCCAACCGCGTATATGTCAGACCTCTAAGGAAATGGGCAAAATGTATGTTTTCATATATTTTTATGTAGTTGACTATCATAATATGGATTATTACAAGTGTTGGTTGAATAACTTGATTGAAATTTCTAATGGAAATTTTTTCATATAAATTTCTTGATTGAAATTATAAATATACTAGAATATTAAACACTAGATACTAAAGAAAGAAATTTACACTATCTTTGTATTATTCAAGTAATATAATATACATAGTAATGAGGAAATTAGTTATTTCTTTACTTCTATCTATTTAATAATTTAATTAAATTTTTTTTCTGTGTTTTTAATATTTTAAGCAGTAAATGCCAAAGAAAGTGTTGTAGGTAGTAATGAATTAAATATGCATTAGTTTTAGATATTCGTAATTATAGATTATTATTATTTGTTTTCACTATTATAGTTGTTATTGTAAAAAAATATTTGTTGAATCTATGAGTCCAATCCGGTTTTGATAATGACAAATCACTTGGTATTTGATCTGTGTACGGAAGGATAACAAGTCATAGAAGGCATGAAGAGTAAAGCATACACAACTTGGCAAAATCCATGGAACTCAAAGAGTACAAAAATGAAAATGCAAGCAACAAGTTCAAAGCGTATTGGAATGAGTATTTAGAACTCATGTATTTATATTTTCATATGATTTAATTTGAGGCTCAAATCATATACTAGAATGACCTTAGGACTCATGCATTTCATGAACATCATTAGGGGACTTTTATGGACTTAGAAATATTTTTAAAACCCCGAAAAATATTTTCATAAAAGGGCCAAGAAAGAGAGCAAAGCAGTTTTTCAAAATATAAAGAAAAAATTCAAGAAATAGAAACTTCAGTAGAACGAAGTCAACGGTCAGTCGCCTGAAGTTGCCACTTCAAAAGATTGAAGTTAACCTCAATCCTCTGAAGAATTTCTTCAGAACACCGAAGATTGAATTCAGTCGCCTGAAAAATTAATGGTGAAACACATAACCTAGCAGAAGTACCACAAAAGATTGAACTCGGACTTCAGTCGTCTGGGCCTTTAACCTCAGTCGTCTGAATTTACGGGAAAACTTTAAAATCTAATTTTTAATAAAAGAACTCGCGAGATATTTTTTGATCCAACGGTTGAGATCTATTCTAAGGGCAAGATACATATATATTGAACATCTAAACCCTAGTACATTAGCTACGATCAAGGTGAAGAGAAGAGAACATCTTTTTGACATAGAATTGAGAGACTTGATCATATTGCTATACGATTGCGTGCATTCCAACATATACTCACCAAGCTTGGGCAAATCAACTCAAAAAAACAAAAAGGATTTCATTTACTCATCTTGATTTCAACTTTGTATTGAGGTTGGGTAAATTGATTTATTATTGTCAAGAGTTTCTCATCTCATCATCTGTTATTGCATATCCTTAGAGAGATCAATCTTGAGTTTTCATATGCATATAGAGAGTGTTTTTGACAAGTTTATTACTTGAGACAGTTTTTTTCTTTTGCCATTGATTAAATAGTTATCATTCAAGTGTGTTCTCAGTTAAAGACTTGATATTTTGAATACTTCAAAACCATTTGATTAAATATCCTTAGAAGCTCATAACTTTATATATATTGTGTTGAGGGATATTTTTTGGAAAACTTTATTTTCAGTGTTTTGATCTTTGGAATGCATATCGTATATATATATATTAAGTTGCATATTACAAATATCATATTGTGGTTGAAAACTTGAGAGAAATATTGTTGTGACAAACTGCGCTTCAAATCTTTGCAATCTTCAAAGTTGTTTGTGTATTCAAAGATTTAACCTAAGTTCTCCAAAGCATTGATTTATATAAATATTTTTGGGATATTTGATAAAAGGGATAGTTAGTGAATCATATTTTTGCATATAACGATTATATCGTTACATTCATTCTGAACTTCAAGTTTCATCATATGATTATGTATTAGGAATTTTAATTGTACTCACTAACTTTGGTAGAAGTAATATTGAGTGTTTTGCAGATTATATTTTAATTAAGGTTCAGGCTGTGAACCGGATTTGAGTAGAGAGTTGTATCTCTTGTAAATAGCGGATTAGAAGGAAGTTATACCTCTTGTAAGCAGCGGATATAAGGGAAGCTCAGTCCCAATTTAAGGAGTAGGAATTATAGTGGAATCCTTGAGTGGGTTGCTCAAGGCGAGGACGTGGGCCGGGTTGGCTAAACCTCGTAAAATCACGTTTGCCTTCTCTCTTCCTTTGTCTTGTTAATTTCCGTACTGCACTTCATTACTTACATTGCATGTATGTTTGTTGAATAATCTCACACAAACTTGATAAGTAATTGGTTAAATTTAGAGATAGGGACTAAGTGGTGAATATGCTTCAAAGAATTTTTAAAAAACCCAATTCACCCCCCCCCCCCTCTTGGGATTACACCTAAATCAATATTTGGTATCAGAGCGGGTTTACATAGACTTAATAGTTCATTTATAAAAAGATCACATGACGCACATTGGTGTAACATCATTCGGTGAGGGACACTCATCCACTAGACCACCAATTTTTTGTGGTGTAAATTACACCTATTGGAAACATAAGATGAGCATATACTTATTAAATGTAGATTGGAAGGTATGAAAAATAGTCACTAAGGGAAATCATGTTCCTATGAAAGTAATTGATAAGGTTAATGTACCTAAAACTGAAGATAAGTATACATAGGAAGACTAAGAATTAGTGCAAATAAATGCTACTGCGATGAACTTGCTTTTCTGTGCATTAGATGTAAATGAATTTAATAGGGTAATGACATGTAACTCTGCTAAAGAAATTTGGGAAAAATTAGAAGTTACGTATGAAGACACTAAGGAAGTAAAAGATAGTAGGATAGCCATACTCACCAGTGAATATGAAGCATTTAAAATGAATGCTGATGAATCTATTCAATCCATGTACACTAGATTCACATACATCACAAATTCTTTAAATGCACTTGGAAAAACTTACCCTACTTATGAGTTGATGAGGAAAATACTCAGGGGACTTCCCTCGTGTGAGAAGTAAAAACTACAGTAATAGAAGAAGGGAGAAATATCAAGGAGATGTCTATTGACGAACTCATTGGATCACTCATCACCTATGAGCTTGCAATAAATGAGAGGAAAAATGAGCAAAGCAAAGCAAAGAAAGCTACAACACTTAAGGCATCATCTCACTGCTCCGGTGAGGAAAGTGATTTAGAATCAGATGACGACATGGCCTTGCTAACAAAGAAGTTCAGAAAGTTTTTAAAGAAGAATAAGAAGTTCAACAGGAAATTCCAAAACTCAAAATCAGAAAGAGGAGAGTCAAACATAAAGAAAAATAACGAAGATTCACCAACATGCTACAACTGCAGAGAGGTTGGGCACATCAAGCATGAGTGTCCCAAACTAGTGAAAGCCTCCAAGAAAAAGAAGAAAATGCTAAAATTCGGTTGGGATATGCACAACACAAGCTATTCAGAATCTGAATCCAGTGATGAAGAGATTGTCAATCTATGGCTAATGGCACATGATGACCTTAAGGTACAATCATCATTCTCATCATCTTCTTATTACTATAGTGATTCTGAAAATGAGAATGACATGCTTTCATATGATGAATTGAAACAAGAATACTTGTACTCTATTAAAATGCTTGAGAAGAAAACAAGAAAATTTTTTATTTGAAAAGTAAAGTCAAAGAACTTTCAAGTTTAGTTGAACGCCAAAATAAATCTCATTTATCTCTTATGAAAGACAAAGAATTGAAAATTGAGGAGTTAGAAAGGAATTTGAAAGACAAAGATGAAATTATTTGTAAATTTACTAAAGGAAAAAATAATTTTGAAAAACTCTTAGGAGCTCAAAGAAATTCCCTAGAAAAGAAAGGGCTTGGTTTTAATGGGAAGGAAAATCTAAAGAAGAAACATCTTTACATGAGATATTTTATAAGAGAGTCAAAATCATATGTTCCAACTAAAGATTATCAGAAAAATACTACATGTTTTAAATGTAAGAGGTTGGGTCACATAAAATTTGACTGTTCTTTCAAAAATAAAGATGTCAAAATTAAGAAAGTATGGAAGGTCAAAGGAGAATCTAGTACTAACCCTCCTGGACCCAAGAAAATGTGGGTACCAAAACTAGTTGTTTGATTGTGTCTTACAGATATGCTTAAGATCATCATCCTCAAAAGATAGATGGTATATGGATAATGGATGTTCACGCCACATGACCAAGAATAAAGCGAAGTTCACATCCATCACACCCAAGGATGAAGGATTTATCACTTCTGGAGATAATGCTAAAGGAAGGATCACAGGTGTAGATAAAGTTGGTAATAATTCATCACTAATTATCAATGATGTTTTACTAGTTGATGGTTTAAAGCACAACTTTTTGAGTATAGGCCAATTTTGTGATAAAGGTTACAAGGTGTCTTTTGAATATGACAAGTGCATAGTTGAACACAAAACTGATAATAATATACTATTCACAGCTGAGCGTCATGAAAATGTATATACCACTAGTTTTAATAACTTATCCTCACAAAGTGTGACATGCTTCTCTGTTATAAATGAAATTAGTTGGATTTGGCATGGGAGACTAGGACACGCAAACATGGACTTAATATCTAAACTAGTTAAGGGAGACTTAGTTAAGGGACTACCTAAGATGAAATTCGTCAAAGATAAAATCTATGAGGCTTGTCAACTAGGAAAACAAGCAAGAACAAGTTTTAAAAAGAAGAAAAAAATCTCCACTACTAGGCCACTTCAAATGCTACACTTAGACTTATTTGGTCCAAACCTAATTTAGAGTTTAGGAGGAAAATCATATGCATTTGTCATAATTGATGATTTTTCAAGATGTACATGGGTACTATTCTTAAGTAACAAAGATGAAGCGTGTGAACAATTCATAAACCTGTGCAAGAAAATCTAAAATGAAAAGGGATATACTATCACTAAAATTTGAAGCAATAGGGGTAGAGAATTTAAAATCAAGACATGGAAGACTACTGTAATTCATTAGGAATTGCTCATAATTTTTTAGCTCCTAGAACACCACAACAAAATGGTCTAGTTGAAAGGAAATAGGTCTATACAAGAAATGACCAGGACTATGCTTAATAAACACAAATTACCTAAGTATTTCTGGGCTGAGGTAGTGAATACCGCCTGTTATGTTCTAAATAGAGTTTTGATTAGACCATCTCTTAATAAGACTCCATATGAATTATGGAATGACCATAGACCAAACATATCATATTTTCATGTCTTTGGCTATAAATGTTTTGTGCTTAGAGACAATGAACATTTAGGAAAATTTGATGTGAAATCAGATGAAAGTATCTTCCTAGGGTATGTCTTAGATAGTAAAGCCTATAGAGTATATAACAAACGAACATTAACGGTTATAGAATCTATTCATGTAGTGTTTCGATGAGTAAAATCCCTTCTCCAAAAGAACTGATGAAGATGAAATTGAGATAAACAAGGAATTTGAGAAAATATCCATTGAGAATGAATTAGAAAAGAAAAATGAAATTAAGGAACCATCCATTGAAACTAATCAAATTGAAAATGAGGTTAATGAACCACCTAAGGAATGGAAGTGCATAAATAATCATCCCATTGATCAAATAATAGGTGAACCATTATGTGGAGTAGCCACACGATCCTCACTTAGGAATATGATGAGTCATTTTGCCTTTCTATCGCAAGAAGAACCTAGGAATGTGAGTAAAGCAATTGAGGATGAATCGTGGGTGTTGTCCACATAAGAAGAGTTAAACCAGTTTGAGAGAAACAAAGTATGGACATTAGTTCCTCTACCTGAGGACAAGTCAATCATTAGAACAAAATGGATATATAAGAATAAGAAAGATGAACATGGGATAGTTGTCAAAAATAAGACTAGACTAGTAGCTTAGGGATATAACCAAGAAGAAGGTATAGATTTTGAAGAAACTTTTACACCTGTAGCTAGAATGGAAGTCATTCAAATGCTTTTAGCTTATGCTGCCTGTAAGGATTTCAAGTTATATCACATGGATGTCAAGAGCGCATTTTTAAATGGATACATAAGTGTAGAAGTATATGTAGAACAAATCCCAGGTTTTGAAAACCATAAGAATTCAGATCATGTGTATAGACTAACAAAAGCCTTGTACAATTCAAAGCAAGCTCTTAGAGCTTGGTATGAAAGGCTAAGCGGTTTTCTACTAGAAAATGGATTTATTAGAGGAAAGATAGATACAACTCTATTCATAAAGACTAAGAAAGATGACATTCTCCTAGTTCAAGTATATGTAGATGATATCCTATTTGGAGCTACAAATAAAGAATTGAGTAATGAATTTGCTAGTACTATGCAAAATGAATTTGAGATGAGCATGATGGGTGAACTAAATTTCTTCCTCGGACATCAGATCAAACAAGAAAAACATGGAATCTTTATAAATCAATTGAAGCACATTAGAGATCTGCTCAAAAAGTTTAATATGGAAGATGGAAAAATACTAGGTACACCTATGAGAGCTTCATTGAAATTAGACAAAGATGAACAAGGTATACTAGTAGATGTTAAGCTTTATCGTGGAATGATTGGTAGCTTATTATATCTAACTGCCAGCAGACTTGACATAATGTTTAGCTTATGTTTGTGTGCAAGATTTCAGGCAACACCAAAAGAGTCACATTTGCTAGTTATTAAACGAATACTTAGATACCTGATAGGAACCGTGGAAATTGGGTTATGGTATCCTATGTATACATCTTTTGAGATTATCAGCTATTCAAATGCTAAATTTGTGGGTAGCAAAGTGGATAGGAAAAGCACAAGTGGTACTTGTCATTTCTTAGGACTTTCATTAGTCTCTTTGTTTTATAAGAAGTAGAATTCAGTTGCTCTTTCCACAGCTGAGGCAGAATACATAGCGGCTGGAAGTTGTTGTGCCCAAATGCTATGCATGAAGCAACAACTGACAGATTATGGGTTAAGCTATGAAGAAATTCCTATAAGATGCGACAATACGAGTGCAATAAATATCTCAAAGAATCCCATATTACATTCATAAACTAAGCATATAGAGATACGGCATCACTTTCTTCATGATCATGTGCAAAAAGGAAATATGACACTTGAGTTTGTATGCACGGATGAACAATGGGCAGATATATTCACGAAACCATTTGTAGAGAATAGGTTTATCCAAATTAGACGTGAATTAGGCTTGATACATAGTCGAAAGGTTGTCTAGAATTATATTAGATGACATAATTCAGGGGGAGCAACGTCACTTGATATTCACAATTTGTTAAAAATTTCACTTTCGACTCATTTATTCTCATTCGTGTCACATTTTTAAGATGTAAACATTTGATATCACATTAATTAACTTTTGGTATCCTTACATAATATTTGAAATTTGGCACACTGTGTATGTTCACAATGCAATTTACATTCCACAACACAGATTTATGCATTAGTAAGGGGGATGGTTGTTGTCAAAAGGGAGAGAAGTGAATTTTTTTATTTTTTATTTTTTGGTCAAATATGATGGTTGAACAAGTTTTAAAACTTTAAGATTTCAAATGGGAAAAGAACATAAGGTTATGTGCACTCATGCATTATTGTTATACACCTATTTGTTGATGTCAAAAGGAGGAAAAGAATGAGGGAAAAAATAAAAAAATTGTGTAAAGGGTGAGAAGAATAGCAAGAATAGCAAAAATTGTTAGTAACACTAGTTGTGTAATGGGGGAGAACAATCAGGCTATAGGAGAAGAATCATGAGCATATTTCATTTGGGATCAGGCTAAATAACGTGTGTATGAACATGAGCATATTTTCATTTGCTGAATATTTGATGCTTTATCTTATGGGAGCCTTGTTATACATAACCCATTTTATTATATATTTTTGCTCGTGTATTAGTCGTCATAAAAAAAGGGAGAGATTATTGATTTTGTAAGTCCAATCTGGTTTTGATAATGATAAATCACTTGGTATTTGATCTGTGCATTGAGATTGTGAATAGGAACTATATTAAGCATACACAGAAGGATAACAAGTCATGGAAGCCATGAAGAGTAAAGCATACACAACTTGGAAAAATCCGTGGAACTCAAAGAGTACCAGAATGAAGATGCAAGTAACAAGTTCAAGAGCGTCATGGGAATGGGTACTTAGAACTCATGTATTTACATTTGCACATGATTTAATTTAAGGCTCAAATCATAAACTAGAATGACCTTAGGACTCATGCATTTCATGAACATCATTAGGGGACTTTCATGGACTTAAAAATATTTTTAAAACCCCAAAAAATATTTTTATAAAAGGGCCAAGAAAAAGAGCAAAGCAGTTTTTCAAAATATAAAGAAAAAATTAAGGAAATAGGAACTTCATCAAACCGAAGTCAATGATTAGTCACTTGAAGCTGTCACTTCAGAAGACCGAAATTAACCTCAGTCATATGAAGAATTTCTTCAAAAGACCAAAGATTAAGCTCAGTCACCTGAAGAATTAATAGTGAAACACAGAACCTGGCAAAAATACCTCAGAAGACTGAACTCAGACTTCAGTCATCTGAACCCGACATTTCAGTCTTCTGGGCCTTTAATCTTAGTCGTCTGACCCTGTGTCTAGGTTAATTTTTTGTAGCTCTCAAGAGCTTCAGTCGTTTGGGACTTTAACCTCAATCATATAAACTTGCGAGAAAACTTAAAATTTTAATTTTTAATAAGAGAACTCGCGAGATATTTTTTGATCCAACGGTTAAGATCTATTCTAAGGGCAAGATACCTATATATTGAACATCTAAACCCTAGTACGTTAGCTAAGATCAACGTGAAGAGAAGAGAACATATTTTTGACATAGAATTGAGAGACTTGATCATATTGCTATATGATTGCCTACACTCCAACATATACTCACCAAGCTTGGGCAAATCAACTCCGAAAAACAAAAGGGATTTCATTTACTCATCTTGATTTCAACTTTGTATTGAGGTTTGGTAAATCAATTTATTATTGTCAAGAGTTTCTCATCTCATCATCTATTATTGAATATCCTTAGATAGATCAATCTTGAGTTTTCATATACATATAGAGAATGTTTTTGACAAGTTCATTACTTGAGACAATTTTTTCTTTTGCCATTGATTAAATAGTTATCATTCAAGTGTGTTCTTAGTTAAAGACTTGATATATTGTATTAAGGGATATTTTTTGGAAAATTTTATATTCAGTGTTTTGATCTTTGGAATACATATCGTATATATTAAGTTGCATATTACAAAGATCATATTGTGGTTGAAAACTTGAGAGAAATATTGTTGTGATAAAGTGTGTTTCAAATCTTTGCAATCTTTAAAGTTGTTTGTGTATTCAAAGATTTAACCTAAGTTCTCCAAATCATTGATTTATATAAATATTTTTGGGAGATTTGATAAAAGGGATAGTTAGTGAATCATATTTTTTCATATAACAATTATATCGTTACATTCATTCTGAGCTTCCAGTTTCATCATATGATTATGTATTAAGAATTTCATTTGTACTCACTAACTTTGTTAGAAGCAACATTGAGTGTTTTGCAGATTATATTGTAATTAAGGTTCGGATTGTTAACTGGGTTTAAGGGAAGAGTTGTATCTCTTATAAGTAGCGGATTAGGAGGAAGTTGTACCTCTTGTAAGCAGCGGATGTAAGGGAAGTTTCATCCCAATTTAAGGAGCAAGGATTATAGTGAAATCCTTGAGTAAGTTACTAAAAGCGAGGACGTAGGCTGGGTTGGATGAACCTCATAAAATTGCATTTGCCTTCTCTCTTTCCTTATCTTGTTAATTTCTGCAACGCACTTCATTATTTACATTGCATGTATGTTTGTTGAATAATCTCACACGAACTTGATAAGTAATTGGTTAAATTTAGACATAGGGACTAAGTTGTGAATAAGTTTCAAAGAATTTTTAAAATACCCAATTCACCCCCCCCTCTTGGGATTACACCTAAATCAACAATATTATTATTATTTATTTTCTTTATTATGATGAAAATATCATTAAAAACTTTCTATTATTTGTTAAGAAACTAAAAAATGGTAATCACCTTACCAATAGTTTTTTTTTTTTTTTTTTGGTTTTTAAAATTGAATTTCATTATGATAATAATTAGTTGCTTAAATAATTATAACAAACATGACGTTAAAATCTATCAATATTCTTTTTTATATATTTATAGGGTACCACTAAACATGCCACATGTCTTCATATGTTAGGAAGTAAATGCCAAAGAAAGTGTTGTAAGTCGGTTTCGTCATAAAAGATGTAGGAAAATTAATGAAATGAGACAAAACTTTTATATGGGCTAGTGATGCCTACTCCTTGGGCAAATGGGATCAAAAGTTTCACCATCTCAAGAGGAATTATAAGATGATTTGGAACTGACCTTATACAAAATATCTCTCTTCTCTCTATCTCTCCTTTTCTTTTATTCTTTCTATATGTCTACTTATGTCAAGCATGCAATGTGTGTGTCAAAATGAGAGGGAGAGAGTGCCCCTTTATAAGGCAATAAGGATAGCAAAGAATTTATGGTGGTGGAAAATGAAGGGGTGACAGTCATTAATCTTTATGGTTTTTATAACACTCCTCCTTGGATGACACTCATATATTAACTCTTTCTACTAAAATCTTTAAGATGTCTCATTACGATAAGATGAACCAATTTCTTGAATATTGTAGTAGGCAAACCTTTAGTGAACAAATCTACTAGATTATCACTTGATCAGATTTGTTGAACATCTATATCGCCATTCTTATAGAGTTCATATGTATAGAAGAATTTTGGAGGGATATGCTTCGTTTTGTCACCCTTTATGTATCCTCCTCTTAGTTGAACTATAAATGCAGCGTTGTCTTCATATAAAACTATTGGAATACCCTTGATTGATTAAAGATCAAAATTTTCATGGATATGAGAAATCATTTATCTAAACCACACGCATTCTTTACTAGTTTCATGGATAGCTAGTATTTCGGAATGATTAGAGGATGTTGCTATAACCGTCTGCTTTATTAATTTCCAAGAGATAGAAATTTTTCCACAAAGAAATACATATCAAGTTTGAGATTTAGCATTGTGAGGATCGAATAGATATCCAGTATCTGCATACCCTACTAGTTGAGACTTGGAATCAAATAAGTAGAATAGACCCAAATTAAACATACCTCTCAAATAACATAGAATGTTCTTAATTCCATCACAGTGTCGCCGTGTAGGAGCAGAACTATATCTTGCTAGTAGATTTATAGCAAAATGCAATGTCAGGTCTTATACAATTGGCCAAATACATCAAAGAGCCGATAGCACTTAAATATGGTACTTCAAGCCCAAGTAATTCCTCCACCTCATTATGAGGTCGAAATGGATCATTCTTAACATCAAGTGATCAACCATCATTGGAGATTCCAAAGAATGAACTTTGTCCATATAGAATTGCCTTAATATACTTTGGTATATTTAGATTGATGAACATAACGTCAACTATTTACATGTTCAATTTGTAGGCCAAGACAATATTTTGTCTTTCTTAAATATTTCATCTCAAATTTTGCCATTAAATAATTAGCAGCTTTAGCTCCTATGTAATGAATTGATATCTCATTATTATTTCTATGTACCTGTCCCTTTTCAAGGGATGTCTCTTTAGGAGTTTTCTCTTCAGGAAATTCTTCAATAGGTTCCTATTCAGAAGGTTCTATAATAGGGATTTTATTTTCAGGAGAAATAGGTTTATGAATGTAGAATGAATTATCTACCTTTGTAACCTCTTCTAGAGTGTTTTCAGGTTTCAATTTTCTCCTTCCGGGAGTTTTATCTTTTGCACCAACAGGCCTTCCATGCTTAACTTACATTTTAGGTTCATTAGTTGGCTATTGTCCTTCAAGGATATCAATATGTGCTAGAATATTTACAACAGGTATATGAGATTTTAGTATGGCCTTGGTATTTACAAAAGAATTTGGTATTTGATTTTCAAACCCATGCAAATATATAATCTTCTGAACTTCAAATTCACTTTGATTTGTACGAGAATCTAAATGAGATAAACTCATAGCATTCCATGTGATTTCATATTGTGCTTCATGTAATGCACCAACCTGCCACATGGGGCCTGGGGTGCTACTTTAGTAACGTCTGTGTACTTGATACCACCATCATTATATAATAGCAGCAAAAATAAATAACACATTCTTCAAAACATATTACTAGAGTTCTAAACTGCTAATATACATAGAAATGTCCCCAATATCCATATTACAAAGCATAATATAATACAAAAACCAACTCAGTCCAAACAACTATATTACATACTTAGCGGCTTCAAACCCAACTTAAATACAGTAGAGTTCTGACTAACACTCACAGAAACTAATTGGCTATCACCCCGCCCCGAAATTCGCTAAACTCGACCTCGAGATGGTCCTAAAAAGATAATTTGTATATTGGGGTGAGACACTTCTTAGAAAGGAAGATTAAGTTAACATCAATGTGTGGTCAGCATGCATTTAGTGTTTACAAAAGACATTTATCCTCCATATAACCGAAAATAGCTATTCTACATTGTACTCACTTTACATAGTTGAAAATACTCATCGCATTTCTATAGTATAGGCAGTTTAGTAAATAAATAACATCATTTACATAAATCTACAGATATGCATAAAAGACACTCTCTAGGACTAAACACCATTTACTTCCCCCATGGTATGGGTTGTTCGGCTCGAAGGCTGAACTTAGCCCCGGGGGATCAACCCAAACTAAGTCAAATCATACATCTTCTAATACACCTACAGGCATTTTCAATCTAGTTGCAGGTCCGATTCCCTTACCACTTCCTAGTCCAGACTTCCAGGGAATGTACCACCTCTCCATAGGCTAATCGGCTGAGATCACCCTACACTTCTATCTAGAACAGTGTGGGTGCACATAGCCAAATATTGAGTCTCTAGCAACGGTATCGTGATTATAATACAACTGGTCCTCAGGGTAAAGCATATCATGCAATTTAAGTAATAAAAACTGTATTTCAAACTCATTTTGTATAAAACCTGTCATATTATAAAACCCGGCCCCTGGCCATCATACACTACTCAGCTCACAGCTGCTAAACAAAATCACAACCCCCGCCCATCTTATACATCTCGACTCGCAGCTGCTAATTAAAATTTTGGCCCTTAGCCGTCATATAAAACTCGGCTCACAGTCGCTATATCAAATCCTTGTATTTCACAAATAGTTCCAGTATTTTCAAATCCATGCCCAAATTCGGTTATACAATAATCCCCAAATATTATTATTCACCTGCCACACAATTTTAGTATTTTGAACATACCTTGTAGGCAACCAAGAAACATAGTATATTTAGTTTATAACGTCAAACCAACTTTCCACCGTACATTTTTACTCAAAATACTTATCATATATTCTAGGTTTGAAAAGTCCAATTTGAACGGTTGGTCTTCGTAATAACAACTTAAAACATAAATATACATATATAGCAGTTTAATCGATTCAACTTTAGAAAAAATCCTAACTTAAGTTAATCCCCTTACCTGTTTACTAAGAGAGTTCCTACAACACTCCTATAGCCCACCCTATGGCGATACGGAGCCCAAAACCCTGAAAATACATTTCCTCAGTTTAATCAACTCAAATCCTAGATTAGCAACCATTAAACATCCTTAGGCCCATACACCCCATTTAACTACTTATATGCTAAACAGACAGCCCATTTCTACCCTTGCCTCAACTTTGGGGTGATACTTGGAAAGACCCCATTCAAAAATCCACTCTGCTAGACTTGCCGAGAAAAGCCCCTAGATCCTCGTGGTAACTTCCGATTGTTGATTCGGGCGACGTACGACGAGAAATCATAAAGAGAGAAGGGATGGGCCGTGGTTTAGAGAGAGAGAAAGAGAGAGAGAAATATTTGATTTCTTAATGAAGAAGTAACTTAAAAATCAATTTATAGGCCATTGACTTGGCTAACCTCATCGATGAAATGGAGCCTTCGCCGACAAGTTGCAAAAGGATGTTTGTCGATGAAAGAGAGGGTTCGTCAATGAACCTTAAGCCTAAAATTCCTCTTGATATTTCTTCGTTGATGACACTTAAACTTCATCGACAAATCACAGAAGTGCATTCGCCAACGAAATCAAGGAATTCATCGACGAACTGCTGCTTGCCTTTGAATATTTCCCCTTTTTCCTTTTTATTTATTTATTTTCTTATTTTTTGAGTTCGGGTTTCTATAATCTCCCCTCCTTATAAAAATTTCATCCTCGAAATTTGCTAACTGTTACCGTTCACATCCTTAACTCACAATCCATGTCTACCGAAGAGTCAATAGCCACCCACGTAGCGGCCCCGTCCCAAGTTTATTAGATACCCTCACTTATGGTGGAGGAATGTCGTGGTTACACACAATATCTTGGGAGAAGCCTCCCAAATACCATTCATATACGAAATCATAAACAACTAACAAACTAAACAAACCTACCTTACCTGACCTGCAAATAAAACTCACACTTACCTGTGTTGCCTATTGATACCTCTCTAAAAAGATGTGGGTATTTCTGATGTATTTCTATCTCTAACTTTGAAGAAGCCTCCTCTACTGTGCGATTACGCCAAAGCACCTTCACTAATCGTATGTCCTTAGTACGCAGTTCCTATATTTTTTAATCTAGAATTTGAACTGGTACCTCCTCGTATGCCAGAGCATCCCCGATCTCCAAAGGCTCATAACTTATCACGTGCAAAGGATCTGGCATGTACTTCCTTGGCACTGATACATGGAAAACATTATGAACTCCAAACAATGTTGGGGGTAACGCCACACGATAGGCAACTGGACCTATCCTTTTTAGGATCTCGGATGGCCCAATGTACTTAGGACTCAACTTGCCTTTCTTCCCAAATCTCATCACCCCTTTCATCAGAGCAATCCTCACAAATATCATATCACCGATCTCGAACTTTAGCTCCCATCAGCGAGTATCTGCATAACTCTTCTACAAAGTATGTGCTGCTTTAATCTTCTCCCTGATCAGCTCGACCTTTTCTAAGGTTTGCTGAACTAATTCTAGCCCCAAAATTTGCCGCTCCCCTACCTCATCCCAGTACAATGAAGAACGGCACTGATGACTATACAAAGCCTCATATGGTGTCATCTTAATACTGTCCTGATAAATGTTATTATATGAAAACTCAACAAGTGGTAGATACCGAATCCAACAATCCCCAAAGTCCAGCACACACGCCCGTAGCTTATCCTCTAAAATCTGAATGGTCCTCTCACACTGCCCTTCTGTCTGTGGGTGAAATGCAATACTGAATGTGAGTTGAGATCCCAAGGTGTCTTGCAAACTCTTCCAGAACTGAGAAGTGAATCGTGGATCTTGATCTGAAATAATGGAAACTAGGATGCCATGAAGTCATACAATCTCTTGGACATAAAGCTCTGCCAGCCTATTCGTAGAGTAACTGACTCTGATCCAAAATAACCCAGATAGCATTCTACTCATGCATTACCGAAGGCAACCCTAATACAAAGTCCATCGAGACATACTCCCACTTCCACTTAGGAATATAAGGTGGTTGTAGTGGTCCCATTGGACTTTGGTGCTTTGCTTTTACCTGGTGACATGTCAGACATTGTTCCACAAATTTGGCAATCTCCCTCTTTATGTTACTCCACCAGAAGGATTCTCGCAAATATCTATACATCTTCGTACTTCCAAGATGAATAGTGTAAAGAAAGCGATGAGCCTCCTCCATAATTGTCTTTTTAATCCCTACATCGTTAGGCACACACAATCTGGTGTGAAATCTAAGAACTTCATCTTCTAAAACATTGAAGTCTAGTTGTTGCTCACTCAATACTTTCCCCATAATTTATCTTAGCTCTGCATCTTTTGTCTGAGCGGTTTTAATTTTCTCTTGTAAGGTTGGCTGAATAATCAGACTGGCCATGATTGCCTATGGACCCTCATCCACTAACTCTACACCCAACCTCTCCAAGTCCATTCTAACCTGATGTTGGGTCACAACCACTGAAACTGACGCACCTATTAACTTCCGACTCAAAGCATCAACTATCACATTTGCCTTTCCTGGGTGGTAACTAATGGTACAATCATAGTCCTTAATAAACTCAAGCCATCTCCTCTACCTCATATTCAATTCTTCTTGGGTGAAAAAGTATTTACGACTCTTGTGATAAAGATCTCGCACTTTTCACCATATAGGTAGTGCCTCATAATCTTTAACGCATACACTACTGCTGCCAGCTCTAAGTCATGCGTCGGATAATTCTTCTTGTACTTTTTGAGTTAGCGAGAAGCGTATGTGATAACCTTTCCCTATTTCATCAAGACACACCCGAGTCATTTCTGGGATGCATCACTGTAAATCACAAAACCACCATCCCCTGATGGAATGGTCAACACTGGGGCAGTGACTAGTCGTTGCTTCAATTTCTAAAAACTCTGCTCACACTCCCCCAGTCCACTCAAACTTACTATTCTTCCTCGTAAGCTGCATCAGAGGATCCAAAAGCCTGAAGAAACCCTTGACAAACTGGTGATAGTAACCTACCAGGCCCAAGAAACTTCTAATCTCATGCACGTCCTTCAGTCTCGCCTAATCAACTATTGCCACTATTTTTCTCGGGTCCACTGAAGTTCCTTCCCTAGACACTACATGTCCCAAAAATGCTACTTTTCATATCTTAAATTTAGAAAATAACCTCTTGTCTCTAAGTACCTAAAGAACCAGCCTCCAATGAGCTTCATGCTCTGCAAGACTCCTTGAATAAACCAGGATGTCATCGATAAACACCACCATGAATTGATCTAAGTACTCGTGGAACACCCTGTTCATTAGGTCCATAAATGCTACAGACGCATTCATCAAGCCGAACGACATAACCAAAAATTCATAATGGCCATATTGTGTTTCGAAAGCTGTCTTCGATACATCCTATGATTTCACCTTCAACTGATGATGTCCAGATCGCAGATTGATCTTAGAGAAAACTTGAGTGCCCTTCAACTGGTCAAACAGGTCTTTAATATGAGGTAACGGGTGTTTATTTTTCACTATCATCTTATTAATTTCTCGGTAATCGAAGAACATCTTCATCGACCCATCCTTCTTCTTCACGAATAACATCGGTGCTCCCCAGGGTGATATGCTCGGTCTGATAAAACCCTTGTCTAGAAGTTCCTGTAGCGGCTCTTTTAGCTCCTTTAGTTCAGCCGGAGCCATTCGATATAGAGCCTTGGAAATTGGCATCATCTATGGAGTTAAGTCAATGGCAAACTCCACCTCACGATCCAGAGGCAATCTCAGTAAGTCCTTAGGAAACACATCTGAGAACTCCCTTATCACTGGGATATCCTCCGACTTCAATCCTTCCTTTAGTGCTTCTTTCACACATGCCAAGTACCCCTGGCAACCCTCCAGAAGTAACCTTCTTGCTAGCATCTCTGAAAGGATATGTGGTGCAGAGCGCACACACGACCCGACGAATTTGAATTCTTGCTCCCATGGAGGTTTGAGCCCCACTTCCTTCCTATGGTAGTCTATACTCGCATAGCTGGATGCTAGCCAATCCATCCCCATAATAATGTCGAATCCATGCATATCAAAGATGATTAGACTAGCAGGTATCTTGATTACCTTGTTACACACCACACTGACCCTATCAATGTGATTATAGCTAACTTGCACCTAATAGTTGTGTTTCTACCCTGCACATTTGAATAAATCTTTGAGACACAAAAGAGTTCATCGCACCTAAATCAAATAGCACAAAAGCTTTATTTAAAAGCATATAAATGTTACCTGTAACCACATCTCTTGCATGCTCGACGTCACCCGGAGTCATAGAATACACCCGCGCCTAGGCGATGCCCCTCTGGTGACCACCTCGAGTTGCTTGGTTACCTCCCCCATACTGATGCTATGGAGGTGCATAATTCAATGTTGTGCGACAGTCCTGCGCTTGATGTCCTGCCCCACTGCACTAGTAACAGCCAGCTGATCTAGCCCTACACTCGCCCCAATGCCTCTTATGGCATTTGGTATAGGTAGAATGCTAAGAATTCCCCTCAGGGGCTCAATATCCTATCTCCTGTCGCTGGCCCGTAAAATTACCAGGAAGCCTCCATGAACTCTAGCTAGTTCTAGACTGAAACCCCTGAGTCAAGGGCCTCTTTTTCTGGTTTACTGCTCTCTCTCCCCCTCCTGAATTCTGGCCTCGACTACCATGACCCTATCCACCAACTTAGAGAAACTTTGAGTCAATAACGCCACCACCTGTGTGTGTACACCCTGCCTTAGACCTCTCTCAAACATCTGAGCCTTCTTTGGCTTATCTGGGACTATGTGCGGAGCGAAATGGGATAGCTCCAAAAACCTGGCTGCATATTGCTGCACAGTCATGGGTCCCTGGGTCAGATGCAGGAATTCCTCTGCTTTCGCCTCTCGGGTGGCAATGGGAAAGTATCTATTGAAGAAAACCTCCTTAAAATGGCTCCTAGTAATAGATACATGTCTTGGGCACTATTCTTCCACCAACTTTGCCTATCCCCACTACCTCTTTGGTTCCCCCACCAATTTAAAGGTGTCAAATTACACCTTTTGTTCCTCTATGCACTCCAGCACACCCAACAACTCTTCTATCTCCTGAACCCAATCTTCAGCTCCAATTGGGTTCGCTCCTCTTGAAAACACAAATGGACTATCTCAGGTAAACTGCTAGAATGTGCAACCCCTATCAACCGATAGCTAAACCTTCTCTTTAGAGTCTCTTCGGTCCTCCTTCCTAGCCTACCGCTCTATACTTTGTAGCACTTCTGAGGCATCAACATCATCCCTACTAGAGGTATCTACGTGATTATCCCCTCCAACTAAAATTTCCTTTCCCCTAGGATCCATCTTGAAGTTAGAATAGAATCCGACGTAGAAATTCAACATTTATCATGGTTGATGCAATAATGGAATGAAGAAATAATATAACATTTGAGTTTGCAGTTAAAGGGATCATTTACACAATTCTGCTACAGAACCATCAAAGTACTAGCCTGTATCCATAACACTAACACTACGCGCCTATTCAACTGACCTAATGTTCCCACTTACATTTCCAAGTTCCAGTCTCTCAACCTAGAAACAAAACCATCGATGGATTTACCATGTTTTCCTAAAATCGTCATTTATGGAAAAACATAGAAAATATCAATGAATCTCTGCCTCTAAGCTTCTAGACTAAGACTCGCTTAACTTACCCACTCTTATCCTATCTTAACCTATACTCCGGTAATTATCAACTATCAAAGTCTACAAAACCTAGCAAAGCTAGGCTTTGATACCACCTATAAGGCCTTGACTTGCCACGTGGTGCCTGGGGTGCTACTTTAGTAACGTCCGTGTACCTGATACCACAATCATCATATAGTAGCAGCAGAAATAAACAAAACATTCTCCAAAACATATTACATGAGTTCTAAACTACTAATATACATAGAAATCTCCATAATATCCATATGACAAACCATAATATAATACAAAACCCAACTCAGTCCATACAACTATATTACATACTTAGGAGCTTCAAACCCAACTTAAATACAGTAGAGTTTTGACTAACACTCACAAACACTAACTCGCTATCACCCCGCCCCGAAGTTCACTAAACTCGACCTCGAGATGGTCCTGAAAAGATAATTTGTATATTAGGGTGAGACACTTCTCAGTAAGGAAGATTAAGTTAACATCAATGTGTGGTCAGCTTGCATTTAGTGTTTACAGAAAACATTTATCCTCCATATAACCAAAAATAGCTATTCTACATTGTACTCACTTTACAAAGTTGAAAATACTCATCTCGTTTCCATAGTATAGGCAGTTCAGTAAATAAATAACATCATTTACATAAATCTACATATATGCATAAAAGACACTCCCTGGGACTAAACACAATTTACTTCCCCCATGGTACGGGTTGTGCGGCCCGAAGGCTAGACTTAGCCCTGGGGGATCAACCAAACTAAGTCAAATCATACGTCTGCTAATACACCAGAAGGCATTTGTAATCCAGTTGCAGGTCTGATTGCCTTACCATTTCTTGGTCTGGACTTCCAAGGAAAGTACCACCTCTCCGTAGGCTAATCAGTTGAGATCACCCTACATTTCTATCCAAAATAGTGTGAAGGCACATGGATAAATACTGAATCTCTAGCAATGGTACTGTGCTCATAACACAATTGGTCCTCTGGGTTCCTAAAACATATCATGCAATTTAAATAATAAAAACTGTATTTCAAAATCATTTCATATAAAACCTATCATATTATAAAACCTAGCCCCCAGCCATCATATACAACTCAGCTCACAGCTACTAAACAAAATCTTGGCCCCGATCGTCTTATACATCTCGGCTTGCAACCGCTAATTGAAATCCCTGCATCTAGACATCATATAAAACTCGGCTCACAACCGCTATATCAAATCCTTGTATTTCACAAAAGTTCCAGTATTTTCACAACCATACAAAAGTTTGATTATACAATAATCCTCAAATATTATTATTCACCTACCACACAATTTCAGTATTTTAAACATAGCCTGTAGGCAACCAAGAAACACAGTGTATTTAGTTTATAACGTCAAACCAACTTTCCACCATTCATTTTTAATCAAAATACCTATCATATATCCTAGGTTTGAAAAGTCCATTTTGAACGGTTGGTTTTCGTAATAACAACTTAAAACATAAATATACAGATATAGCAGTTTAATCGGTTCAACTTTAGAAAAAATCCTGACTTAACTTAATCCCCTTACCTGTTTACTAAGAGAGTTCCTACAACACTCCTATAGCCCACCCTACGATGATACGGAGCCTAAAATCTTGAAAACACATTTCCCTAGTTTAATCAACTCAAATCCTAGATTAGCAACCATTAAACATCCTCAGGCCCATACATCCCATTTAACTAGTTATATGCTAGACAGACAGCCCATTTCTAACCTTACCTCAACTTTGGAGTGATGCATGGAAAGACCCCATTAAAAAATCCACTAATCTAGAGTTGCAGAGAAATGCCCTAAGATCCTCGTGGTAACTTTCGATCATCGATTCGGTGATGTACGACAAGAAATTGTAGAGAGAGAAGGGATGGGTGTGGATTAGAGAGAGAGAGAGAGAGAGGGAGAGAAAGAGAGAGAAAATATCTGATTTCTTAATGAAGAAGTAACTTAAAAATCAATTCATTGGTCGTTGACTTGGCCAACCTTGTCGACGAAATGGAGCCTTCATCAACGAGTTGCAAAAGGACATTCGTCGACGAAAGAGAGGGTCGTCGACAAATCTTAAGCCTGAAATTCCTCTTGGTATTTCTTCGTCAACGACACCTGAACTTCGTCAACGAACCACAAAAGAGCGTTCGTCGATGACATTCAGGGATTCATCAACGAATTGCTACTTGCCTTTGAATATTTTCCATTTTTCCTTTTTCTTTATTTATTTCCTTATTTTTTAGGTTCGAGTTTCTACACTTCAGGCACTAATTTTGCTCCCTCTAATGCAGGGAATATTGCTTCATAAAAATGACAATCTTAAATCACCTATTAAAGGTTTATGATATCTAATAATATAGGGGGAATCAAAACCAACATAGACACCAAGCTTACGTTAAGGACCCATTTTAGTTCTTTAAGGAGGGGCAATAAAAACATATACTGCACAACCAAAAGTTCTTAAATAAGAAATATCAAGTTGTTGCTCAAAAACTAATTGCATGGGTAAAAGTTTATTATAAGTAGTATGTCTTATAAGAACTAAACATGCAACATGAAGAATAGCAAATCCCCAGACAAATAAAGGCAATTTTGTTCTTACAATCATAGGTCTAGCATTGTGTTGAAGTCTCTTAATAAAAGATTTAGCTAAACTGTTGCTATTTTGAGTCTAATCCCTGTTTTGATGCTGACAAAGCACATGTTACTTATGTGTGTTTTTAAGTTCTTGAACAAGTTTACTATTCAACGCACACATAAGGCAAAGGGGAAATGGAAACCAGAAGACTTAACTCACATCATACTAGTGAATTCCACGAGGAGAAGAGCAAAAAGAAGAAGACATGCTTTGAATTGTATTGCATTTAATTTTTTATTATTTGGTCTATAATAATGCATACATCTTGCATGATATGACTTGAATGCTCAGATGACCATAGATTGACCTTAGGGATTTCGGTTAACCAACATTGGATTTTTGGGGTTAATTCTCAAAAAGACCATAGATTGATTATTAGAATCCCTCAAGCAATTAGGTTAATAGCTCACATTAATAGGGATATAACTTAGGTCTTTATTTGGGACAAATTCGGTTTAGGGACAAATTCAGTCGACCGAACCTAGGCAGTGTAAAATGCCTCAGTCGACTGAACTGGGTGGAAATCAACATTTTAACTTCGCTCAGTCGACCGAATGTTTTTCAACGTATCTTCCACAGTCGACTGAACTGACTTGTGTCTGACACCCAACTACTCAGTCGACTGAAATTCTAGTTAATTTATGATTCAGTTGACTGAATCATATGAATAGCAAACTAAATTTCAAATATAGTCGACCGAACCTCGAATGTTTTCAAAATCGCCTTAATTCAGCCGACTAGATCTGTAGTTTAAAAGTGTCTTGTTTGACCGTACTTATCAATATAGTTGACCGAACTTAAAATACAGTCGACCGAACCTCTAGGGTTGGAAATTTTTTAAAAGGATAAAACGTCATTAATTTTTAATTAAATTTTTCCCAAATACTAAGCGTGTCCCCAACGGTAATAATTTTCATAAAATCTATAAATACCCTCTCATAACTCCAGATTAGCAACTTTGATTAACTCCAAATTCTCTCTAAATCCTTTGTTAATCAAAGTTCCCCCAAACCAATTTTTATTGATAAAATCATTTCTTTGGGACATATTTTTATCAAATCTCTTCCACTCTTTCCATTTATTTATTTCAAAATTTATTTTGAATGAGAGCATATTTATTTTGGGCATTCATTTTATATTCATTTACATTTACTCTCATTTGCATCTTCATTTATTAAAATCATTTTTTAAAGTAGCCTTAAGATTTCTTCCGGTTAATTTTCTTGATAAACATTTTTGGAAGAAATCCTTTATTGCACAAATATTTTTCTTGAGCTTAAACTTCAAATTCTCCAAACATTTTTATTAGCAAAAATCTTTGTTGGTGAACATAATAATTATTTTGATATTTTCATATGTTTTATTTGTGCATTAATTATTTAGATAAGCACCCTTTACTCTGCTGAGCATAATGCATATCATATTAGAGTGCATGTATTTAGATCTTAAACGTTGTACATCTCTGCTTATATTTAGAAGCATTTTATCATGTACAAAAATGTTTTTATTGTACTGGTTGGGTTCATCACATTAATTGAACTAGTGAGTCTCAGCCCCAAAAGTGATACCGGTTGGGTTCAACCCAGAATATGAACTGAGGAGTCTTAGCCCTATAAGTGAGACAAGTTGGGCTCAGCCTTGTAATTGAGCTGGGGTTTACCTCGCCCTGTAAGGAGAGGTTGTAATGGCTTCTGATCTGCCCATTTAAGTGAGCAGGTTTAGTAGAATCCTTGGGGGGGTATGCCCAAGGCAGGGACGTAGGTTAGTTTGGCCAAACCTTGATAAAAAATATCGTGTGTCGCTCTCTCTTTATTTCATTTAATTTATGCACATTAAATTCAGCATGCGTGTGCATTCATTTATGATTATAACAAATTGCATGCACACATTATTTTAAATGAGATACATGTGTATGCCTGCACATATTGCTTATTTAGTTTTTACATACATGACTATAATTAAAATGGGATATGAGAGGTGATGAATTGGTGTAATTGTTTAAATTAACGAAAAAGTTTTTAAATGACCAATTTACCCCCCCCCCCCCTCCCCTCTTAGGATGACACCAATTCCAACATAAACTATTTTGTGTATAGGTATGAGCAATGATATGTTCAACATTTGTTCCAAGTGACATGCAATTGTTATCAAAAGTTTAGGATGTAAATTCACCGGCATTATCCAAACGAATTGATTTAATTGGATAATCAGGAAAATAAGCTCATAATCTAATAAGTGGAGAAAGAAGTCTAGCAAATGCAATATTACAAGTAGTAACTAGGGAAACATGTGACCATCTAGTAGATGCATCAATTAAGACCATGACATATCTAAATGGTCCAGATGGTGGATGTATTGGTCCACATATATCACCATGAATTCTCTTTAAGAAAATAGGAGATGCAAGACTTACCTTTAAAATGGATTATTTGACAATTAATTTCCCTTGAGAGCAAGTAGTACACATGAAATCACTTGATAAAAGAACCTTTTGGCTCTTTAGTGGATGACGATGCGATTTCTCTGTTGACTTTTTGAGTCTTATCCTGTTTTGATAATGACAAATCACAACATCTCATTTGTGCGCTAAGTGTATAAACAAATTTATGTTTCTGTAAGCACAAACGACCGATGCTAAATGGAAGCCATGAAGCACTTAAATGCGCATATCATTTGGCACAAATCCATGGATATCTAAAAAGCAAAGCTTGAAAACTGTTATTTTTTAGTTGTATTGTATTTAGGGTTCAATTGTGCATGCATTTCATTTGATTTAAATTGACACTTTACTTGACCTTAGATTGACCCTAGGAACTCAAGATTTTCATGAAAACCTTTTATTTACAAACTTAAACAATTACCAAAAGGTTTGAAATGTTTTTGGAGTAAAAACAAGGCTTATAACTCAATTTTATAAAGGGGTCAATCAACCGGATGATTCAGCCCAGTTGACCGAATAGAAGACTTGGCCAAAACTCATTTTTATAAAGGGCTCAATTGATCGGATCATAAGCCTATTCAACCGGTCTTCATATAAAGATGATCCAGTAGACCGAATCATCAGCTTGACAGAATGAACCACACTAAAAGGGAAATCGCCCTTTGGCCAATCAAACGAACCTTGGATTTGTCGACCGGATCCCTTGGTTTGAAGCCTTTTTGAGCTCCAAATGGTCATAAAATTCAAAAAAAATTATTATAATACCCAACGTTCATATAATGACCATATTTTGAATTTGGCTATAAAAATACCTTGTCCAATCACTTAGAGAAGGTTAGCAAATCATTTTGAAATTATAATTGATTATTCTTTGATTCTTGCTTATATTTCAAACTCATTTTGAAGATTAAATTCATATTTCTCTGACCTTCATTTTGAAAACTCTTTTGGAGAAAATTTTTTGGGTTATTCAGGAAAGCTTTGAGCATATATTCACTCATATATACTTGCTTCAAAGGCTTCTTATTTTTGATATTTCAAAGGTCAATCTTGAGAAAATCATTTTCCATACTCTCATTTACTTGCAAAATATTTTTGAGAGAAATACCACTACTCTACTAAGCTTCATATTTCAAATCATTAGAGAGTTCATTTAGAAAGGTTTTCATTGTACAAGTTAGCTCTTGAAGGAGTATTTCATTGTACGCAAAACTTATTTTCAAATCATCTCTTTGCGGTTCGGGTTGAAAATCATGCCAAGTGAGGGTATATCACTTGGAGAGGTATCTGCACCTAGAAGGAGGGATTACGGTGTGAACCGTACCAAGTGAGAGGATATCACTCGAAGAGGTGTCTCCGCCTATAAGGAGGGATTAGGGTGTGTGTCATACCGAGCGAGGAGATATCGCTTGGAAAGGCTTCTTTGCCTGTAAGGAGGGATTGTAATGGTGGCTCCACCTAGTTTAAAGGAATGTTATAATGGAAATCCTCTGTGGTTTCCTTGAGGCAAGGACGTAGGAGGGTATAGCCAAACCTTGTAAATCTCGGTGTCATTCTCTCTAAACCCTACACTCTTTATATTTTCGAATGTGTATGATTGTATATATATTATTGTGATTGATTTACATACATGCCTTTAATTTTGATTGGGATATTATTGGTGAATTGGTAAAATAATTAGCCAAAGTTTTTAAAAATCCAATTCATCCCCTTTTTGGGATTACACCATTCCTCACATTCTCAATGATTCTTCGCGTCATTACATCTCCAGGATGTACAAGACGATCATGACAAAGTGTAAATAACTTTAGGTCATTGCACTTCTGGTGCAAGACATTATATGATTCAACTGCTTTAATCTTTGCATAATAAAATCCAAAAGATAAAGTTGGAAGTTTTTCTAAAATTTGTTTCTTCCTAGAAACAATAAAAGTATTATAAAGAAATTCTTTACTACCTTCATTTGTAGTTTCAATGTGATATACAGTCTTAAATCTTTAAAGTTTAACAAATTTCTTTTGGATCTACTGGATTATAAAGTTTCATCAATTTGTAATAAAATATCATTATGCAACTTTATATTAGTTCTTCCGGAGCCTTCAATCAAATTTGTAGAACCAGATATTGTATTAAGATTTGTTGAAGATATATTCAAGTAATGGAAATATTTCTTATCTCGAAAAATTGTGTGTGTTGTAGCACTGTCAATTAAACAAACTTCTTCCAAAGACATCTTAGAATCAATCAATGGTTTAAGGCAATTAGCACTACAACACATAATTTAAAAACCCATTATTATTTATTTATTGAAATTCGAATACAATATTACTTACTTTATATCTTAAAATATTACATCATTATTATCGTCTTGATTTACAAGGAGATTAGCAATATCAAGATAAACAGAGATGGTCCAGCATCAAGGTTTATTGGAATAACATTATCAGCAAAATTTGTTTCAAGTTCTTTACTCTCTTCCTTTTCTTTTATAAAGGCTTGGTATAGATCTACCAAGTGTCTGGGTGTACGACAAGCATGTGTCTAATGGTTTTTTTCCTCCACATTTGTAGCATTTATTTTCGTGATGTCTGGGTTGTTGATCCTAATCATTATCCTGTTTCTGGGGGTCATCCCTCTTTTGGGGGTCATCCTTCTTCTAGGGGATTGTAGCCACATGTTGATGCTAATGATTATTTTGACCATGACTACAACCATGCACATGACCATGTCTGTGACCTCGCCTTAGACCACAAGATGTATTCATATTCACTTTAGGGTATGGGGTTTGTCGCGACGTTCCCACGGAGCGAAAGGGGGGCCCCAGGAGCAGGCAAAATAAAAGGGTGTTTTTGATTTTTTTTTTTTTTCATGAAAGATGGAAGGGGGTGTCACCACTAACCCTTTGAAGTGTGGTTAGAACACATGATTACTACCCAATTAAGGGTAGAATCGGTTTGTGTATACCAAAGTAGGGATCGGGAGTTCGGTTATGTGAGGGGAAGGTGTTAGCACCCCCTACACGCCCGTTCTACGAACGGTACCTAATTAATTAACAACTATCCCAACTTAAATTTAATAGCCTTTTTATTTTACTCCTTTTAAACAATTTACAAAATGCACATGCAAATAAATAGATCACAAAAATATTTACATAGTATACAATATAAGTATTTCCCTCAGAACTAGGGCACGCAAAGCTTGAAAGCTCATGCCCTTTGTTTTAAACCATGGGGGAAAATATAAAGAAAATATTTTAACTAAAATAAACTCCCTGATTTTTTACAGGATTTTTCTAAGTATTAAATGACATATATTTTTTTGAAATTGCTAGGAGATTTTTGAACTCATTTAGAATGAAAAAAAGTTTACGAAAATAAATTTTCTACCTCAAAAATATTTTTCCAAATTTTCCCTGATTTTTTAGAATTTTTTTAATTTTTTCCATATTTTTCCCGAATTTTTAAACAATTAACATAATATAATACAAAAATAAATAAAGGAAAATAAAAAAAACTAAGTCAAAATATTTTTGATAATTTCCTTTTTGATTTTTTTTGAATTTTTTGTAATTTTTTTGAGTTTTTTTTTTATGAATTTATAGACATTTATAAAATAAATGAAACATTAAAAGAAAACTGGTTTGGAACCGGTTTAGGGGGTCAAACGGTCCGAGGGGAGGACCGGTCAGAGAGTCAATTACTCATGGGGAACCGATTCGAGGCAATAATCAAAGCCATGTGTCAGTGACTGAATGACGAGTCAAAAGTTACCCAGCTCAGACACGTGCACCATCATGCACGTTGCCACGAAGGGTCAATCAGACATCCCTCAGGAAGCTGCATAGTGCTGAGTGTGTGTGGATATGGAAACACCAAGCATCGATAATTGAGTGGAGGAACAGATATTGGTGCGGATTGGTGACATGGCTTAATCCGAGTCGTCCCCAAGAAAAACAGATCATGTGGTTGAGGGTTGATTGGCATGTATTCATGACGTGGAAAGTTCTTATCCATTCGCAGAAACCACGGATCGTACAGCTATCAAAGAACCACGTGTGTCTCAGAATTGTGGAGGTAGGCTCTCCATGTGTCGCACACTAACGGTAGATAGGATGCCACGCGTCATAATCCTACAATTCCAAGACCAAACATACTTAAACCTGAATTTTTCCTTTACCCTCAATTTCATTCTTCGAAACAATCTTTCTCCCTTCTCTTTTCTCTTTTTGTTCTCTATAACTTCCCAAAACCTTAACTCCACCTGCAAACCCCTATCTACTCTTTATTCTCTCTTCTCTCTCTATTCTCACTCTCTCCTCTCTATGCAATCTCACTCTCTCCACAACTTCCCGATACCCAAACCCTAATATCATTCCTCTCATTCTCTCTCTCTCACTCTCTCTCTCTCTCTCTCTCTCTCTCTCTCTCTCTCTCTCTCTCTCTCTCTCTCTCTCTGTGTGTCTCTTCTTTGTCTCATCTAAAGCCCCAGTTCTCTTCTCCATCACTGCAACTGTAGGCCTCTGCAGTCTTCTTCCTATAACAGGAACCCTAATCCCCTTTCTTCTCTTCTCTTTCTACAACTTCTCAAACCTTAGGGTTTCATATCGAAAGCTCAACCTCTTCTCTCTATAATCTATTAGCTATCCTCTCCCTCTCTCTCTCTCTGACTCTTTTAAGAATACTCTCTCTGAGATCTCCAATATTTCATGGTCAAATCTGAAAGAGACTTTGGAATCCAGGTGAAACTACAGTGAATACCCTGAGGTGTTTCAAGGGAAGAGGCTGATGTAAACCTCAGGGAGGTCCTTTTAGCTTCCGAAGACGTCTCGAAAATAAATACGCTTTTTTATTTTTATTTTTTATTTTTTATAGATTTTTTGTTTGAAGTTTGATGTGTTTGTGTGGGTTGAATGTGACGTTATTATGATTTTTGTGATCTGAAACCTGGATTTCGTGTTCGGTGATTTTTTATGTTCCTATTTTGAGTGTTGATGTTTGAATCCTTTAGGATTTTAGATTTAGGGTTTCTGGTTTGTTAGGTCAAGGTTGAAGATGAGTTAACTCATCTTAACTCAGTGGGTTGTACCAGGGTTGACTCGCACAAGTCAACCCGATGGGTTGTGTAGACTTGGGTAAGCCTGAGTGGGCTTGGACACGTGTGGGGGTTCACACATGTTGGTGATTGGACTTTTTTTAAATTAAATGGGCTTTGGGTTTTTTTCAAAATGGGCTTGAGGTGTCTTAAAATTTGGGCTTGGGTTGTTTAAAAATGAGTTTGGGCTTTGGGATTTAAAAGAAGGTTGGGGCTCGGATGGTTTTCAAAAAAGGCTTGGGCGGATTTAAAATATGGGCTGAGTTTATTTTAAAATGAGTTTGGGCTTTAGGCTTTCAAAGAAGGTTTGGCCTCAGTTTGTTTTCAAAACGAGCTTTGGGGATTTAAAATTTGGGCTAGATTGATTTTAAAATGAGCTTGGGCTTTGGGCTTTAAAAGGAGGATGGGCCTCGGATGATTTTCAAAATGGGCTTAGGTTTCTAGAAGATATTGAGCCTTAGGAGTTTCTTTATAAAATGGGTTGGGTTATTTCCAAGTGGGCCTCGGGTGGTTTAAAAAAAGATTGGGTTTCAATGGTTTGAAAAAAGTTTAGGTTCGGGTTAGAGATGTTAAATGGGTCAAGGGATTCGAACCCAAGTTCGGGTTTGGGTTAGAGATCCAGATATGATGCCTGTTAAGTCCAGGCTCAAGTTCAAATGTGAACCTGAGGCTCAGATGTGGGTACCTTCATCCATGTTAGCACACACAATGCATATAGATTGCAAAAAACAGGGAAGGAAATCTTTGATTTTACCTTTGAACTCTCTCTCCTTCGTTCTTCTTTTCCTTCCTCTTGAGTTTGTTTAGTGTTGTTGGCCTTACAAGGCTTAAAACCTTGTTATCCTTTCTTGAGGCTAAAAAAAAAGTGAAATTTAATGTATTTGTGTGAGTAATGATGTTTCAGGGCTCATATATGAGAAAGCAAAGGTCAAAGTGCTCAAGAGGATCAAATGAAGCTAAAAAGAGTCCAAGCATGGATTTAAAGATGATATATTAAACCTTGAAGAATATGAAGACATGAATGAGTTGTTGAAAGCCAAGGAATATTAAAAGATCCAAAGAAAGGCAAAGTGATAAAGCTCAAAGAATATGAAAGTTTGAAGAAAAAATTGAAGCTTGAAGAAACAAAACATGAAGACTTAAGAATAAGAAAAGTTTTAGAAGTTTTCATGTAAGTACTTTTAATGTTTAAAACATCGTTTGAAATATTTTTAAGCTCTTAGGTTAACTTAGACCTAGATACCTTTTAAAATACCTAGAAAATATTTTTAAGACTAAAAATTATTTTAAAAAGGTTAGAATCATTTTTGGAATAAAAAGCACCAAAAAGGGTTTTTCTATTTGCTGTCAGTTTTTATAGAGTCACATTAAGGTGCATTTTTCACTATCAAAACCTCATTATTTTGAAAAATGTTCAACATGAGAGTTGTAGAATTTTCTCTTATATTTCCTTTGGCACCAATAACATATAATTTGGAGTTATACATAAAAAGTTATAGCCAAAATATTGAAGTGGGGTCACTGCTAACAGAAGAACAAGACAGAATAGGCAGAGAGTTACAGCAGCAAGTTCAAACGACTGAACTTGCAACTTCAGTCAACTGAACCTGTGACATCAGATGACTGAACCCTGATTTTAGTCAACTGACCCTATATCCAGTTCTATTTTTTTTAAGGGGTTAAGAAACTTCAGTCGACTAACCTCGACACTTCAGATGACTAAACACTATTGAACGGGCAAAAAATTTAAAACTCTTGTTTTTAAAATATAGCCGTTTGAGCTCTAAACTTTTAAAAATTTTGGGAAACTCTCAAAGGAAACTTTTGCAACATGGAAACAAGTTTGAAAGCCTATAAATTCATGTTTTTTCAAATCAGAATACATCCAAGAATTGAAAAATCTGCTTGTAAAGCTGAAAGTATTCTTGTTCTTCCAAAGCTCTCTTGTTCACTCATTGAAAAATTATTTTGCTGAGAATTCTGAAGTGTTGATCCTTCTTTATCTGAGTTCCTATTGCCAATCCTCTTCTAAGAAGGATATTGGTGAATTCTACACTTGAACTTCATTGTATTTCATATTGATATTTTACATTCAAAGTATATAGTGCTAAAATTGTACTAACTTGCTCTTTGGCAAATATAAACAAATAACCATCTTGAGTTGTTATATTACCAAAGTGTTGAATACTTTATATCTTGATTTGGTTGTTTGTTGTTTAACTTGTACATGGCAAATAAATTGATTTTTTGGCTTGAAGATATTGTTTAATTGATTGGTTGTTTAATTGTGTTATTGATTTGATAAAGAAACTAAGTTTTTGATTGATTAAAGAATTAAACAAACAAGTCAAGAATTGGTTAAAAGAAATAAAGGAAGTTTAAGGTATCTCAAAAGGAATTAAAAGAAATTTTTAAAAGCCAATTCACCCCCCCCTCTTGGGAAGCTATTCCTAATTTCAAGCGTCAGTCTAGGCATCTGGTTGGGAGTCTCTGAACTTCTCCTCCTGGGTTCTGGATTCTGAATGGGAAGGCACCACTGGGTACCTCTCGGTTTCTATCTGTCTGCACCTTCTCCCTCTTTTGTTCTCTAACTTTCAACTTTGAAAAGCCTTTTCTAATGCTCTCAATTTTTTAAAGCTTTCTCTAACACTCAAATTTTGTTGAGCTTTCTCTCCTTTCTCCTTTCTAATTGCCCTCCCTTTTTCTTTCTATATTTGCAGAGCTCCTCTAATGCTCTTCTCTTCTCCCCTCAAAATTTTTCGTAGTTCTTCTATAATGCTTTCTTTTTTCTCTTTGTTCCTCTTGATTTGGTTGAGATTTCTCTCCCTTTCTACATTGTTCTCTTCCTAATTCTTCCATGCATATGCATTGTGCGAGACTCCCTATTTGTATGGAGTCTGGGTAGCTCATTTGGTGCTAAAATGGTTCCCCCCAATAGAATTCTCTTAACAACTTACCCCTGTATTCGTGTGATGGCAAGGAATATTTTAACAAACTTCATTCTCCATCATTGAGTTGGATTTTTATTTTATTTTTACTTTTCCTGAATTTCATTTGATAATTGAATTGTCATTTTCCTTTTTGTGCGCAGGAGCCTTCATAGGTGCCCTCAACTATTCCAACTAGAGACAGGATATTGGATCTTGTTGGCCTTACAAGACTTAAAACCTTGTTATCTTATTTTGATGCTAACAAACAAGTAAAATTTAATGTATTTGTGTGAGTAATGATATTTCAGGGCTCATATATGAGGAAGCAAAGGTCAAAGTGCTCAAGAGGATCCAATGAAGCTTAAAAGAGTCCAAGCATGGATTTAAAGATGATATATTAAACCTTGAAGAATATGAAGACTTGAATGAGTTGTTGAAAGCCAAGGAATATTAAAAGATCCAAAGAAAGGCAAAGTGATAGAGCTCAAAGAATATGAAAGTTTGAAGAAAAGATGGAAGCTTCAAGAAACAAAACATGAAGACTTAAGAATGAGAAAAGTTTTAAAAGTTTTCATGTAAGTACTTTTAATGTTTAAAATATTGTTTGAAATATTTTGAAGCTTTTAGGTTAACTTAGAAGTAGATACTTTTTAAAATACCTGGAAAATATTTTTAAGACTAAAAAGTATTTTAAAAGGGTTAGAATCATTTTTGGAATAAAAAGCACCAAAAAGGGTTTTTCTATTTGTTGTTAGTTTTTATACAGTCACATTAAGGAGCGTGTTTCACTATCCAAAACTCATTATTTTGAAAAGTGGTCAAGATGAAAGTTGTAGGATTTTCTCTTATATTTCATTTGACACCAAGAACACATAATTTGGAGTTATACATAAAAAGTTATAGCCAACATAGTGAATTGGGGTCACTACTGACAAAAGAACAAGACAGAATAGGCAGAGAGTTACAGCAGCAAGTTCAGACGACTAAAGTTCTGAACTTGCAACTTTAGTCAACTGACCTCGACACTTCAGATGACTGAACACTGTTCGGCGGACAAAAAGTTTAAAACTCTTGTTTTTAAAATATAGCCGTTTGAGCTCTAAACTTTATAAAATATTGTGAAACTCTCAAAGGAAACTTTTGCAATAAGGAAACAAGTTTGAAACCCTAAAAATACATGGTTTTTTAAATCAAAACACAATCAAGAGTTGAAAATTCTGCTTGTAAAGCTGAAAGTATTCTTGTTCTTCCAAAGCTCTCTTGTTCACTCATTGAAAAATTATTTTACTAAGAATTCTAAAGTGCTGATCCTTCTTTCTCTAAGTTCCTACTGTTAATCCTCTTCTAAAAAGGATATTGGTGAATTCTATACTTGAGCTTCATTGTATTTCATATTGATATTTTACATTCAAAGTATATAGTGCTGAAATTATACTAACTTGCTCTTTGAAAGAGTATACTTGTACGTAGATTATATCGTGTATTTCTTGTAGTTCTTTGACGTTCCAAGGGCTGTTTTGGATCATTGGCTAAGCAAGGAAATATTTCTTAGAGAGGTGGGCTCTAGCCTATGTAAGGAGTAACCGAATGAGGGAATATCGTTTGGAGAAGGCGGGCTCTAGCCTTAACCAAGGAGTGTTGTAATCGGTATTGTTCCACCCGTCAACGGAACTGAACTAGTGAATCCTTTGGTGGTTTGCCAAAGGCGAGGACGTAGAATGGGTATAAGCCGAATTCGTAAAAATCTCCATCTCATTCTCTCTTTCCCTTACTCTTTATTTTCAGCATATTTAAATTGCGTGGATGGTTTATATTTGAAAATAATATAAATTACATATATTTGGAAATCAAACAAACTTAAGGTTTAATTTTGATTTGGGTTTTGGAAACCGAAAGGGAGTACGTTGGTTACACCATATCTTGCGAAAACCTTACGGGAGTACGTTACTTGGTTAACATCCCAAAGATAGATTTACCAAGAGTTTATTTGAGTTCTAAATATATGGAAAGAGTGATTTGATTCATCTATACAGGGCTTTACATGAACCAGCATAAATTCTCATTCACTACAGGGCTTGGTTTAAATTTGGAAAATATAGACAAACAACCATTTTGAGTTGTTATATTACCAAAGTGTTGAATATCTTATATCTTGGTGTGGTTGTTTGTTGTTTTACTTGTACTTGGCAAGTAAATTGATTGTTTGACTTGAAGATATTGTTTAATTAATTGGTTGTTTGATTGTGTTATTGATTGGATAAAAGAACTATGTTCTTGATTGATTAAAGAATTAAACAAATAAATCAAGAATTGGTTAAAAGAAATAAAGGAAGTTTAAGGTATCTCAAAAGGAATTAAAAGAAATTTTTAAAAGCCAATTCACCCTCCCCTCTTGGGAAGCTATTCCTAATTTCAATTGGTATCAAAGCGGGGTTATAGCAACTCTTAAACTAGAAGCTATAAAAAGATCGTAATGACTAACTTAGGTGTAGCTCCCTTTGGAGAAGGACAATCTTCAATTAGGCCACCAATCTTTTGTGGACAAAACTATACATTTTGGAAAAATAGAATGCAAATATATCTTCGAACTATGAATTGGAAAGCATGGGAAGTTGTCATGGAAGGTAACCAAATTCCCACTAAGATAGTTGATGGAAAACAAGTTCCCAAAGAGAAAAATGATATGACCGACCTAGACTATAAGATACTACAAGTTAATGCTAGTGCTATGAATGCATTATATTGTGCTTTAGATGCTAATGAATTTAATTGAGTAATGGCTTGTAAATCAGCTAAGGAAATATGGGATAACCTAGAAGTTACTTATGAAGGAACAACGGATGTTAGGGATAATAGGGTTGATATGTCAGAAGTGAGTATGAAGCCTTTAAGATGAATCTGGATGAATCAATTACAAATATGTTTACTAGGTTCACTCATATAATAAATTCTCTAAATGCCTTAGGAAAAACTTACACTACTTATGAGATGATAAGAAAAATTCTAAGAGGTCTTCCCTCTATATGGGAACCAAAGGCTACTGCTATCACAGAAGGTAGAAATCTGAAAAATACATCCTTAGATGAGCTGATAGGTTCTCTCCTTACATATGAAATGGCAATGAATGAAAAGAGTGGGAAAACCAAAGCCCAAGAAAAGATAGCCTTTAAAGCCTTAAAAAAAAACTCAAGTAGTGAAATGGATGAAGATGAAGAAGCCTTCATATCTAAAAAGCTAGCAAGGATACTAAGAAGGAGAAACAAATTTAAAAGAAGAAATCAAGACTCTGAATAAGAAGAAGAAGAAGAAGAAGAAGAAGAAGAAGATAGCAAAAAGCAATCAAGGAATAAAACATCTAAATGCTATAATTGCAATAAAGCTGGGCATTTAAAACCGGAATGTCCACTATTAAAGAAAGAGTCTAAAAAGAAAAACAAGAAGGTCATGAAAGCCACTACTTGGGATAGTACAAGTAGTTCGGAGAATGAAATAAGTGACCAAGAGGTTGCTTACGCGTGCTTTATCACATGGGATAATGAGGAAAACTCCTCAACTAAATCTTCAAATAACTCTTGTAGTGATGAATCAAGTGATGAGGGTATGCCATCTTATGATGAACTTCAAAATGATCTATTCAAAGTACATAAGATGCTGATGAAAGAAAATAAACAAAACACCTCATTGAAGAATAAGAATGAAAGTTTAATGAAAGAGTTAGCATTCATAAAGAATGTTGAAAGAGATAAAGTCTCAAAACTCAAGCAATTAGAACATGAGTATGAATCAGCAATGAAAGAAATAGAATTAAAAAATCTTGCTGAAAAAGAAAATAACTTAAAAATTGAGAAACTAGAAAGCAAGAATAACCAAATGATAGAAGACCTTCGATCCTTATCCTCTACAGTTTATAAGAAAGATGTGTATATTTTTGGATTAGAGGATAGAATATGAAAATTATCTCTAGAGTTAAAGAAATTACAAAAGAAGGTTGATAACAAGAAAGAGATAGAAAATCTTAAGAGTCAAATTGAAGATAAAGATAAGATCATTCATAACTTCACAAAAGAAAAGGAAAACTTTGATAAGATGATTGGTTTACAAAGAATGTCTTTAAATAAAGAAGGCATTGGTTTCAATGGAATTGAAAATAAAAAGAAAAAGAATTCTTACATGGGATATTTCTCGAAAGAATCCAAAGACTATACTTGCATATCTTCTAATGCCTACACAAACACCATATGCTATCAATGCAAGAAAAAGGGGCATATAAAGTTTGAATGTCCATTTAAAAGGAAAGGTGTTAAAAAAAAACAAGTATGGAAGATAAAAGAATCCTCCTTTGAAAAATCCTCTGGACCCAAGAAAATATGGGTACCAAAAATGAAATAATGACTTCACACATATATAAAATAGAAAATGGCATTGTTAGCCAAAATCATAGGATGATTATTTTTTTACAAGGCTTAACTTAAGAAAATATCAAATCTAAGCTTATTATATAAGCGCCTTGATGCTATATGTTACATGCTTACATGTTTATATGATAAACTCCCTACTTATGTTATGTGCTGATATGCTATATACTACATGAGTATGACTTGACTTATATTGATAATTTATGGCTCATCATATTGTAAACTTGAGCATGATTATAAAGCTAAATCTTGATATAAGAAGAATAGAGTTTGAGCATGAGATTATTGAGCATGAGCATAAATCTTGATATAAAATTAATTTTCGACTATGCATGCTAATAATGAATCAAGTGGATAAATTTGTCTTGTGTTGCTCTTTATGTTGGTATCCATGAGCTATGAATGACATTTTTGATATCCATGAACTATACATTATGTGATATTAAGCTTTGGTATCTATAAAGTATTTTTGGTATCACATGTTAAAATTTTCAATAGATATCAAATCTAAAAGCTCACTTGGTATCACAAAGTCAAATTATTTATGAGCATGATGTGAGATTGTTAATCTTAGCATGATATTGGTATTTGATGAGTGTGTTCATGAGAAAATACAGGATATGAATCAATAGATGAAGCATGAATAATAAACTTAAAAGCATAATTGGTATCAAATCTAAATGTATAGAATTCAGGGGGAGTGTCATAAATCAATTGACATCATGAATTAAATTTTAAATTTTAAATTTTAAATTGGTATCATAAAAACCATCAAATTAATATCAATTGGTATCTTGAATAAATGTTGTGAGCTACACACTACCTATGTTATATTGAAAAACAATAACTTGAGTGTGTACATATGTTTGGAATATATGGTTATTAATATGCTTAAAACGATTTGTATTTGAATTTAAATCATTTCTTTTCTTTTTAATTGATGTCAAAAGGAGGAGAAGTTGTGAAGCAAAAATTGAGCATAATTGAGCATGAACATTATATCTATTCAAAAGAAGTATTTAAGTATTGATGAGCATGATTAATGAAATTAATATTGATTTTATTAAGAAGAAGCTTATTGAAATTGGGAGCCTTTTTAAGGCTTACTCACATTTTTGCTACTTGTTTGTCATCATCAAAAAGGGGAAGATTATTGGTCTTACAAGACTTAAAACCTGAAATTAAAAGAGTCCAAGCATGGATTTAAAGATGATATATTAAACCTTGAAGAATATGAAGACATGAATGAGTTGTTGAAAGCCAAGGAATATTAAAAGATCCAAAGAAAGGTAAAGTGATAAAGTTCAAAGAATATGAAAGCTTGAAGAAAAGATGGAAGCTTGAAGAAACAAAACATGAAGACTTAAGAATGAGAAAAGTTTTAAAAGTTTTCATGTAAGTACTTTTAATGTTTAAAATATTGTTTGAAATATTTTGAAGCTCTTAGGTTAACTTAGAAGTAGATACTTTTTAAAATACCTGGAAAATATTTTTAAGACTAAAAATTATTTTGAAAGGGTTAGAATCATTTTTGAAATAAAAGGCACCAAAAAGGGTTTTTCTATTTGCTGTAAGCTTTTATACAGTCACATTAAGGTGCATTTTTCACTATCAAAACCTCATTCTTTTGAAAAGTAGTCAACACTAAAGTTGTAGGATTTTCTCTTAGCTTTCATTTGAAACCAAGAACATATAATTTTAAGTTATACATCAAAAGTTATAGTCAAAACATTGAAGTGGGGTCACTGCTGACAAAAGAACAAGACAGAATAGGCAGAGAGTTACAGCAGCAAGTTCAGACTACTGAACTTGCAACTTCAGTCGACTGAACCTATGACATCAAATGACTGAACCTGATTTCAGTCAACTGACCTTGTATCCAGTTCTATTTTTTTAAGGGGTTAAGAAACTTCAGTTGACTGACCTCGACACTTCAGATGACTGAACACTGTTCAACGGGCAAAAATTTTAAAACTCTTGTTTTTAAAATATAGCCGTTTGAGTTCTAAACTTTCTAAAATTTTGGGAAACTCTCAAAGGAAACTTTTGCAACATGGAAACAAGTTTGAAAGCCTATAAATACATGGTTTTGAAAATCTAAACATATCCAAGAATCGAAAAATCTACTTGTAAAGCTGAAAGTATTCTTGTTCTTCCAAAGCTCTCTTGTTCACTCATTGAAAAATTATTTTGCTGAGAATTCTGAAGTGCTGATCCTTCTTTCTCTGAGTTCCTACTGTTAATCCTCTTCTAAGAAGGATATTGGTGAATTCTACACTTGAACTTCATTGTATTTCATATTGATATTTTACATTCAAAGTATATAGTGCTGAAATTGTACTAACTTGCTCTTTGAGAGAGTATACTTGTACACAGATTATGTCTTGTATTTCTTGAAGTTCTTTGACGTTCTAAGGGCTATTTGGATCATTGGCTAAGCAAGGAAATATTGCTTAGAGAGGCAGGCTCTAGCCTATGTAAGAAGTGACTGAACATGGGAATATCGTTTGGAGAAGGTGGGCTCTAGCCTTAACCAAGGAGGGTTTTAATCGGTATTGTTCCACCCATCAATGGAACTGAACTAGTGAATCCTTTGGTGGTTTGCCAAAGGCGAGGATGTCGGCTGGGTATAAGCCAAACCTCATAAAAATTTCCGTCTCATTCTCTCTTTCCCTTACTCTTTATTTTCAGCATATTTAAATTGTGTGGATGGTTTAAATTTGAAAATCATATAAACTACATATATTTGGAAATCAAACAAACTTAAGATTTAATTTTGATTTGGGTTGCAAAAACCGAAAGGGAGTATGTTGGTTACTCCATATCTTGCCGAAACCTTACGGGAGTACGTTACTTGGTTAACATCCCAAAGATAAATTTACCAAGAGTTTATTTGAGTTCTAAATATTTGGAAAGAGTGATTTGATTCATCTATACAGGACTTTACATCAACAAGCATAAATTCTCATTCACTACAGGGCTTGGTTCAACTTTGGCAAATATAAACAAACAACCATCTTGAGTTGTTATATTACCAAAGTGTTGAATATCTTATATCTTGGTGTGGTTGTTTGTTGTTTAACTTGTGTTTGGCAAGTAAATTGATTGTTTGACTTGAAGATATTGTTTAATTAATTGGTTGTTTAATTGTGTTATTGATTGGATAAAAGAACTAAGTTCTTGATTGATTAAAGAATTAAACAAATAAGTCAAGAATTGGTTAAAAGAAATAAAGGAAGTTTAAGGTATCTCAAAAGGAATTAAAAGAAATTTTTAAAAGCCAATTCACCCCCCCCCCTCTTGGGAAGCTATTCCTAATTTCAGATCTGCTTTGCTTTTCTGTTTCCAATTTCTTGTATATTGTTGTATTTCCTTGTATATTTTTTGTACTTCTCTGCATGTTTGATTTCCTTATAACATTTCCTTATATTTGCTCATTTTTCATGCATGTACCTTTCTATGTTCAGCATTGGTTTTTTTATTTTTTCTTTCGCATCTCCCTGTATTTTTTAGTGGTAACTTCTTGTATGTGCACATTTCATGTATTTGCAATGCCTTTTACCAACACCCCATTGAACCTCAAAACCTTGGGCACATGCCCCTCCTTTTAATAAAATATGTGACCTCATTTTAGCATTCCAAATTTTTACAAGAATCCCATTTCAATGTTTAGCCAATCATGTGCAAAATTAACTGGTAATAAAGTGTGACTTTAGTTTCCCCGAAATAATCGGACCTGAACTCAATATAAAAATAACTCGAAAAAGAAATAATGGGACTTGCTTTTTTTTCTTAAAAGGGCTAGAACTCAATTCAAAAATAAGGGAATTCTATTTTGGACGCTAAGGGGACATCAACTAACATTTAGAGGAGTTCAGTTTAAAACTAAAATTAAAATGACTCAATTTTTGAAAATACAAGACTTACTTCACAAAACCTAGCCTAATAAAAGAAATTAATTTTGAAATTAAGGGTCATCAACTAAAGTTAGAAAAACTCAGTTTAAAACTAAAATTAAAAGGGCTCAATTTTTGAAAATGCGAGACTTACTCAAAACTTGGCCTAATAAAAGAAAATTTAATTTTGAAATAAGGAACCCAATTGAAAGTAACCGGTACTTGAGTTTGAAATAAAAAGACTCAATTTTGAAAATGCATGACTTACTCAAAACCTGGCCTAATAAAAGAAAAATTAATTTTGAAATTAACGGACCAAATTGAAAGTAACTAGTACTTCAGTTTGAAATAAAAGGACTTAATTTTGAAACCTGGGACTTAAGGACTTGATTTTGAAAGAGGGCTCCATTTTGAAATAAATCGGGACTCCCTTATCAATGACCAAGACTTGATCATACTTTTCAAAAATGATCCTCCAATTTTCAGGATTTAAAATCAACTTTATTACGCCGGATTTTCTTAAAAATGGCCTGGTTAAAATTGGGGTGTCTACAGCTGCCCCTCTTTATAAGATTTGTTACTTCAATGTAGTAGTAGGAACTCTCCTACGTTATCTGTAGTAACAAGCCTGTAAAGATAAAAGACACATATTTTTACCAGGCCACACAATTGCCTAAGGCTTTCAGATCAATCGGGTGTTGTTTGCCTCTGCCAATTAGGGATGAGAAAAGAGTAACTATGTCAATATGGTAATGTTACACATTTCTCTAAGAAGTTAGTAGCTAGTGGATTCTTCTGGTTATGTTAGTGAAGGGGACCATGAAAAAGGTTAATAGGATCTGAAGAAGATGACTTGCACCAAGTGTGGGAACCCAAGTGCCAAAGTACATAATGGTGACCTACATCAGATATAAGAATTTGTGCCACAGTTCACAAGGGTGACTAGCACTGAATGTAAGAATCCAGGCCAAAGTACATCGGATGGCTTGCTTCGGATGTAAGAATCCAAGCCATAGAGGATACAAGGATCTGAGCCAAAGTAACACAAAGATGGCTTGCTTTGACCGCAAGAATCCGAACCGTGCCAGATACAAGGATTCGAGCTAAAGTAACACGAGGATGGCTTCCTTCGAATGTAAGAATCTGAGTTGTAGTGGATACAATGATCCGAGCAAAATTAACACAATGATGACTTGCACCAAATATAAGAATTTGGGCCAAAGTACATAAGGGTGACTTGCACCAGATATAAGAATCTGAACCAAAGTACACAAGGATGACTTGCACTGAATGTAAGAATCCAGGCCAAAGTTCACAAAGGTGACTTGCATCGGATATAAGAATTCGAGCCAAAGTACACAAGGGTGACTTGAATCGAATGAAAGAATCCAGGCCAAAATTCACAAGGGTTACTTGCATTAAATGTAACAATCCGAGCCAAAGTTCACAAGGGTGACTTGCACCGAATGTAACAATCCAAGCCAAAGTACACAAGGATGACTTGCACCAATTGTAAGGATCAAGGCCAAATTTCACAATGGTGACTTGCATCGGATGTAAGAATTCGAGCCAAAGTTCACAAGGGTAACTTGCACCGAATGTAAGAATCCGAGTCAAAGTACATAAGGATGACTTGCACCAAATGTAAGACTTCGGGCCAAATTTCACAATGGTGCCTTGCATCAGATGTAAGAATCCAAGCCAAAGTAACACAAAGATGTCTTGCTATGAATGTAAGAATCTGAACCATAGCAGATACAAGGATCCAAGCCAAAGTAACACAAGGATGGCTTGGTTCGAATGTAAGAATTCGAGTTGTACCGGATACAAGGATCCAGGCCAAAGTAACACAAGGATGACTTGCACCAAATGTAAGAATCCGGGCCAAAGTACATAAGGCTGACTTGCACCGGATGTAAGAATCCGAGCCAAAGTACACAAGGATGACTTGCACCAAATGTAAGAATCCAGGCCAAAGTTCACAAGGGTGACTTGCATCCAATGTAAGAATCCAAGCCAAAGTACACAAAGGTGACATGCACGGAATGCAAAAGTTCACAAGGCTGACTTGTATCGAATGTAAGAATTCGAGCCAAAGTTCATAAGGGTGACTTGCACCGAATGTAAGAATTCAGACCATGTACACAGGGATGACTTGCACAAAATGTAAGAATCCGGGCCAAAGTTCACAAGGGTGACTTGCATCGGATGTAAGAATCCGAGCCTAAGTTCACAAGGGTGACTTGCACAGAATGTAAGCATCCGGGCCAAAGTACATAGGGATGACTTGCTCCAAATGTAAGAATTTGGGTCAAAGTTCACAAGGGTGACTTGCATCAAATGTAAGAATCTGAGCCAAAGTTCACAAAGGTGACTTGCACCGAATGTAAGAATCCAGTCCAAAGTACACAAGAATGACTTGCACTAAATATAAGATTTCAGGCCAAAGTTCGCAAGGGTGACTTGCATCAGATGTAAGAATCAGAGCCAAAGTTCACAAGGGTGACTTGCACCGAATGTAAGAATCCACGCCAAAGTACATAGGGATGACTTGCACCGAATGTAAGAATTCAGGCCAAAGTTCACAAAGGTGACTTGCATCAGATGTAAGAATCCAAGCCAAAGTTCACAAGGATGACTTGCACCAAATGTAAGAATTCGGGCCAAAGTACACAGGGGTGACTTGCATCAGAGGTAAGAATCTGAGTCAGAGTACACAAGGATGACTTGCACTGAATGTAAGAATTCGGGCCAAAGTACACAGGGGTGACTTGCATTAGATGTAAGAATCTGAGCCAAAGTACACAAGGGTGACTTGCATCGGATGTAAGAATCTGAACTAAAGTACACAAGGATGACTTGCACCGAATGTAAGAACCCAGGCCAAAGTACTTGAAGATGACTACTCAAATAATTTGAGATAGTCAGGACGACTTGGAATGACTTTAGAAAAGATTATCTGAATGTTGGAGAACTATTTTGAGATTTAAATACCTATGCCCCAGTTTCTAGGGTAAATAGAACAATCTTGGGAATGAATTACTTGGTTTTGAGAGCCATTTCCCGAGTTTCAAAGTGCACACTAAAACTTGGACTAGGGCCAGTGCTTTGGGTTAGCTGCCCCAGTTTCAGAGTAGATGACTTGACTAAGGCCTGAGCTAGTTGTCCTAGGTAAATGGGTCAATTGGTTCCTAGGTCAGTTGCCCCAGCTTCAAAATAGATGAATCAAATTGAGACTAGGTCAATTGCCCTAGTATTCAGACATTAGTGAAACAGGGATTGTTTATACCAAGATGGAAATAGATATGTGAAAATTTGTACAACAAGATGAATATGACTGGCTGATGCTATATAATGTTTGTCACTACTTTGATGCAAGAATGCGAGGAAAAGTATACATGTTGCATGATGTGATGTGTATGCATTTTATTTTCTTTTCTATGCAATGCATAAAATGCACGATGATGCATGAAATTTCTTTTCCAAATGTGCTTGTAATCAATGACCTAATCTCTTATCTTGGCCATGTTTTCAAATTCCAATCCAATGTGAAGGACCCTGAATCGGTTCCTATAAAACTCAACATGAAATATGTCACAATTACATTTATTTCTTACTTATCTTGGCTATGTTTTACATTCTCTGTAAGAACCCTCTTTTTAGGAAAGTATATTGGTGATCCTAAGTGAGCCTGTTTGACTATCCGTCCTTTTTAGAGCTTTTAGAGAGTAAAAGGGGTTCTTTTTTTTAATGAATATGATTATGCCTTTATGACATCAATTTTCTAAATCAAGAGATCAATATGTACAAAATAGATGTTTTACCATGTTCAAATGCTATTTTAGAAAGGGGAAAATTTACACCAGTATCCTAGAGTCATATAACGTTCATGTTAATTTATCAAACTAAACCCTTAAATAGCTAACTTTCCCCATTTTCACAAACTGCCCCAATTTCATCGAGGGAGTCCTCTCTTCTTCTTTTCTTTTGTGCTACGAAACCAATGGAACTCTCTTGTTCAAATATTTTTCCGTGGTTTAGTCAAGTCTTGCTTATGTTTTGATTTCAAGATGGTTTTTAAGACTCGGGACGAAACGTAGGCTTAAGGATTTAGGTTTCCAGAAGAAAATGGAAACTAAGGCTCAAGAATCCCATCCCCTAAAAACGTTTTCTACCCCAGTTTGTGTTGAGACATTTGCAAGGTATTGACCAAACTTATCTATTTGAACAAGCTGCCTATGTACCTTTTCAGGATTAGTTCATTATGTAGTTCAGACTCAATATAGAGTCTAACAAACCATTTAAGAGAACAATGTGTGTGCCAATCTGAACAAGACTTTCATTTGGACTGCAATGTAAGCTAAAGGATATGGGTCATAGAAGAAAGAGGTATAATAAGGCTCAAATTTTATAAAGGGTAATAATTGGTCAAGGAACTTTCCTTTTTCCTTTTTTTTTTTTTGCATCTTCTTCTTTTATTGCACCTTTTACTTTTTTCATAAAAGAATCTTGACTCCATCTTAATTTGAACTCCTTTTGGGACGAAATATTTTTAAAACTGCCCCAGTGTGGGGTGTGACCCTTTGATGGCTAAATCAAGAATTGAATATTTCAAGCTCAAAAAGGGGCTAGCAAGGGGTTTTCTTTTCTCAATTTTTTTCTCTATTAGCAGAAAAATGGTCTGTCGTCACTTTGGTAGTTAAGTGTTGTCTCACATGATTTGTTAGACCCTTAAAACCTCAAACCCATTTAAATTTTTGGAAAATAAATTTAGAAGAAAATGGTTTAAGATTTAAGTTTAAATACTTTAACTAATGATAAATGAATGTTTGGTTCTTTTTAAGGGAAAACTAGTCGGCCAAGAGTGCTCATCTATCATTTAATCAAAACATGAGTGGCAAACAGAAAAGATTCAAGGAACAAACAGTACAGACATTTTATTGAATTCCTTTTTAGAGTTTACATGGTTTCTAAGCAATGTATTTATTTACAGCATCAAATTTGATAGGGTGCAGAAGATAGGTTCCATTCATGTCTGCCAACAAAAGGGCACCTCCTAAAAATGCCTTCTTTACCACATACAGTCCTTCGTAATTGGGAGGCCACTTGCCATGATGATCAGTATGGATTGGTAGAATCTTCGTCAATACTAAGTCTCCTTCTTGGAACTGTCGCGATTGCACCTTTTTATTGAACGCCCTCATCATTCTCCTTTTGGTACAACTACCCGTGAGCTATGAAGACCATTCTTTTATCTTTAATCAAATTCAACTGGTCATATCTTGATTGTATCCAGTCTACCTCAGTCAACTTTTCTTCCTTTATTACCCGTAAAGAGGGGATTTCAACTAATATTGGAACTACAGCCTCCATTCCATACACCAAAGAGAAAGGGGTAGCCCCTGTAGAGGTTCGAATTGTGGTTCCGTAGGCAAACAAAGCAAATTGGAGCTTGTCATGCCAATCTCTGTAAGTCTCCATCATCTTTTCCAAGATACTCTTGATGTTTTTATTAGCTACTTCAACGACTCCATTCATATGTGGTTTATAAGGGGCTAAGTTATAATGTCTAACCTTGAACTAACTGTGTAGTTTTGTCATTACTTCATTGTTCAAGTTCTTGGCATTATCCAAGATTATCCTTTTCGAGATCCCATATCTGTAGATTAACTCTCCCTTTATGAAGTGACTGATCATATTTTGAGTGACATTGGAGTATGATTCCGCTTCTACCCACTTGGTGAAATAATCGATGGCCACAAGAATGAATCGGTGCCCATTGCAGGCCTTCGAGGTTATCGGCTTAATCACATCCATGCCCCAAACTGAGAAAGGCCAAGGTGTAGATAAGATTTGGAGTTAAGCCGGTGGAACTTGTATACAATCTCCATAAATTTGAAACTTGTGGCATTTCCAAGCGTACTCTATGCAGTCTCTCTCCATGGTCATCCAATGGTATCCGCTCTTGAAGATCTTTCGAGCCAACGAGGGACCCTTGGCATGAGTACCACAAATACCTTTATGGACTTCCTACATAATTTTCCTTGCCTCTTGCACCTCTACACATCGTAGGAAAGTCATATCATGGTTTCTTTTTGTATAATACTTCCTGTAATGCCCCGACCCACCACGTGGAGCCTGGGGTGCTACTTTAGTAACCTCTATGTTACTGATACCATATTCATTATATAAAAACAGTGGAAATAATTGATACATCCTCCAAACACATTACCAGAGTTCTAGACTGCTAACATACATAGAAGACTCCAAATATTCATATTACATCCCAACCAAAAGAAAGAAAACTAACTTAATCCATACGACCATATTACATATCCAAGGACTTCAAACATAACTTTAATACATTAGAGTTCTTACAAACACTCAAAAACAGAAACTAGCTATCACCCCACCCCGGAACCTGTTAAGCTCGATCTCGAGATGGTCTTGAAAAGATTATTTGTATATTGGGGTGAGACGCTTCTCAATAAGACATATTAAGTTAATATCAGTGTGTGGCCAACATGAGTTTTAATATAAACAAAATATAGCTATTTATAAATCAACATCAACTGAGAAAACACATGCAGACTATATATTTACACATACATAAACATTTATAAGCGAGAGTTTCCGAGGATAGGGCAGATTACACTCCCATACATGTAACGCCCCTTTTCTTTGATACTATTTGTAACCTTGCCCTTTTTAATTGGGTGAGGCTACAATTGATACTTATCAGAGCACTCACCTTACTCAATAAGCCCTCGGACGAAGAGTTTTACTTTGCCATAAACATTCATGTGTTTTAATTCACATACATGTACTCACACATTTACAGTTAAAAAATATGCATTTGCTTCCTTAGTATAAACCAGTTCAATAAATAATAACACTATTTACATAAATCAACATATATGCGTAAAAGACACTCCTTGGGACTAACACACTATTTACTTCCCCCATGGTACGAGTTATATAGCCCGAAGGTTGGACTTATGCCCTAGGAGATCAACCCAGACAGAGTCAAAGTAACCATCTGCAATTGTGTTTGCAGGCATCCACAACCCAGTTGCAGGTCTGATTGCCTTACCACTTCCTAGTCTGGACCCTAAGCAAGGTATTTCACCCTTACGCTGGCCAATCGGCTAAAACCACCATACACCTCTTAGTACAGTGTGGACGCACATGGCCAAATAATAATTCCCTAGTAATGGTACCATGCTCACAATACAACTGGTCCTTAAGGTTCTTAAACCATATCATGCAATTTAAGTAATAAAAACTGTAGTATAAACTCATTTCATATAAAACCTACCATTTAATAAAACCCTACCCTTAGCCGTCAAATAAAACCCGACCCCCGGCTGTCAAATAAAACCCAACTCACAGCCGTTAAATAAAACCTGGCTCACAGCTGTTAAATAAAATCTAGTATTTTGCAAAGGCAGTTCAAGTATTTTCACTAACAATTCAGTATTTTCACAACTAGTGTAAATCCTCATTCTAGGATATATTTTCACAGCCATACAAGGATTTGGTTATACAATAAACCATATAAATTATTCACCTGTCACACGATTTTAGTATTTGAATATAATCCAGTAAACAACCAAGGAGTACCTCATAGTATACTAGTTTGTAAAGTAAAACCAAGCTTTTCACCATCCAATTATTCAAAATACCGTATCATATATCCTATATTTCTAAATTTCATTTTGAATGGTCAGTTTTCGAAATAACCTTTGAAATCACAGTATACATACATATAACACATTTTAATTGGTTCAAACTTAATAAAAACCTGAATTAACTTAATCCCCTTACCTATTCCTGAAAAATAGAAGGCTAACGTTCTAAAAATCCAAAACACTAGCTTTTCGATCTGCCACCGAAAGGAAACCGGCAAGCCGAGAAAGGAGAGGAAAGTGATTGGAGAGTGATCACGGGATCCAAGTGAGCCTACGTAAGAGAAAGAGTCATGAGAGAGTAAGAGTAGACAGAGAGAGAGTCCAAAACCTAATTTTAGATATATATATATATATATATATATATGTTTGTTATGTTTTAAAATACCTTGCTTCCTACTTAAGTAAGCTTACCCGCAAGAAAACCGTCGATTGTTTTCCCTGCACTAACAAAACTGTCGACAGTTTGGCAGTTGACCCTCCCCTATTGACTGAAATCGATGACGGATTTTCCCCAAGCTCTATAAAAGCATCGACGGTTTGGGTCTTGCCAAACCAATTTCCTTCTTCTTTCCATTCTTTTCCTTTATTTCTCTCTTCTCTATTTATTTTATTTTATTTTTTGGGTTTAGGTTTCTACACTTCCCCATCCAATAAAAATATCATAGCCAATCTTCTAATTATCTTTCGATTGTTATTGGAGGCTCCCTTGGGATACTTCTTCCGATGAATGTATGTCTTGATGTCATTAAACCATGGTTTCTTGTTGATTTATTCTATCACTACACAGTATGCCAGCTCTGGCTGCACCCTTATTCGAACTGGTTCAATCTCTATTCCCAGTTCCACTTTAAACAAAGCTGCTAGGCTGGCCAGTGCATTAGGAATCAAATTGTTTTTGCCAAAAGTGCATTTCTCTGGATTCAATTTCAATTGGAATTTTTGTAACCTTTTAAATAGCTTCGCTAGATTTACCACATGGTCACCTCCATCTCGAGACTTAACAATCATGTCGTCCATGTACTCCTCTATTTCCTTGTGTGTCAAGTCATGGAACAAGGTTACCATGGCTCTCGGATATGTGGGCCCTACATTCTTCAGACCGAATGGCATAACCTTATACAAAAAGTTCCCAATAAGATGATGAAGGTGGTTTTTTCTTTGTCTTTTGGGGCCATCTTAATTTGATTATATCCCGAAAAGCCATCCATAAATGAAAACAATGCATGCCCAACTGTATAGTCTACCAACACTATGTGGGAGTGGGAAGTTTTCTTTAATGCTAGCTTTATTTAGGTCCCAGTAATTGACATAAACTCGAACTTTTCCATTTTTCTTTATTATCAGGACTACATGGACCATCCATTCAGGATACTTGGCAACTTCTAAAAATCCAGCCTCAAAATGCTTTTGGACTTCTTCCTTTATCTTGATCAACATATCTGGCCACATCCTCCTCAACTTTTGTTTCATGGGCTTATAGTTGGGATAAGTGGGTATTTTATGTGTCACCAAATATATGTTCAAACTCGGCATGTCTTGGTACAACCATGCAAAAACATCTCGATATTCCCTCAGAAGATATGTTATTTTGCCCTTTTCTTCTCCTCCCAATAGTGCCCCAATTTTTATTTGTTTTGGTCCTTCCTTAGTCCCCAAATTTATTATAACATGGGGTCACTACTGGTTAAGGTTGGTTTTTCATCAAATTTCAAAATTCTTTCCATTTTAGTGGATAAATTCATTTCTTCTTCAATTTCAGTTTCTTGGATTACATTTTCAAGATTAACATCAATTTTTGGCTTGAGGATACTGGTATTATTATTTTCCCTATTCCTGCATGAAACAAAAGCAAACATTTTTTTGACAATTGGACTCATCATGCAAGTGATGTTAGGAAATGCATATTTCATTTCATTAACGAAGAGGAATTTCTCAAGGTGATAGTGTTGACGAACTACAAGGAAATAGAATTCAAAAGAAAATAACAACATTACATGAAGAAAATAGGATAGTCAAAGGCCTCACAATTCTATAAATTCTGCTCCTGTGGGCAAAGGGCATAACCATCCACTAGAGGTACTCACAGAGTCTTCTGGATCTAGAACTAATATGCTCATTTGCTTCATCTTCACCTCGAGGTCTACCTGGCTGCTTTTCCTAAAAGTTGCATCGATTAGTGGGATTTCTGCTCCCTACTTGGCACTCACTCTCCCCATGAGCCTTCAATTCTTTGTACTCTCTTCTCTCCTACCTTCTTTTTCTGATTTGCGAAGGTGGGGGTATATCTAAGATCGTATTGATCCTTAATCCCTTCTAGTAGCAAATGCGTTGGAATACCCTGGAGATGCTTTCCTAGTCCTTTGCCCGGGCAGTATCCAGATTTGATCATTTATGATGCAACCATGCGTACCGTGGAAGAAATATGGGGTCAAGGAAAGAAATACCCCTCCATTACAGTGGTGGCATTGATGATCTAAAAGGCCCAAATAGAATCATCAGGGACATCCTCAGCTGCTTCCACATATGGAGTGGAAGAAGGCTTGGTAACCATCAAGTCTATTTCACTATACACGTAGACCATTTTGTTTTCAATTACAAATTTCACTTTTTAATGCAAAGAAGATGGGACTACCCCAATGTTGTGGATCCATGGCCTCCCCAAAAGATAGTTATACATTGGCATAATGGCCATAAATTGGAATTCAACATTGAAGGTGACAAGGCTAATTTGCATAGGGATCTCAATAGACCTTACAGACTCCCTACAGCTTTCGTCAAAAGCATGCACCACCAGATTGTTTTGCCTCATATATGAAATGTCAATAGGTAACTTTTTCAACATGGTCAAAGGCATGACGTTAAGGGATGACCCATTGTCTATCAACACCAATGCTATCATGTGATCCTGGAATTTGGTGGAGATATGGAGTGCCTTGTTATGCCCTCTACCCTCTAATGGAATTTCTTTATTCATAAACGTAATGTAGTTGGTCATCGCAAGACTCCTAATTACATGGTTGAAATTGTCAATGCTTATGTCTTGAGGAATGTAGGCCTGATTGAGAACCTTGAGTAGAGCTTCTCGATGGGATTACGAATTTAATAGTAACGACAACATTGATATGTGTGTAGGCATCTTGCTAAGCTGATCTACAACATTGTACACTTTGTGCTTGATCATTTTCATAAATTCTTCAACCTCTTTGTAGGGAACTAGGTTGTTTACAGCCTGTCCTGCTCTCCTGCCTTTCGTGGGTTTGTTTTCTCCTGTGGTTATGGTGTATATATCCTCCCACTGCATGTTATACCCTTCACCCCCACTATGTTATTGGCGCCCCCTTCAACATATGCTTCGTATTTGTACTTCCATGGCACTGCTTGGTTACTTTAATTAGGAAATGGTCAGGGTGCAGAGATTATTAAACGAGTCGATGCTTCCTGGATATAAAGGGTCCTCTTCACAGTGGGTGTAAAAGTCTAGTTCGTATCTTAGGGATGCTCTCACTTATTCTCCCCAATGTTCGAGACCTTATTGCTTTTCTCAATGCTGCCAATCTCCACACATCTATGATTTATCAACCCTTGAAGGAATGTTCGAAATGTTCTGCAATGTTGTACTGATCCCCTTTCTTTACTCCAGCATAAACAGAGTGTGTCGTTTGGACAAGTAACCTCTTGCTTTATCTAGTTGGCGATGATGAGTTCACTATACACCCAATCCAATGACGTTTGATCAAGTTTTTCTTCTCAGAGCCCCTCTATTTCTTCTTCTTTCATACTGACATTATTCCCCCCGTGATTGGGTAGAGGACTGCCCTGGATCCCTTAATGCTTGTACTTTATGCTTGAATGCCCAACATTAGCCAATGGTGGGACTGAGAGAGTTGGCATGATATTCACACTAGGCTTTTGGATCGTACCAATGCAGGGGAGGATTAGGAATAGGAACCCTGGGCACTACCGATATAATTCCTCTTTCAAGTAGCTAAGGAAATAGATTAGCACACGTCATTGGGATGAGATCTATTTTTTAAAAATTTCTTAGGGCATTCCTATTATGTTTCTGCAAATTATGACCGCTAGCGCAAGCCCATAAGACATAAATTAGGGCCCTGTGCCCACATTCATTGCCTGATTTAAGGTAGGTTTGAAAACAAAATTTCTCTTAGGCCACTACATCTAGCCTCTCGGGTACTAACCTCTCTAGTTAAAATTGTTGACCTTATAGGTCACACCTAGTTTTGATTATGACAAATACTCTTGGTACGAATGATTGTACTGAGAATTGCATGCAGGATCACCTTGTTTGTGCTTCAGGACAAAAAGACTTATCATGATGGCGTGCAGTGTTCGTGCCAAAGAATGAAGATTTATTTTTTGTAATTTATAATCATTTTTTTAGTTCTTCATTATAGGTTGTAATTTATTATGAACATGCGCACGTATGACTTATAATAATTTGCATCATGCATGATAGGTAGGTATGCTCAAAACTACCATAGTTGGACCTTAGGTACCTACTCTAAGGACACAAGTCCCCTACATCACCTATCTTAATCAAGGGAATCAAAATAAGGCTAAAATGCACTTAATGAGAAAAGTTGAGAGGGTTCGGCCGACCAAACCTTTGCTGTGTAAAGCGGCCCAGGCGACCAAACCAGTCAACATGTTGACTTGGTATTCGGGCACCTGAACCTATTTTGAACATACCTTCCTCGGGCACCCAAAAGCCTGTCAAGGCACTTTTCAACTACTCGGGTGACTAAAGGTTTATGTTCAAAAGGAGGCTCGGGCGACTGACCTGCCTAGCTGAATTAATCAAACTGTGAGTTGGGCACCTGAATTATCAAACATTTCCTACTGAGTTTGTTTCAGTAGACCGACTCGTCCTTCAGGCACCCAAACCTCTAAAAGTTGAATTTTTGACTATATCTATTCGGTCACCCGAACCTTTGGCCTGGCACCTCACGGGTTAAAATATTTTTACCAAATTTTTAAATGGGGTAAAATGGGTAAATATTATTAAAGGCCTTTGAAACAATTTTAACTATACCCACTTTGTCCCTAACGGTCAAAAATTCCTCCATGCCTATATATACTCTCTCATTTGTCATAATTAGCAAGGGATTAGCAAACTTGATTAGGGTAAAATTCTCTTAACTTTCAAAACCCTATATTAGCCAAATACCACTTCCAAACACTCACAAACTCATCACTCTTGATTTCTCAAAAGCATTGTGAGTATCTCGTAAGGCTGGTGTTCTTAATCACATTTTCTAGAACTCTTATTTATTTTGTTGCTTGATCAATTTTTTGAGAGAGTTCAACATTAAAGTTTTTCCATCGATTTCATTTGATCAACCAAGAGTGGAAAGACTTTGAGGGTTGTGGTTCTTGCATTGTTGTTGCAAGATACCTAAACCTAAATTTTGTGTGTGCAAAAATCCTTTTCAAGCTAGTGCTCTAAACAACTATATTGTGTTTTGAAGATTAGAATATATTATTGAGTTTGTTTACTTGAACTTGCTTAGCATATTTTGAAACCCTGATTTGATATTGTATTATTCACATAGTGTGTTTCAAATATTTCTTGGGTATACACTCTAGATCTGAATTGAAAACTTATACGTGACTGAGTGTTTAGCACACATTAGAGCACTGAGCATATTTACATATCATTCGTGCTTGTATTATTGATTGAGCTATACTGGTGCACACATCTGCTTGTCTAGAAGCAAATTTTCATGTTCGAACATTTTATACACATTTGTTGTATTCCAAGCACGGGCCTGAAGAGGGAGACTAGTCTTGTGGAATAGTCCCGGATTGGCTTAGACCCGGTTAGGAAAGCTAGCTATGTCATCCTTTTAAGGCATGTCGGTTGAGGTTAGCCCTTGAATTGACCTGGTTGTATTAGGTGATGCTCCACTTGTTTAAGTGAGCATTATAGTGGTAATCCTTGTGCCAGTGTGGCCAAGGCAGGGACGTAGGCACAGTTGGCCGAACCCCAATAACATATTGTTCTTGTTCTTTACATTTTTTCTCTTTACCTTTACTGTACGTGTATGTTATCTGTGGAGTGTGTAGACTCACCCTAGGTTGTATTGCACTGTTGATAAAACCTGTTAACCTAGGCAATAAATTTTAAATACCCAATTCACCCCCCCCCCTCTTGGGGTTGCACCAAATATATCAATTGGTATCAGAGTCTCGTAACTTAGACGTAAACGTAACTTAGTAAAAGATCATGATGGCTCGTATTAGTTCATCCCCTCCATGTGGGGGAAAACTGGTCACACACCCACCTGTATTTTGTGGTAGTGATTATGCTATATGCAAAATTTAGAATGACTGTATATGTGAAAGCTTTGAATTGGAAATTTTGGAAAGTCATTGACCAGGGTGATTGTGTGCCTATGAAATCTATTGGGTGTACTATTGTTCCTAAATCTGAGTGTGAAATGAATGATCAAGATAGGAATTTAGTACAAATAAATTTTGATGCCATGACTACCTTACTGCATGCTTTGGATTCTAATATTTTATGTGAGGTCATAGCGTGCAGTAGTGCTAAGCAGATTTGGGACGAACTTGAGTGAGGATACTGTGCATCCATGCAAAAGGAAGACATCTCTTTGTGCAACTCAGGCTCCATTGATCTCAAGGAAGGTAACCAGTGTTTTGTGGCTTTGACTAATGATGAGATTATCTCAGTTCCTTCTGTCTTAGTAGATAAATATGAACATGACACATGTGTTGATTTGAATGTTGTATCTGATTATGAATCATATGATAGTAGTGATAGTGAAAGCATGCCATCTTATGAGGAACTACAAATTGAATACATGAGGACTCATAAGTTACTTGTAAAAAGAAATAAGAAATACTCCATGCTGAAAAAAAAAGTATGATGCATGCATTAAGGAATGTGACTCAAAAACTCTTCCTGAAAGAGAAAGTAATTTGAAAATTAAAAGACTAGAGAGCAAGAATGAATCATTATAAAAGGAATTGGTTGGCTTGAAATCTAAAGCTTCTAATGATGATGAAAAGAACCACTTGATTGAAGATCTTGAAAGTAAAGCAAACAACTTGTCTAAAGAACTTTTGAAACTTCAAAATTCTTGCAAAGATTTGGAAAGCTCAAAAACTCAAGATCTAGAGAAGAAAATAGAAGAACAATCTAAGATCATCTACACGTTCACTAAAGGTAAGGAAAACTTTGAAAAATTACTAGGTGCGCAAAAGATGACCTTAGATAAGGAAGGTATAGGTTATAATGGAATTGAAAATAAGAAAAGAAAAAACCTACACATAGGGTACTTTGTAAAAGAATCAAAACATTATGCTAGTACCTCGTCTGGTTCATACATTCACATCACATGCATCCTATGTAAAAAGAAGGGGCACACAAAATTTGATTGCCTGTTTAAAAGAAAAGGTGTGAAGCCCAAACAAGTATGGAAAATTAAGGAATCATCAACCGCTAACTCATTGAAAATAAAAGGAAGAAAAATGGTATGGGTTGTTAAGAAAGAAAACCCCTTGAAAGTCAAGGAAGAACTTGCTCAAACAGGAATTACATTATCACATGGCATTTCCTTAGTAGTTAGGATTAGGTGTAGGGGGGTAGCATTCTCTAAGGGGTTAGGAAGTGGCTTGGGGAGGATAAATGTAAAACCTTTGCATATCCACCATTCAAAATATTGCAGACTAAGTATTTTGAAGAATCAAGCCAATCTGTGAATTCAATTACAAAACCAATCTAGACTAAATGAATATACTTCTTGGCTAGAATATATATCATTGGCTGTTTGAAAAGACAATCACTTCCAAATGGACACGACATGATTGCCTTGTGTTTAAAGTTCAAAATGCTTAACTCTCACTTAAATATGAACATCTAACGTTAAGCATACCTTATCCAATGTACAAATTTGAGGTTTAGAAATTAAAATAAAAAATCTTGCCCTAAACTCATCTTGAAGCCCTATCAATGCCTTAAATCCCAGAGATAAACCATAGGGTCTCTACTACTGAAAAATTGGTCAAATCAAAAAGGGTTAATCAAGCTTGGGTGACTGAACCCCTCAGTGCATTTGCACTTCGGCCGACTGAACCTGAAGTTTGACCAAGTAGTTGACCACACTTTGGGCGGCTGAACCCCTCAGTGCATTTGCACTTCAGCTGACCGAACCTGAAGTTTGACCAAGCAATTGACCACACTTTCGGTGGCTGAACTTTCAAGTCCAAATAATTTTTGGCTACCAAAATTCACCGAGTCCCTGAACTTATATTTAGGCAACCGAACAGAAAACTTCGGGCGACCGGTTCAGCTAGTTCAAAATTTATTCAAGCGGCTAACCCTCAAAAATACAAAATGGTGCCTAAAATTCAACCAACCAAACCATGATTCAGCCTGCTGAAAAGACTTAGAAGGTGCTCGATTTAAAGTTGTTCGGGCGACCGAACTTATTCTTAGGCGCCCAAACCGCACTGATATATATGGTTTTTGGCAAAAAATAGTTCATTTTTTCCCACATCTTTTGAAATCTCTCTCATTTTTTCCCTCATTTTCCCAGTCTTCTTTGAGACTTGCCTCCATGGCTATGGAACAAAGACGTGTTACCACAGGTGTTCCATTAAACCAGTGATTTCCCACACCCGATCGATGAATCAAATATGAGAAAATCTTTCACCTCAAAGACCCCATCCTGGGAAAGATCCTTGATATCGAATTCATGCAAGTTCACTTCAATAATGTTCTAGACATGTTTCGGTATCAAGGATGGTATGAGTTTATAGTTTTTCAGCCCAAGAAGATGTACCAGCTGCTCATCCAACTCTTTTATGCCAATCTCGCTCAAGATGGGCAGGGCTACTACTCCAGGGTACTCGAGATGGATCTCCACTTTGACGATGCCTACCTAGAAGAGACCTTTGAGATCCAGCGTGGTGACTTCATCTGTCCCGATTCATCCTCCACCTGGATAGCCAAGCAGGACTTCACTATGAGTACATTTTTTAATTTAGTCATGATGAATCCAGTAGCTGATCTGACCTACACTCCTAGCTACAGATCCTTGACTCTAGAGGCAAACGTGGTACACCACCTAATTTCCTACAACATATTGCCTAATTCAGGATCGAGGGACCATGTATCCTATTTGGATTGCTTCATGATGTGGTGCCTCTTCACCAAAAAGAAGCTTGAGCTTCCTAGGTTGATCTTACAATGGATGTTTGTAAAAACCATTGGAAAGAGGATCATCTTGCCCAACGGTGGAATTCTATCTAGGATATTTGTTAGGGAAAAGCTGAATAGGTCACCACTTGCCACCATCAAGAAGGTCCAGCCCTCCGACATCTTCAACTCCCCCACTTTGAGGTTGATGGGTTACGAGCTCACCAGCAACATGTGGTTACCCACTGCACATGAGAGAGATCGAGGAGCTCAGGAGGTCCTACAGGAGCTGCCTCATGTACCATCTAGCTCTAAGATCATGGCAGCTATCACTGATCTCTTTGCCTCATTTCAGGAGTTTCAAGTCTCCATGACTAAGCAAGTCTCTTCATCATAGGCTAGACTTGACTCCATTTACAGCAAGTTCACCGAGTTCCAGTCCGAGGTACGAGCTAACTTCCATATCCTCAGTGAGCGGCTACGAGAGATGAATGACGAGGACATTGGTGAGGATTACCAGATGGAGTTGAGCAGTGAGGATGATGATGATCACGACGATGGGGAGGCCTTAGAGTGCTTCATAAGGATCCATTTCATCATACTCCAGTTCCTTATTTGATCATCCATTATGTTTTATTCAGATACACTTTTAATTTGGTCTGTATCTTTAAAATAACTTTTATTTTTATTTTTGTTTCTGACGATCACATTCACCACACACACGCAGATACTATGGTATGGTGACTATGTTTTTGCTTATGATTATATATATATCTGCAGTACCTTGATTTGCATGTATTTTTGCTTAGATGACTATTCTGTTGAAATGCATGCTTAGTGTACAAAGCCTCCTGCATGGCGGATGCAGTTGATGAGAATTGTCTGCTGGTAAATTATAGGTTCTCGTATGCCTTAATCTTGAGATACTTCTTGTTTGATCGCTTTTGTGTAGGTAAGTTTTGGGAAATTTCCTGTTTACAGTCGGCATGCTGCCGAATTTTCTATAGACATTTGCCCAAATGGTTGAAACGATCTTTGAACACCTTGTGTGCAGATGCAATTTGATCTTAGACTTTAAGTATTTACACTTAGCTCATTTGTTTTGAAATTCTAAATTCCTTGGAGCTGGTTATGTGTGCATATTTGAAGTGCTTAGATATTAGCAGATTATTATGGATTGTTCATATTTTCAAACAAAATGCTACCAGATTTTTCTTTAATTATTGCACACAACCATATATCATTTTCTAAATGCTAAACTTCTTAAAACTTGAGTCTTTTTCCAAAACAACATTTGAATTTCAATCAAGTTGACTTATTAGGAAAATGGATATTCTTAGGGGGAGTCACTTAACATTGAAATCATTAGGTCCTAAGAAATTGAAATGTATTGCTCTTTCATTCTATACATCATTTGGCAAATACATTAACTAGGTGATATCCATGTGCATGTTTTGACAAAATCCTTATTAGATATCATGCTCACTTCAAAATATCATGCCTTTACAAATATTAGTGTTTTTATCAATTAGCATGAATATAGTTAGTACGCTCACTATCACATGTGTATGACACTTGGTATCAGGCTAACATGATTTCATTATACAATACCTTGTTGAAATTAAGCTTATTTTGGCAAACCAAAAATGATTGTGATAAAATTTACGCAAAAAATATTTTTGAAAGGATGAGTGAAAACCAAATGAAAATTTTAATCTTCATTCTTGCATAATCATCCATTGGGGGAGTATAGAACATTAAGATTATCAATTGGTATCACATGCTGAATGTTTCTCTCACTTCCTTGATGCACATTCTGTGTGGATTACTTAGTTGCAATTTGCCACATATTGTGTATGGAAACTCCAAACATGTCACTTAGGTATAGGGTTATGTTTGGGAATGATCTTTTTCAAATGGCATGCTACCGAATCTTTTTAAAATTCCTCCCAATATACCTTCTGTATCTAAAAGACATCCTTTGCCTTCGCGCTTTATTGCTTAACCCTTTTTGTTGTTGCCAAAAGGGGGAAAAGAGGCAAAAGTGGGGTATGACTGTGCTTAATTATGCTTAATCTTTCATTACCCACTACTTTAATTATCTTTATGCATAAAGTCAGGGGGAGCCTTTCTTGGTAGAACCCACTTTTACATAAAGTATTTGTCATCATCAAAAAGGGGGAGATTGTTGACCTTATAGGTCACACCTAGTTTTGATTATGACAAATATTCTTGGTACTAATGATTGTACTGAGAATTACATGCAGGATCACCTTGTGTGTGCTTCAGGACAAAAAGACTTATCATGATGGCGTGCAGTGTTCGTGCCAAAGAATGAAGATCTATGTGTTGTAATTTATATTCATTTGTTTAGTTCTTTATTATGGGTTGTAATTTATTAGGGACTGTGTGCATGTATGGCTCATAATAATTTGCATCATGCATGGTAGGTAGGTATGCTTAAAACTACCATAGTTGGACCTTAGGTGCCTACACTGAAGACACAAGTCTCCTACATCACCTATCTTAATCAGGGGAATCAAAATAAGGCTAAAATGCACTTAATGAGAAAAGTTGAGAGGGTTCGGGTGACCGAACCTTTTCCGTGTAAAGCGGCCCAGGCGACCGAACTAGTTAACATGTTGACTTGGTATTCGGGCACCCGAACCTATTTTGAACATACCTTCCTCGGGCACCCAAAAGTCTGTCAGGACACTTTTACACTACTCGGGCGACCAAAGGCTTATGTTCAAAAGGAGGCTCGGGTGACTGAACTGCCTATTTCAGTTAACCGAACTGTGAGTCAAGCACCCAAATTATCGAACATTTGCTACTGACTTTGTTTCAGCCTACCGACTCATCCTTCAGGCACTTGAACCTCTAAAAGTTAAATTTTTGACTATCTGTTCAAGCACCCGAACCTTTGGCTAGGCACCAGAATCTCGCGGGTTAAAATATTTTTACCGAATTTTTAAATGGAGTAAAATCGGTTAATATTTTTAATGGTCTTTGAAACAATTTTAATTATACCCACTTTGTCCCCAACGGTCAAAAAAATCTCCTTGCCTATATATACTCTCTCATTTGTCATAATTAGCAAGGGATTAGCAAACTTGATTAGGGCAAAATTCTTTTAACTTTCAAAACCCTATATTAGCTAAATACCACTTCCAAACACTCACAAACTCATCACTCTTGATTTCTCAAAAGCATTGTGAGTATCCCGTAAGGCTAGTGAGCTTAATCACATTTGCTAGAACTCTCATTTACTTTGTTGCTTGATCGATTTTCTGAGAGAGTTCAGCATTAAATTTTTTCCACCGGTTTCATTTGATAAACCTAGAGTGGAAAGACTTTGAGGGTTGTGGTTCTTGCATTGTTGTTGCAAGATACCTAAACCTAGATTTTGTGTGTGTAAAAATCCTTTTCAAGCTAGTGTTTCAAACAACTCTAATGTGCTTTGAATATTAGAATATATTATTGAGTTTGTTTACTTGAACTTGCTTAACATATTTTGAAACCCTGATCTGATATTGTATTATTCACATAGTGTGTTTCAAATATTGCTTAGGCATACACTCTAGATCTGAACTGAAAACTTATACATGATTGAGTGTTTAGCACACATTAGAGCACTGAGCACATTTACATATCATTCGTACTTGCATTATTGATTGAGCTATACAGGTGCACACATCTGCTTGTCTAGAAGCAAATTTTCATGTACGAACATTTTATACACATTGGTTGTCTTCCAGGAACAGGCCTAAAAAGGGAGACTAGCCCTATGGAATAGTCCCGGATTGGCTTAGACCCGGTTAGGAAAGCTAGGTGTGTTATCCTATTAAGGCGTGTCGGTTGAGGTCAGCCCTTGAATTGACCTGGTTGTATTAGGTGATGCTCCACCTGTTTGAGTGAGAATTATAGTGGTAATCCTTGTGCTAGTGTGGCCAAGGCGGGGACGTAGGCATAGTTGGCTGAACCCCAATAACATATTGTTCTTGTTCTTTACATTTCTGCTCTTTACCTTTACTGTACGTGTATGTTATCTGTGGAGTGTGTAGACTCACGCTAGGTTGTATTACACTACTAATAAAACCTGTTAACCTAGGCAATAAATTTTAAATACCCAATTCACCCCCCCCTCTTGGGGTTGCACCAAATATAACAAAAATGCCTTTGAATCATTTGGGTCTCTTCTTCTTTCTTCTTATTGGTCAATTTCTTGCTTGGACCTATTTCTGAGCTGCTGCTTTTGGCTTTCTTGAACTTTATCGTTGTCTCTATCCTTTCTCCAGTGGACACGATGTCCATGACGTTCTGAGGGGTAGCCCTTAGAAGGTGCCCAAAGTAGGGATCTTTCAAGGTGTTCACAAATAAGGAGATCGCTTCCCTGTCGTCCACCGAAGGGATCACCTGGATGGTCATGTCTCTCCACATGTACACATATTCTCTAAACGTTTCGGTGGGCTTCTTTTCCATGCCTTGTAAGGTCATGCGGTCAAGTGCCATCTCCGTCACATAGTAATACTAGACCTTGAAGGCATTGGCCAAATCCCTCCATGTACGAACCTGGGCTTTATCCTGCTATATGCACCACCGGATAGCTGCTCTGGTTAAGCTGTCCTGAAAGCAATGCATCATTGATTTCTCATTATCCGAATATGCTGCCATTTTTTTATAGTACAAATGCATATGAGTTAAAGGACAATGGGTTCCATCAAACTTTTCAAAATTCGGGACCTTAAACTTTGGTGATAGAGTCACCTTCGGCACCAAACAAAGGTCAGTAGGATCAACGGAGCCAAATGCATTAGTTCTTTCCATTGCTCTCAAATGTTCCTTAAGCACATCATAGTGATGCATGGTCTAAAATATATTTACACCCACATCTGAAATCACTATTGGAGGCATTCCAGCCGCCAAAAATCTTGGCACCGACATAGTAGGAATGAATGGGGAGATATTCAGTAGTGAGCCCTCTGTGACAAGAGGTGGCAATGCTGATGTTTGCCCATGAATCGGGGAGAAACTCAAAGCGTGTGTGGGGTCCAAATCTACCTCGTTGTCTTGTATATGTACTGCCTTTTTTTTTAGTGTCAGTAGCTTTAGAATCTTGCTCATTTTATCATTTATCTCTTCCCGCCCTTGTTCCTAACCCATGAATCTTCTTTATAGTTGTTCACCCATAATCCTGGCTTTTCTCTAAGTATTGTATGGGTGGGTAGAGGTCTCAATTGTTGCAATCTAGCTTTGCTCCTTCCTTCTTTACGGAAAACCCTTTCTTTAGAACGATGATGTATGAATATGTTATGCCATGAATGTTTAATGAATGGATGCATTTAGTGCATAAATGCAAACAACACAAATATGCATCTGACCTACTATACTTTAACCAAAGTTCACGGAAAAGATCGCCATCATTTCATGACACACTTTGCTTCTTTAAAAGATTTTCTTCATACAATATTTCAAAAATAAAAAAAGACCCTGAATGATTTAACTAGATCTTAGATCCGGATTCCTAGGCTTTCCCCCGACTGTGCGGTTTGTGCCTTCCTGAGCTAATTTTGGTCTTTGATGCGATGCGTTGGCCACCTAACGTTACAAGGCTTGAAAATTCACTTCCCAGTAGTTAGCTTTTGTCACACATGATTCCATCTTATCCAAAACTTGGTTATATTTGTCCCTCTACTTATTCCATTGACTTTCCAGTTCCTGTATATTGAGGGATTTCCATTCACTTTCAGCTTTGGCATCTTTTAACCTCTTGGATTTCAGGTCAAGTGCTACTTGAAGCACGCATTTTTCTTTTTGCAGAGCCACTATTTCCTCCTCCGATTACACGCACTAAGTTTTTTGTCACTTGATTTTTCTACTACAGAAGGTGACTAACCTCCCCTCCTTTTGCCTTATCCGTTGATCCTTCACTATTGCTCCCATGGCTTTCTCTTCTGCTAAGTGCAGCCTTTCTTGCAATTTCATCTGTGTCTTCCACTGGTGATTTGGTCTGAGTTGTGAGGACTATCGACATTTTTTTGGCTTGTGGATTCACTCTATTGGCCAACCATAGTTTATAATTTCCCTGAGCGCTCACGTCTTGATTACTTGACTCTATTAAGTACACGTGTTTCCAGGCCACCATAAATTCTCAAACTCACTTTTGATTATCACCAGCTTCATACATGAATTGAGAATCTGCTAGTCCGTGTGTCATAAGTATAAACTGAATTGCCCCTATTTGTCTTCTGAACATGAAAGGCTCATAAGCTATTCCTCCTTAGGGGCCTAGCAATGGTACCTATGGGAAATTCCCACACCTGTATATGACATTGGACCGGTCCATCCATGGTGCTTGCTAGACGAGCCCCCTGCTAACCAGGTGACGTAGCCTTGCCTGCCATTCAAACTTATTATCTTGTTCTTCCCGCCGGACTCTTCCGAATTTAGCTAAATGGATCCTGAGCATTGAGAAGGTGGTATGAAAGGATCCCTAGATGCATAGTAAGTGGCTCATTATCCATACATACAGTAGTGGCACGCAGCATTTCAACCTTGTTCGCCTCCTAGGCTAACAGTCATGGAGAGATCAAAAAGTTTTAGCTAGAATTTCATGGAATGGAGTGACTCCTTTTTGCACCTGTGCCACAAAAGAAACTGTTGCGTGGTCAATGGTTCCTAACTCCTTCGGAAATATGAACAAGTCGTAGATAGCAAGGGCTAGCATATGCAGATGAGCCTCTTCTCTGTCTTCTTTTTCCATTAGCTCCTTTAAATATTGCGAAGTGATTTTCGTATCTTCTGTCTTCTGAATTTTAACCCCGGTGACGTCATTCAATTCTTTCATAAAGAATGTTATAGCAAGAACATACGTCCTGTAGGGTGTTTGCATATTGGCTAGATGCAACAGCGAGGTATATTCTTCGATGGTTGGAGCCATGTCCACCCCCTCCATGGTAAAGCAACAATACAAAGGATTCCAAAATTCTACCAACACTTCAATCACATCAAGGTTCATTGACACATGTAGCACGAAGCCAATGTACCTGTATAGCTGAAAAAATTTCAAACGACACTGAAGCGACCTCCCCTTCTAGATAATTTTCAATTCCTCCAAAGAATTAGACTGAGTGTTTATGTTGACTCAGTCTAATAATTCGATCACAGATTCTTTGCTTGCGTTGTCACCCTATTGACTCTACTGATTCTCTGAGTATGACTACACTACAGATTCCTTTTCATGGGTGATGATCGTGCTTTCCATAAATGTCTTAGATATTTTCAGGAACCTCAGTTAAGTAGAATGTATGCAATGTGTTAGTCAAACTATCATTCATTTCAAAACTATATTTACAAACATAAAGTCATATAGAGAAGGATGAGGCTTCTGTCCTAAACCTGAGGTAGATCCATATATTTCACAGGGTTCTTCGAGGCTCTATCCTAAATAGGGGAATCTTGGATAATCATGTGTGGTTAAGCTCTAATCCCTATTTGAAAAAAGGTTCCCAATCTGACCTCCGTCTTTACCTAAGGATTTGGACAAAGTTTAAACTGAGCGGAGTGGTTCGTGGGCCCCCATAGGCCCTGCCACATGGGTAGTGGCCCTATTACACTCCTTTCTAATCCTAAAAGGTAAAGCCAGGTATAGGTCATGTGAAAGTGTGTAAACTCATCAGTTTAGTCTAGTCCCCCTACCCCACATTTATTCACATGCTATTTCATAAATGGAAACAAATATTCACCATTATTCAAAAATGGTCACATGCTTATGGAAACAAATATTCACAATGTACTCAAACACACATATGCAACCAAGTATTTACCACAACATTCACAAAGGAAATACTCAAACATGTTCAATAATTATTTACAAGTGTACATACAATATTCACATAATAAGAAGGAGTAATTAAAATTCCAATTAAATTCTAATTTGGGATAGCTAACAATTAATTATCGGCTCGACTCTCTAAGTCCCCAGTAGAATCGCTAAGTTGTCACGACGTTCCCGTGGAGCGAAAGGGGGGCCTCGAAAGCAGGCGAAATAAAAAGGCATTTTTGATTTTTTTCGTGAAAAATGGATAGTGGAGTCGCCATTAACCCTTTGAAGTTTCATTAGAACACATTATTACTACCCAATTAAGGGTAGAATCAGTCTACGTATACCAAAGTAGGGATCGAGAGTTCAATTACGTGATCGAAAGGTATTAGCACCCCCTACATGCCCGTTCTACGAATGGTACCTAATTAATTGACAACTATCTTGAACTAAATTTAATAGCCTTTTTATTTTAGTCCTTTTAAACAATTTACAAAATGCACATGCAAATAAATAGATCACACAAGTATTTACATAGTATACAATATAAATATTTCCCTCATAACTAGGGCACACAGAGCTTGAAAGCTCATGCCCTTTGTTTGAAATCATAGGGAAAAAAATCAAGAAAATATTTAATAAAAATAAACTCCCAGATTTTTTTTTATAATATTTTTCTAAGTATTAAGTGATATATATACATATTGAAATTCTTGGGAAATTTTTTAACTCATTTGGAATGAAAAAAAAAGTTTACGAAAACAAATTTTTGACCTCAAAAATATTTTTCCAATTTTTCTCCTATTTTTTCAGAATTTTTTGCAATTTTCCCATTTTTCTCAAATTTTGAAACAATTAACATAATATAATACAAAAGTAAATAAAGGAAAATAAATAAAACTAAGTCAAAATATTTTTGATAATTTCCTTTCTAATTTTTTAGAATTTTCTATAATTTTTCAGAGTTTTTTTGTGAATTTATATATATTTACATAATAATAAAAACATTGAAAGAAAACTAGTTCGGAACCAGTTTAGGGGGTCAAATGGCTCGAGGGGAGGACCGGTTAGAGAGCCAATGGCTCATGAGGAACTAGTTCGAGCCAACAATCAAAGCCATGTGTCAACGACTGAATGGTGAGTCAAAAGTGACCCAAATCAAACATGTGGCACCATCATGCTCGTTGCCACGAAGGGTCAATCGGACGGCCCTCCGGGAGCCACGTAGTGCTGAGTGTGTGCGGAGGTGGAGACGCCACGCGTCAATGATTGAGTGAAGGAACATATATCAGTGCAGATTGGTGATGTGGCTTAATCCGAGCTATCCCCAAGAAAAACAAATCGTGCGGTTGAGGGTTGATTGGCTAGGATTCATGATAAGGCAAGATCTCGTCCGTTCGCAGAAAGCACAGATCGTACGGCTGTCAAAGGACCATGCGTGTCTCAACATTGTGGAGGTAGGCACTCCATCTGTCGTACGCCGACAGTAAATAGGATGCCATGCGTCATTATCCTACGGTTCCGAGACCAAACATACTTAAACCTAAATTTTTTATTTACCCTCATTTTCATTCCTCGAAACAGTCTCTCTCATTTCTCTCCTCTCTCTATTCGCTGCAACTTCCCAAAACCCTAGCTCCATATAGTAACTCGGATAATTATAGAAATTAAATAATAAAGAGAGAAGAGGGAAAAGATTTTTCCAAAGGGCCCTCAACTGGGTCTCGTCGATGAGCGCAGAGTGCTCGTCAATGGGCCATCTTCTTGGGCACGTCGACGTGGACACATGACTCGTCAATGAGAACTTACCGAGGGGGCTGATTTCAAGGCCTGAGACTCATTGACGAGGGTTAGGTGTTCGTCGACAAACTCCCTTCTTAGACTCGTCGACGAGATGTCATGGCTCATCGACGATGCCACATGACAAGAGGCTTATAAATAGCCAAAAATAACATTTCAGCGAAAGAAAACATTTTCTCTCAGCTCTCTCTCTCTCTCTCTCTCTCTCTCTCTCTCTCTCTCTCTCCTACACGGCTCTCTTTACTTCTCTCTAGATTTCTCACCCTATTTCTCCTTATTTCGACAATCAGAAGCGGCTATGTTGATCCTAGGGAGATTCTCTACAAGTCTGCTAGAGTAGATTGTTGGTTAGGCCAACTTAGGCACCATCCCAAAATCAGGGTAAGTAGATTATTTAGGTATCTTCAGTATTATTAGGCTAATTTGAGCTCAAATTTTGTATTGTATAAGAATATACTAGAGTTTTGTGAAGTAAAATTAGGTGTTATATTTTCAAGATTAGGGTTTTTTTAGGACCCTGCAGGCATAGGTTGAGGACCCCAGCTGATATCTTTCTAAGAACCCAGGATTTTGAGGATAATACACCAGGGCGTGCGAGTAGAGTTTGGGGCGAGCCTCCTAGCCAGTTAGGTAAGGGGAATAAATTATGTCAGGTATTCTCAGAAGTTTAACTGGAGCATGTGATTATGGGAATATTAAATATGATTATTTTAAATAGAGCATGTGATTATGGAAATATTAAATATGATTATTTTAAATAGAGCATGTGATTATGGAAATATTAAATATGACTATATTACCAACAGAAGTTTATAGGTATTTTAGGCAGATCATTATCCCTGAATTATCACTCAAGTCGTGTGGCATAAGTAAATAAATATGATATAGCATTTATTTTCAGAAATTACATATGTTATAGAATAGTGTTTTGGAATACTACTGTTGAACAGGAAAATAGATTTAATATGTATTATTAGGGAATATGATATCAGGGCAGATTTTATGTTTAGAATATTACTTATACTTGTGTGGCATGAGTATGATTTTCTATGGAAATTATGTTATATCGAAATACTACGATTTCCCAGAATAAGCATATTATAATAAGTTTTTTTTAGGAGAACCATAAAACAGAATAGGAACTATGGTTTAAAAATATCAGGTTAATAAAGCAAAAATTTTATGTTCAATAAGTTATGATATGGCCGGCTTTATGTTGTGATCAGTATGAAAGATGATTGTATACAGAGTTATGTAGATAAGTATACCACAGTCCCTCCTCATATATGGGCCAACATGAGGTTGTATCCTCCTTGTACATGGGTCAACATAAGGATGAGTATAGTAGAGTCCCTCCTTGTATACGGGCTAGCATAGGTTACACTCCTCATATACAGGTCAGCATAAGGATGTGTATAGCGTAGTCCCTCCTTGTATACAAGCCAATATGAGATTATTCTCCTCTTATATGGGTTAACATAAGGATAACTATAGAGTAAAGCATAGTCCCTCCTCATATACGAGCCAGCATGAGAGTATTCTCCTCGTATACGGGTCAGCATGAGGATGAGTATGGAGTATAGTCCCTCCTTGTATACGATTCAACATCAGATTATTCTCCTCGTATATGGGTCAACATGAGGATGAGTATGGCAAAGTCCCTCCCTGTATACGCGCCAGCATGAGGTTGTATCCTCCTCATATACAAGTCAGCATGAGGATGTGTATAGCAAATTATTATAGAAATATGATAAGACAACTTTACATAGTATTATGATATGACAAGTCTATTCAGTATTATGTTATGGCAAATTATTATAGAATTATGTCACGATAATTTTATGTAGTAATACAGTTCAGCAATGTTGTATAGAATTATGATTATTTATACATAAATGTGAATCTATACTAGGTTATGTATACATGCAGCAATATGATTTTATACCAAGTTATAGTTATACAGGCATGTATATAGATTTATGGGAATAAAGTATTTGGTGAACTAAAATATGTTTTGAAATGGAATTATGTATTTTCAGATATTTGCATATAAGTGTGAGAATAGTATAAATGATATTATAGTGAAAGTGCATTAATAAATCGTTATATCCTACTTACTTGACAACTCACCTGCCACACACTGCTAATAATTTATTCCCACTTACTAAGAAGTGTATCACCCCATGAAAACATTAACATTTTACAGATTCACGTGGAGGATAGGAGTAATCAAAGTAGCATAGTAGAAGTGTGGGTGGGATAAAATGTCTTATCTAGAATTTTGTTATTTTATTATGTATTAATGACTTCTGAGCAGTAGGGATGTAATTGTGATGTCATAGATGATATTATTATATTGAGATGATTTAGTACTCTGGTAATTGGTTATTAAGGTCTTCCTTTGTATGAAATGTTCCAGTCATTACAAGTGCTATTAGAGAAATTGAGTGAAAATTTCATGTCATTATAGTTGGTATAAGAGCCTAGCAATTCTATAGACTTAAGTAATTGATCTTACCAGAATATAGAAATGGGTTATGATGAGGATAGGAAATGGGTAAAGCAAGTTTATAGTACGTCATTATTGGAGGACAAGTTGGACTTTTGGGCTTCGGTTTCGCAGCTTGGAGATAGAAATTCAACGATGGCTTTCTGTGATTTTTCTGCAACAGTTGACGGTTACAGAAAAGCCATGACAAACCATTGACAGTTTTGTTTCTGAGCGGTAAGACTGAACCATAAAGTAGGAGCATAACCGGTGAGTTGGTTGGTTGTATGAGGAAAGTTTTTAAAAGAAAGCTTAATTATTTGAGTATGAGGAGATAGTACATTTTATTGTTTCTTGGTTAAACGGTTGTATCGATCGTGTTATGATAATAAGATTCTAAGATTGTTTTGTTCTATTTTTCAGGATGGACCCTGGGAACAACAATGCTCATGCTGGTGGTGATGATACAAGACCCTCTTGAAATTAGGAATAGCTTCCCAAGAGGGGGGGTGAATTGGCTTTTAAAATTTCTTTTAATTCCTTTTTAGAATTCTTTAACTTATTTTATTTCTTTTAACCAATTCGTGACTGATTTGTTTAATTTGTTAAGCACTCAAGAACTTATTTTTTTTACTTAATTTTTAACCATACAAACATCCAATCTTTCAACCAAACCAATCAACTAAAATTAGAAAGTAAACAAATAAGCCAATATACAGCGCTTGTGTAATATAACAACTCAAGATGGTTGCTTGTTTATATTTGCCAAATTTGAACCAAGCCCTGTAGTGAATGAGAATTTATGCTTGCTAATGTAAAGCCATGTATAGATGAATCAAATCACTCTTTCCAAATATTTAGAACTCAAATAAACTCTTGGTAAATTTATCTTTGGGATGTTAACCAAGTAACATACTCTCGTAAGGTTTCCACAAGATATGGTGTAACCAACGTACTCCCTTTCGGTTTTCGCAACCCAAATCAAAATTGAACATTAAGTTTGTTTGATTTCCAAATATTACATAGTATATATGATTATCAAATAAACCATCCACGCAGTTTAAATATGCTGAAAATAAAGAGTAAGGGAAAGAGAGAATGAGATGAAGATTTTTACGAGGTTTGGCTTATACCCAGCCTACGTCCTTGCCCTTGGCAAACCACCAAAGGATTCACTAAACCTATTCCATTTATGGGTGAAACAAAACCTTTACAAGCGATACCCCACGCTCAAACACTCCTTCACTAGGCTAGAGCCCGCCTCTCCAAACGATGTCCCTTCATTCGGTCACTCCTTTAGGCTAGAGTCTTTAAGCAATATCCCCTTGCTTAGCCAATGATCCGAACAATCCTTGGAACTTCAAAGAACTACAAGAAACACAAGATAAGATCTGCATACAATTATACTCTCTTAAAGAGCAAATTAGTACAATTTCAGCACTATATACTTGAATGTAAAATATCAATATGAAATAGAATGAAGCTCAAGTGTAGAATTCACCAATATCCTTCTTAGAAGAGGATTAGTAGTAGGAATTCAAAGGAAGAAGGATTAGCACTTTAGAATATCTCAGCAAAAGAGATTTTCAATGAGTGAGCAAGAGAGTTTTGGAAGAACAAGAGTGCTTTCAGCTTTACAAACAAATTTTTCAATTCTTGGATGTATTTTGATTTGAAAAACCATGTATTTATGGGCTTTAAAACTTGTTTCCATGTTGCAAAAGTTTACTTTGAGATTTTCCCAAATTTTTAGAAAGTTTGGAGTTCAAACGGCTATAATTTAAAAATAAGAATTTTAAAATTTTTGCCCGTTAAATAGTGTTCAGACGACTAAAGTCACTAGTTCAGACGTCTGACCAGCTACTGCCTTCTGTATATTCTATCTAGAAAATCTTCAGACATCTAAACTTAATCTTCAGATGTCTGAGATCAGCTATTCAGTCATCTGAAGTCCCTCCCGTGAACAGTGTTCAGACGTATGACAGCAGCGACTCCGCTTCAGTGTTTTGGCCATAACTTTTTTTGTATAAGGGTTCTTGGTGTAAAAAAAAAAAAATATAAGAGAAAATCCTACAACTTTCATGTTGAACACTTTTTAAAATAATGAGTTTTAGATAGAGAAAAATTCACCTTAATGCGGCTATATAAAAACTGACAGCAATTGGAAAAACTCATTTTGATGCTTTTCATTCCAAAAATGATTCTAACCTTTTAAAATAATTTTTGACTTTATAAAAATATTTTCCAGATATTTTTAAAAGTATTTAGGTCCAAGAAGTTAACCTAAGGGCTTCAAAATATTTCAAACGATATTTTAAACATTAAAGCACTTACATGAAAACTTCTAAAACTTTTCTCATTCTAGGTTCTTGAGTCTTCATGTTTTGTTTTTCAAGCTTCCATCTTTTCTTCAAGATTTCATACTCTTTGAGACTTTGCTTTTCTTTGGCTCTTTTGACTTTAACATTCCTTGACTTTCAACAAATCATTCATGTCTTCATATCATCTTTAAATCCATGCTTTGACTCTTTTAAGCTTCATTTGATCCTTGTGAGCACTTTGACCTTGCTTTCATCATATTTGATCCTTGTGGGCACTTTAACCTTGCTTTCCCATATATGAGCCATGAAACAACATTACTCACACAAATATATTAAATTCCACTTGTTTGTTAGCATCAAAACAAGATAACAAGATTTTAAGCCTTGTAAGGCCAACACCTCTAGTATAGACGGCCATGATTTTGACACAATCCTATGCAGTGTTACTCAATAGGTTATGGCTGAGATAGCATAGAGTTCTAGAGAGCAGGATTGTCCGTCAGCGGACTAGGGTTGCACTATAAAGCAGTTCATCCGAATGAATCTTTCGGCCTTTTCAGGAAGTGCCGACCCAATTATGGTAGAAAACTGGATGCAGGAGATTGAATAAATCTTGAAAGTACTACACTGCACTGATGAGCAGAGAATCCTATATGCTACGTATAGGTTGTCAAGGGAGGTTAAGAGGTGGTGAATAGCTGTTAGATTACTGGAGGGACAGAGGCCAGCGCTAGAAGTCATGACCTGGTGTCGATTTAAAGAAATTTCTTTGATTGTTACTTTCCTACCACCATTAGAGAGGCCAAGGTGGAAGAATTCTTGAATTTGACCTAGGGGCATCTTATAGTGCAGCAGTACGCAACAAAGTTTATTGAGCTGTCACACTTTGCCCCCTACATTGTCCCAGATGAGACTAAGAAGGAAAAGAAGTTTGAGGGAGAATTGAGGCTAGAAATCTATGAACAGGTTGTAGCCTTAAAGGTACAGGATTTCTCAAAACTGGTAGACAAGGTCATTGTAGCAGAGGAGAGAAGGCAGAGGGGAGTTGGAATGCAGAGCCAGAGGAAGAGGCCCATGCCTCCAGGGTTTCAGGAAGGTTCTAGCCAGGGTCCGAGGAACAGAAATAGTGAAGGTCAGAGACAGGAGATGGGAAACCAAGCTAAACGGGGTAATCCATTACACCCTATTTGTACTAAATGTATAAGAGGCATAGGGGAGAATGTTGAGTCAGAACAAATACCTGTTATCGTGCGGTAAACCCAGCCACATTGCATATGAATGTCGTAGTTCGATGAATAATGCACCCTAATAAACATTTTAATGTTCTGAACCTTCATAGGATCAAGCTTAGCATTACAAGGCAAGATTGAGGAAGTAAGGTTGCAAGTGAGTGCTTGTGTAACTCAGTGGTGTCTCTCTCTATATATATTGTTTAGGTGATGTAATAATGATACTTGGATGTACTTGTATATTTTTTGGAAATCTAGTAATATAGTATGTGCAGTTTTGGCAAGGCCTATTCTTGCTTCCGTAAGCAATGAATGAATGTTTGTAGGAATAGCAATATAAAGAACAACTTCGCGGGCATGTGACTCAAAATATGGATGGAAAGTTATGAAGGTTATACGAAGCAGAGAAGGTGGTGGGGGTTTATCAAAGATTATGATTGTACCATAAGTTACCACCTAGAAAAAGCTAATGTGATAGCTGATGTGTTGAGTCAGGAGTCAGGGAGTGCCTCTGTGTCAGCAGGGGTAATGCAGCAACAGATCCAAATGGAATCAGAAAAACTTGGGATAGAGCTGGTAAAGGAAGATCACAAGGCATTTATTGCTAGTCTAGTACTTCAGTCGACTTTGCTAGATAAAATTAAGACCGCTCACTTTATCCCTATCAAAGTAAACTATCCCATGGATAGACTGGCAGAATTATATATATTCAAAAGATAGCATGATCACATGGTGTGCCAGTGTTTATTGTATCAAACTGAGACCCACGTTTCACATCACGATTTTGGGAGGAGCTTATAGAAGGCTCTGAGATCTCAGTTATCATTCAACACGACATTTTATCCTTAGATGGACAGGCATATAGAGAGGACGATTCAGATATTAGAGAATACGCTACGGGCATGCGTGCAGGATTTCAGAGGTAGCTGGACCCAATATCTGCTGTTAGTGGAGTTTGCATATAATAATAACTATCAGATCAGCATTGGTATGGCACCATACGATGCTTTATATGGTAGAAGGTTTTGCTCTCCACTGTACTAGAATGAAGTGAATAAGAGACAAGTTTTAGGGCCAGAGTTAGTGCAGCAGGAGGCATACGATAAAGTCCGACTTATTGAAGAAAGATCAGTGCAACTCGGAGTTGGCAAAAAAGATACATAGATACTTGCCACAAAAAATTGGAGTTGAATGTGGGAGATCATGGGTTTCTAAAAAATAGCGCCACTAAAAGGAGTTTTGGAGGTTTTGAATGAGGGGTAAGCTAAGCCCTAGGTTTATTGGTCATTCGAGATACTTGAGAGAATGGGGTCAGTTATTTATCGGTCACCTTTACCACCAGTTTTATCCAAAATATATGATGTATTTCATGTTTCCATGTTGGGGGGAGATACTTTGACATATGAGGAAACACCAATGCAGATTTTGGAAAGGAAAGAATGGGAATTGTACAGTAAGAAAATTCTTTTAGTAAAAATCGTGTGGAGGAATCACGCGGTGGAAGAAGCATCATGGGAACTTGATGAACAAATACAACAGAAATGTCCACACCTATTCAGTGGGGATCAGCAGTAAGCAGAAAAATAAGGTAAAGATTCAGGCAAGTATGTAAAGTTTCATTTGTGCAGGTTAATCAGTACGTGTAATAGTTTCTATTTTGGTTGTATTTTAGATTATGGGATAAGATAGTGTTTTGGTTTTGGGAGAAATTATTATTTTAGGTGGATATTTATTAATGTCCAAGAACCATATTTGTAACCATAGTATTCCTCCGTCATAAGTAAGGGTAATTAATAAAATAAGTAGTCGTTTTCCTCAAAAGATGGTGTTCAATACATATAGCAAATTTCCAGGACAAAATTTTATAAGGAAAGGAGAATGTAATAACTCATATAATTACAGAAATTAAATAATAAAGAAAGAAGAGGGAAAAGAGTGTTCAAAGGGGGCCTTAGTTGGGTCTCGTTGACAAGCCATCTTCTTAGGCACGCCAACGTGGACAAATGCCTCATCTATAAGAACTTATCGAGGGGGCTAATTTCAGGGCCTGAGACTCGTCGACGAGGGTTAGGTATTCATGGACAAACTCCCTTCTTAGACTCCTCAAAGAGGTGTCGTGGCTCATCAACAAGGCCAGGGGAAAATAGGTCTATAAATAGCTGAAAATCACATTTCAGCAAGAGAAAACATTTTCTCTCAGCTCTCTCTCTCTCTCTCTCTCTCTCTCTCTCTCTCTCTCTCTCTCTCTCTCTCTCTCTTTTGCATGATTCTCTCTACTTCTCTCTAGATTTTTCACCTCGTTTTATCCCGTTTCAACGATCAGAAGTCGTCACGTTGATCCTTGGGAGATTCTTTACAAGCCTGCTGGAGTAGATTGTTGTTAGGCCAACTTGGGCTCCATCCCAAAATTAGGGTAAGTAGATTATTTAGGTATCTTCAGTATTATTAGGCTCATTTAAGCTCAGATTTTGTATTGTATGAGAATATACTGAAGTTTTGTGAAGTAAAATTAGGGTGTTATATTTTTAGGGTTAGGGTGTTTTTGGGACCCTGCAGGCATGGGTTGAGGACCCCAACGAATATCTTTCCAAGAACGCAGGATTTTGAGGATAATATATCAGGGTGTGCGAGTAGAGTTAGGGTCGAGCCTCCTAGCCAGTTATGTAAGGGGAATAAATTATGTCAAATATTCTTAGAAGTTTAACTGGAGCATGTGATTATGGAAATATTAAATATGATTATTTTAAATAGAGCATGTGATTATGGAAATATTAAATATGATTATTAACAGCAGAAGTTTATAGGCATTCTAAGCAAATCATTATACCTGAATTATCACTCAAGTTGTGTGGCATGAGTAAATAAATATGATATAGCATTTATTTTCAGAAATTACATATGTTATAGTATAGTGTTTGGGAATACTGCTATTGAATAGGAAAATAGATTTAATATGTATTACTAGGGAATATGATATCAGGGCAGATTTTATGTTTAGAATCTTACTTATACTTGTGTGGCATGAGTATGATTTTCTATGAAAATTATGTTATATCGAAATACAACGATTTTCCAAAATAAGCATGTTATAATAAATTTTTTTTTAGGAGAATCGTAAAACAGAACACGAATAATGGTTTAGAAATATTAGGTTAATAGAGTAGAAATTTTATATTTAGCAAGTAATGATCTGGTTGGCTCTATACCGTGATTAGTATGAAAGACGAATGTATACAAGGTAATGTAGATAAGTATAACATAGTCCCTCCTCATATACGAGCTAGCATGATGTTGTATCCTCCTCATATACGGGTCAGCATAAGGATGAGTATAGCAGAGTCCCTTCTTGTATACGGGCCAGCATGAGGTTACCCTCCTCGTATATAGATCAGCATAAGGATGTGTATAGTGTAGTCCCTCCTTGTATACGGGCCAGCATGAGATTATTCTCCTCGTATATGGGTCAGCATAAGGATGAGTATAGAGTATAGCATAGTCCCTCCTTGTATACAAGCCAGCATGAGATTATTCTCCTCGTATACAGGTCAGCATGAGGATGAGTATGGAGTATAGTCCCTCCTCGTATACGGACCAACATGAAATTATTCTCCTCATATATAGGTCAACATAAGGATGAGTATGGCAGAGTCCATCCCTGCATATGGGCCAGCATGAAGCTGTATCTTCCTCGTATACAAGTCAGCATGAGGATGTGTATAGCAAATTATTATAGAAATATAATACGACAACTTTACATAGTATTATGATATGACAAATCTATGCAGTATTATGTTATGGAAAATTATTATAGAATTATGTTACGATAATTTTATGCAGTAATACAATTCAACAGTGTTGTATAGAGCTATGATTATTTATACAAAAATTTGAATCTATGCTAGGTTGTGTATACATACAGCAATATGATATTAAACGAAGTTACAGTCATACAAACATGTATATAGATTTATGAGAATAAAGTATTTGGTGAACTAAAATACGTTTTGAAATGGATTTATGTATTTTCAGATATATGTATATAAGTGTGAGAATAGTATAAATGATATTACAGTGAAAGCGCATTAATAAATCGTTATATCCTGCTTACTTGACAACTCACCTGCAACACACTGATAATAATTTATTCCCACTTATTGAGAAATGTCTCACCCCATGAAAACATTAACATTTTACAGATTCACATGGAGGATAGGAGTAATCAGAGTAGCACAGCAGAAGCGTGGGTGGGATAGAAGGTCTTATCTAGAATTGTATTATTTTATTATGAATTAATGATTTATAAGCAGTGGGGATGTAATTTGTGATGTCATAGATGATATTATTATATTGAGATGATTTAATACTCTGGTAATTAGTTATTAAGGTCTTCCATTGTATGAATGTTCTGATTATTGCAGGCGGTATCAGAGAAATTGAGCAAAAATTTTCGAGTCATTACACTCCACCTACAAACCCCTCTCAACTCTCTATTCTCTATTCTCTCTCTATTCTCACTCTCTCATCTCTTTGCAATCTCACTATTTCTGCAACTTCCCCATACCAAAACCATAATCTCATTCAGAACTTCATCCTCTCAACAAATCCCCCCTCATTCCTATCATTCTCTCTCTCTCTTCTCTGTCTCTTCTAAAGCCCCGATTCTCTTCTCCATCTCTGCAACTCCCAGCCTCTTCAATCTTCTTCCTATAAAAGGAACCCTAATCCCCTTTCTTCTCTCTTCTTTCTGCAACTTCTAAAACCCTAGGGTTTCATACCGAAAGCACAGCCTCTTCTCTCTCTAATCTATGAGCTAACCTCTTCCTCTCTATCTCTCTCTCTCTCTCTCTCTCTCTCTCTCTCTCTCTCTCTCTCTCTCTCTCTCTCTCTCTCACACACACACACACACACACACACTCTTCCTAGAATACCCTCTCTAAGATCTCAAACATTTCATGGTCAGATCTAAAAGAGACTTTGGAACCCAAGTGAAACTACGGCGAACGGCAAACACCCTGGGAGTGTTTCAAGGGAAGAGCCTGATGTAAACCTTAGGGAGGTTCTTTTAGCTTCCGAAGACGTCTTCAAAAAAGATAAAAAAATTTTATTTTTTTATTTATTTTTTATTTTTTTAGATTTTTTGTTTAACATTTGATGTTAGTGTGTTGTTTGAATGAGATCTTATTCTAATTTTTGTGATCTGAAACCTAGATTTCATGTTTGGTGATTTGTTGTGTTCCTGTTCTAAGTGTTGATGCTTGAATCCATTAGGATTTCAAATTTAGGGTTTCTAGTACGAATTGACTCGTCTCAAAGCAATAGGTTGTATCAGGGTTGAGTCAACCCGATGGGTCATGTAGACTCGAGTAAGCCCAAGTGGGCTTGGACACATGTGGGAGTTCACACATGTTGGGGATTGGGCTCTTTTTTAAAATAAATGGGCTTCAGGTGTTTTTCAAAATGGGTTTGGGGGGATTTAAAATTTGGGCTAGGTTGATTTTAAAATGAGCTTCGGCTTTAGGTTTTAAAAGGAGGTTGGGCCTTGGGTGGTTTTCAAAACAGACTTGGGTTTCTAGAAGAGATTGATTCTCAAGAGTTTTTTTAAAAAATGGGTTGCGTTATTTCAAAGTGCACCTCGGTTGCTTTAAAAAAAAAAGGTTGGGTTTCAGTTGTTCAAAATGAGTTTGGGTTCGGGTCAGAGATGTTAAATGGGTCGAGGGATTTGAACCCAAGTTCAGGTTCACATCAGAGATCTAGATATTATACCTATTAAGTCCAGGCTCAGGTTCAAATGCGAACTTGAGGCTTAGATGTGGGTACCTACATCCATGTTAACACACACAATGCATGTAGATTGCAGAAAACAGGGAGGGAAATCTTTGATTTTACCTTTGAACTCTCTCTCCTCTGGTCTTCTTTTCCTTCCTCTTTGGTCTATTTAATGTTAGTCTAGGCATCTGGTTGGGAGTTTCTAAACTTCTGCTCCTAGGTTCTAGATTTTGAACGGGAAGGCACCACGGGGTGCCTCTCGGTTTCTGTCTGTCTTCACCTCCTCCTTCTTCTCTTCTATAACCCTTAACTTTGCAGAGCCTTTTCTAATGCTCTCAATTTTGTAAAGCTTTCTATAACACTCTCAATTTTTGTAGAGCTTTCTCTCCTTTCTCCTTTCTAATTGCCCTCCCTTTTTCTTTCTATTTTTGCAGAGCTCCTCTAATGCTCTTCTCTTCACCCCTCAAAATTTTTCAGAGAGCTCCTCTAATGCTCTCTTTTTTATCTATGCTCCTTTTAATTTGGCGGAGCTTTCTCTCCCTTTATGCATTCTTCTCTTCCTAATTCTTCCGTGCCTATGCACTGTGTGAGACTCCCTATTAATAGGGAGTCTGGGTAGCTCATTTGGCGCCAAAATGGTTCCCTCCAACAGAAATCCCTTAACAACTTGCCCCTGTATTCCTATGAGGAATATTTTAACAAACATCATTCTCCATCATTGAGAACATGTGGATTTTTATTTTATTTTTATTTTTCCTGAATTTCATTTGGTAACTGACTTGTCATTTCCCTTTTTGTGCACAAGAGCCTCCATAGGTGCCCTTAGCTATTCTAGCTGGCAACAGGAAATTGGATCTGCTTTTCTTTTCTGTTTCCAATTTCCTGTATATTGTTGTATTTCCCTATATATCTTTTGTACTTCCTTGCATGTTTGATTTCCCTATAACATTTCCTTATATTTGCTCATTTTTCATATATGTACCTTTCTGTGTTTAACATTGTTTTTTAGTATTTTTTTTCACATCTCCCTATATTTTCTTTTTCTATATTTTTTAGTGGTAACTTCTTGTATGTGCACATTTTATATATTTGCAATGCCTTTTACTAACACCCCACTGTACCTTAAAACCTTGGGCATGTGCCCCTCCTTTTAATAAAATATGTGACCTCATTTGAGCATTCCAAATTTTGACCAAAATCCCATATCAACATTTGACCAATCATGTGCAAGAATTAACCGGTAATAAAGTGTGACTTTAGTTCCCCGAAAATAAGCGGACCCGAACTCAATATAAAAAAAACTCGAAAAAGAAATAAAGGGACTTGATTTTTTTTTTTTTCTTAAAAGGTCCGGAACTCAATTCAAAAATAAGGGAACTCAATTTTGGAACTTAAGGGGACATCAACCAACGTTTAGAGAAGCTCAGTTTAAAATTAAAATTTAAAGAACTCAATTTTTGAAAATACATGACTTACTTCACAAAACATGACCTAATAAAATAAATTAATATTAAAATTAAGGGTCATCAACTAAAGTTAGAAAAACTCAGTTTAAAACTAAAATTAAAAGAGCTCAATTTTTCAAAAATGCAAGGCTTACACAAAACCTGACCTAATGAAAGAAAATTTAATTTTGAAATTAAGGGACCCAATTGGAAGTAACCGGTACTTGAGTTTGAAATAAAAGGACTCAATTTTGAAAATGAAGGACTTACTCAAAACATGGACCAATAAAAGAAAATTTAATTTTGAAATTAAGGGACCCAATTGAAAATAACCGGTACTTGAATTTGAAATAAAAGGACTCAATTTTGAAGCCTAGGACTTAAGGACTTGATTTTGAAAAAGGGCTCCATTTTGAAATAAATCAGGACTCATTTATTGATGACCTGGACTTGATCGGACTTTTCAACCCTCCAATTTTTCAGGATTTAAAGTCAACTTTATTACGTCGGGTCTTCTTAAAAATGACCTGGTTAAAATTTGGGTGTCTACAAGGTTGAACCAATTGGACGACTTCGTTATTTTTCATTAAAAGCTTGTTATTTTTCATTAAAATCTCGTTATTTTGCTCAACAACAAGATGACATGATATAAGTTAAGAAAATGTAGTAAATTTCCTCTCCATATATTGCTGCTGCAAAAGCATATTAGTGGGATGGAAAGTAGTAAATGTCTTTTCAAACATGTTTTCATCAGTAGTATTTTCACAACATAGTCTTAGTTTCGAGCTAATCTTATGCAGAGCTTATTTATATTCACTGACTATTTTAAAATCTTAGAACCTCAAGTGCAACAATTCATGTCGAGCATTTGGTAAAATCATAGTCTTTTGATGATCAAATCTATCCTTTAAATTTTTACATAAGATAAGTGGGCCTTTGATAATGAGGTATTCAGTCTTTAATTCTTCATCTAAATGATGACGGAGGAAGATCATAACTTTTCCGCGACCTTGCAGGGATGCAGTATTTTCATCTAAAATGGTGTTTCCCAAGTTCATTGCATTTAGATGGATATCAACATCAAGAATTCATGATAAATAATTGTTTTCTTTGTTATCAAGGAGAACAAATTCAACTTTGCTCAGGTTTGACATCTAAATAAATTAATAATAATAAGGCAATTTAGAAAAACAAAATGTAAAAATTAAAATAAAACTGAGATAATAATAGATATAATATTACTTTCACCCTGCTGTGGGTACTTAAATATGTTTCCTCATGAACATTATTTTTTTTCTCAATTTGTACTCTTCGGGATTATGATTTCAATTATAATATGGGAATGAGTAATAATTTACCACCTCTTCCGGAGGTTAAATGTACTACCTCATATGGAGGATAAATTTCTCACCTCTTCAAGAGGTCGATTTTAACATCTCTTTGGGAGGTTAAAAATATACCCTCTTCAAGAGGTAAATATTTACCATCTCTTATAGAGACTAGATATATAATCTTTTCAGGAGGTCTATCTCTTTAGGAGATTAAATATATAGCCTCTTCAAGAGGTCTACCTTACCATCTCTTATAGATATTGGTACTGTTTAAACTTTAAAAGACATATTCTCTTCTAGAAAATATTATGCTCTTGTGGAGTAAAACTCACAAGAAATAAATTAAATAGGATATAAAAAAATATTTCATATAGTTAGAGTCTCGTGCTGATAACATGTTATAAAATATGCAAGAAAATAAATAGAGATGAGATAGAAATTCTACGTGGTTCAGATATGTCTACTCCACGGGCGGATGAGATCAAAAACTTCACTATCTTAGAAGGAATTACAAGATAATTTGGAATCGGTCTTGTACAAAATATATCTCTTCTCTCTATCCCTCCTCTTCTCTCATCCTTTCCATATGTCTACTTACTTTAAGCATGCAATGTGTGTGTCAAAATGAGAGGGAAAGATTGGCCTTTTATAGGACAATAAGGATAGCAAAGAATTTGTTGTGGTGGAAAACAAAGGGGTGACGGTCATTAATCTTTTATGGTTTTCATGACAGTTTTGAATTAATTATGCATTTATTGTAGCGACCTCAAAATTCATACAATTTTTTTTCCAAATATATATAGACTGATAATCCTTTTACTCTGATACCCCTGTAACAACTACAAGAAAACACCAATGTAGCGGAAAATATAAAATTGTACAACCATTATTACAATACCAAAATTCAGTATTATCACCAAAACATATATACATAACTACACATCTTCCCAGCAACATCCGCCAAAAAAAAAAGCTGCTACTCAAAAATATGTCCCCCTAAAAACACTTACCCTATATATATATAGACTGATAATCCTTTTACTCTGATACCCCTGTAACGACTACTGGAAAACACCTATGCAACAGAAAACATAAAATTGTACAACCACTATTACAATACCAGAATTTAGTATTATCCCCAAAACATATATACGTAACTACACATCTTCTCAGCAACATCTACCAAAAAAAAAACCCTGAATGCTACTCAAAAATACGTCCCCCTAAAAACACTTACCCTATAGATAGAGCAGTATAAATGACCTCTCAATCTTCGAGCTTGATCTGCTCGTCTAGCTGGATCACCTGAAAAAAAATGTTAAATTACTAGGATGAGACAACTCTCAGTAAGAATAAATATGCTATTACCACTGTGTCACATCTGATTTTACATGAACTATAAACTAACAAATAACTAAACTAAGATAATAGGTAAAATATAATACTATGTAACTCACACCTATGTGGTTTAAAATATAGTTGTTTTTGAACTTACTATTTAATCATACTTTTATAATCTATAGGTAAGTCTATTGATTTATGTCAATCTATATATATATAACTGTGAAACTTCCCTGGAAAATTGTACGTTATGATTTAACCCATCGTGACAGGGTTGTGTAGCCCGTAGGCAAAACTTAACACTAGTTGGCCAACCAGGATAAGTCAACTGAAACTCTATCATCATCAGACTAGCCACTCTGTAATCCCTCCAAAAGCACAAACAGACATCTCCCACATCAAACCAGCCACCTCAACCCAGACTTCTGGGGAGCCTGCAATCCCTCCAAGGCACGGTTGACTGAAATCTACACACTATCTAAGATATGTGGTTGCACTCTGATATGAAATAGCTACGATACCGTGCTCTGTTAACTGATCTAATTCATCAGGGTCTGATATTGTATAACACTATTATATATATTACTGTTTCATCATGATTCTGTAAAACCATAACACTATAAAACTGATATGAATAAACTGTATTATCTGAGCTGAAATATTTGCAATATCTTATCTGTATGATCTGTAATATCTGAACTGAATAAACTGTAATATATCTGAGTATTATGATTTTGTAATTCTGAGAAACATGGTATTCTGTAAATACTATAAAATATCTGTCTGTGTATATAATGTAATTATAATTCTATAAATCTGGAAAACATATTTCTGTACATAAATGCTACAAATCATGATACTCTAAAAACTATATAAATACTGTATTGAACAAATACAGACTCAAGCCACCCAATTAATAAATAGAACTCATATACTGAAATTTGTATAACTATATAATTTATACTCTGTATCTCATAATCAAATACTATAATTATTGAAAAAAATTTTGAATTTACTAGCATAGCATATTTCCCTTGCCTGACTAACTGAACTCGTCTATCGATCCCTAACTCACGCCCACAGCATTTATAATTCCAAACCCTGAAATTATGCACATATATATCCCAATCAATCAACTAAATATCCAGAATAATTATCATACTCACATTTTCTAAACTATAAACTATTTATCATTTTACCTAGGTTCCTAATAAAATACCCACTAGGGTCCTTAACCTACCTACAGTATACGCCCCAAACCCTACATTTCACAAATTCCTAATTCCTCAGTTCAATCCCCAGAATCATGTTCTCATACACAATCTTAAACCTATACCTTTAATAAATTAAATAAATTAGCCAGAAACACCCAAATAATACTCTTACCTCAGTTTTGGGTTGGTGCCCCGAAACCCAAAACTGAAATTCCCGTCCACCTAGGTTGCAAAGAATCTTGCCTGGAACCTTGTGGTGGTTCCTGATCGTCGAAATGGAGTTTAACAAAGAGAGAATTGTAGAGAGAAAGGGGAGGGGTTCATGGGTTTGAGAAAGGAGAGAGAGTGTGTTTTGATTTTTAATTTTACAAATGGCTCGTGGGATCTTATACATTCAACACTACTAGAGAAAATCGTCACCGGTTTTCTCTATCTCACATAAAACCATCACCGGTTTTCCATTTAACCTACCCGAAAGTTACCATTTACCCATTACCTGGCCGCTGTAATTTGCCAAGATCAGTACCGATTTTCTTCCCCCTTCAGAAAACCATTGCCAACTTTCTCCTGCCCTAGCCAAAAATCAATTTTTCCTTATTTTCTTTTATTATTATATTTTCGAGTCACTACATTCTCCCCTCCTTTGAAAATTTCATCCTCAAAATTTACTATCTGTGCTATGCACCATCCTCTGAGGAAAATTTACTACTTATTTTATTAATCACCCTCACTTATGGTGGAGGAATACTATGGTTACAATTAGGGTTCTAGGAGATTACAAGCATATACATAAAAGAAAATTCTCCCAAAAATAAAAACACTATCTACCCTATAATCTAATATATAATTCATATTTTAATTACTTCGCACTAAAATAAACAATACTGATTTTATCTGGATTGTTACCCCTAACTACTACAGATCCCCACCAAATAGATTAGGGTACTTCTATCGTATATCTTCCTCTAGCTCCCACGAGGCCTCCTCTACTACGTGATTCCTCCACAGGACTTTCACAAATGGTATTTTCTTGGTGCACAATTCCTAATCTTTTCTATCTTAGATCTACACTGGCGTCTCCTTGTATGCTAGTGTATCTCTGAGCTCTATCTCCCCATAATTGATCAGGTAGGAGGAATCTGGGACGTATTTCCTCAGCATGGAAATATGAAATACGTCATGTATTCTAGATAAAGTTGGTGGTAAAGCTAGCGCATAAGCCACTAGACCAACTCTCTCTAGTATCTCAAATGGGCCAATAAACCTAGGGCTCAGCTTACCCTTTTCCCCAAATCTCATAGCTCCTTTCATTGGTGCTACTTTCAAAAACACCAGATCTCCCACATCAAACACCAACTTCTAGCAGTGAGTATCTGTGTAGCTTTTTTGCCAAATCTGAGTTGCATTGATCCTATTTTTAATTAGTTAGACTTTATCAAACGCTTGTTGCATTAATTCTTGTCCCAAAACTCACCTTTCACCCATTTTATCCCAATATAGTGGAGAACGGCACCTCCTACCATACAATGCCTCGTAAGGTGCCATCCCGATGATGGTCTAATAGCTGTTATTATACGCGAACTCAACCAGCGGCATATACAGGGTCCAACTACCCTCAAAATCCAACACACAGGCTCATAGCATATCCTTAAGTATCAAGATCGTCCTCTCTGTCTGCCCATCAATCTGAGGATGAAAAACTGTTCTGAATGATAACTGAGACCCCAAAGCCTCTTGTAAGCTCCTCCAAAATTGTGATGTGAAACGCGGGCCTCATTTTGAAACTATAGATACTGGCACTCCATGAGGTCGAACTATCTCCTGAATGTATATCTCTACCAATCTATTCATAGGGTAGCTGACTTTAATAGGTAAGAAATGGGAAGTCTTCATCAGCCGGTCTACAATTACCCAAATGGCATTCTAGCGGATGTAGCGCTAGCGGCAAACCTGTGACAAAATCTATAGATATATGGTCCCACTTCCACTTGGGGATGTGGAGTAGTTGTAATTGTCCTGTCGATCTTTAGTGCTCAACTTGTTCCTGCTGGCACATCAAACATTGCTCCACAAATTCGGCTATCTCTCTCTTCATACCACTCTACTAGAATGACTCTCGAAGATCCCGATACATCTTAGTACTCCCAGGATGCACTGTATGAAGAGATCTGTGTGCTTCTTCTAAGATAGCCCTTCTAATCTCAGCATCTGCAGGGGTACATAGTCTAGCACGAGAACCTCAGAGTTCTATCCTCGAAAATACTGAACTCCTCTCCCTAACAGTTTTTCACTTTATCTATCAGCTCTACCAATTCTGTGTCATTCTTTTGGGCAGCTTTAATTCTCTCCTGCAAGGTAAGCTGTACCACCAAGTTGGCAATGAATGCCTGGTGGTCACTCTCTATCAGCTCCATGCCTGGCCTCTCCAAATCCATCTGAATAGGATGCTAAATCTCCATTGCTGACATCGCTACTTCTGCTGCTTTCTGGCTTAGTGCATCAACCACCAAGTTTTCTTTCCCTGGGTGGTGGCTAATATTGCAATGATAATCCTTAATGAGCTCTAAACATCTTCTTTGCCTCATATTCAATTCTTTCTAAGTGAAAAAATACTTTAAACTTTCATGATTAGTGAAGATCTAATATTTCCCACCATAAGATAATGCCTCCAGATCTTTAAAGCATACACCACTGTAGCTAGCTCTAAATCATGTACTAGATAGTTCTTTTCCATCATCTTTAAGCTGTCGAGAAGCGTAGGCAACAACTTTCCCATGTTGCATCAACACGCACTCGTGTCCCTTCTGGGACACGTCACTGTATATCACAAACTCATCCTCTCCTGATGAAATAGATAATACCAGTGCAATGACCAGCCATATCTTCAATTCCTAAAAGCTCTGCTCATAATCATCGGTCCATTCAAATCTCACATTTTTCCTCATGAGTCACGTCAGTCGACCCGATAATTTGGAGAAGCCATCCACAAAACATTTGTAATGTCCTATTAGACCCAGAAAACTCCTAACCTCCTGAACATTCCCTAGTCTCACCTAACTCACCACTGCTTCTATCTTACTCAGGTCAACTGATATGCCATCCTCGAAGATCACATGCCCGAGGAAAGTAACCTACCTCAACCAAAATTCACATTTCTTGAATTTAGCGTATAACTTTTTCTCCTTCAACACCTGCAAGACCAGCCTCAAATGATCCTTATGTTCCTCAAAACTCTTCGAGTAGACCAGAATATTATCAATAAATACCACAACAAACTGGTCTAAGTACTGATGGAACAACCAATTCATTAGGTCCATAAACACTGCCGGTGCATTAGTCAATCTGAATGGCATTACCAAAAACTCGTAGTGCCTGTACCTGGCTCGAAATGTTGTCTTCAAAATGTCCTTTCCTCTAACTTTCACCTAGCGGTATCCTAACCGAAGTTCAATCTTAGAATAGACTTCGGTACCCTGGAGCTGATCAAATAAATCGTCAATTCTGGGAAAAGGATATTTATTCTTAACTGTCAGTTTTCTTATCTCTCTATAATCTATCCACATTCTCATAGTCCCATATTTCTTCTTTATAAATAGGACCAGTGCTCCCTAAGGCGACACACTAGGCCTGATAAACCCTTTATCCATCAACTCCTGCAACTGGTCTTTCAATTCTTTCAGTTTGGCTGGAGCCATTATGTATGGCACTTTAGATACCAGTGCCGACCTTGGTAGAAGATCTACGGTAAATTCAATCTCTCAGTCTGGTGGTAAGGCAGGCCATTCCTCTAGAAACACATCTTGAAATTCTCTAACTACTGGAATACCAGCTTGTTTCAGTTCTTCCCTCCGCAACTCCTTTATGTAAGCAATATACCCCTGGCAACCACTCTGAAGTAGTCTCCTCACCTGAATAGCTGACACCAACTATGGCGAGGCGTGCACACGTGAACTCATATATCTGAATTCTTGCTCACCTGGGGATCTAAAAATCACTTCTATTCAATGACAATCTATGCTAATGTGATTAGCTGTCAGCCAGTCCATACCTAATATCACATTAAACCCCTACATATCTAATACCACAAGATTGGCTGGTAGTACTTTCTCCTGAATGCCCAATAGAAAATTTTTAAGAACCCTCCTGCACCTCATTATTGATCCAGTCGATGTGGCTACTAACAATTCAACATATTTACAAATGCGCCTCAACCCTAGCTAATTTAGCATATCCCAATGACACAAAAGAATAGGTCACACCTGTGTCAAACAAAACAACAACTTTATATTGTAAAGAAGTAAGAATACCTATCACAATGTTTCCAGCAACCTCAATGTCTCCCAGCGTCAATGTATAGACCCTTACCAGTGCTATGTTCCTCGGCTAGCCTCCACGGGGTGCCTAGTAACCACCCCAAAACTATCTGTGAACTGGTGCGTGGGTCGGCGATCCCTAACATGACCAAGCCCTATGACCGAGCTTCCCACACTAATAACATATGTTATCTCCCATCCTACATTCACCTGGATGTCTCTGGCCACATCTAGAGCAGATGGGATAAGTCTGCTCACCCTAGAAACCACGATGCCCCGTCATTTGCCTCTACCCTCCACTGAATCGATCTCCCCTCCATGGGCCTCAACTGGTACCTATCTGGAAACCTAGAGGCATGGGCCTCTTCCTCTAGCTCAGTACTCCCATATCTTTCTATTCACTTTCCTATACTACTGTGGCTCTATCAACCAATTCAGAGAAGTCATGCAATTTTAGAACTGCCAGCTGCTTATATATATATCTCACCTCAAGCCCCTCTCAAACATCTTGGCCTTATTAGCCTCATTTGGCACTATATATGGAGCATATCGTAACAGCTTGATGAATTTTGCTGCATACTGCTGAACCGTCAACCCCCCCTGAGTCAAACTCAAAAACTCCTACACTTTAGCCTCTCTAATAGTGGCGGGAAAATATCTGTCAAAGAATATTCTTGTTGATTAGGCAATCCACACAAAAATTTACTTCTTCCATTCAATCCACAACCACAACATACACAACCAATTGATTAACTTGTTCAAACCAAACAAACACAATATAAGTAATCAATATATGCTTTGCAATATTCGGCAGCCCTGTATATGAATGTGCAAGTCTTGTAGTTGGCCTTTGAATTGAAAATAAAAATAACATACAATCACTCTTTTTAATAACTTGGATTTTAAATAAACCCTTAGTTAAAAGAATTTAGGAGTTGTTTAACCAACGTACTCCCTTTTCGTTTCCGCAATCAATGATAATCAACCCAATCAATTTAAATCTTAGGTTTATTTAATATCCAAGGTTGTTTGTAAGATTAACACATCCACGCAGTTTATATTGTTGTTGGAATTTAAAAGAGAATAAGAGAAGAGAGTGAGACGGTGTTTTTACGAGGTTTGGCTTACCCCAGCCTATGTCCTCGCCTTAGGTCAACCACCTAAATATTTCACTATACCTTGTTCCTTCCAAGTGGCACAAAAGCATTTACAATAACCAACCTCTTTTTCAGGAAGAGAAACCTCTCCAAGAAACAACCTATGCTTGGTGCAACGATCCAACTATAACTTGAACCATCAAAGATCTAGTAGAAAGGAATGGATATCTGCATACAAAAACAGTCTCAAACACAGAACAAGTTGTACAAGTTTAATCACAAATCGTACTTCAAAACCAAAACTAAATCAAAAATATGAAGCTCAAGGTTTAGAAGTCACCAATGGTTCTTTCTTATTAATATAGAAATTTTAGTTGCAAATCAGAACCAAAGCTTTTTAAGCAACCAACAATTTCGTAGAGTTTCCCCTAGCAAGAATGTGAGGAAGTATGAACTTTATGAGAGTTTTAGCGTAGAATTCGTGTATTGCTTGAGCGTATATTTTCATTAAGCAAGAGAGGTATTTATAGACTTCTTAAAGAAAAGTTTCCTCATTTAACATGGAGTATTTAGGTAACTTTTCAAAAGATATTAATTCATAGAATTAATTTTGAAAAACTTCCCGTATAGATCGAAATTCAAAATCTCCGTAGAGTCAGTCGGTTGACTCACTCAACTGGGTCGTTTTTGTACTAGTCAATCGGCTAGACAAGTGGCTGACACCATTTTGTCTCTTAAAAAATTCATTTTGATAAATTGTTAGTCAGCTGGATAGGAGGCTGACACCATTCTGTCTCTCAAAAAATTAATTCTGATAAATTGTCAGTCGGCTGACTAAACTATGTTCAAAATGGTCAATCGGCTGGACAGACCAGGGAGTTAGTTAGTTGAGCAATCCCAGTTCAAAAATAGTCAGTCGACTAGACAGATGTTTTTCCATTCATTGTGCTTGTTAGTCGGCTGGCCAAACATGGTGTGTTCTAGTTAGTCGGCTGACCAGTCCTCTCTTTTTCATTGTTGATTTTTAAACTCTAGTTCATTTTGAAAAACTCAAGTACCACTCTCTCAAAATCATTTTCAAGGGTTTTAGAAGAAATGGTTTTTAAGTCTTATTATCTTAAAGAGTTTCACATATCTAAATAATAATGAATGTGAAGTACTAACAAACATTCTTCTAAGCATGATCTCCTTAATCACTAAGTCTTGCAGCCTCTTGAGGTTCAATCTTTACTTCAAGTCCTGCTTAACCTTTAAGCTCTTTATTTGTCATTCATTGCTTCAATATATTGAGAAGCTTTCACTTGATTGACTTTGATTTCCAGCTTACTTCCATGATTAACCATGAGTGTCCTTTTACTTAGACATGAAATAAAGCACTCAACAACACATGTTAAAACATCCTTCATTTGTTATCATCAAAACAAGATTGAAAACCCTAGTTAGCCCAACAATCTCCCCCTTTTTGATGATGACAAATGAGGAGCAAAGATTAGAGTTCCTACGAAAAGGCTCCCCCTTACTATAAGCATTCTTTCAATTAAATACTCAACATGACTATTTCTACTCATCATAAATTCTTACAAAGCATTCATCAAAAGTTCAAGATACATATCATCTACATATCATTCATCATAAGTTCAAACATAAGTTCAAACATACATCATATAAGAGCATATTACATATCATCTTTGCTACATTTCACAATCTCTCCCCTTTTGGACATCATTCAAAACAAGGGGAAAGAGTTAGGCCATAAGTATAAGCATAGTAATCAAAAGGAGTTCAAGACATACAAAATACTTAGTACATGCAGAAAAAAAAAAATACAAGTTCCAGATACAAAATAGTGAAAAAAAGATCCCTTTCTATGTCTTCACTCCTTTCCATCAACCTCTTCTTCTTCTTCGTCTTCTTCTTCAAAGCCTTCATATGCATTATCACTCTTCTACGTGTAGTCTTCATCATCACTCCCATCATCACTGGCAAGAGATGAACTATTATCCATAGGGTTAGTGGTACAAGAGGAGTTGGCTATGTGTTTACCAATGCAGCTCAGACGTTCATCAAGTGAAGAGTAGTTGGTTTGAAGAGAGGAGAAATTGATTTGAAGGGATTGCATCTCGACTTGCATGTTTTGGCTAAAGGTTATGAATTCTTGGTAAAATGGATTAAACCATGTAGGAGTAGTGGTAACAGGGGATCGACGTTCTTGTCTTCCATTTGCCTTTAAAATCCAGTTATCCCCATACTTCTCATAACCCATTAATTTCAGAGTTGTGGAATTAAAGATGTCATAATGGGTGTATTTCAAAAAGAAATCAAAAGGTGAGGATATTTGGAGTTTTTCAAAAACCTGGTTTAGAACACCTCTATAAGGAAGATTTACTCGTCATGCTTCTACCCTAGATAGCATCCATCTAAGCATAAGACTAGGGAGGTCTAGTTTCTTGCCCTTGAGCAAGCACCAGAGAACAAAAGCAGTCGGCATAGGAGATGTATGCATGCGATCCAGCCTGAGGGAGTATATTATAAATGATTTTTTGCAAAATTTTAACTTGAAGGTTCAAGTTTTTGTATAATGGAGGACTATCAAAAGAAACAGGCTCATTTTCCAATATCAAAGGAAGGAATTCTTCAAGAGTAAAACCCTGTTCTTGAATCCAAGAAGTACCAAAAGAAGGACATTCAAAATCTCCTTTGGTAATTTTAAAAATCTTTCCAAGGGATTCAGAGGTAAGGGAGATGGATTTGCCCATTACTTTAGATGATAGACCAATCTCTTCCTTGACAAGGTTTGCATATAAAATTTTTATGAGATTGGGAAAATGTCCTTTGGCTTGATATAAAATGAATTTTTTTTCATCCTAGAGTGTCAAATAGGGAAATGATATGAGGGAAATCAAATTGGAAAAATGAAACATCAAGGATTTTACCTAGAATAGGATCCACTGCACTTAGATAATTCTGATAAAAAGTCTTAGCATGCAGGGCTACAAGCCATTGTTCGATCAAAGGATCTTCGGTGGTTTGAGTAGAGGTGGACAGTTTCTTGCTTCCAACTAACTTTTGTCTTGGCATTTTGGAGATTTTCTATTGATAACCGTAGGTGTATAGGCTAATATTTGGTGAGATTTAGAAGATAGAAGATGAGATTCTTGGTGTTTTTGGATAGAAGGAAGCTGAGGAAAGGGGGAGAGTGGGAGTACATGAAGAGACAAACCCTAGGTCAGTTGACTGACCTCTCGAATGGCTTGGGTTTTTATAAACGAGCCTAGGGTTTTTCCATCAGTCAGTTGACTGACCTCAGGGTTAGTTGGCTGACTGCTTTCCATTTTAGGAAGAATTATTCAGTCAGTCAGTCAGCTGGGCCTTTGGTCATTCGGCTGAATGTAAGTATTTCTTTGAATTTTGTCCTTTCACTCAGTTTCTCTACTATATAATTTACCAAGCTCTCTTCTAATGGTTATGAATCTATCTTCTGAGAGAGGTTTAGTAAGAATATCAGCCCATTGATCATTATTATTGATAAATTCTAGAATGATGTCTTCTTTTTGAACATGATCTCTTAGGAAGTGATGTCTTATGTCAATGTGCTTGGTTCTTGAGTGTGAAATGAGATTTTTATGTCTTCTTTTTGAACATGATCTCTTAGGAAGTGATGTCTTATGTCAATGTGCTTAATTCTTGAGTGTGAAATGAGATTTTTAGATATATTTATCGCACTCATATTATCACACTTAATTGGTATAGTTGTGTATTCTAAGTTAAAATCTCTTAACTTCTGTTTCATATATAGTGTTGGTGCACAACAACTCCCGACTGCTACATATTCAACCTCAACAGTTGACAAAGCCATGGAGTTTTGTTTCTTAGAGAACCAAGAGACCAAAGATCTTCTTAAGAAGTGGCATATGCCACTAGTACTTTTTTTTAGCTATTTTACACCATGCATAGTCCGCATCTGAATAACTAATCATTTCAAATCTGGTGTCCTTGGGATACCATAGTCCTAAGTCCATGGTGCCTATTAAGTATCTTAGGATTCTCTTAACAGCTATTAGGTTTGATTCCTTAGGTGTTGATTGAAAATGTGCACACATACACACACTAAACATTATGTCGAGTTTATTGGGTTTCAAATATAGTAGACTTCCAATCATACCTCTATAATACTTTGTGTCTACAAGTTTTCCCTTTTCATCTTTGTCTAGGCTAATGGAGGTACTCATAGGTGTTCCTATGGGTTTACTATTTTCCATACCAAATTTATGTATCATTTCTCTTATGTACTTTGATTGACTTAAGAAAGTCCCATGCTTGGCTTGTTTAATTTGCGGTCCAAGAAAATAGTTTAACTCCCCCATCATGCTCATTTCAAATTCTTTTTGCGTACGTTTTGCAAATTCTTTGCATAGATATTCATTAGTAGCACCAAAAATTATATCATCTACATAGATTTGAATTAGGAGTATATCATCTTTCTTAGTTTTAATTAAACAAGGTACTATCAATTTTTCCTCTCGAAAACCCCTTCTCAATTAGAAATCCACTAAGTCTTTCTTAAACATTATTTCAAATCCTTTGTCACTAGGTTGACTAATGCTTAATAGATTATGCTTTAGACCATATACTAACAAGACATCATCAATAGTGAGTGCAAAGTCTTTACCTATTTTACCAATTCCAATGATCTTACCTTTTGCATTGTCACTGAAGGTTACATATCCTCCATCCTTTTGAGTGAGAGATGTGAACTTGGATTTATCTCCCGTCATATGTCTTGAACATCCGCTATCCAAGTACCATTTTTCTTTAGACGAAGTGGACCTAAAGCAAACCTACAAAAGAGGATTCATGTGGTTACTTTTGGAACCCAAACTTTCTTAACTCTCTTTTAGTCTTGTCTAGCTTTTGTGTTTATCTTCCATTCATTTTTCACTTTGATGTAATTTTTCTTGAGTGGACAATTAAACATTATATGTCCTTTATTTTTACACATGTAGAAAGTAGTATGCTCATAAATGTTTGTGGATGAAGTACTTGTATAGTGTTTAGATTTCTTTACAAAATACCCCATAAACAATTGTTTCTTTCTTTTGGTTGGTGTTCCATTGTAACCAATTCCTTCTCTATTGTTAGTCATCCTTTGTTGTCCTATCATTTTTTCAAAGTTTGCTTTGCCTCTAGTGAAGTTGTAAATAATCCTTTCCTTATCTTGAATTGAGCTTTTAAGATCAATTATTTCTAGCTCTCTCTTGGTATCTTCATTTACTTGAGACTTAGCTAATTTCTGAGATATGTCATTTACTTTCTTCTCAAGCTCATCAATTTTTAGGTATTTTTCTTCTTCAACAATTTTAGAAGATTCAAGTTGATTTCTAAGTGTTTCATTTTGTTATTTCATGCTTATGTTCCTTTTTGAGACCTTGATGAATATATTTTGAAGAGAGAATAATTAAGCTTGAAGTTCTTTATAAGAAGGCATACTTTCACATGAATCATTACACGAATCTATCGAAAGAGAGTAGTCAGAGTTTACCTCTTCATTGTGTTCCATGAAGCACATGTTTGCTACTTCTTGTTCACTGGATTTGCTCTCCGATTCACTCGAACTTGAGTCATCCCAAGTTGCTTTCATTGCAGGCTTCCTTTTCCTCTTTTCCCTCTTGAGTTGTGGGTAGTCCGACTTGATGTGTTCGGTCTTTTTAAAGTGATAATAGGTGGGTGGTTCTTTTTTTTCTCTTGTATTCCTTTTTTCTATTTTCACCATTTTCAATTTTTGATCCTTTAAATTTTCTAGTGAATTTCTTGTCTTTTTTGAAGAATTTTTTAAGTCTTTTAGTTATGAAAGCTAATTCTTCATCTTCTAATTCACTGGATTCATTATCTTCTTCACTTGAATGTTCTTTTGAGGCTTTTAAAGCTATAGACTTCTTATTTTTATTTTCAGTGCTTCTTTCTTTCAAAGCCATTTCATAGATTAGAAGTGATCCTATAAGTTCATCTAATGAAGTTGTTTTGAGGTTTCTACCTTCTGCTATGGCTATGTCTTTTGATTCCCAAATAGGTGGAAGTGCTCTTAGAATTTTGTGAATCATCTCATGAGTGGAATATGTTTTTCTTGAGGCACTTAGTGAGTTTATGATATGTGTGAACCTAGTATACATGCTTGCGATGGTTTTATCGGTATTCATCCTAAAAGTTTCATACTCACTAGTCAACATATTAATTCTACTGTCTCTAACATCTACTATGCCTTCGTAGGTTACTTCTAATTTATCCCAAATTTCCTTAGCCGTTTTACATGCCATTACTTTATTGAATTCATTTGTGTCAAGTGCACAATATAGGGCGTTTATTGCACTTGAGTTAATTTGCAGCATTTCGTAATCTGATTCAATTAGTTCTTTTTCTTCTTTAGGTACTTCTTTCCATCTTCTAGTTTAGTAGGGATCAGATTTCCATTTGTGACAACATTCCATGCCTTCCAATCCATTGTTTGAAGGTAGATTCTCATTCGTTGCTTCCAAAAGGCGTAATTGAGTCCACAAAAAATGGATGGTCTAGTTGAGGATTGACCCTCACCAAAGGGAGCAACTCCTATTTATGCCATCTAGATCTTTATATAGCTATTTGTTAGGATTTTCTATAACTGCTCTCTAATATCAATTGAAACCTAAGGTGTAGCCCCAAAAGGGGATGAATTGGGTTATTTAAAATTCCTTAGAGTCTTTTTATTAGTTCTAGACTTTTTACAATTTTTTTAAAGACTTCTTATATTCTTATTGATTAGGCAATCCACACAAACATTTACTTCTTCCATTCAATCCACAACCACAACATACACAACCAATTGATTAACTTGTTCAAACCAAACAAACACAATACAAGTAATCAACATATGCTTTGTAATATTCAGAAGCCCTATATATGAATGTGCAAGTCCTGTAGTTGGCCTTTGAATTGAAAATAAAAATAACATACAATCACTCTTTTCAATAACTTGGATTTTAAATAAACCCTTAGTTAAAAGAATTTAGGAGTTGATTAACCAATGTACTCCCTTTCGATTTCCACAATCAATGATAATCAACCTAATCAATTTAAATCTTAGGTTTATTTAATATCCAAGGTTGTTTGTAAGATTAACACATCAACGCAGTTTATATTGTTTCTGGAATTTAAAAGAGAATAAGAGAAGAGAGTGAGACGGTGTTTTTATGAGGTTTGGCTTACCCCAGCCTATGTCCTCGCCTTAGGTCAACCACCTAAGGATTTCACTATACCTTGTTCCTTCCAGGTGGAACAAAAGCATTTACAATAACCAACCTCTTTTTCAGGAAGAGAAACCTCTCCAAACAACAACCTATGCTTGGTGCAACGATCCAACTATACCTTGAACCATCAAAGATCTAGTAGAAAAGAATGGATATCTGCGTACAAAAACACTCTCAAACACAGAACAAGTTGTACAAGTTCAATCACAAATCGTACTTCAAAACCAAAACTAAATCAAAAATATGAAACTCAAGGTTTAGAAGTCACCAATGGTTCTTTCTTATTAATATAGAAATTTTAGTTGCAAATCAGAACCAAAAATTTTTAAGCAACCAACAATTTCGTAGAGTTTCCCCCAGCAAGAATGTGAGGAAGTATGAACTTTAGGAGAGTTTTAGCGTAGAATTCGTGTATTGCTTGAGCGTATATTTTCATTAAGCAAGAGAGGTATTTATAGACTTCTTAAAGAAAAGTTTTCTTATTTAACATGGAGTATTTAGGTAACTTTTCAAAAAATATTAATTCATAAAATTAATTTTGAAAAACTTCCCCTATAGATCGAAATTCAAAATCTCCGTAGAGTCAGTCGGTTGACTCACTCAACTGGGTCATTTTTGTACTAGTCAATCGGCTAGACAAGCGGCTGACACCATTCTGTCTCTTAAAAAATTAATTTTGATAAATTGTTAGTCAGTTGGATAGGTGGCTGACACCATTCTGTCTCTCAAAAAATTAATTCTGATAAATTGTCAGTTAACTGACTCAACTATGTTCAAAATAGTCAGTTGGCTGGACAGACCAGGGAGTCAGTCGGCTGACTTATCCCAGTTCAAAAATAGTCAGTCGACTGGACAGATGTTTTTCCATTCATTGTGCTTGTTAGTCGGTTGGCCAAACATGGTGTGTTCTAGTCAGTCGGCTAATCAGTCCTCTCTTTTTCATTTTTGATTTTTAAACTCTAGTTCATTTTGAAAAACTCAAGTACCACTCTTTTAAAATCATTTTCAAGAGTTTTAGAAGAAATGGTTTTTAATTCTTCTTATCCTAAAGAGCTTCACATATCTAAATAGTAATGAATTTGAAGTACTTACAAACATTCTTCTAAGCATGATCTCCTTAATCACCAAGTCTTGCAGCCTCTTGAGGTTCAGTCTTTACTTCAAGTCCTACTTAGCCTTTAAGCTCTTTATTTTTCGTTCATTGCTTCAATATATTGAGAAGCTTTCACTTGATTAACTTTGATTTTCAGCTTACTTCCATTATTAACCATGAGTGTCCTTTTACTTAGACCTGAAATAAAGGCACTCAACAACATATATTAAAACATCCTTCATTTGTTTTCATCAAAACAAGATTGAAAAACCCAATTAGGCCAACAATAGTCATCTCAGGAAAAACACAGAAACCACCCCGAAGTTCTTGCTTCTAGACTTCAGAACATAACCCTAAATTATCACCCTAGTTTCCCAACATTAACTCACTAATATCCTATTCTATCATTCTCAAAATTCAATTCCTATATTTTGGTATTGTTTTCCATTGTAACTAGAGTCTACAGAACCTAGCAACCTAACCTATGATACCAAAATGTAACGACCTCAAAATTCATACAATTTTTTTTCCAAATATATATATAGACTGATAATCCTTTTACTCTGATACCCCTGTAATGATTACTGGAAAACACCTATGCATCAGAAAACATAAAACTGTACAATCATTGTTATAATACCAGAATTTAGTATTATCCCCAAAACATATATACATAACTACACATATTCCCAGCAACATCTACCCAAAAAAAAAATCTTGAATGCTACTTAAAAATACATCCCCCTGAAAATCCTTACCCTACAGACAAGGCAGTGTATATGATCTCTTTATCTCCGAGTCTGATCTGCTCATCTAACTGGATCACCTGAAAAAATGTTAAACTGCTGGGATGAGACAACTCTCAGTAAGAAGAAATATACTATTACCAATGTGTGGCATCTGAGTTCACATGAACTATAAACTAACAAATAACTGAACTAAGATAACAGGTAAAATATAATATTGTGTAACTCACACCTATATGGTTTAAAATACAGTTGTTTCTGAACTTACTATTTAATCATACTTTTATAATCTATAGGTAAGTCTACTAATTTTTGTAAATCTATATATATATATATATATATATATATATATATATATATAAAACTGTGAAACTTCCCTGGAAAACGGTATGTCATGATTTAACCCCTCATGACAAGGTTGTGCGGCCCATAGGCGGGACTTAACACTAGTTGGCCTACCAGGATAAGTCAATTGAAACTCTATTATCATCAGTCCAGCCACTGTGCAATCCCTCCAAAGGCATGGTAACTAACATCTCCCTCGTCAAACCGGCCACCTCAACCCAGACTTCTGGGGAGCCTGCAATCCCTCCAAAGCACGGTTGACTGAAATCCACACACTATCTGAGATATGTGGTTGCACTCTGATCTGAAATAACTACGGTACCATACTCTGATAATTTATCTGATTCATCAGGGTATGATATTGTATAATACTATTCTATAAATATATATATATATATATATATATATATATATATATATATCTTACTGTTTTATCATGATTCTGTAAAACCATAACACTGTAAAACTGATATGAATAAAATGTGTAATCTGAGATGATATATTTGTAATATCTTATCTGTATGATCTGTAATATTTGAACTGAATAAACTGTAATATATGAGTGTTATGGTTTTGTAATTCTGAGAATCATGGAATTTTGTAAATACTATAAAATATCTGTTTGTGTATATATTGTAATCATAATTCTATAAATCTGGTAAAACACATTTCTGTACATAAATGCTGTAGATCATGATATTCTGAAAACTGTATAAATATCATACTGAACAAATACTAACTCAAGCCACACAATTAATAAATAGAACTCATATACTAAAATTTGTATAACTATATAACTTATACTCTATATCTCATAATCAAATACTATAATTTACTAGTATAGCATATTTCCCTTACCTGACTAACTGAACTCGTCTATCGATCCCTAACTCACGCCCACAGCGTTCATAATTCCAAACCTTGAAATTATGCACATATATCTCCCAATCAATCAACTGAATATCCAGAATAATTATCATACTCACATTTTCTAAACTATAAACTATTTATCATTTTACCTATATTCCTAATAAAATACCCACTAAGGTCCTTAGCCTGCCTGCGGTATACGCACCAAATCCTGCGTTTCACAAATTCCTAATTCCTCAATTCAATTCCTAGAATCATGTTCTCATACACAATATTAAACCTATACCTTTAATAAATTAAATTAATTAGCTAGAAACACCCAAATATTACCCTTACCTCAGTTTTGGGTTGGTGCCCCGAAACCCCAAACTGAAATTTCGCTCCACCTAGGTTGCAGAGAATTTTGTCAAGAACCTCAAGGTGGTTCTTGATCGTCAAAATAGAGTTTAACAAAGTGAAAATTATAGAGAGAAGGGGAGGGGTTCGTGGGTTTGAGAGAGGAGAGAGAGAGAGAGTGTGTGTGTTTTGATTTTTAATTTTACAAATGGCTCGCGAGATCATATACATTCAGCATCAGAGAAAACCGTGGCCGGTTTTCTCTATCTCACAGAAAACCGTCGTTGGTTTTCCATTTAACTTGCCCAGAAGTTTTCGTTTACCTGTTACCCGACCGCGGTAATTTGCGAAGACCGGCGAGAACCATTGCCAGTTTTCTCCTACCCCAGGCAAAAATCCATTTTTCCTTATTTTCTTTTATTATTATATTTCTGGGTCGCTACATTTGTGCGCAATTGTAGATTATTATTATTATTATTATTATTATTATTATTATTATTATTATTATTACTAAATGCGCTTAGTTTGATTCGGTTATTCAAAGCAATTAATATGCAAACACGTATGTACATAATCATGTAATTGATTCTATTAGATATGTAAATAATTATATATGTAATTATAATAGTGGTTTTAACTACCATTTGAAAATTAAATTACATAATTACATAATCAATATTATAATTCAAAAATCTATCTACCTAATTTTTTAATAATTGACACCTTGGATCAAATATATATGTAATTATACAATTATAAGTATACAATTTTATTTCCATTCTCGCTTCGCTTGATTCATATGGCCAACGTGAGAGGTTCGCAACATCTTTAAATGCTTCCGAAAATATACATCCAAAGGCACTCCCAGATGCTTAATAAACTATTCACAGCTGAAGGACTACAAAGCGATGTGTGAAAAAGATTTATAATATGCAGGGCCGTTGGCATACGTGCTATTCTTTTACTAAATCTTCAAATCTTTCGGCTTCTCATCTTCTCTCATTGAACATTTGACGGCAATCCATGATTGAATTAAGCTGGACAGGAGATGAAGAAGTGGGTGATGGAACAACCTCGACCATCGTTCTTGGCAATCCTACTAAATTTATATGAGAGCAGACTGCGATCTGCATACTGAATAAGATTTCGCAGTTCGTTTTAAAATGATCTTCTTCCTTGTATCAATTCCTGTCGCCCCTGGATTGCTATACCAATAGTTCAGAGTTTGTACAGAGATGTTCTCAAGGATGCTAAATTATTTTGGAAAATAGTTATTCCAAGAGGGAAAAAAGTTCCCATAACTACATTGATTTGTTTGACACATAAAAATGGAATAAAATTAAATTAAATGAACACTTACATTCTTATATTTTCTATATAAATTTATTTATTTCGTCCCTCTTTATTTGTACACACGAAATATTATGCAAATATTCAACTGACAGTTAGTTGTGAAACATATGGAATGATATGGAGTACAAAATGAAAGGAATGAAAATTTAAATAAAATGAGTGCAATTTCATTTTATTTCCACATGCCAAATGTGGGACTAGGCAGTCTAGTTTTGATGAGGATTTGAAACTTTAACATTCCAATTTAAAACCATCAGTGGCTTGGATTAACAGTTCATAAATTTTGAAGCAGAAGTTAAGACACCCATGGACACAACCATACACATTTCACAGGTTCTAATGCTTTAAGATAGCTGCTCCTCAGTTCCCACTCTGGTTTCTATCTATTGTGACCTAGATAAGTTCTTACTACACGGTGACACCTAAGAGAAGATGCACACACTAGTACATTCTTCATCAATTTAAAACCAAGTAAATGGACATTATTCATCAAAAACTGACCCAAACTAATTAACAGTGTCCATAAATTGAAGCCCATACATGGCAAAGCCAATTAAACCAAAATGGCCAAATTATCCCCCAAAAACTTGAAGATCAAAGCAATGTCACCAATAAAAGAAGGGCGTGAGGAAGCTAGCAAATAATTTGTAATTCCTAAAATGTGGTAAGTCAATCTAAAAGCCTTGCCAAGTACCTAAAATAGCCTATATGAATCAAGGAACCCCAATCCCTTAATAATATTTTTCAATCCAGCACAACGTGTAACTTGCTTCATTGTGAAAACAACTGGACTAGTCCGAACATGCAGCATATTTGCAGCAAGAAAAAAAAAATGAGATAACCATTACCAACACATTATAAATATAGTTTTGTAGGAAGAAATAATACCACAGAAAGTGACTAACGCAACAGCTACAAAATTAAGACTGTAATCGGATGGCATCACTTGAGAAGACCTTGCTCTTAAGAAACAATTTACAACATCTTGCTTAGGACAAAATAATTTGATGGCCTATCGCAACCTCGTTACTATAATATTGGCGGTAGCAACTCAAACTGGAAACATGTATTTGAGTTTGTAAGGCATAGATTAGCCCAAGGGCAATGAAGATAGATTATGGCACCTCACGATGCAACCAATAGGAAATAAAAGATTCTTGGAGAGTTATTTCAATCGCCCCTTCTCTCTTTGGTACAGCTTACCCATCAAAAAGGATAATCCAACGGGCAAGGGCAGAAAACTATCAAACAAGAATCCAGAGTTCTTGCCTGAATGTAGTTGCAGCAGCAAATCCATTCTGGTTAAGCTCCGACTCAGCAACCTACAGATCAATGGTGGCATCTGTTCAAGCACTCAGCATGGTGCTGAGAGCCCTCAATCTTATGAGATAGCTTGGAACCACAAGCCTAAACCAAAACACCAAGTCTTCAGCAAGTTTGCCTTGAAACCAAGCACATGGCATGTGATGCACCAATTGCAACAGATAATATATTGTGGGGCCCCAATTCATCTTCCTCCATAAGCAAATTAACTTCAACAGGAAATGGCTGTATCTCTGGAAGACCAGGAACCCCTAATTGAGAATCTTTGGCATTCCCCCACATGTACAATTTCCCTTTATCTGTCCATTATCAGCATTGAATAGTAATTTTAGACACTTCAAACAAAGCATCTATTAAGTAACATCATGCCAAGCGAGAACCATCCCTAAACTTGCTCTGAAATATACAGTGGGTCTAGTGGGCTTACCAATGATGAACATAAAAAATAATCTACCATCTTAATGTGCTGATTCAGAATACAACTCATCTTACCAGTTATAGCTGCCGAAGATGAACCTCCACAGGCAATATAGGTAACATTCTCATTAGCCAAAGCCTCAATCGCCATGGGGACTTTATGATTGTGAGTAGTGGAATGACCCAACTGACCATGTCCACCATGGCCCCAGGAAAGTACTTTGCCTCCATCTGAAGTCATAACAGAAATGTATACTAATGAATTATACATTATAAATATTGATTAAACATGAGACTGCAATCATTTTACCAGTCAGTGCAAGAGAATGATATCCACCACTTGCAATCTGAAGTATACGAACATTTTCAAGGCTCGGAACTGGTTGTGGCTGCCAACCCCCAATCCTGTTGCCTCTCCCAAGTTCATAGTTAGAGTTAGCTGCATAGAACCACCAAAAAAAAAAAAAAAACTTTTGACATTGTCAACACACAACTGGAGACAATGCCAGTACTCAAAGCTGATATAAAAAATTCAATGCTCAGTCACTCCATGAAACTGCAAATGATCATATCATGACAGTTTTCTGTAATTTTGTCCATAACAAAATCCTAAACTCAGGCCCTCATAAGTTGCAACCATTATGGGCAATAAATACCAGGTTAGTCAATATAATCTAGCACTGTTGAAGCACCCACATCCATCCCTGAGGAAAAAAGTCAAATCTGTGCAAAACAAAATTCATTGCAAATCATACACAAAAGACAGTCTGAGAATTAATGCATAATGAGCAAAAAATTTATCATGACTCAAAAAACAAAAAAAAAAAAACAACTTACCCAAATTGTTTAGTACTGTTGTAAAGTAAAAAATGGAGAAGAGAAAGAGGAGAATATAAGAAGAAGAGAAGAGAAAAAGTCAGGCAGCAGTTTCCTAGAGAATACGTACACTTCCAGGTCCGCCCACTTATATATTAATATCATTAATAATAAAAAGACAAAAATACCACCATTCACACATCATAGTTACTAAAATAGCATATTCTCTTCTAGCACTCCCTCTCAAGCTGGAAGTTCATAAATATCACCTATCCCAGCCTGTTATAACCACTAGAGAAGGTAGGCCTAAATCATGAAAACATCACCCAATTGGTCCACAGATTTCACAAATGGAGTCCCCAAACCTTCTTCAGCACATTATCCCTAGCAAAATGAGGGTCAACTTCAATGTGCTTTGTTAGCACATGAAACACTTGAGTTGCAAGCAATCTAAATGGAAACTTGGCTATCACAAAACATACCATAGGTTTTGTTACCAAGAATCCCAATCTTGACTTCAACCACGGAAGCTCGCACACCCACCTTATGAGTCAGATCAGTATTCTACTTCAGCATTAGGTCTTGCTATGCAAGGTAACAAGATTACATCCCATAAACATGGTATCCACAGAGCCAGCCTAATCTACATTAAATCATCCCATGATCTCAATGTTTCTATTACATTTACACAGAAAATCTCTACTAGAGCCTTTGAGATACCTTAGAATCCTATAACGAGCATCCTCATTTGGCTATTAGGATTTTCCGTGAACTGATTAACCACCCCCATAGCAAAGAAATATGTCTTGTTTACCGACAACCAAGTAGATCACCAACCAACTACCTATATCGACATTTGCCTTTGCAGTCCTGTTTGACATCCCTAGACAACTTCATGTTGCGATTTGGAGTATTGGTATAGCTCCCAACACACTAGTCTCACTTAGCAAGCCCAGGTATTTTTTTGCTGAGATAAATTCAACCCTTCTAACACCATACAATCTTAAACACCAAGAAAGTGATGCAAAATACTCAAGTCTTTGATTTGATATTTTTCTTGAAACCACTACTTAGTATCTGCAATACCATTGTCACAGCCATTGATTATGATACAATCAACACAAACAACTAGGACTCTAGGAGTACTACACATGTCTCTCTTTAGCAAACAAAGAATCAAAGTAGCAGTGGATAAATCCAAAAGGAGAGACCATACTAAATATGTCACATCAAACTTGAGGACAATTGCTTAAGAATGGCTTTATGCAACCTTCATAGCTTACAACCCTTCCCTTAAGCAACATAACAAGAAGATTGTCCCATGTATACCTCTTCTTGCAAATCTCCATACAAGAAGGCATTCTTCACATCAAACTGGTATAATGACAGATCAAAATTAACTGCTAACTAGACCAATACATAAACATAATTTACATGGGCGACATGAGAGAACATCTCAAAATAATCAATTTCATACGTTTGGGTGTACCACTTCACAAGCAATCAAGCCCTAAGTTGTTCAATAGAGCCATCAAGAATATATTTGATGGCCTAACCCAACAGCACCTAACCAACTACTTATGAAGAGGAAGATCCACAAAATCCCATGTCCCTCAAGTGGTAAAGGCATCCATTTCTACATCCATGCTTCTATCCAGGGTTAGCAAGCACACTAATATATGAGGAAGGGATAGAAATGGAAGAAATAGACAAGACAAAATACAACAACAACAAAACCAAGCCTTAGTCCCACTAGGTGGGGTCGGCTATATGAATCATTTTCCACCAATTTATGCGATCATGGATCGTTTCTTTTAATAGATTCAAAAGTATTAAATATTTACTCAATATCTCCTCCCAAGTTATTTTAGGTCTACCCCTACCCCTACCCCTTCTACTGCCCCTCATAGTAACTAAGTCACTCTTCCTCATAGGTACACTATGTGGCCTACGTTGTAAGTGTCCATACCATCTGAGTCGTCTCTCTCTTATCTTATCTTCTATAGGAGCTACACCTAACTTACCACGAATATGTTCGTTTGTTAATTTATCTTCCAATGTTATACCATTCATCCATCTAAGTATTCTCATCTCGGCAACTTTTACTTTTTGGATATTATGTTTTTTCGTCGCCCAACATTCCTATCCATACAGCATAGCTGGTCTTATAGCTATCCTATAAAACTTTCCTTTCAATTTTAAGGGTATTCTATAATCACAGAGCACACTTGAAGCACTTCCCCATTTTACCCAACCTACTTTAACTCTATGCATTACATCATCTTCAATTTCTCCTTCAGCTTGCATAATAGATCCAAGGAATCGAAATCTACAAGATCTATTTATTTCTTCATCATCAAGTTTAACTTTGTCTCCAATATTCCTCCTATCATTACTAAAATTAAAACAAGCGATAGGATAAGAACAAAAACATAATAAGCGATAGGATAAGAAAATAAGGACTATTGAGTACATGTTCAAATACTTTTCCAATGAACAATTGAAAAATTCAAGTCACGCTAGGATAGATCTCTAGAACTCAGTCGAATAGTGAAGGGAAAAAAAAGGCAGTTGCACTTGCTTTCTATAGTTCATCCAGGTGAGTAACTAATCATTCAGAAGAGAAGCGGAAGTTTTCTTCAAAGGGTTAAGCGTAGGAACATTAGGATCAACACACGAGGGGGAGCTAAAAATATTGATGGAATTATATTAGATTCATCTAAATTAGATTCATCCAATGCAGACCGATCCCTAGAGAAATAAGTCCCTTTAAAAAGGAAACCTCTAAACTAACGTAATTCTTGTGAATGCGGGGATCATAATTAATCCTTTGCGTTCTTCAGTATCTAATAAATACACATTTTATAATGCGAGGAGAGAACTTTTTCTGACAAGATATATCCAGGTGAAATGGAGATAAAGAGCATGCTGAAGACTTCAGTTAAGGAATAAGGAGAACAGGGTGGTGGAGCTGCTAGAGAATTCTAAGGGTGGGGAAGAATCTGCGAAGATGGATAGGTGCAACCTTTTGACCAATTTGGGAGACTGACAGATAGCATTGGGGAAAAAAAGAAGGAAAATCTGTTAATCTGCCAAAGACTTCAAGAATATTGAAGGGGGGATCGGAAGATGTTAGAAAGTTTAGAGGGAAGGAAGAACATGACAAGCTGGATTTTGTGACCTGTCAGCCAGCAAGGGAGATTCACAGCCAGCACTGGAGGTCAAGAAAGGTAATCTTGCTGCTAACATTTCGAATTTCCAGAATATCAATGATGGAGCTGGAGATGCAAAAGAAATTCCAAAAATACAAATAAGAAAGGCCTAGAAATAAAGATTGGAAACTTACAGAAAATTGTGGAAAATACAGCACAATATTCTATGGGACAAAGTTGCAAGTTGGCAGAAGTTGATACTGAAGTGGAAGACTAGGATGAGAAGATAATAATCTGTTTCTAGAACAGATTTGAGAATTTGAGGATGTTTGTTTGACCCTTCTCAACTGAAAGATTTGGAAATCGTAGAGGCGCCTAAGGATATTAATGATTGTATGGATGGTAATCAAATTGAAATCACAAAGCAGGAGGCACATTTGAAAGAGGCAGACTCTTAGTGGATCTTCTAACTCTGAACAATCAAGTAAGATCTTTTCAAGTTTCTCTATAATTCCAGGAAATCTTATTGATAAGGAAGCATCAGCTAAAGATAACCATATAGATAATTCCTCTAGTAGCCAATTTTTATATCATTGTGGGACTGATCTTAATTCTGGGATCAATACTTCTATTACTTGCACTAAGTTAATTAATTCTGGCAAAGGTATCTTACCAACACCTGTGATTGACTGACTTGAAAAGAAGAACCTTTTTTGCCAAATAGAATCAGATCCTACAGGAGGGTCTTTAACCCTTAGTCCACTAGGAAATGAGAAGGACAGTTGAAACCCTCGGGAGCTTCTAGGGTTGTTCTGTTGTTAATCCTTTAGACCAGGCTGTTAAGGTGGTTTCCCTAAAACCCATGAAAGGAAAAAGAAAAGGGTGGAGAAAGAATTGCAAAAATTAGCTTCTAATATTGACTACAAAGGTGGAGAATAGTTAGGGTTAGGGTCAGTAAGGTGATAGGATGAATATCTTGAGTTGGAACGTTAGGGGTCTGGGCTGCCTTAGAAAACGTCATCAAACAAAAGATATCATTGTTAAGGTTGCCCCAAGGGTCGTTGTGATCCAATAATCCAAACTAGAGATGGTAGATGGCTTTCTTGTTAGGACTTAGGAGTACTTGGGATTCTAGGTTCAAAGATTGGGTTTAGTTTTGCTTCCACTGGCTCCCCGGGGAGGTATTGAGATTATTTGGGTACTAGGTTTGTCAATAAAATAGATATTCTTATTGGTTCATTTTTCTGTCTGTCTTTTTGGATGTAAAAGGGAAGGTCCAATGGTGGTTTACCTCGGTTTATGGACTGAATATGCCCCAGTTGAGGGATATTTTGTGGGATGAATTAGTCACGGAGTATGGGTTGCGCTTCCCTCTTTGGGTTTTTGGGGGTGATTTTAATGTCATAATATTCACTAATGAGAAATTGGGAGGCTCTAGAATTACCTTAGTATGAGGGTTTTGGTTCTTGCATTTGGGAGTGTAATCTGAGAGAGATTCTGCTCTCGAATGATCAATTTACTTGGTTTGCTGAGGGCACTAGATCAGTGGCCACTAGAATTGATTGGTTTTTGTTTACCACTGATTAAAAAGATACTTTTCCACTCTTATTCAAGTACTTCCTAGAGTGGTTTCTAACCATTGCCCCTTGGTTCTTGAATCTAGTCCTGTTAAATGGTATACTACTCCATTTAGATTTGAAAATATGTGGTTGACCCATCCTGCCTTTCAAAATCAGGTCAATATTTGGTGGGGGAGAGTGCACTATGGAATGTTAGGTTTCTATTTTATGAAAAGATTGAGGTGTTTAAAGGAAAAATTAAAAAGTTGGGATTTGGAGACTTTTGGCGATGTTTGCTCTAGAAAGAAATGTATTCTAGAGGAAACAGATGTGATTGATAGATTGGCTGTTGAGGGACCTCTTTCTGAGGACACTGGTTGGTAGATGAGCCTGGTTGTCCAATGAGTTTGAACAAGATGCCTTTAGGGAAGAGATGAGTTGGAGACAGAAATCTAGAATGAATTGGATCAAATATAGGGATTGTAATTCTAGAGTCTTACACAGGGTGGCAACTAGTAGGAGATGAAGGAATCTTACTAAAGAACTTGAGGATGATAGGGGACTAAGGGGAGAGATTATTAGGGATCCTGATTGTATTGAGAGTTTGCAGATTTCTATAGGAACTTTTTTCATGAAGAGGATAAGGGAAGAATCATGGTTGAGGGGTTGGGTTGGTGTTCTATATCAGTTGTACAGAGACCTTTACAATGGCTTTCTTTCAAGATAGTTGGGAGATATTGAAGGGAGACATTCTCAAAGTTTTTCTTGAATTCTTTGATAATGGAGTTGTAGGGAGGTGTATGAATTCTACTTTTATCACCTTGGTGTCCAAAAAAGAAGGTGTTGTTAAGGTTAACGAGTTTAGAAAATTAGTTTGGCTACTCGTGTTTTTTATAAGATCTTGCCTAAGTCTCTTTCTAGAAGATTGGCTACTATTTTGCTATCTCTATTAGATAGAGTGATTTTATAGGTAATAGACAAAGCCTAGATGCTGCCTTGATAGCTAATGAGGTGGTTGAGGATATTGTTCGATGGGGAAGAGGGGGCTTGTGTTGAAATTGGACTTTAAAAAAGCTTAAGATAGGGTGAGCTGGAATTTCTTGGATAAGGTTATGGCTAGAAAAGGTTTTGGTCTGAGGTCGAGTAAATGGATTAAAGGGAGACTATCTTCTGTGGCCTTTTCTGTTTTAGTTAACGGCGAGGATAAGTCTTGGTTTTTGTGCTTCTAGGGATCTTAGATAGGGTGATCCCCTTTCTGCCTTTTAATTATTCTAGTAGATTGTTTGAGTAGAATGATTAAAAGAGGTGTAGATAAAGGGCTGGTGAAGGGGATAAAGATAGGTAATGAGGATTGCACCATTTCGCATCTTCAGTTTGCAGATGATACTATTCTCTTCCTATCAGACAGTGAGGGATGCTTCTCTAACTTACTGACTATCTTAAAATCTTTGAGAAAGCATCTGGGCTGAAAATTAATTTTTCTAAGAATGGGTTTTAATGTCGATCCTTTTGTTATGCTAGAGGGGTGTGTCGTTTTGACTTGGCCTATTACATATCTAGGGGTCCCCCTTAAGTGTTAATCCCAATGTCAACTCCTTTTGGGACCCAGTTTTTGAGAGAGTAGCTAGGAGATTGTAGTGTGGGAAACAGTGTAGACCTAAAAGGGAGGGAGGCTTGGGTCTGGGCAAATTGATGTGCAAAAACATATCTTTGGTGGGGAAATGGTTATGGCGCTTTCCTTTAGAACCTAATTCTCTTTGGCATAAGGTAATTCAAAGTAAATTTGGATTATTACAAAATGAGTGGGATGTTAGAGTGGGAAATAATATTACTTATTCAAGTCCTTGGAAATTTGCATCTCAGATTTATGATTATTTCCTTTCTAAAATCCTATATTCAATGGGTAATGGGGAGCAAATTCATTTTTGGAAAGGTCATTGGGTAGGGGGAATCCCTTGTCTTCTTCAATTATCTAATCTCCATGATACCCATATTCTACTTTTCTTCTTCAGCAAGGAGAAAGGCATTCTTGGAATTTCCATTTTGGGAGAAATCTTAATGAGAGAAAGATTAGCGAGTTGGCCCTTTTGACTAGGCTGCTCAATTCTTTTCATACTTATTTGAGTGACAAAAGGGTTTGACTCGTGATCCTGTTGCAGATAATTTTGCTTTGTATCCATTGATTTGGAAAGCCGAAGCTCCCTCAAAAATAAAAGAAGCTTTCATTTGGACTGCTGTACTTGAAAGAATTAATACCAATGACTTGCTTCAGAAGAGAAGACCCAATAAAATCAAAGGAGTGGCTATGTCTAATAAATTGTACTACATGCAACAGGACTAGTTGGCTGTGTTGCATTGAGTTTGGTTTTGGGCTAAGATTGTGAGATTTGTAATATTATTTTTGTACATATACATACATACATACATACATACATACATACATATATATATATATATGAATAATATAGATTATTATGTCATGCTAACATCATCAATTCCACCCACCGATCAAACTGGCCTGGTGGCTTATCTAGGTTGACCACCATTCCAAGTTTTAAAACCATGCTCAGGACTTAACCCAGGAAGAAACTTGGGAACCAAAACTCCAGCTGCCTCTTAATCATAACATTGGAACTAACTAGTTCGTATTGAGTTCCTCCCGCATGCCCTTTAGAGTGCATAATACTAAGGGACCTACCTTCTCGATCATATTTGAAAAAGTTCTCATATAGAAAGAACACGAGTTTGATTTTTTTCTTATACGAAGCTTTCACTCATTCCATTAAACCTTAGTTGTCCTATGAAACATCACATTTGCAACATCTCATGGCATTATGCTATTCCAAAACCACACAAGCAATATCATGTTTCATCCAATCTTCATAATCCTTGGGAGTCTCAAGACAAAGGAGAATGCAGCAGATACTTGGACTTCCCTTTTGCATTTATGCAAGCATTGCCTTAGACCACAACACATAGTAGGAAGGATCCAACCAATTTGATAGCTATCATGTGTAGGTTAATATTATCAGATGAAACTCTCTCGGTAGATGTCATCAGAGCCACCCCCAATACATACAATTAGCACACACCAGTATCAAGAATGAACAACACAGCAGCAATGGAAAATCAGGCAGCACCTCATATAGAACAACCCTTCAAAACTTCAAAGATCCAGAATTTCAAAAGGCAGCTATAACCAGAGAACTGAAGTTACAATATCGTAGGAGAAATAAGTGAGGAATCACTAAACAAACAGAGCAGACCACAACAAAGCCCCACAGGCACTTAATAAACAACCTGGCAACAGCTGCAGGAATCATGGCTAGCAGCAAACAGAAGCAAGTGTATGCAATACCAAGAAATAATCATTGAACACCAATAGAAATGAGTCAAATGACCGATACAAGATTGCAAGCAATCAATCACGAACACATGTAGCATCAACATAGCACCACCATGCCAAAACAAGCCAGTGGAAGCATCAGAATAACAATGGCAGTATGCCAAAAACTGGAACAACTGACGTCACATCAGCAAACCATGATGAACACACACAGCATCCAACCAAGGGTGCTGCAAAACCTAACCAAGAGGAAGCGTCCCCAAACAACTCTTAAACCAAACGAAAAATCAAATTTTAAAACTGCGCAGATAAAAATAAGGAGAAAAAAACAAACAAACAAAAAACAGAACCCAAAATCAACTCAGAAAAATCAGATTTAGAGATCAACGTTCTCTCTCTCTCTCTCTCAATAACATCAATATCTTTCTCTCTCTCTCTCTCTCAATAACATCAATGTCTTTCTCTCTTAGAATGTTTATCAATATCAAGTTCCTTGATTCCAGTCCATCATAGACATGTCTACAATAAAAACACAAGGTTACTCCCTCTGAAGTCTTTGCTTCCACACTTTAAATTTTAGAGGAAAAGATATCAATATAATTCATCAACTGCAAAAATAAAAAATAAAAACAAAAGAAGTGATATCCTTACCTCCCCAATTCCAAAGTTGTCCTTCATTAGTTAGAGCCAATGTGAAAAAGCCCCCACAACTAACAGCAGCCATAGGCACAGGCAACGCTTCTACTTTTGAAGGAACACTGAAGCCACCTCCCTCATTTGGGCCACAACCAGGACCAAGGCCCAATCTCCCATCCCCTTCATCTCTACCCCATGTGTAAACTTCACCTACATTGGATAAACATACAGGTTTAAAAAAAGGAAGCAACAAAGTTAACTAATAACATTGAACCAGTATTTCTTTCTCAATTGAAGGAAACCAAAAAATTTACAATTACATTGTCCACGGGAAATTTTTGAGCATGGCATGTCATTTACATAGCAATTATTATGGTACTCCCATCCATGACAAGTCATAATTACTAGGTTTTAACTTATTTCCTCTGCAAGTCTCTTCAATCTGTTAACACCACTCAAAGCACCAAATCAAAAGAGGAGCAATGCAAGTTATTTTGTATAGGAAAAACTGAAAAAGCATCCATTCCTTTTGAATGCAGCAAAGAACTGAATGAAAAGACTAGTTTAATGCTTCTAGAGAGTTTCATCAAGGCAATCATTTGTCTCTGCTCTTAATCAATCTTAGGGCCTCCTAACTCAAATCCTTTGGGCTCCCAAGGCAGGCAGATTTGAAACATAAATGGGTTATAAAAGAAAGAAAGAAAGAAAGGGGGAAAAAAAAAACTTCCAGACTTGCAGCCCATACTTTTTCCAGGAGATAACCCAGTTTTCCTGATGAGGTTTCTTGTGACCAAGGCCTTAAATTTCAATTTCGATTGACATTTCAAGGCAACAAAAATATGGAAATTTCAATGAAAATTCTGATATCAATGTCAATTTCAATTTCAATTTTAAAAAATGATGGAAATTACAAGAAAGCATGGAATTCTTTTATCAAACTTATGAAAATGTCAACAAACATAATAATGCAAGATTTAGAACTAAAATATTGTAAATAAAATACATCAATAACATGTATGTGGTGTATAAAGTGCAATAATTGCAATATAGTAATCATATTAAACATATTCAATTAAAGTTGTAGCAAATATATAACTTTAATGTCCCCAGGCATAAGCTCGGGTGGTAAGGAGGTTCACCAGACAGCTTGGACAAAGGTGAAGTCTAGGTTCAAACCCTGCCGCCTGTAGCACACATCCGCGATTTACCTCCTACGTGTTGGCTGAGGGCACAATTGGCGTAGGTGTGGGATTATGTTGGCTTTTTGAGTCCGATTCCTAGTTTTGATTATGACAAACCGCAAGTTACTTATGTGTGTATCTAGTGATGAACAAGTTATAATTCAACACACACTGAGAATGGAAGCCAAAGACGCATAAAGCTCATATGATCAGGCGTTTTTCATGAAGATTAAAGAACAAAGAAGATAAAGAAGATATTTGTTTTTAATTTGTATTGCATTTAAATTTGGTCTGTAATAACTGCATCTCACACATGATAGGTTTATGCTCAAAGGTCATAGTCTGACCATAGGGAAAATCAGAAAATCGTAGACAGACTTCGGTCGACCGAAGGTTGACTGACCTTGGGTTTTTAGGCTTAATTAAAAAGCCTCAGTCAACCAATACCCTTTAACCAAATTGCCACTAGCTTATTCACACAGGGTTGAAAAAGCACAAGGGCTAAATAAGACCTAAATGAACATTTTTTAATAGCCTCGGGCGACCGAACCATGGCGTTATAAATGCCTCGGTCGACCGAACCAGCCTAAAGTCAAACTATTGATTATGGCTTGGGCAACTAAACTGATTTTGAACGTATTGCCCACGGTCGACCAACCAAGAAATTGAGACTTCTTCACCTACCCCGGGCGACCGTTCCTTTAGGTCAAAATGACCACGGTTGACCAAACCATTCACTAGGCGACCAAAACCACAAAGCCCAGAGGAAAATCGCCTAGCTCAGCCAACCAAACATGTTTTTGAGCTTCAAATTATTGAATCTATTCGGGCAACCGACCTTTGGCTTCAAACGACCGAAACTCTCAGGTTGCCAGATTTTACCGTGGTTAACTAAGGTTAAAATTAATTAAACTCCATTAATCTTTTTCCAAAATGACCTCCATGTCCCTAACGGTTATATTTTTTGTAAAATTTATATATACCCTTTCATTTGGAGAAATTAGCAAGAGATTAGCAATTAAATTAAGAAAAATTCTCTCTAAATTTTTTGAGCTTTTATTGCTTATATACTTAGATTTTTTCAAGCATATCCTCACACTCTCTTGTTTCTTCTTTGCAAAATCATCTTTGATAAGAGAGCATTTATTTCATCCTCTTCATTTGCAAATCCATTGCAAACTTGAAGAATGATTATTCTTAATTCTTGTGGCCATATATATATATATATATATATCTTTCTTTAGCTTATACTCTCTTATTCATTATTGTTAAAATTATTTTTAGAGAGTTAGCTTGAGTTGATCCCAGATTATTTCATTGATAAATCTTATCTTGGGATAACTCTTTTCAGCTTGAGAATTTTTGCATCTTTGTTGTAAGATTCAAAGGCTAGTTTTTGTGTTTATTGCAAAAATATTTTTGAAGAAGATAATCTTCACTATCTCCTGATTTCATTACTGAAAATATTTTTGCAGAGGTAAAGATAGTTAAAGTATAAATCTTTGAAATACATTTTATTGACTTCCGTTTATTTAATTCAAAGATTTATCTTTACATTATCTCTCATATTACTTGATTGATATATTCTTTTGAGAGATTAAGTCCATAGATCCTAATCTCTATTTTGCTTAATATTAAAAATATATTTGTTGAGATATTTGATTAAGACGTAAAAAGTTTCTTTGATTATTTGTTGATTATAATATCTTGAATCAAAGTACTACTCTCACGTATATACATATTCATATACACATCTTTGAGAGTTGATACATAACTTGACCAATCTCACCTTGAGCATAAATACTTATCATCTGTGAGTGCATTGGTTGTGTTGTGCATATCAATACATATCTGCTTAGTGTAAGAAGCATCTAGTTGTACGAAATATTTTATTTGATTATCTATTGTATTCCTGACGAGTGGTCGAAAGAGGGAGACTAGCCCTGTGAATAGTCCCGGACTTGCTCAGACCCGATTGGAAAACTAGGTGCACCATCCTGGTAAGGTATTGTAAACGGTGTCGCTCCACCCGCAAGTGAACAACTTCAGTGAAATCCTCGGACTTGTGAGCTAGAGGCGGCAACAGAGGCAATATTGGCCGAACCCCAATAACATTTCTTGTGCCTGATTTTAATTTCCGCAATTTATTTTCTACACTTGAATGTTTATATTTTTATTATTGTGAATGATTGAGAAATACTGAGACTGCTTTAATTGTTTAAATGTTTGCTCAGTTAATTACCAGTGTGATTGGGATTGCATAGACAGTCCCTAGGTCGCATAATACTGTTGTCATCTGGTTTAGCCTAGGCATAAATTTTTAAATACCCAATTCACCCCCCCCTTCTTGGGAATACACCAATTCTAACAAATTAGTTTGGCGCGCAAGCCCAGGAAACCCGGTGTATCCAAAATATATATATATAACTTTAATTTTCCATACAATTTCGAAAGTAGAAAGCTATCATTCATATCCATCTAGTAAGATCTTTAGTTTCAATAAAAAATTAATTGAGAAATTTCTATTCGGGTTTCAAATCTCAAATTTTAATTTTCAGCATATTTTATTTTATAGTTAAAAATTTGCCAAATTTTGCTTAAATTTTGAGATTTTGATAAATTTTGGATGAGTCGTGGAAATTTCAATGGAAAATTTGCAAATGGAAATTGACTCCCATTTCAATTTTAAGGTTGGTGGAAAACTGAAATTTCGACAATTTAGTGGAAATTTAAGAACATGCTTGTGAACCACATTCCATTAATAGATCAAAAGAGAAAAGAGGTCAGGGCATCTATGACAATGATCATGAAACAAAAATTAAGGGGATTTTTCCTGTAATGGTTTTCAATGTCATTTAGCAAGGAATCTTCAGGTGGCAAAGCAGGTTTAATTCTCGGGTGTTGGGGTCCTGGGGATACTGCTTCTGGGTCAATTGACTCTGATCTTGGTCAGCTAACTTATTTCAAGACAGCAAATGGCATTTCGGGCAAGGGCCTGCAACTGGTTCGACTGATTGGGACAATAAAGACTCTTGATCAAAGGTTGCTTCTGAGAACGGGATTTGTACAGTCTTGTTTGCTGCTTCAGGGAATAAGATTTTCTTAGATGTTGCTGTTCATAATGTCTTCGCTAATCTCTGGCAGGCCTTGGATAAGCAATGCTGGGATCAGCATATTAATGGTGGCTGCATTTCAGAGGTAGAGGATGGTTTAAATTCTAAGAACTTAGTTATCTTTGAGCAGAGGAAAGCCTGCTTACTGATAAACTAAGGGAAGAAGAAGCAAAATCAGAGATTCTGTACATCTGGACTGGAAGCAAACTTGTAGAGTTGGAGCGTGGTGATTGCAATATTTTTGGACAGCCTAAAGATGGTGGTAGAGAGATGGGAGATAGAGAGAGAGGCCCAAATAGTTCTGAGTTTGCTCACGTTGGTGTTCAATGTTTGAAGGCTGCAAATCCTATCAATGGCTTGATTAAGGAGGCCGATTTAGCTGTTGTCCTTGCTCAGAACACGGTCCTTGCACATCCTATATGCTACTAACCAATTACAAAGCATAAAAATAAAAATTTAAAAAAATAAAAATTTAAAAAATTTAAAAATTAAAAAAAATTAAAAAAATGCTACTGTTTATTCACTTCATTACCAAGGATGGGTTAGTGGAAGGATGTGATGTTTGTCCATCGATCCATTGATCCACTAAGGGGTGGGAGGACCAACTGAGAACCTCAAACCCTTTTACTCGAATGGGTTTGAAATTAGTAAATGTGCTTGGTCAAGAGGTTAGGATGACTGCCTCTCTTAAGTATTCATGAGGGAAAAAATAGTTGAAAAGGAGTTGCAAACATTAGCTAAGGATGTAAAGATGGCAGATTGGGGCTAGATGACCATTAACATCACCATTCACCACCCTGCCAATCTGCCCTGCCCTTCACCTACTGCCCTGAGACAAAATTAACATCCATCCTCAAATCACTTGAGCCCTGTTTCCACAGGTACTGAGACTAATGCCCTGAATGATGACCCAATACCCAGAATTTGCCCTGAATGTCAAAACCAGAAGTCGAGCTATTAAAACCACAATTCTAGTTGTCAAAACCAGATCTGCACCAGGTCCTTTTAGCATTGGTCTTTCTCTCCATCTTCTTTTCTTTTCTAGAGTATGCTTCATCCATTTTCACAGATAAGATGCCTTGCTTCACTGCCAAATCCTTGTACAGAAATTTTGATTTGTCCTCCCAGTTGGAATTGGACATACTAAAATACAAAATATGTTTCTGGAAATTAGGAGGAAAATGTTTCAGGGCTGAGATTAGAAATATTTAAGAATAACAACAGTAACAGAGACAGAAAATCAAATAAAAACAAGGACAGAGAGGATAAAGCCTAAAATGAGCTCCATGCAACACTCTTGTCAAGATAAAAATTAAAATGGGCTACCTGTGTATCTCATCTAGTAGATTATTAAACTAAAAACCCAAATTAACAGCCTCAGTGAACCATAATGCCATGTGTGTGTATTTAAGGGTATGTGTGAGAGTCTGTGAGTGGGTCTGTGGGGAGGTTGTGTGTGTGTGTGTGTGTGTGTGTGTGAGAGAGAGAGAGAGAGAGAGAGAGAACAACTACTGAAAATGGGCTAGCAGAACTGCTGCCTGGTGGCAGTGAAGAGTGAAATGTGAGGCTACGAGCACTGAGCATAGACAATGGCCACAATTTGGGCAGAAAGGGTGTACAGCGATGATTAGGGGGTTAGGGCAGAAGAGTTGTTGGCTGTGAGTTTCAAACTGTAGGAAGGGTTGTGTTTTCTCCCATTATTTTTCTTATTTTTTAGGGAAGCATTGTTGGGTTTCCCATTTCCTATCTTACTCTTTTCTTCAACTTCAAAAATTTGTCTGGGGTTTGAACATTCAATAATGTACAGTTATAGAAGTAAATAAATTATACATGCTTTCAAAAGGTTAAACTGATGCTTGACTAACATGCCCAAAACACCTTGAGGCTCAATCTGAAAGAACAAATCCCAAAAAGACCAGTGCATTATACACTGAGGCTTATGTCCTTTGGGTGTGTGAATCTTAAGTTAGATTTGGCTAGAAAATTTTAATCACATGTTTATATGAAAGGTATGTCCTAATATGAGTTAATATATAAAATTCTCAAACCTCAACTTTTCCAAAATAATGGCGAGTTGTATCTTATCTTATAAAAATAATTTGAATTTTGTAATGTTACAAGTATCTCTTTGCATGATTTCACTTAATAAATTCAATTTAGTATTTTTTTTTTTTTAATGACCACCAAGTAGTTTACAACTACATATGATTTTTAAAATTTATTTCAAATTTTCTTAATTTTTTCTATGTTTTTTAAATTATCTTTAATTTATTTAAATATTTTTATCTAAAATATAAAATTCTCAAAAGGTTTATGCCTCAATCCTTAAGATTTAGGACTCGCCCTTGTTAAAACACCTCACCTTACACATTTGCCTGTACATATGCACACTCAGGTTGGGTCAGACTACAAATGAGGTAGTAATTGAGGCAGTGCAGATTTGGAGCAAAGCAATACAGCTCTTGCCCACTGCCCTGAATACCTCAAATCATCAACAATTGCCCCAAATCTATTTAAAAATGCATAGATCCTTAACTAACCTAGCTCCGTTTACATCCCTATAGCTACTTCAGTTAAGGGTGTACAAGGGGGTATGAAGAAAGATAGGAATCAGGGAGACACTAGGTAGTAAGGATTTAGGAGATGTGAATGAGCTGGCAGTCAAAGAAATCATCTTGATAGCTTCCACAGATGTAGTTTCATACTTCTGTTGTAGGAAATAAAGTTTTGATCAAGGGATAGGTTGATTAGGAGCATCTGGAATCTGCAATTTAAGGATTAGGAGTGTTTGTCCTCTTCCAATGCTTCTAGGGGTGGCTTGAATTATTGGGTTCTACGCGTGCTTTTAACAATCTTTCCAGGTCATTTAGGGATCATTTGAAATCACAAATGAAGAAATGCTTTTCTGAAGAATGCTGATTTAAAAAGTGCTGATAATAAGTGTTAAACTAGAAAAGTGCTAAAAGTTGTAAGTGTTATTTGTTTGCATTTAGAATTTTAAATACTGATTATAAGGGTTGATTAAATAAGTGGTGTTCCCCTCCATCGTCTCCCTCCTTCCCTCCCTACGAACTTCCCCAAGCTCGCTCCCCTTCCCAGATTGTGTCAACAACTCAAATCTGTCCGATGGTGCTCTATGGTGGACCAATAGTACTCTGAGATCAGTCTGGCCAACCATGAACCCACTTATAAACGGGCAAAAAGCTGCTCCATATGGCTTTTCAAAATGCACTTAAAAGTTCTCACAAAAAAAAGGTTCATAAAAGTACTTTTTGAATTAGTACTTATTTTTGTTCAAGCCAATATTTTAAGTGATAAGTACCATAAGCACTTTTTTGAGTGCTCCCAAACAGGCTTACTCTTTTTCTGGAGTTTTATACGAAGGTCAAAGGTGCGTTTCATCAGTTTATGGGTCTTCTAGGTATGGTCTAAGCTCTCTATTTTATGGTCTTAGCTCTCTGTTTTGGGAGGAGTTCTCTGTGTTTGATTTTTGGACTCCTAATTGGGTTATAGCAGGTGATTTTACTGTCTTTAGGTTTCTATCAAATAGCAGGTGGCTCAAGTATCCACTTCTAGTATGACATCTTTCGATAATTTTATTAGGATGGTGGATTAAGGGATATGCTTAGTTCGTTCACTAATCAATAACTTAGATTACGGCGAACTAAAGCACCTACTCAGGTCACTAAATACTAAAGGTGTTATTTGCATCACATAAATAAAATAAGATCACTTCCTCTATTTCTTTCCTCTGCATCTATTTAGGAAATGACTTTCTCAACATCTTCAATTTTTCTACTATTTTGGTTTTTTTTTCTTCAACCCGTTAAGGGATTGATAGACACTTTTGAGAATCCAGGCTGCGTACTATTTGCAACCCAAAAGTACACAAATATGGAAGCATGACACTCAACTAAAGTTCCATGGTCGGCATAGGTATCCCAATAACATTGTTGTCTTGAGTAGAAGTTTCAAGCATTAGTTTGAGTATTGACAGATAAAGATGCTGATATAGAACTTCAAGATTCCGACTGTCTGGTTAGGGTCAATTTGTAACAAAAAATAAAGATGGAATAGCACAACTAGCTACAGAAAAAAGTTTAATGACTAATCCAGTTGACTCAAACATTAGTTCTTTGGGCTTCTTGAAACAGCCAATAAAATTTAGATTGAAGTTACAATTTTGTGGAGAGGGGACTGATTCAGTAAGTTTTATCGCCAGATATCATAATTAGGACTACCAATACACTGATCCCTACATTTGAATCAAGTGAATAAGGGAATAGAAAGTAATCCTAGATTAATAAACAGAAATGCAAAACATGCGTACACATTCAGATAAATAACATAATGAAAAGGCAACACAAAAATGTCAAACCTGACTCGGTGATTGCAGCAGTATGGGCCCCGCTAGTTGCTATATGACATATCTTTCCAGTCCAGCCACCTTCCACCAATCTAGGGAACAGTTCCCTATGATAAACAGAATGACCAAGAGCGCCAAAACCACCATAACCCCTGCAGACTTCATTTTTAATAATGGAATCATCAAGTTGGTGATGGCAAAAACACATGCTCTGGTGAATAAATAAATGCAGACGTTACAGAATTTAATTTCTATACTTAACAAACACGGAAACCACTGGTATTTCAATTTGGAATTTCAGATTTTCAACAATAAATTTAAGAGATGGGGAATATTTAAGAGCACCAAACGTAAAAAGAAGAAGAAATAAGAAGTTCCATTTCATTTTCTGCACCACATGTTAAAAAGAGATTGATTTGTTATTGATAATATTCAAGACAACTACAGCTCTAATAACAAACCCGACAATTAGTGAGTCAGCACACTAGCAAAGGTACAGTGAGGGATTGAACTGACCAGGTGAAGACTTGGCCGAGTGAGGTGAGAGCGACGGAATGAACGCCACCAAGAGCAATGCTTCGAACGGAATCCAAATTAGGATTTAAGGTTGGAAGGAAAGCAGGGTTCTCATGACCAAAGCCGAGGCGACCGCCATCGCCTTTGCCCCAAATCCAGAAGCTGCCGTCGACAAGCAAGGAAGAGTGGAATAGGCCGCAGGAGATGGAGATCTCAAAGTGATCGTCGCCGGCGAGGAGTGGGAGGCGGCCGGGGATAGGTTGAGAAAGGTGGAAAGAGGGAGGGAGGAGGAGGGAGGCGACGGGGGTAGGGTACAGTCGTATTTCTTCAATGCCGCCGCCGAGTTGGCCGGAGGAGCCTCTGCCCCAGGAGAGGAGTTGCAGGGTCACTGCTCCTTCCTCTTGGTCCTGCGGCTTCCAGAGGAGAGGAACTTTTCTAAAGGAGGCTGTGGTAGGAGAAGACGAGGAGGAGGAGGAGGAGACGGAGAAGGAGGACGATATATAGCGACGAAGCTGAAGGGATGTGCAGCGTCGGCGAAGTGCCATCAAGAAGCCTGCCACGGCCACGCCGCTCCTTTGGGGTTCGCAGTGTGGGGGTAAGGGTTTATGTTTTAATCTTTCCGTCCGACAGCTTAAACGGCAGCCGTGCCGGGGTATTGTTTCGGGCAGAGCACTAAGGCCTCTGCTTGTCAAGGTTTAAATTAAACCTACGGGGAAAAAAAATGATGGTGGATTTATTATTACATACAAGAAATCAACTATTTAAGAGGAAATGAGGTATCTCCAAAACACTTTCATCCTCCTCCATGGTTCAATATATATAATTTCTAAACTTAGATTTGTTGTTTGAGACTTTTTACATGTTATTGCAATGTATTTAACCGAAGATTTTGTATTTAATTTTAGAAGATGTTTTAAGATTTGGGTTGGAAGGCATTTCATTTTATAACGAATTTTTTCTAAATTATTTGTGAAAAATTAGTTTGATTATTTGTCTAAACTATTGTTTGAAGCTTCTTGCATATTATTGGAAGGTATTTTATGGTAAAGTTGCTATTGAATTTTGGGAGGGTAAATCGAATCAACCACGACCTCAATGACCATTGAGAATAAAGAAAAGAAATAAGACTCAAAAGATCCAGGGTGTACTCCGAGAAATACTCAAATGCGTAAGTTAGGGGATCTGAAAGGATTTTAAGGTTGCATTGGTATGAGTGTGGATCAAAGTGAGATTATCTTACCTCTTTTGTATAGTACCTTTTATTGGCATTCAGGATCTCTTCTCATTGATTTCCCCATTAATGAGAAATCATTAAGATCAAAGGGGTTACGCTTTGACTTAGGTCTTTATTAGCGAAGATTGGATGGAACATTATATCCTTGTCTCTAATTAATTGGTACCATTACTTGACCATTGGCCCTTAATGTTAGTGTTTCTTTTTAGTCTATTCCAAGTCAACAATAGGATTTTTATGTCATAACAGTTCCCTCATCCTCACTCTCAAACTTTAGAATTACCTCTCTTTGACTTGGGAGTGGCATATGTTCATATTAAATTATCATTCATGCTTTGTCATAACGGGTTGAAACCCCTAGTTGAGTGGCTTACTTTGAGTCTTTTTTCTTTAGGAATGGCTTAATAGGGACGATGTTCTTCAATTTTGACCATTAAATGAGGAGAGTAACTCACATGAGCCATTTTCGAGTGGCTTAGCCAAGCCGATTACTTTTAGTATCAAGCTTCAATCTAATTCAGCAAGCATATCTGCACTTCCAGCATCAACTTCTTTTGAGCCATCCATTGTGGACTTGGCTTCATCTAAGTTGTTTAACCTGGTCATTTGACTTTATCTAAGTCGTTCAATATGAGTATTGAGCTTAAATTCAAATTGGTAAGCACATATAAGTCGCTAACATTAGTTTCTTTCAAGTCATCCATTCAAGACTCGGCTTCATTCGAGTTATTTGACTTGACCATCCGACTTCATCCAAACCTACCAATTCGAGTATCAAGCTTCAATCTAAGTTGGTAAGCATATATAACTAGCCGTCATAAGCTTCTTTAGAGCCATTCGTTCCGCTTCATCCAAGTTGTTTGACATGATCATCCAACTTCATCCAAGCCAACCAATTTAAGTATCAAGCTTTAATCCAAGTCATTAAGCACATCCAAGCTTCTAACATCGACTTCTTCCAAGTCGTCCATTGTCGACTCAACTCTATTTAAGTTGTTTGACCTAGTCATCCAACTTTATTTAAGTCGATTCTCTTATACATCCAACTTTATTTAAGTCGTTTATGCAAAGAAGAACACTCAATCTAAGTTGTTGCCTTCGTTCTATTTTGGGCCGAGCATAAGCCTTTGGTTAAGTAGCTATCCTACCAAGTAGCCCTTGGTTAAGTAGGTGGGTACAATGCTTGTGCCCAAGAGGATCTTCTACCAAACATCTTTTTTATTAATTAGATATGCTCTCAGCCTTTTGTCGAGTAGTTGTTTGACTGAGCGGGCATGTTCTAAATCTTATATCTTAAATTCAAAACTTTTTGAGTTGTTCTTTAGTGAAAAACCCTTGTCTCCTATTGCCTCACAAGTAGTGCTCATCAAATGGGTGATTCGGGCCTCATGAGCAATGTTCATCAGTAGGGTTGCATTCTAAAGAGCACAACTTGGCTGCTTTGATGCCTTATAAATAGTGCTCATTAATTAAGGCATGTTTTGGTGAGTAGGTGTAATAACCCAAGGAATTTTTCAGCTTCTTGTCGACGAATGCAGGGGATTCGTCGACGAGGGTATAAGAAGGACTCGTCGACGAGGACAGGATTCGTCAACGAGAAAATATCGAGTGGGGGTTTAGGGGATTCTGAATTTCATCGACGAGGAGAGAGAGCTCGTCGAAGAGTTGTTTTCATGACCTCGTCGATGAGATGACGTGGCTCGTCGGCGAAGGCCGCAGTATAAATAGTTCTAAACGTGATTTTTCAGCTCATTTGTGCGCAGGAATCTCTCTCTCTCTCTCTCTCTCTCTCTCTCTCTCTCTCTCTCTCTCATTCTTTGGTTCCCTACCCTTCTCTCTAAGATCTTAGGCTGTTTTTCTGTCGATTCGACGATCTGAAACCACCACGATGCTCCTGGGAAAGTTCTCTGCAAGTCTGCCTGAGCGTCGGTGGGTCGAGTTCGGAATTCATCCTAGATCCAGGGTAAGATTTTCTACTCGATATTTGGCTAATTGACAGTTGTAGAAAGCGTAGTACGTGTAGAAATACTGAATTTTAGTTCTAGGGAATGTTGTTTTCAGGGTGTTGAACGAGGAACCCTGCGGGTGCGGGGTTGTTTGTTTTAGAGGCTTTTCAGGACTCAGGTAAAGGGATAAACTAAGCTAGTTATTTTATGAAAATGTATGTATATTATTACAACATCTAATTTCTGGAAAATAAGTATATTTATATATGATTTATATTTGGGAAATACTGCTGAAAATGATGGTATGTTAAATATACGAAAAACCTAGTTCGTGTGGCATGAGTAGCAATTATAATGAAATAATGTTTTTTGGGAATATGATAAAGATATGGATTTTTATAACGAAAAATCGGCATACGAGCTGAGATTTTTATATGTTTGCCAGCGTACAGGCCGAGTTATGGATATGTTTTACCGGCGTACGGGCCGTGCTATGTATAAGATTTGCCAGCGTAAGGGTCGAGCTATGGATATGCTTTGCCGGCTTACGAGCCGTACTATGTATATGATTTGCCGGCGTACGGGTCGAGCTATGGATATGATTTGCCAGCGTACGGGCTGAGCTATGGATATGATTTGTTGGTGTATGAGGCGAGTTATGGTAAAATATGAAATACCAGCATACACACCGATGATTTTCATGATATACGTATATATGCAAAATAATATGATTGATTTGATAATTAATGGTATGAAATATCCATGTATCGCAGTTTCAGTATATGCTATATGTTATCAGAACTTGGTTGGCTTGATCTAAGCTAGCACTTGCACGGTATCGATGCTATGTGTTCATGATTTATCATGATATTTGTGTTAACGCCGTTGTACGGAGTGGTGCGAGATTGGATGGTCGATGTGGTTTTAAGAAGTGTGTGAGCGCCCCTGGTGTACGGACCAAGTCTGGCAGACCCATCGAACTTACAAACTATACTCTTGACTTGGCAGTGGTCGGTCAACCATTGTCAGGTCCCGCCTTCGAACCACACAACCCAGTCATGTGTAATACATGACAGCAGTCAGCTAACCTACCAGGAATGTTTTTGTATTATTATTATATGAGACGAGATATGCTATGAGAATACAGTATGTTCTATTATGTTGTGATTATACATGTTTTTCCCAAAAATATATATACAGTTTTACTGGTTATGTTCATGATTATATATATATCACAGAAATCCTTATGTTGTCACATACTAGTGTTAGTTTATTTCCCTTACTGAGAGGTGTCTCACTCCGAATTTCATAACATTTTAGGAGCCCTTAATAGGAGAGCGGGTAAAGTTTCACTGATTTAATACCATTGATCTGCCCTCTCTGAAGGGTAAGTTTTGGTGGGGACGGTTGGACTTTTGTGAGAAATGTCCCTAGGTCTTTCTTTTTCGGATGTATATACTTAAATACAGTGGATATAGTAACTTTGGCACTGTGATGGATGTTTTTGTATTTATGATAATAAGATTGTATGTTTCCTATTGCTTAGGTTTTCGTTATGTGTTCAAATGTATCCCTAGTACCCACGGGTCTAGGTGGATTATGATCTGCTGAGTTTGGTGATATTGGTATTAAATATATATATATATATATATATATATATATATATATATGTGTGTGTGTGTGTGTGTGTGTGAAAATTAAGCAGGTCATCTCAGTTTGGTATCAGAGCCTAGATTATTAGGTTCTGTAGACTTTAGAATGCAACGAAAACGATACCAGAGTGTAGGAAATGATTTAAGGTTTTGTTATACAGTCTAGATGCAAGACTTCCGTGATAGTTTCCGTGTTTTTCCTAGGGTGACGATTTTAGGAAAACCATAGTAAGCTATTGCTGGGTTATGTTCCTAGAATGTAGGACTAGGGTTAGGAATGAGTTAAGATAAGAGGTTAGGTTAGACAAGTAAATTATAAGGATAGAATTTCTAAGTTACGTTTGTTGTTTTTCAGGATGGATCTAGGAGGAGGTAGTGCCCATGCGAGTGGAAATGATGGAGCAGAGCCATCAGGTGCAGGTGGGATCGACTTTGACGCGGTATTACGTAGTGTAGCTCAGCAGGTTATAGCTGAGATCGCTAGGAGCTCCAGAGAGCAGGGTGGTCCACCGGCAGGCCATGGGTGCACTATAGAAAAGTTTACGAAGATGAATCCTCTGGCATTCTCAGGGGGAGTTGATCTTGTAGCCGCTGAGAATTGGATGCAGGAGACTAAGAAAGTCTTGGTTGTGTTGCAGTGTACTGAGGAACAAAGGGTCCTCTTTACCACCTATAGACTGACGGGAGAGGCTGAGAGATGGTGGACTGCGGTGAGACTGTTGGAGCAGTAGAGGGCGAATCCGATAGCCATGACATGGGATCGATTTAAAGAGTTATTCTTCTATAGATACTTTCTAACTACTGTCAGGGAGGGTAAAGTGGAATAATTCTTGAGTCTGAAGTAGGGACAACTATCTGTCCAGCAGTATGCGGTGCATTTCATCGAGCTCTCTCGTTTCGATTCGTATATTGTCCCTGATGAGGTGAAAAAAGCGAGGCAGTTTGAGAAAGGCTTAAGGCAGAGTATTTTCAAGCAGGTGGTAGTACTGCAAATCCAGGATTTTGTTGAGCTAGTCGATAGAGCAGCCTTGGCAAAGGTTGGTGAGTGGCTGGATGCAGAGGAGCAGGGACAGAGGAAGATATCTGCATCTACAGTTTATCAGTAGGGTCATAAATCGGGTCAGTGGAGGAGAGGAAATCATGGCAGAAGATGAAGGTAGGAGATTGGAGGACGCGAGGTTCAAGCAGTACAGGGTCCTCCTGTCTATCAGACTTATGGTAGGAGACACTGGGGAGAGTGACACGCAGGTGGAGTTGTCTACTACCCGCGGTAGGCAGGGTCATATGGTGCGAGACTGCCTTACACCACCAGATGCAGTTCCAGCTCCCATACCATACCGGGGAGGTTATCAGGCGCCACCATGGGGCCAGCAGAGAAATACAGCTCCAACCAGGGTGTTTACTCTGATACTGAGTGAGGCTGAGACGACAGGTGACATGGTGACAGTTATGGTTATTATGCTTTCTTTTAAAGTTATTACATTGTTTGATTCAGGAGCTACACACTCGTTTATGTCTTCAGGGTGCATTAGACTATGTGGGGCAGAAACATAGTTGTTAGGTACTAAATGTTGGTATCTACGCCGGCTGGGTCAATAGTGAGATGTAGTACAATGCTCTGAGATTGTTTAGTTGATATTCAAGAGGAAATTTTGTCTGCCAATCTGATAGTACTTGATATGCATGGATTCAATGTGATCTTAGGCATAGATTGGCTAGCAGCTAATTTTACTAGCATAGAGTGTCATTCATGAGAAGTGATATTCAGACCTCTGGGACGAGCATAATTTAAGTTCGTAGGGTCGCGAGTGTAATCCCTGCCTCATCTAGTTTCAGCTATCCAGGTCAGGAGACTTCTGCTGAGTGGTTATCAAGGGTTTGTAGCAGTTGTTAAGGAGATGTGAGAGAGTGAATTGAAACTTGCTAGTATGCTTGTAGTGAAAGAATTTACAAATATTTTCCCAGATGAGTTACCAGGCCTACCACGTGATCGTGAGGTAGATTTCTCTATTGATCTACTTCTAGGTACAACACCGATTTCTAAAGTACCTTATCGGATGGCGCCAACGGAGTTAGCAGAATTAAAGAATCAGTTGCAAGATCTGCTTGATAAGGGCTTCATATGACCCAGTGTATCTCTGTGGGGAGCTCCAATTATATTTGTGAAGAAAAAAGACGGGTCGATGAGGATGTGTATAGATTATAGGGAGATTAATAAAGTGACAATCAAGAACAAATATCCTCTACCCCATAGATGATTTGTTTGACCAGCTCCAGGGTACACTGGTGTATTCAAAGATTGACCTCAGATTAAGCTATCATCAAGTGAAAGTGAAAGCAGAAGACGTCTTGAAAACAGCCTTCAGGACCCTGTACAAGCATTACAAGTTTCTTGTTATGCCATTTGGTCTAATGAATGCTCTTTCTATATTTATGGATTTGATGAATAGGATTTTTCATCCATATTTAGATCAGTTTGTTGTTGTCTTTATTGATGATATGCTGGTCTATTCGAGGAGCTATGAAGAGCATAAGACACACTTGAGGCAGGTTCTACGGATGCTTTGGGAAAAGAAGTTGTACGCCAAGTTTAGTAAATGTGAATTCTAGTTGGAGAAGGCCGTGTTTTTGGGACATGTTATTTCTGGAGATAGTATTTTCATGGATCCTAGTAAGATCGAAACGATAGTGAATTGGTCTAGACCAAGGAATGTTCAAGAGATTAGGAGTTTTCTTGGGGTTAGCAAGTTATTACCATCGTTTCGTTGAGGGATTCTCAGCTTTATCAGGGCCTTTGACACGACTGACTAGGAAGAGTGCCAAATTTGAATGGGAAGACAACTGTGAGCAGAGTTTTCAAGAGTTGAAGCAAAGGCTAGTCACAGCACCAGTGTTGATCATCCCATCAGGGAGTGAGGGTTATACTATCTATAGTGATGCATCCTTGAAGGGACTTGGCTGTGTATTGATGCAACATGGTAAGGTGGTGGCGTATGCTGCCAGGCAGTTGAAAGAATATGAAAAGAACTACCCTACCCATGATCTTGAATTGGCTGCAGTAGTACATGCATTGAAGATTTGGAGGCATTACCTATATGGCGAGCGGCATGAGATCTTTTCCGACAATAAAAGTTTGAAGTACTTTTTCACACAAAAGGAATTGAATATGAGGCAGAGAAGGTGGTTGGAGTTAATTAAGAATTTTGATTGTACCATCAGTTATCACCTAGGGAAAGCAAACGTGGTAGCTGATGCATTGAGTAGGAAATTTGGGGAATCAGTATTGGCGGCTATGGAGATCCAGTATCCGATTATAATGGATTTGGAGAGACTCGACATTGAATTAGTTGAAAGTGGTTCTCAGGCTCACATTGTCAGTTTAGTAGTGCAACCTATCCTGCAAGAAAGAATTAAAGCTGCTTAGAAAGAAGACCCAGAATTAGCAGAGGTGATGGATAGAGTGCAGAGTGGTCAAGGGGAGGAATTCAGCGTTGTAGATGATGGAGCTTTGCGGTTCTGTTCTAGATTATGTGTTCCTACCAAGGTGGATATTAGGAGGACCATTCTAAAGGAGGCTTATAGATCTTTGTATATAGTTCATCGCGGTAGTACGAAGATGTACAGGGATCTACGAGATTCGTACTAGTGGAGTGGTATGAATAGAGAGATCGCCGAGTATGTAGCCCAGTGTCTGACGTGCTAGAAGATAAAAGCTGAGCACCAGAGGCTTGCAGGGTAGTTGCAGCCACTATTTATCTTAGAGTGAAAGTGAGATCATATATCTATGGACTTCATGTCAGGACTGTCGATGGCATTACACGGCCAGAATGCCATCTAGGTGATTGTTGACCATTTGACTAAGATTGCCCATTTCTTACCTATCAAGATCAGCTACTCCCTCAACTGATTGGCAGAGATTTACACTCAAGATATAGTTCGTTCTCATGGGGTGCTAGTATCGATTGTGTCAGATCGAGACCCGCGTTTTACGTCACAATTTTGGAAGATTTTGCAGGAAGCACTAGGGTCTCAATTATCATTTAGCATAACATTCCATCCTTAGTCAGATGGGTAGACTGAGAGGATGATGTAAACATTAAAGGATATGCTCCGAGCATGGGTATTGGATTTTGGGGGTAATTGGACTCAGTTCATGCCATTGGTAGAGTTTGCATATAATAATAGTTATCAGACCAGCATTGACATGGTACCATTTGAAGCACTGTATGGTAGGAGATGTCGTTCTCCTTTATTTTGGGATAAGATGGGTGAGCAGCGAGTTGTGGGGCCAGAGCTAATACAGCAAACGTGTGATAAAGTTTGACTTATTAGAGATAGAATTAGTGCAGATCAGAGTTGATAGAAAATTTATGCTGATAATCACCGCAAGAATCTGGAATTTGATGTGGGTAATCATGTATTTTTGAAAATATTTCCGTTGAAAGGGGTTATGCGATTTGGGAAAAAGGGTAAACTTAGCCCTAGGTTTATCGGTCCATTTGAGATTCTAGAGAAAGTGGGGCCGGTGGTCTACAAGCTAGCTTTGCCACCTATGTTATCCAGAATTCATGACGTATTTCACATGTCTATGTTGAGGAAGTACGTCCCAGACCCTTCTTATATTATCAGTTATGGTGAATTAGAGTTCAGTGATTCACTGGTATATGAGGAGGTACCAATACAAATTCTGAATAGGAAAGTACTGGAGTTATGTAATAAGGAGATTCCTCAGGTTAAAGTTTTGTGGAAGAATCATACATTTGAAGAGGCTTCTTAGGAATCCGAGGAGCAGATGAAACAAAAGTATCCACACTTATTCCAAGAAGTCTAATTGGGTAAAATGTAAGTAGTTAGATAGTATTTCTTTTGCAGGTACATGTAAAAACTTTAGTTAGTAAGTAGCATTTTAGTTTTGGGAGAATTTTATTTTGTTTATATAATCTCCTAAGAGTCGGAATGTAACCACGATATTCCTCCACCATAAGTGAGGGTAAGTAATAAAATAAGTAGACCGCTTTATTTTAAGGAATAATGAGTTGTGTGAATAGTAAATTTCAAGGACGAAATTTTATAAGGGGAGAATGTAATAACCCAAGGAATTTTTCAGCTTCTCGTCGATGAACACAGAGGATTCGTTGACGAGAGTATAAGAGGGACTCGTCGACGAGGACAGGATTCGTTGATGAGAAAATATTGAGCGAGGGTTTGGGAGATTCTGAATTTCGTCGATGAGGAGAGAGAGGTCGTCGACGAGTTGTCTTTAGGACCTTGTCGATGAGATGACGTGGCTCGTCGGTGAAGGCCGCAGTATAAATAGTTCTAAATGTGATTTTTAGCTCATTTGTGCACAGGAATCTCTCTCTCTCTCTCTCTCTCTCTCTCTCATCCTTAGGTTCCCTACCCTTCTCTCTAAGATCTCAGGCCGTTTTTCTGTTGGTTCGACGATCTGAAGCCACCACGACACTCTTGGGAAAGTTCTCTGCAAGTCTGCCCGAGCGGATCGTCGGTGGGTCGAGTTCGGAATTCATCCCAGATCTAGGGTAAAGCTCTCTACTCAGTATTTGACTAATTGACAGTTGTAGAAAGTGTAGTATGCATAGAAATACTGAAGTTTAGTTCTGGGGAATATTGTTTTCAAGGTGTTGAACGGGGAACCCTACGGGTGTGGGGCTATTTGTTTTAGGGGCTTTTCAAGACTCAGGTAAGGGGATAAAATAAATTAGTTATTTTATGAAAATGTATGTATGTTATTACAACATCTGATTTTAGGAAAATAAGTATATTTATATATGATTTATATTTGGGAAATACTGTTGAAAATGATGGTATGTTAAATATACGAAAAACCTAGTTCGTGTGGCATGAGTAGCAATTATAATGAAATACTATTTTCTGAGAATATGATAAAGATATGGATTTTAATAGCGAAAAACTAGCATACGGGCCTGTTGGCCTTACAAGGCTTAAAACCATGTTATCTTGTTTTGATGCTAACAAACAAGTGAAATTTAATGTATTTGTGTGAGTAATGATGTTTCAGGGCTCATATATGAGAAAGCAAAGGTCAAAGTGTTCAAGAGGATCAAATGAAGCTTAAAAGAGTCCAAGCATGGATTTAAAGATGATATATTAAACCTTGAAGAATATGAAGACATGAATGAGTTGTTGAAAGCTGAAAGCCAAGGCATATTAAAGTCCAAAGAGCCAAAGAAAAGCAAAGTGATAAAGCTCAAAGAATATGAAAGCTTGACGCTTGAAGAAACAAAACATGAAGACCCAAGAACCTAGAATGAGAAAAGTTTTAGAATTTTTCATGTAAGTACTTTAAATGTTTAAAATATAGTTTGCAATATTTTAAAGCTCTTAGGTTAACTTCTTAGACCTAAATACCTTTTAAAATATCTATAAAATAATTTTATAAAGTCAAAAATTATTTTAAAAGGGTTAAAATCATTTTTGAAATAAAAAGCACCAAAAAGGGTTTTTCTGTTTGCTGTCAGTTTTTATACATCCGTATTCATGTGTATTTTTCACTATCAAAAATTCCTTATTTTAAAAAATGATAAACATGAAAGTTGTAAGATTTTCTCTTAGATTTCTTTTGAAACCAAGAACACCTAATTTGGAGTTATACATAAAAAGTTATGGCTAAAACACTAAAGTGGGGTCACTGCTATCAGTCAGTTGAACACTGTTCATGAAGGGACTTCAGATGACTGAATAGATGACTTCAGACGATTGAAGATTAAGTTCAGTCAACTGAAGGTTTTCTGGACAGAATATACAGCAAGCAGTAGTAGTTCATATGACTGAACTTGTAACTTCAATCAACTGAACACTGTTCAATGGGCAAAAATTTTTTTCTCATGTTTTAAAATATAGCCGTTTGAGCTCTAAACTTTCTAAAATTTTGGGAAACTCTCTAAGGAAACTTTTGCAACATGGAAACAAGTTTGAAAGCCTATAAATACATAATTTTTCAAATCAAAACTCATCCAAGAATTGAAAAATCTGCTTGTAAAGCTGAAAGCACTCTTGTTCTTCCAAAAGCTCTCTTGCTCACTCATTGCAAATCTATTTTGTTGAGAAATTCTGAAGTGCTAATTATTCCTCCTTTGAATTCCTACTTCTAATCCTCTTCTAAGAAGGATATTGGTGAATTCTACACTTGAGCTTCATTGTATTTCATATTGGTATTTTACATTCAAAGTATATAGTGCTGAAATTGTACTAACTTGCTCTTTGAGAGAGTATACTTGTATGCAAATCTTATCTTGTGTTTCTTATAGTTCTTTGATGTTCCAAGGGTCGTTTGGATCGTTGGCTAAGCAAGGGGACATTGCTTAGAGAGGCGGACTCTAGCCTATGTAAGGAGTGACCGAACGAGGGAATATCGTTTGGAGAAGGTGGGCTCTAGCCTTAACCAAGGAGTGTTGTAATCGGCGTTGTTTCACCTGTCAACGAAACTGAACTAGTGAATCCTTTGGTGGTTTGCTAAAGGCGAGGACGTAGGCTGGGTATAAGCCGAACCTCGTAAAAATCTCCGTCTCATTCTCTCCTTCCCTTACTCTTTATTTTCAGCATATTTAAATTGTGTGGATGGTTTTAAATTTGAAATTCATATAAACTACATATATTTGGAAATCAAACAAACTTAAGGTTTAATTTTGGTTTGGGTTGCGGAAACCGAAAGGGAGTACGTTACTTGGTTAACATCCCAAAGATAAATTTACCAAGAGTTTATTTGAGTTCTAAATATTTGGAAAGAGTGATTTGATTCATCTATACAGGGTTTTACATCAGCAAACATAAATTTTCATTCACTACAGGGCTTGGTTCAAATTTGGTAAATATAAACAAACAACCATCTTGAGTTGTTATATTACCAAAGTGTTGAATACTTTATATCTTAGTTTGGTTGTTTGTTGTTTAACTTGTACTTGGCAAATAAATTGATTGTTTGGTTTGAAGATTGTGTTTAATTGATTGGTTGTTTAATTAAGTTGTTGTGTGATTGGTGAAATTAAACAAATAACTTAAAGAATTGGTTGAGTGTTTAAAGAAGTTAAGGATTCTTAAAAGAAGTTAAAAGAAAGTTTTAAAACCCAATTCACCCCCCCTCTTGGGAAGCTATTCCTAATTTCAGGGCCAAGATTTTTATATGTTTGCCAGCGTATGGGCCGAGCTATGGATATGTTTTGCCAACATACGGGTCGTGTTATGTATATGATTTGCCGGCATAAGGGCCAAGTTATGAATATAATTTGCCGGCGTACAAGTTGTGCTATGCATATGATTTGCCGGCGTACGGGCCGAGCTATGGATATGATTTTCCAGCGTACGAGATAAGCTATGGATATGATTTGCCAATGTATGGGCCGAGCTATGGTAAAATATGAAATACCGGTGTACGATCCGATGATTTTCATGATGTACGTATATATGCAAAATGATATGATTGATTTGATAATTAATGGTATGAAATATCCATGTTTCACAGTTTCAGTATATGCTATATGTTATCAGAACCTAGTTGGCTTGGTCTAGGTGCACTTGCACAGTACTGATGTTATGTGTTCATGATGTATCATGATATTTGTGTTAACACCATTGTACGGAGTGGTATGAGATTGGATGGGCAATGTGATTTTAAGAAGTGTGTGAGTGCCCTTGGTGTACGGACTAGGTCTGGCAGACCCATCGGACTTACATACTTGACTTGGTAGTGGTCAGCCAACCATTGTCAGGTCCCACATTCAGGCCACACAACCTAATCATGTGGGAGTAATACATGACAATAGCGAGCTAACCTACCAAGAATGTTTTTGTATTATTATTATATGAGACGAGATATGCTATGAGAATATAGTATTTTCTGTCATGTTATGATTATACATGTTTTTCCCAGAAATATATATACAGTTTTACTAGTTATGTTCATGATTATATATATATCACAGACATGCTCATGTTGCCACACACTAGTGTTAGTTTATTTCCCTTACTGAGAGGTGTCTCACCCCAAATTTCATAAACATTTTTCAGGAGCCTTTGATAGGAGAGCGAGTAAAGCTCCGCTGATTTAGTACCATTGATCTGCCCTTTCTGAAGGGTAACTTTTGGTGGGGATGGTTAGATTTTTGTGAGAAATGTCCCTAGGTCTTTATTTTTGGGATGTATATACTTAAATACACTAGATATAGTAACTCGAGTATCGTGATGGATGGTTTTGTATTTATGATAATAAGATTGTATGTTTCCTGTTGCTTAGGCTTCCGTTATGTGTTCTAATGTATCCCTAGTACCCACGGGTCCAAGTGGATTATGATCTGCTGAGTTTGGTGATATTGGTATTAAATATATATATATATATATATATATATATGAGAATTAAGCAGGTCATCTTAGTAGGGCTCGCCTATTTTGATGTCTTACGAGCGGTACTCATCAAATGGCCATTTTAGAGCCCTCATAAGAAGTTCTCATTAATTGGGTCATATCATGGTATGGACGCTTCACCCTTTATAGGTGAATTTCCCAAGTAGATTGTGCATCCCAAGATGCCTCATAGTTTGTGCCACTTCTTTATACTCTTCTTCTATAAATAGTTCCCGTCCCCCCTTTCATTCTTCACATTTAGGAGACAAATCTTCATTAAAGGTATGCCCTCTTACTTTTATCCTTTCTTTATATTTCTTTTGAATTTACTTTAAAGCATGCTTTGAATGTTTTGAGTTCCTTGAAATCTTCTTTAAATGTTGCTTGAATATCTTATTGTTATTGCATGATCTTCAAGCGTTCTTTGAATGTTCTTCAAATTGTCTTCTTTTTTATTCCTTCTTTGGGCTCAAGATGTTGACATTGTTGTTACTATCATTTTCTCTTTTTTTTTTCTTTCTTAGACAAGCAGCATATCTCTTTTCTATAATGAAGCCCTCTAAGGTCTAATCTTCTACCATAGTTAGTGTGGCGAGTGCCAAGTCCTGCTTAACCCAAGATGACTTAAATTATCTTCACATATTGCATTTCATCCTAGACTCTATTTGGTTTTGAATACCCTCTAGTATCAAATTTTCTCTCCAATTGATTGAGGTTGCCCTTCCACCCCTTTATATCTAATGCTCTACAGTTTTATAACTTGTCCTATGGTTGCTAACTCCCAATTCATATCTAACCCTAGTCTATTTTGATGCCATGCTTATTCATAGAAGTTACCAGCCACTTTTTAGGTTGTTAAAATCTTGTTATCAAATGAGAAAGCATTCCACTAAAAAGGATGTCTTCTACTTTAACTTTTTGCTTGGGTGTAAATTCTTCTCTTCCAACCCCTTTGTCATTCATTATTTGAAGAACAAATTCTTCTTTGCTTCTGGAGAGCTAAACTTCCATAGACCCCAAACCAGGTCAACACCCATTGGTGGTGATTGTTATTCTTCTTTTCACTCTGTTTTTCTTAGTGTTACGCCTCCCTTTAACACCATCTTTCCTATATTTGCACAGCTCGCCAGTGCCATCTACTCCCCAACCTTATTGTCAATGAGCAAGGCATTATTAAAGAAATCTGATAGGGGACTTGTTAGTGAATTATTCTCTACACTGAGCTATTGAGAGAGAGCATGACCTCTTTTCTTGCAGATTGAGCCATATTCCTCTTGGTCCTAAACAACCCCCCTTTTTCCCTTTCTATGGAAAATTTTTCTTTTTATGGAATGGACCGAAGTTGAAGAGTTGACTGCTGCCAAGAAGAAGAAGAGGAAGGGTGGTTCCTCTAAGAAGAAAGTGGCTCAATACGAGAGACCACCCTTCCTCCATGTCTTTCATTGTGACCACCAAGGGTTCGAGTCTGCATAATCCTCTACTCTCCAACACGGCTCTTCAACATATATATATATATATATATATATATATATATAAGGCTGCGAACAAACTAAGCCACTTATAGGCGACTTGGGAGCTTGACTCGATAAGATCTCGTTCGGGACATTTATAATTTAGATGAGAGATTCTCAAGCCTAATTTTTAGGCTTGTTTACTAAATAAGCCAAGCTTAAGCATAGATAGGCTTGGCTTGATATGGTTCATAAGCAACTTGATTAGGCTTAGTATGGACTCAATTCAATTTTAGTACTTAAAAAATATTTTATTTACTTAAATTTTTAATTAATATGTTGCTTTATATACTGTCCACAAATCAACAAAAGATAAGCTTAAATTGTTGGTTATTAAGGGATTTATATAGAAAGAGGGGAGACCTAGGAAGATTTCCATCTTTCGATATGAGAATAGAAATTAGGAGTTGAAAGTAAGGAATCGCGAAGAGAGTTGCAACAAAAGGGTCATGTGTAAGGACCTGACCCGAGAAATGTGAATTAAACAAATAAGAAAAGGGGAAGGAATTTAAAAAGGTGAAAATAGCAGGGCTCGTCGACGAGGCTCTTTCTCTCATCGACAAAGTCTCTTATGTGGCTCGTCAGCGAGGTTCAAAGGATCGTCGATGAGTGGATACCGAGAGATTTCAGAAATTTTGGAGTCCCAGGTTTGTCAACGAGGCAACTCCGTCATCGACGAATGCCCTTCTTCTGCTCATCGACGAGTCTAGCCAAGTCAACTAAATTATAAATATCTATTTCATTGCTTCATGGTTAAGAAACTCTCTCTCTCTTTCTCTCTCTCTCTCTCTCTCTCTCTCTCTTTTTCTCTCTTTAATCCTTTGCTATTCATCACCCGAATCCACAATCCGATGTCATTACATGGATCAGGGGGAGAACCTCTATGATTATAGTGGACTGGATCTTCGTTTTGAGGATTTCCAAGTTTCATCCTGAAATCAAGGTAAGGGTCTAATTTAGCTTTTGGTTCGATAGATCTGTAGTAAATAGGATTATGTTGAAGTACTGTTCTATGGTTTATAGGTTTTGAGAACTCAGTTCACTATTTTGGGATCCGTGTAGTTCATGTTTCGGAGTTTGAGGAAAGGTAAGGGGATTTGTTTACATCAGTATTTTTGGAAAACTAAACCGCTAAAAAGTTAGCTTATGTTTATATGTACGACATAACTGTTTATTTGCAAAGTTTCATCGATTAAAAATGTCAGTTTTACGGTTTTGGTAAAAAGTCGGGTTTTGGCATACGATCTCCAAACTTTTCAAAACTACATTATTTGTATTAAACTTAACATAGGAGATGCTTAAAACCCTTAATTGCAGCATAAATGATAGTTTACAAACTAGTTTATATGAAATGTATATTTTGACCAAATGAGTGTGTCATATGATATGAAATGGTATGATAATGAAATATACTGATTTAGATAAGTACATATATGAAATATGGGGACTAAAGTCCCAAATGATTATAAAAAAATGCAGAAAACAGGTGCCGATTAGATACCGAGCTCTATATGTGAAAGGGTTAAACCGAGAGTGTGTGTGTTGGTTTATACCGCAGTTTGAATGAAAGAAAGAATGTATGAAAGAATGCATTAATAAGATTGTGAAAATACTGGAATTGCACAGGTTAATGTGTTTTATTGTAAATCATATATATAATATTGGGACCATAGTTTGTTACTATGAGAGCCTCAAGAAGCTCAACGTTATTATGAAAACCTTAAAAAGCTTAATGTTATTATGTAAGCGCGGTACTGTTGCTAGAATATGAGATACAGTGCAACCACACCTATGTTCTCAGTGTAGGTATCTATGCAGTCGTCTTGGTATGAAGGGCCACTGGTTGATCACGGACTAGGGTGGTGATGGCCAAGACAGACTGGAGTAAATTATGATGCCTGACAATGCCTCCACGAACATGGCTTGATTAGTGCTTTATTATCACACAACCTGCACCATGGGGTAGTGTTGGCATAGTTATTGTTGTTTCAAAGATGGATGGTGTTCTAAATATACATATGCATGATTTAAAAACAAAAATAGGCAAAGTCATAGGTTTGAGTACGGGGTGGAGGGATTGTACAGTGTATGGGCCTCTATCCTACCCTAACCTTGGGAACTCTCACTTATTATGATGCTGAATCAGCTATTGCAGGATTTATATCTATATATATCTCCTATATTACAGTATTGAGAATATGTTATATACGTAATTGCTTGCAACTGGTTTAAACACATGTTGTCATACATTGATGTAATATCTTCCACCTTATTGAGAAGTGTCTCACTGCAACTTACAACCTTTGTTTTAGGTCCTTTAGGAAACTAGTCCTAGGCTTTTAGAGGGATGTCGAAGCTTAGTACTGTTTTTAGCTTATGTAAGTGCTTTGTATGAGTACTAGGTTTTTAACCAGAATGACTTTCTGGGAATGTATTACAGTTATGTTTTAAGTATGATCATATGTATGTAAGAAGTCATTTAGAAACTCTAGTAAGTCTAATAGATGAAGTATGAATGTTTATGTTTTCCACAATATGTATGAAAGCACTGATCTATGTGATACACCCGTATGTTCCTATTTAGGGCGGTTAGTTTATGTATGTTATCAGATATGTGCAGACTATGTATGAATAGTAGTACTTCGGGCCCACCTATTGGATCTGGGCATTACAAGATGGTATTAGAGCCCTAATGAGCCGGAAGTGTGATGTGAATTACACTGCTTGGTTATGGGAAATGCTTAGAGCTTAGATTGTTAGGTTTTGTAGACTAGACGTTACTAGAGTTTAGGATAAATTAAGACTCTTGGGTTTTTCTTAGTAGACCTAGAGACGGAAAATCCATTGATAGACTTCTATGTTTTTCTGGATTAATCGAAAGGTTCAGAAAATCACGGCAATTCATCGATGGTTTTTGTTTCCAAGTGGAGGGGCAAAACTTGAGTTAGAATGACAAAGTTAAATTATTAGAGTACATCAGTGTTAGGAATGTGGATTTGGGGAAGTGAGTTTATAGTATTGTGGTATTAGCTAGTATATAGGTCATTAACCTTCTAATCAATGTTCACAATTGCTTTTCAGGATGGAGTCCAAGGACAATACTGCCAACGTTGGAGGCAGTAGTAAGCAAGGGTGCCAGCCATGAGGCTGGCAATAACTCCATGAGTGTGCTACTGGATTTTGCACAGCTGCTTATGGCTGAGGTGGTGTGAACGAACAAGGGGCAAAACCGTCCCATAGCTGAGATGGGATGCTCCATTGACCAATTCACTAGGCTGAAGCCTTCTGTTTTCATAGAAAGTGCAGATCCAATTCAAGCTGAGAATTGGATCTAGGAGATTGAGAAGATCTTGAATGTTAAGAACTGTACAGAGAAGCAGAGGGTAACCTTTGCAACATTCAAGTTGTCAGGGGAGGCGGAGAGATGGTGGGTGTCGGTAAAGATGCTGGAGGAGCATCGACCGATACCAGTAGCGATGACATGGGCCTGTTTCAAAGAGTTATTCTTTGAACGGTACTTCCTAGCCATGGTTAGAAATGCAAAGATGATGGAATTCATGAGTCTGATGCAGGAGTCACTGACAGTATAGCAGTACGTTGCCCGATTCCAGGAGCTATCCCGATTTTCTCCATTCATGATTCCTAACGAGGCAACGAAGGCCTAGAAGTTTTAGAGGGGAAGAAGGATATACGAAAGCAAACAACGATCTTCCAGTGGTAGGACTTTGCTACCTTGGTAGACAAAGCCACAGTAGCATAGGAGAGCCTACAAGAGGACACAGAAGTCCAGATTTCGAAGAAGAGGCCAGTGCCTCCCAGTTCTTATTTATGCACGAAGCAGGGCACATAGAAGAAGTATGGACGTGGTGAAGGTCAGTGACGGGAGATAGGAGGTGGTACATCTTAGAGTACCACATCCTTACCAGGTTACCCCTTTTACAGAAAACCTCATGCGGGCAAGTGTTTGCAGGGTTTAGGGGTTTACTATTGGTGTGGCAAACCAAGACATATGGCACGCAATTGCAGCACGCCAGATGGCAATGCACCCCCCACAGCAGCCATATAGAGGAGGTGCTCAGGCGTAGCATGGTGGTCGTCAAGAGGTTACAACCCACGCAAAGGTGTATTCCCTAACTCCGGGCGACGCAGAGAACGCTGGAGTTGTAGTCACAGGTATCATTTACATGCTTTCCAATAAAGTTGTTATATTATTCGATTTAGGGGCAATGCATTCCTTTATCTCCTGGCGATTCAATAAACTGTGTGGATTAGAGGTTCAACAGTTAGATTATGAACTGGTAGTGGCTATGCCATCAGAGTCAGTAGTTGTATGTAGTAAAGTAATCCGTGACTTTTCAGAAGAGGGTACTACCAGTCAATCTTATTGTGTTTGACATACATGGCTTCGATATCATCCTAGGGATGGACTGATTGTCTACCAGTTATGCCAGTATTGATTGCCACAGAAGAGAGGTGGTGTTTAGACCTTTAGAAAAACAAGAGTTCAAGTTCTTAGGGTCGTGTGTGCGTTCAGCACCATGGATCCTTTCAGCTATGTAGGTTAGGAGATTACTCCTAAAGGAATGCCAAGGGTATCTGGCATTTGTGAAAAACATGCTGGAAGAAGAACGTAAATTGGAGGAGATTCCTATAATGTGCGAGTTCCCAGATGTGTTTCTAGAGAACTTGCCAAGATTACCTGTAACGACCTGCTTAACCTACTACATAATTAATCACATATAATATAGTCAACCCTAACCCGTGGGTAACGGGAACACACACCTATCATACACAACAGAAACCTAAGTAGTAGTAAATATCAATTACATTCACCAAACCATAAAATGAATAATACCAGAGTTATCTATATTTCACCATAATACTGTGTTTATATACAATCCCCAAAACATAAAAAATATACCTAGGATCCCATAACAAAAATCTCCTGATCCTAGTTCAAAAACTTACCCTCCTAGCGGGGTAATAAATACTGCTTTAGTGGCAACCTCAGTTCCCCGATCTATTTGGGTTTCCTGAAAATTATTTAAGCTGGGCCGAGACACCTCTCAGTAAGGGAAAATAAACTAAATACAGTTATGTGGCAACATGAATATTTAATGCTATAGTAGATATACAGTACATTTCACATACTAGATAACACTTATCATAACATAGCCGAATAAACATATAGTTTCATAATTCTAATAAATCATACTGTTGATGAATTGTCTGATTTAACTAGTAATACTAAAATTTACCCAGGATGTATATCTAGCTGATGTCATGTATTACCCCCCATGACAGGTTGTGCAGCCTGAAGGCGGGACTCGACAATGGCTAGTCGACCATTGCCGAGTCAAAAATGTCTATAAGTACGATGAGCCCGCCACACCCTAGTCCAGACTATCAGGTGGATGTCTACAACTCTACACTGAAAGTCACATCGACTATCCTTCTCCCACCCCCTCTAGTTGTAGGGGCAGTTAGCACAAGTCTGAACTGTAATAATCTGAACTGCATTGCTATGGTACCATGCTCCTGAAACTGAACTGAACTATCTTCTGGGTTCTGATAACATATAATACATGATAATATACTATTTAATGTAAATAAATTGATAGCTTTCTTGATTTCTGTAATAACATAAATAATTGCGACCTTACGCAATTACATTCATATCTGCGGCCTTGCGCCAAAATCATTCATAAATATGGACTTGTGCTGAAAACATACATAAATACACGATCTTGCGCAGGCTATCAATCACGGCCTTGTGCCGAACATTTCATACATATTGGTCTGAATAAATATATTATTTATCATATATTCTAAATACATAATGTACTATATTATTCTGTAATTTATGAAAATCACCGTGTTGGCCTGGTTAAGCGTCTAGAGGGGGGGGGTGAATAAACTTTCTTCATGGATGTGCTAACTTTCTACAAACACAGAAATCTTACCAAGAGTAAGTGCATAAAATCGCAGTGCAAAGATGCAGGAAATCACAATAATAGTATAAAAGAGATATGAGAGAAGAAAAACTTAACACAAAGATATTTACGTGGTTCGGCACCCCACCTACGTCCACGCCTTGAGACCAACTCAAGGATTCCAAAAATCCACTATAATCCTCCTTCGGGCGGAGAAGCCAATACACAGTTGCTCACAAAGAGCTTCAACAAGGTTCTCACTTAGAGACACCCAACAATAGCTCACAACAAGCCTTTCTTTACAATGAGTAGATGAGAAATAAATGTAAACTTGAATGCTCCCTTTGAGCTGAGTAATACAATAAAATCCTTACTCAATGCCCTCTTGTCAATAGAGTAGAAGTAAAACTAAGAGCAGCAAGAAGAGGGCAAGTGAGTGTATGAGCAAACCCTAGAAATGAAAGCACCGATAAATGATCTTTTAACAATATTAGCTTTCTTGGTAAGGAATGAATACTATTTACTCCTATTTAAACACCAAATGGGCGAAAGGAATGCTGGAGAGCCGTTGGGCATTTATGAATGTAGGACAAGGGTCAAACTAGCCGTTCTGTAGCATTTAATGTTCGCTGCTGCCCGACGTTCGTCGATGAAATTGGAAATTCGTCGATGAGCTCTTCAGTCAATTCGTCGTCTAAGCCCTGTGTTCATTGACGAGTTGCTGGTTCTAAATTCAAGTACCTCTCAATATCTTCTCATCGACGAGAACCCTGTGTTCGTCGATGAGTTCTTCATAACATTCGTTAACGACTTAATATGTTTGTTGACGAGTTATGGTTTTGAATTCAGATGCCTCTTAGTTTCTTTTCGTTAATGAGAACCCTGTGTTCGTCAACGAAGGTATGTGTTACATTCGTCGACGAAGCCCTGTGTTCTTCGATGAGTCCCTTCTTCTTAAGAGTTGTTCTTTTATGTTGTAAGAAGGTCCTTGTCCGTTTGGGGGTTTGTTTACACACTTTTAAATACCATTACTTGTTTCTTGTTGTGTGTGTGAGATATGCCCATTTCTTGCTCTTAGTTTTGAGTTTACTTTATATACAAGGAATTTACAAAATACTCTCTCTCTCTCTCTCTCTCTCTCTCTCTCTCTCTCTCTCTCTCTCTCTCTCTCTCTCTCTCTCTCTCTCTCTCTCTCTCTCTCACTCATTCTCTAGATCACTTCGTATATTGTGCAGCATCCATGAATGCATTGAGAGGCCGTGCTTTTGGTTATGGCACAAGTTGCTTCGATTGATTTGAGACTTTGTTGGTTCTAGTGCCGTTCTATATAACTGAACATGACTTAGATAAAAAAGTTAGTAGCCTTAAGAACTTCTAATGGGTTGTTGTCATCAAAACATAGTAGGAATGAAAGACCCTTAACTACTTGGTCTAACATCCTCCCCCTTTTTGATGATGGCAATCCATTAGTGTTCTCTTTGAAAGATAAATGCTCCCATTTACTAAATGGATTGGTTTAGAGTTTAAATAAAATTCTCCCCCTTAATGTTTGCATTGTATGAAAGAATGTTTTATTTAAACTTTTGGCAACATGCCGATTATAAGTAAGACATTTTCCATTTAATCCTGCATAAATCATGATAGTCTAGTATATCAATCATTCAAGTACACAAATAGAGCATTTATATTCAAAAGATGCAATGCTTTCTAAGTTGCTACTAAATTTGTGCAGTTATGACAAACAGTGATTACAAGGCTATTATCAACTAGAAATATATTTTAAATACATCTGAATGCAACTGAATAGAGATCTAAAACTATTTATCCCCCTTTGCTATAATCAAAATTGGGGGATAGCCAACACAAAGCGCTACTCGTGTGGACAACCCAAACGGTCAAAGAGTGCAGCAAAAGAGGCGTTGAGGGAGTCAAAGCGAGCGCGATTAGCATTTTCTTGCCAGGCAAGAGATGCTTCTAAGGAATCAAAATGATGGCGGTGACGAGTTTTGAATTGTGTCATGGCATGCTGAAGCCCGTCTAGGCGCTCCAGGATGTGGCCATACACAGTGTCCTCATGCTCACTTTCCTCTTCTTCAGCCTCCAAGGCAGCCTCAACCTCATCGACAGGAATATTGCCCTACTCGTGGGCTTTGACCCACGTGTTGGTCTCTTCATCCTTTTCAAAGTGCATGCGACGAAGAGTTTCCTCAGTGTAAACATCTTCCGGCGCGGGACGAATGCAAGGTAGGTCGGCGCGAATGAGGTCGTAGTGATCAAAGATGGTCGTGAGGAGATGACTGTACAGGAGACAATCGCACTGCCTTTTGAGGCCTTCTTCCATGTTTTGAGCAATAATAGAGGGAAGATATAACCCATGGCCAATCCATAGGTAGCACATGTTGAATATGTCTCCAAGGGTAACCCAATCCTTGCCACTAGTGCGAGGGCACAAGTTATACGTTATCATATGGTGGAGGACTCGAAATTCTATAGTGAGGTCCTTGGATTTTGGGCGAGCCATTGCAGGAATGCGAGGATTATCGGTAATTAGCTTGAGGACGGTGTGTGAGTCAAACCAGTCGAATCATGTCGGCTAAGAGGACTTGGGGAGGCCTTTAAGGGGATAAGAGGTGCAACCGAGCATGGCAGAGAATGTATCCTCAGAGAGCCGAATAACGGTGCCGCGAATGGTGTAAGCGGCAATGCCGCGATGCAATGGAACGAAGTTTGTGTAGAACTCGCAAACTAAGTCTTCATAGACGAGTTCATCAAGATCAAAGAGGGCATCCCACCCGAGGGCTTTTATCTTGGAGAAAAGAGTGGGGAAATGGAGCTGTAGGAAATCAGAGGGCACAATTTTTCCATAGACTATATGCCACTTGAGAATGTCGTTTTGATAATGGTAGGTAGCTTCAGGGGAGATGAAACGTGGGTTGGGATTAGCTGGAGCAGGCGTAGGAGGACCGGAGGTAGGACGAGATGAGCCTTCGCCAACTTCGGTTTGAAGATTGCGGCATTTTGGACGGGGAGCCATTGAGGGATGAGGGGATGGAGAGGGCTGATATGGCCGAGAAGATGAGGGAGCTGAGGAAAATGGGAGAGCTGAGGGAGGAAGTGAACCGAGGGAAGGGGAAGGATGGAGGTTGTCGAGCGTGGTGGCGAGAGAGGAAAAGAGATGGGAAGCGATAGAGGGCAGCGCACGGAGGGTGGAGGGCAAGATAGAGGGCTGAAAGAAAGGAGAGGGTCAAAAGGGGCTAGGGTTTTGACTGTTTGAACTTAAAAGAAATAAGTAGCCCAACAATGTTCGTTGACGAGGCCCTGTGTTCATCGACGAAATTAAGGCAAATTTGATGACGAGACCTTTGTGTTCGTCTATGAATTTAATAGACTTTTCAGCGACGAATACCCTGTGTTCGTCGACGAGATAAGGAAGAATGAGAAAAACTAAGTTTACGAGTGTAGTGAGTAAGACCAGGGAGTGGGAGCTGACATAAGGATCCTATAGTATGTTTGAAGGAGTGCACATCCCTAGGGCATGTCGAATTTTGTGGAATCTTTCTTCATGGAGAGGCTTAGTTAGAATGTCGGCGAGTTGATTTTCGGTGGGAACATAAACCAACTCAACGTCTCCTTTTTGGACATGATCTCTAATGAAGTGATGCCTAATTTCAATATGTTTAGTTCTCGAATGTAGGCACGGATTCTTTGAGATGTTGATGGTACTAGTATTGTCACAATGAATTGGAGTGCCTTTAACTAGGATTCGGAAGTCCTCAAGTTGTTGTTTCATGTATAGTGCTTGAGCACAGCAACTGCTAGCTGCGATATACTCAGCCTCAGTGGTGGAAATAGCTATGGAGGTTTGTTTTTTGCAAAACCAGGATACAAGAGAGTGTCCAAGGAAATGACATGTTCTACTAGTGTTTTTTCTATCGATTTTACAACTGCTGTAGTCAGCATCAGAATAGCATGTGAGGTCAAAGGGAGAATTTTTAGGATAGAAGAGTCCTAAGTCATGAGTGCCTTCTAGGTATCTAAAGATTCTTTTGACTGCCTGAAGATGAGATTCTTTGGGACAAGTTTGAAATCTAGCGCATAGACAAACACTGAACATCATATCAAGCTTGCTGGAAGTAAGATACAATAAACTACCGATCACTCCACGGTAGAGTTTTTGGTCAATGTTTTTCCCTTTTTCATTAGTGTCAAGCTTTGTTGTGATGCTCATGGGAGTTACTTTAGATTTACCCATTTCAAGATTGAATTTCTTTAACATGTCCCTAACGTATTCGACCTAATTTATGAAGATTCCATGTTTCATTTGTTTAATTTGTAATCCCAAGAAAAAGGTTAGCTCACCCATCATACTCATCTCAAATGTTTCCTACATAGTTTGACCAAAATCTTGACACAAGGTTTCATTTGTGGCACCGAAAATGATGTCATCCACATAAATTTGTATAACAAGCATATCATTTTCTTTATGTTTTAAGAAGAGAGTGGTATCGAATTTTCCTCTTATGAACCCATTTTCTGGAAGAAATTTGCTTAAGCGCTCATACCAAGCTCTTGGTGCTTGCTTTAGTTCGTAAAGGGCTTTTGAGAGTTTGTATACATAATCGGGATGAGTGTGGCTCTCAAATCTAGGAGGTTACTTGACAAATACTTCTTCATTTATGTATCCATTTAAAAAGGCGCTTTTAACATCCATTTGAAATAATTTGAAGTTTTTGTAACAAGCAAAAGCAAGGAGCATCCTAATGGCTTCTAGTCTAGCTACGGGGGCATAAGTTTCGTTGTAGTCAATACCCTCTTGTTGGTTATATCCTTGGGCTACTAGTTTAGCTTTATTTCTATCAATGTTTCCATCTTCCATCTTTCTTATTCCTAAATACCCATTTAGTGCCAATTATTGTAGTATTTTTGGGCTTAGGAACTAAGTGTCATACTTTGTTTCTTTCAAATTGATCTAATTCTTCTTGCATGGCATTTATCCAATTTTCATCATTTTCAGCTTCTTCAAAGTTTTTAGGTTCTAGATGAGATACGAAAGCAATGTGATTACATCCACTTCTAAGGTGAGATCGGGTGTTGACTCCTCGAGATGGACTACCTATGATAAGATTTGTTGGATGATTTTTAACAAACTTCCAAGCTTTAGGTAGTTCATGATTTTCTTTTTCTTCTGGTTGGTTAGACTCTTGAGGAGAAGATCCTAGATGATCAATATTAGTATCTTGACAATTAGTGTCTTGATCATTATTTAACTTGAGTTGTTCTAATTTTCTTTCAATTCTAAAGGTAGTGACTGGGTTCTCTTCATCTATCTTAACAGGTGTTTTGGATGCATGAGGATTTGTTTCATGAAATACAACATGGGTTAATTCTTGAACAGTTTGAATTCTTTTCTTAAATACCCTATATGTCTTCCTATTCATGGCATATCCTATGAAAATTCCCTCATTGGACTTTGAATCAAACTTAGCTAAATGATCCCTATCATTTAATATAAAACACTTACATCCAAAACCTTAAATGTGAGATGTTAGGTTTTTTATCCTTCCATATTTCATATGGGGTTTTTCCTATCTTAGATCTAATGATGACTCAGTTACTAACATAGCATGTTGTGCTAACGGCCTCTGCCTAGAAGTATTTTGGTAAGTTATGTTCGTTGAGCATTGTTCTAACCATTTCTTGGAGTGTTTGATTTTTTCTTTCAACTACTCCGTTTTGTTGTGGAGTTTTTGGTGCAGAGAAGTTGTGTGAATATCCATTTTCATTGCAGAAATCTTCAAGTTCTTTATTTCTAAACTCTCTTCCTCTATCACTCCGAATGTGTATAATTGACATTCCTTTTTCATTTTGGATTTTTCCACAAAAATGAATAAATGCATTATAGGTATCACTTTTGTTAGCGAGAAAAATTACCCATGTAAATCTAGAGAAGTGATCAACTATAACAAATGCATACAACTTTCCACTAATGCTAGCTATGTTATTAGGTCCAAATAGATCAAGATGGATTAACTTTAAGGGTCTTGATGTAGAGATTACTTTCTTAGTTTTGAAGGAGGTCTTAACTTGTTTTCCATATTGACATGCATCACATATTGTCTTTCACATAATTGTCTTTTGGTAGGCCGTTTACTAGTTCTTTGGATGAAAGTTTATGAAGAAGATCCATGCTTGCATGACCTAGTCTCCTATGCCATAGCCAACAATTTTCATTTGTGACAGCTAAACACTTAATGTTACAATTTGTGATATCATCAAACTCAATTGTATATGTTGGATTCACACTTTCCTATAAGGATGGTGTTTCCATTTAAATCATTTATTAAGCATTTTGTGGATTGGAAAGTAATGTTTAACCCTTTATCGCATAGTTGACTAACACTTAACAAATTATGTTTGAGAGTATCAACTAGAGCAACATTTTCAATAGCCAAGGATGAATTACCTATTTTACCTTTACTGATGATTCTCCCTTTGGCGTTATCTCTAAACGTGACTAGCCCTTCCTTTTTGTAGGTGAGAGAGAGGAATTTGCTTGTGTCTCCCGTCATGTGCCTTGAGCATCCACTGTCGAGAAACCATTTTTTCTTTATGGAGTCGCTCTTCAAATATACCTCACTTTGTTCATCCGCCATAAGGTAGAAATAAGTGACTTCTTCTTCGACTTCTTCGTCGATTGAGGTTCCATCTAGTTCATCCCATTCAGTTGCGTTCATTGCTTTGAACCTCTTCTTGTCTCCTTGTTGGTTGTTGCTTTTGTTTTTGAAGAGAGGGCAAACAATCATACGGCGCCCGATCTTTTTGCAGTTGTAGCATCTGATACTCGATTCTCCTTTCTCCTTTTGTTTGCCATTTCGTTTGTTCATCAGAAAATTTTTGAATCTTCTCATAAGTAAGGCAACTTCATCGTCATCATCATTCTCCTCTACTTCTATGATCTCTTTTTGCTTCCCGGCTTTCAGAGCAATTCCGGTAGCCTTCTTGGGTGCTTCAGCTTCAGTAGTAGCATTTTTCTTCTTGATCTTATAGGTCATGAGAGATCCAATTCATTCATCAAGAGTGACCTTTGAGAGGTCCTTTGCTTCCTCAATTGCTGTGGACTTTGCGTGCCAAGATGTCGATAGTGAATGAAGGACTTTCTGCACATTATCTTCCATAGAGTACTCTCTACAGAGAGCTTTTAGTCCATTAGTGATGTGTTTGAACCGTGTGAACATAGCTGTAATTATTTCACTTTCTTCCATTTTGAACATTTCATATTCTTTTACAAGCATATAAATTTTTGATCCTTTTACCTGGGTAGTGCCTTCATATGTTACTTGAAGTTTTTCCCACATTTCCTTGGCCGTGTTGCAACCACATATCCGGCTGTCGTCTTCATCACTTACGGCGCAATATAGGAAGTTCTTGGTTTTAAAGTTGAGCTGTGCCAGCCTTGCATCTTCCTCGGGAAGTTTTCCAATGGGTATGTCATTGTCGTCTTCATTTTTGAAGGTGTAGTCTCCTTTAGTGATGACATTCCACATACGGTAGTCATAGGCTTGGATGAAGATAGACATTCGATCCTTCCATGTTGGGTAGTTAGTTCCACAAAAATTGGGAGGGCGGTCCACGGATTTAACCTTGGGCAAACATATCTGCCATGTTGATCTTTTCACCTGGATGTTACTTTGAATTTCAGTGACTGGTGCTCTGATACCACTTGTTTGGCCCAGTTAAGCGTCTAGAGAGGGGGTGAATAGACTTTCTTCACGGATGTGCTAACTTTTTACAAACACAGAAATCTTACCAAGAGCAAGTGCATAAAATCGCAGTGTAAAGATGCAGGAAATCACAATAATAGTATAAAAGAGATATGAGAGAAGAAAATCTTAACACAAAGATATTTACATGGTTCGGCACCCTGCCTACGTCCACGCCTTGAGACCAATTCAAGGATTCCCAAAATCCACTATAATCCTCCTTCGGGTGGAGAAGCCAATACACAGTTGCTCACAAAGAGCTTCAACAAGGTGCTCACTTAGAGACACCCAACAATAGCTCACAACGAGTCTTTCTTTACAATGAGTAGATGAGAAATAAATGTAAACTTGAATGCTCCCTTTGAGCTGAGTAATACAATAAAATCCTTAGTCAATGTCCTCTTGTCAATGGAGTAAAAGCAAAACTAAGAGCAGCAAGAAGAGGGCAAGTGAGTGTATAAGCAAACCCTAGAAATGAAAGCACCAATAAATGATCTTTTAACAATATTAGCTTTCTTGGTAAGGAATGAATACTATTTACTCCTATTTAAACACCAAATGGGCGAAAGGAATGTTGGAGAGCCGTTGGGCATTTATGAATGTAGGACAAGGGTCAAACTAGCCGTTCTGCAGCATTTAATGTTCGCTACTGCCCGACGTTCATCGACGAGTTGCTGGTTTTGAATTCAGGTACCTCTCGGTATATTTTCGTTGATGAGAACCCTGTGTTTGTCGATGAGTTCTTCATGACATTCGTCAATAACTTCCTGTGTTCGTCGACGAGTTATGGTTTTGAATTTAGATACCTCTCGGTTTCTTTTCGTCGACAAGAACCCTGTGTTCGTCGACGAAGGTATGTGTTACACTTGTCGACGAAGCCCTGTGTTCGTCGACGAGTCCTTTCTTCTTAAGAGTTGTTCTTTTAAGTTGTAAGAAGGTACTTGTCCGTTTGGGGGTTTCTTTACACACTCTTAAATACCCTTACTTGTTTCTTGTTATGTGTGTGAGATATGCCCATTTCTTGCTCTTAGTTTTGAGTTTACTCTATATACAAGGAATTTACAAAATACTCTCTCTCTCTCTCTCTCTCTCTCTCTCTCTCTCTCTCTCTCTCTCTCTCTCTCTCATTCTCACACTTATTCTCTAGATCACTTCGTATATTGTGCAGCATCCATGAATGCATTGAGAGGCTGTGCTTTTGGTCATGGCACAAGTTGCTTCGACTAATTTGAGACTTTTTTGGTTCTGGTGCCGTTCAGTATAATTGAACATGACTTAGATAAAAAAGTTAGTAGCCTTAAGAACTGCTAATGGGTTGTTGTCATCAAAACGCAGTAGGAATGAAAGACCCTTAACTACTTGGTCTAAAATACTGAAACATACTTTATTTGTAAAATTTCCTTAACATAATACAATTTGCGTAAAATAATATTCATGCCACACAATACTGAATAAAACCATAATTTACTTTCTAAAACCATATTTCTTGTATAACAACAGTATTTTCCCAAATATGCATTTTTACCAATCTATTCATATTAATAATACATGCTTCTTGAAAATTAATTTTCTAATAATTAATAATAAATTTTCATGAAAAATAACTGCTTTAGTTTATTCCCTTACTTGATAACTGAGAAGCCCCTATAAGATTTAGTCCGGCACCCTCAGGGTTCCTCGTTCAACACCCTGAAAACAACATCTCCTAGAACAAAATTTCAGTATTTCTCCATGTACAACATTTCCTATAACTATGGAAAAACCAAATTTCGAATAAAAAATCTTACCTTGAATTTGGGATGAAATTCAAGACAACTCCACTGACGATCCACTCCAGCAGATTTGTAGAGAACTTTCCCAAGAGTGTCGTGGTGGCTTCAGATCATCAAATCGACGAGAATTTGGCCCGAAATCTTAGAGAGAAGGAGAATGGGTTGAACAGGAGAGAGAGAGAGAGAGAGAGAGAGAGAGAGAGAGAGAGAGAGGGAATTTGTGCATGAATTTTGGCCAAAAATGAAGTTTAAGCTTATTTATACACTGACCTTCATCGACGAGCCACGTAACTTCGTCGACGAGGTCAAGAAGGAAGTTCGTCGACGAATGCTCACTCCTCATTGATGAAATTTAGAACTATGGTGTATCCTCTTGGTATCTTCTCGTCAATGAGACACGTCCCCGTCAATAAGCCCCTTATGTGTGCTCGTCGATGAATTCTATGTGTTCGCCAACTAGACCCTGTTAAATTCCTTCTTTAATTCTTCTTTCCTCTCCTCCTTCTGTTAGTAAATTACGATAATTATTCGGGTCTCTACATTACCTTATGATCATGAGGTGGAGTTTTTTATAGAATTGATGCCAAGTACAACGCCTATATCAAAAGCTCCATACCGTAGGGCTCCAGATGAATTGAGAAAGTTGAAGGAGCATCTGCAGGTGCTACTAGATAAAGGGTACAATTGACCGAGTGTTTCATCCTGGGGAGCACTAGTGCTATTTGTAAAGAAGAAGGATGGGTCGATGAAGATGTGCATCGAATACAGAGAGCTTAACAAGGTGATGATAAAGAACAAATACCCATTACCCAGGATTGATGATCTGTTTGACCAGCTACAGGGCACACAAATTTTCTCTAAAATCGATCTACGATTTGGGTATCACTAACTGAAGGTGAAAGTGGAGGATGTTCCGAAGACAGCATTTCGAACCCGGTATGACCATTAAGAATTTATGGTTATACCATTCGATCTGACAAATGCACCTGCGACATTTATGGATTTGATGAACATGGTCTTTCATGAATACTTAGACCAATTCGTCATGGTATTCATAGATGATATCCTCGTGTATTCTAGGAGTGCTACAGAACATGAAGTTCATCTAAGATTGGTACTACAAATGCTCAAGGAAAAGAAGTTATATGCCAAACTGAAGAAATGCGAGTTCTGACTGGAACAAATTGCGTTTCTAGGGCATGTAGTGTCCAAATAAGGGGCATTAGTGGATCCGAGTAAAATAGAAGCGATAGTGGACTAGGCGAGACCGAAGAATGTTCAGGAGGTCAGAAGTTTTCTAGGTCTTGTAGAATACTACCTACGGTTTGTAAAAGGGTTCTCTAATTTATCAGGTCCATTGATGCGACTCACGAGGAAGAACGTGAAGTATGATTGGACTGATGAGTGTGAGTTGAGCTTCCAGGGGCTAAAAAAATGGTTGGTTTCTGCTCTAGTTCTGACCATTCCATCTGGGGATGATGGATTTGTTATCTTCAGTGACGCCTCTAAGAAAGGTCTCGGGTGTGTTCTAATGCAGAAGGGAAGGGTGATTGCTTATGCTTATCGTCAACTCAAAGAGTATGAGAAGAACTACCTGACACATGATATGGAATTGGCGGCGGTAGTGTATGCATTGAAAATCTGGAGGCATTACCTGTACGGTAAAAGGTGCGAGATTTTTACCAATCATAAAAGTCTTACGTACATTTTCACCCAAAAAGAGTTGAATATAAGCCAGCATAGATGGCTCGAGTTGATAAACGGACTACCACTGTACCATTAGCTATCATTTAGGAAAAGAAAATGTGGTAACTGATGCTCTGAGTCAGAAGTTTGTTGATGCGTCAGTCTCAGCAGTGGGAGTTCAGCATCAAATTTGTATGGACCTGGAAAGGTTAGGTTTAGAGGTTGTGGAAAGAAACACCAGGCTCTTCTTGCTAGCTTAGTGGTGCAACCGACCTTACAGAAGAGGATCAGAATAGCTCAGAAGGAGGACAAAGAGCTGGTAGAGGTTGTGGAAGAGGTACATAGTGGTTCAAAGCTGAATTTCAATATCTTTGATGATGGGATATTGAGATTCCAAAGTAGGATTTGTGTACTGAATGACGCCGAGATTAAATAGGTTATTCTGGAGGAGACACATCGTTCGCTCTACACTGTACATCCTGGAAGTACGAAGATGTATAGAAATCTTAGGGAATCTTTCTAGTGGTCGAGCATGATAAGAGAGATTGCCCATTTCGTAGAGCAGTGCCTAACATGTCAGCAGGTCAAGAAAGAGCACTGGAGGCCAGTAGGACCCCTTCAGCCACTTGATATTCCCAAGTGGAAATGGGAGCACATATTGATGGATTTCGTATCGGGGTTACCTATGACGATGCATGGGTAGAATGCTATATAGGTTGTAGTAGATTAGCTGACAAAGACTTCACATTTCTTTCCAGTAAGAGTCAGCTATTCTTTGAATAGGCTGACAAAGCTATATGTGTAGGAGATTGTATGACTCCATGGTATCCCAGTTTCTATCGTTTCAGATTGAGACCCATGTTTTACTTCTTGATTTTGGAAGAGTCTATAGGATGCGTTGGGATCGCAATTTACATTTAGTACGTCATTTCACCCACAGATAGATGGACAGTTTGAGAGGACTATTCAGACTTTAGAGGATATGCTGCGGGCGTATGTACTGGATTTTGGAGATAGTTGGATACAGTATCTACCGCTTGTGGAATTTGCGTATAATAACAACTACCAAACTAGTATAGAGATGGCACCATATGAGGCATTGTATGGTCGTCAGTGCCTGTCTCCATTGTACTGGGACCAAGTAGGCGAGAGGCAGATACTAGGACCAGAATTGATTCAGCAGGCCTCTACAAAGGTCGAGCTGATTAGAGAGAGAATCATGGTAGCTTAGAGTTAGTAGAAGAGTTATGCAGATACTCGCAGACGAAAGCCAGAGTTCGAGGCAGGAGATATGGTATTCTTTAAGATCGCTCTAATGAAAGGGATGATGAGGTTTAGGAAGAAAGAGAAACTAAGCCTTCAATACATTGGACCATTTGAGATCATGGAAATGATAGGTCTGGTTGCTTATCGAGTGGCATTACCCTCAGCACTATCCAGAGTTCATGACATGTTTCACGTATCAGTACTCAGGAAGTACGTGCCCGATCCTTCGCACGTGTTGAGTTATAAGCCTCTAGATATCAGTGATGCTTTTGCATACGAGGAGGTTTTGGTGCAGATATTAAATCAGAAGGTGTAGAAGTTACAGACTAAAGAGATACAGTTAGTAAAGGTATTATGGCGTAATCACATAGTGGAGGAAGCTTCATGGGAATTGGAGTAAGAGATACTCCAGAAGTACCCTCAGTTATTTGGACATAGTTAGAGTTAGACATGTAAGTAAGAATGTATGTATTTATAGTAGAATAAGTGGTTCAGGTAATTTTAGATATGGTTTTCGGGAGAGTTTTATATGTGTATTGTAATCTCCCAAAGCATCACATTGTAATCACGGTATTCCTCCGCCATATGTGAGGGTATGTAATAAATTTGGGCTAGAGCCGCTATGTGGGTGACGTCTGAATCTTCTATAGAACTGAGTTATAAGGTAAGGTTATGCTTAGAAATAGCTAACAAATTTCGAGGACGAAATTCTTATAAGGAGGGGAGATTGAAAGAACCCAACCCAAGAAATGTGGATTAAACAAATAAGAAAATGGGAAGGAATTTAAAAAGGTGAAAATAGCAAGGCTCGTTGATGAGGCACTTTCTCTCATCGACGAAGTCTTTTATGTGGCTCTTCGGTGAGGTTCAAAGGATCGTCGATGAGTGGATGCCGAAAGATTTCAAGAATTTTGGAATCTTAAGCTCGTTGACGAGGCAACTCTGTCATCGATGAACGCCCTTCTTCTGCTCGTTGACGAGCACTCCACTTCATTGACGAGCCTGGCCAGATCAACTAAATTATAAATATCTATTTCATTACTTCATGGTTAAGAAACTCAAAACTCTCTCACTCACTCTCCCTCCCTCTCTCTCTCTCTCTCTCTCTCTCTCTCTCTCTCTCTCTCTGTCTCTCTCTCCTTCTTCGACCCTTCGCTGTTCATCACCCAAATCCACAATCCGATGTTAGTACGTGGATTAGGGGGAAAACCTCTACGATTATAGTGGACCGAATCTTCATTTTGAGGATTTTTGGGTTTCATCCCAAAATCGAGGTATGGGTTTGATTTAGTTTTTGGTTTGGTAGATCTATAGTAAATAGGATTGTGTTGAAGTACTATTCTGTGGTTTATAGGTTCTGAGAACTCGATTTGCTATTTTGGGAGTCGTGTAGTTCGTGTTTCGGAGTTTGGGGAAAGGTAAGGGGATTTGTTTACATTAGTTTTTTTTGAAAAACTAAATCTCTAAAAATTTAGCTTATGTTTATATGTATGATATGACTGCTTATTTGCAAAGTTTCACCGATTAAAAATGTCAGTTTTACGATTTAGGTAAAAAGTCGGGTTTTGGCATATGATCTCCAAACTTTTCAAAACTACTTTATTTGTATTAAACTTAATGTAGGAGATGCTTAAAATCCTTAATTGCAGCATAAATGATAGTTTACGAACCAATTTATATGAAATGTATATTTTGACCAAATGAGTGCGGCATATGATATGAAATGGTATGACAATGGAATATACTGATTTAGATAAGTACGTATATTAAATATGGGGACTGAAGTCCCAAATGATTATCAGGAAATGTAGAAAACAGGTATCGATTAGATACCGAGCTCTATATGTGAAAGGGTTGAACCGAGAGTGTGTGTGCTAGTTTATACCACAGTTTGAATGAAAGAAAGAATGTATGAAAGAATGCATGAATATGATTGTGAAAATACTGGAATTGCACAGGTTAATGTGTTTTATTGTAAATCGTATATATAATATTGGGACCGCAACTTGTTACTATGAGAGCCTTAAGAAGCTCAATGTTATTATGAAAACATTAAAAAGCTTAATGTTATTATGTAAGCGTGGTACCGTTGCTAGAATACAGTGCAACCACACCGATGTTCTCAGTGTGGGTATCTATGCAGTCGTGTTCGTATGAAGGGCCACTGATTGATCATGGACCAGGGTGGTGATGGCCAAGATGGATGGGAGTAAATTACGATGCTTGACAATGCCTGCTTGAACAAGGCTCGATCAGTGCTTTATTATCGCACAACCCGTGCCATGGGGTAGTGTTGGCATAGTTATTATTGTTTCAAAGCTGGACGAAGTTTTAAACATACATATGCATGATTTAGAAACAAAAAATGGGCAAAGTCACAGGCTTGAGTATCGGGCAGAGGGATTGTACAGTGTATGGGCCTATATTCTACCCTAACCTCGGAAACTCTCGTTTGTTATGATGCTAAATTAGCTATTGCAGGATTTATATCTATATATATCTCCTATATTACCATATTGAGAATATATTATATATGTAACTGCTTGCAACTGATTTAAACACATGTTGTCACACACTGATGTAATATCTTCCACCTTATTGAGAAGTGTCTCACCCTAACTTACAACCTTTGTTTTAGGTCCTTCAGGAAACCGGTCCTAGGCTTTTAGAGGGACGTCGAAGCTTAGTACTGTTTTTAGCTTACGCAAATACTTTGTATGAGTACTGGGTTTTTAACCAGAATGGCTTTCTGGGAATGTATTGCAGTTATGTTTGAAGTATGATCATATGTATGTAAGAAGTCAGTTAGAAGCTCTGGTAAGTCTAATAGGTGAAGTATGAATGTTTATGTTTTCCGTAATGTATAAAAGCACAGATTTGTATGACACACCCGTATGTCCCTGTTTAGGGCGAGTAATTTATGTATGTTATCAGATATGTTCGGACTATGAATGAATAGTAGCTCTTCAGGCCCACCTATTGGGTCGGGGCGTTACATCATGACTCATGAGTCACATTAGCCTATCAAATAAAAGCTTCAAAGACAGTTCCTCGGTGTTTGTCGTTTTGCATTCACCCACGTTCCACCATGTCCAAGGTCGTTGCTTCTTTGCTTCTATTTTTTCTTCCATATTCTTTTCGTCGCTCCCCCCCAGCCATAACCAATTTGATCTTGCTTCCACAATTGAGAACTTACCTACAAACATCCATATTCGAGCCACCATCCTCTTCTTCACTGTTACTCCCTTCTTTTCTCTCTTTCCTTTTTTTTTTCCCATGTTTACTTGCAACCCATACTTGGCAATAGACACATCACTAGCCATGCATGGCAAAGGTTTGTTCCACCTTGTTTAGGATTGCTTGGGAGAGCTTCGTCACACATTGAAAATGCAACAGAAGGGTCAACTCTTGTGTTTCCTATAAAAGCCATTAAGCTATGTAGGTTCATATAACTGTCCTTGGCATATTCTCACCCCCTATGGGCCTACTATTTAGTGGGCCTTTGTAGTTTTAAAGATAAGATATTGATTTTCAGTTTAAAGGTAGCAAATAAATGGTTTGGGTTGTTCTTGGTTTGGCTTAGATCCAATTTGGTCTAGCTCATTCTTGATTTTTCTTAGAACTAAGCGAAGCATAGCCTAAGTCATGCTCAAGCCTATATTCCTTAAATTAGGTGAAGCCTAAGCTTGAACTCACCTGTTTTTATGTTGAGTTGATCTTGGAATGTTGAAGCTCGACTCGACTCTTTTGCAACCCTATTGGCATGTAGTTCCCCCTAAAGACTCTTTGAAGATGATGCTACCTGAGGCTTTAGGGCCTAGTGCCTGTTATGCGACATCCTAGGTATGACTTACGTATCGTTACTTGCTCTTTCCTTATCATTTTATTTTATATTTTGAATTTTCCTTTTCGACCCCAACTTGCTACTATCAACCTTACTCTGGAGGACAAGGTGAGAGAGATGCATTGGGTTACTTTGGAGTCTAAAGTGCAAGTGGTGGATTTATAGATGCAGCTTAGTGCTAACATGGCTTGTGAGAAAGCTTTAGAGGGAGAGATATCTTAGATTTGTAATACTGAGATCCTTGCTGCTTATGACTTTGCTTTCAAGGAATATAAAGGATCCAGTAAATATAAGAAAGTCACAGAAAATTTTTGTCAAATCCTTTTAAGGAGACTTTCATAAGTGTCAAGAGCAATTCTAGATGAAGTACCCCAGCACTAATGTGGCTGAGATATGCTCTATTGGATACAACAACTCAAGCCCTGAGGAAGAGGATGATGAGGAGGAAAAAGGAAGACATTTCTAAGGAGTAGACATTTATTTGATGCATTAAAACTTTGTTTTATCAATTGATTATATCTTTAATTATTTAACGAACATTTATTATCTGATGGATAAATGTACAACATTGATAATATTTCTTCAAAAATTTAGAATTCCATGTGTTGTGTTTCTCCCACCCTTATAGGTCTCTCAATTTTTAGGTTCTCGAATTGCTTTTTGGTGCTACTTGATATGGTCCTTCCCAGTTTGGCTTAAGCTTGTTAGATCCTAGTTCTCCTTGACTTAGTCAAGCTTTTCTCAAAACTAGATCTCCTAGCTTGAATACCCGAGCCTTTACTTGAGAGTCATAGTATTTGGCTACCTTATGATGATAATCTATTATTATGATCAGGGCCTAGTCTCATATTTCTTTCACTAGGCCTAACTCCATTCTTAACTTTTCATTATTCTTTTCTATGTTTAAGTACCATTTTCGCCATGAAGGGATCCTAACTTTAGCTAGAACCACAACTTTTGTCCCGAAGGCTAGTGGAAAAAGGGGTCTCCTTAGTAGTTGTTCAATTAGTGGTATGATATGCCCAAAGTATCAGGGTAGCTTGTTGACCCTATTGGTCACATCCCATTTTGATCATGACAAATACCTTGGTATTTAATGTCTGTCAAGTTTGTGTGCAAGTTTATATTATCAGATCATATGCTGGCATATGAGAAGACTTGAAAACTAAAGACCCTGAAGACTCATTGTAATTCATATTTTGTGTAATTTGGGTCTGTAATAGTAATATAGGAACGGTCTGTAATAATTAATGCATGACATACATGTAGGAACTAAAGCTCAAAATCGTAGTTTGACCTTAGGGATCACCCCGCCCGACGCCGGATTTTTTCGGCAAACAAAATGACCTTAGATCAACCCCTAGGTTCTTGCACAACACTTAGCGTAGTCCCCAACATCACTTATTATATCTGAGAAATTAAATAAGGCAAAATTGGATTTAATTGGAAAAACTTGAGAGAGCTCGGGCAACCGAACCTGTGGCATTTTAAACACCTCGGGCAACTAAACCCTGGACAGGTCAACTTGTTGACTTTCTATTCAGGCGACTGAACCAATTTGAGTGTATCTCCGTCGGGCACCCGAACCTGTGTAAGAACACTTTTTAACTACCCGGGCGCCCGAACGATCATGTTCAAAAAGGGCTTGGGCGACTGAATTGGTCAGTTTGGTTAGTCGAACTTGGCTTCAGGCACCCGAACCTTGGACATTTGGCGACTAACTTTGATTTAGCCACCCGAGTATAATTTCAGGCACTCGAATCTTTTAAAAATGATTTTCTGGCTAAATCTGTTCGGGCAACCGAATTAAAGTTCAGCCACCCGAATCTCGGGTTAAATTAATTTTTACTAGGGTTAAAATTAAGTAAATAGGGTTAATTTTCTTAATGGATTTTAAAATAAATTTAATTATCCCCATTGAGTCCCCAACAGTCAAAAATTTCCCTTTGCCTATATATACATGTTCATTTGCAATAATTAGCAAGGATTAGCAAATTGATTATGACCAAAATTCTCTCAAATTCAAAAGTCATTTTATAGCCTATATTACTCTCATACACTTCAAAACTTCATTTTCCTTGATCATTCAAGTTTTGTGAGTATATTTAGTGTGCTTGTGCATCATTCTAATTTGCTCATACACTCATTTGCTATATTGATTGTTTGATTTTTGTTGAGAGTAAAGCTTTAAGTTCTCCTATTGATTTAATTTGATAAATCTTGTATGGGAAGACTAAGTGGCTTGTGGTTCTTGCATTGTCATTACAAGTTACCTTAGCCTATATTTTTGTGTGCAAAAATCATTTTCAAAGATTGCATTCAAACATCCATTGTGCTTAGTACATTGAGAGCATCATATTAAGGTTGTTTGAATCATCTAGCTAGCATATTTGAAACCTTGATTTGATATTGTGATATTCATATATTGTGTTTCAAATCTTGCTTTGATATACACTTTTGTTCTTGATAGACTATAGACATAACCTTGAGTGTTGATTACACACGTAAAGCACCGAACTTATAGTTAATACATCATTGAGGTGCATTGATTATATTGTGCGTAGTGGTATATATTAGCTTGTGTAAGAAGCGTTTGTTTGTACAAAAATTTTCATATTCGTTGTATTCCAGGAGTGGGCCTGAAGAAGAAGACTAACCCTATTGAATAGTCCTGGATTGGCCTAGACCCGGTTAGGAAAGTTAGGTGCACCATCTTGGTAAGGTATAGGTTGAGGTCAGCCCCGCTAATTGACCTAGTTGTAATCGGTGCTGCTCCACCCGTTAAGTGAGCATTAGTGGAATCCTCAGGCTTGCGAGCTAGAGGTGGGGACGTAGGCAGTAGTGGCTGAACCCCGATAAAATATCGTGCGTGTACTTTATATTTTAGCAATTTATTTTTCACACTTTCATTTTAAGCACATGCATGTTTTACGTTTAATTCATTATATGTTGTACATGTGTTGATTGGGTTTATGAATTGAAAGACCCTAGGTTTGTGCAATACTGCTTCTAGTTAATTAGACCTAGGAGATAAATTTTTACATACCCAATTCACCCTTCTCTTGGGAATACACCAAAACTAACATTACTCCTCCACCCCTCCCCCCTTTTGCATACTTGAGACATGTCTTGAGTCCATGCAGTTCATATTTTCTATTTATCCATTAGTTGGTAGGTTGCTATCAAGGCAAAATGGAGGGTTATACCTAAGTTTGAGCAAAAATTTTTGAAGTGGTCGTTATCAAATTGCCTTTTATGATCCATTATCACAATTTATGGTATTTTGTATTGGCAGATGATTGACGACCTGAAAAAATTTGTGGCATTCCATTCTAGGATGTGTAATAGTGCTTTAACTTTGACTCATTTTGTGAAGTTGATAGCAACCACTAGAAACTTTCTCTAACCATGTGCTTATGGTAAAGGTCTCAATATGTTGATCCCAAAGGCTAGCTACTAGTAAGAAGTTATTGGCTGGTAAGTGTGGCACATTAACACATTTTTTACATCTATCACACCATTTGACTAGCTCTTGTGCATCCTTTCTTGTGGTAGGCCAATAATATCCTTGCCATAAAGCTTTATAAGCAAGGGCCCTTCCTTTCAAATAATTTCCATAAATCCCCTCATGTATTTATTTTAAGATATATTCTGTTTCACCCTTGTCTAGGAAATGTAGGTATGCTAGTGTAAAAGATCTACGGTATATAACTCTTTGTCTATCATTAAATACTAGCTTCCCTTTTTCTAAGCTTCAATGATTGTTTCCCGTCTTCTAGCAACCATCCTTCACTCCAAGTAGATTTATGTGGTACAATTTGGCGTTGATAGCTCCGGACATTAAAGAATCTGCCCTTATTGTGATCTTGTGATCTTAGAAATAAGTTCTTCGCTTCCTTGCTACATATAGCACAACAAAAGTAGCCTTTTCTGCTGGTGAATAGTTGATTTCTGCTCCTCTCAAAACTCTGCTTACATAATATGTTGGTTTGTGTTGCATACCTTCTTATCGTATAATGACAAAATTACTATTATAGTAGCAAAGGACTAGTTATAGGTACAAATCTTCTCCTATGATGACTTAAAAGCAATGGAGAACTAAGATGTATTGCTTCAATTGAGTAAAAGCTTTATTATGTTCCTTACTCCACTCAAAACTACCATTTTTTCATAATGCCTTGAAGATGGGCAGACATTTATCTCATGAGCAAGAGACAAAGCTGCTTAATGATGCTAGCCTCTCTGTAAGGACTCGTATCTCCCTCTTATTTTGTTTGGCACACATCTCCATGAAAGCTACTATTTTGTTTGGATTTACCTCTATCCCCTCGTGTGTCACCATGAAACCTAAGAACTTTCCTGCAAATGCTCCAAATGCACATTTAGTGGAATTCAACTTCATGTGATATTTCTAGATGAGCTCAAATGTGTTTTTTAGATCTCACACATAATCATTGGATCTCAGGCTTTTGACCAGTATGTCATCCACAGATGCTTGCATAGTATTCCCTATGAGATCCTTGAAAATATTGTACCAATCTTTGATACGTTTCCATTGAGTTCTTCAATATGAAAGGCATTACTTTATATCAATAAAGTACCCTTTAAGTAGTGAAGGCAATATTCTCTACACCATTTGGGTGCATCTGGATCTGGTTATAATCCAAATACGCATACATAAAATTAAGTAGCTCATGACCAAAGGTGGAATCCACCAACTGATTTATTCATGGAAGGGGAAAGTTGTCTTTGGGACATGCTTGGTTTAAGTTAATGAAGTTGATACATGCTTGCCATTTTCCATTTGACTTTTTTAACAGCACTACATTACTTAGCCATTCTAAGTAATGTACTTCTTTGATGAAGTTAGCTTTCAGGATCTTTGCTACCTCTTTGTCAATTGCCTTAATTTGTTTAGGGTTGGGGGGGGGGGGGATTCCTCTTTTTTAGCTTCATAGGATGGTGGCTAGGGTCCACATAAAGTTTGTGTTCAATGTTCAATAACCAAGGGATCAATGCCAAACATATCATTAGCAAACTAGGCAAATATATTTTGATATTCCCTTAACGAACTTAAAAGTGGTTGTCTCAATGAATTTAGGAGGAGTGCTCCTATTGGGATACACTTCTCTTTGTCTCTCTCTTTCAAAGGGTTATATATATATATATATATATATATATATATATATATATATCAATTTTTCAGTTAGTGCCTACTTGTAAATTCTTCTTATTTAGGAGTTAGGAATCTAACCTTTAGGTGGAAAGTGGGAGTAATTCCCCAAGTTGCATTAAGAGTTGGGCATCCAATTATAACATTGTAAATTAATGAATAGTTTACCACTAGGAAGTTTTTCATAAGAGTAACCTGCTAAGGTGGTGTTCCAATTTCTAGGGGAAGGGTGATAGTTCCCAAGGAGTGAACCATATCTCCCCAAACCCCACTAAAAGCAATGTGACTAACTTTATCGATCCATCCCTATCTTTATTTCTGCAATACTAACCAAAATATTATATCTATTGAACTTTTATCGCCTATCAAGATTATTTTTACTTGATAATTGGAAACAAGTAGGGACACCACTAAGGCATCATTATGTGGTTGTTGTACTCCTTTCATATCTTCCTTTATAATAGTAATAACCTCACCTTTTGTAAGCTTTTTTTTATTCTATTGGTTGGTTCGCATGTATGCCGAGATGGTTTGTTTGGCATACCTCTGTCTTATTTCTTAACTGTAACCTTCGCCAGCAAGACCTCTAAATATCACAAAAATTTCACCAATGATTTGTTCTCACTTCTATATAGCTTTTGGCTTTCGCTGATTGCTTCCCTCTGTTTTACAATCATTTTTCTTTTACAAACTTTGATAAGTACCCTCGCAGGATCAAAAGGTGGATGCACTCCTCTTAGTTATGCCTATGATTTCAATGAAAATCATTATATTTGGACATGTTCTTTTTGTATAATGGAGTTCATACAGGTTGAGGCTACTTTACATAACATTTTATGCATTCAAAGGAGTGTAAGAATTAATTTAGGATTGAATCCTAAATCCTTTGCATGGTTAGGATGCTTACTAGTGTTAGGCTTTTTACCTCCTTTGATCATCTTTTCAATGTCTCTCACATGTTTTCTTTTCAAATTTAACATGATTTTCCTTATAGTGATTACCTCCTCCAAGTTGATATATTTTTGGGCTTGCATCATTAGCTCCCCCATATGTCAATTAGGGGTGTCTTCCGTAATAAGTTTAGGAAGTCACATGATTGTAATGTAGTTGTTAGAGTGGCCATTGCAGCATGATCTAAGTTTCTGATTTCTAAGGTTGCATTAACAAAATTCTATCACTATCTCCTTCTCTCCATGAAAAAGGTTGATAAGGTGAGTTAAAGTCTTAGCAATCTTTTGACTGCTAATGAAGTATCCTATGAACTGCTGCTCCATTTCAAAGAAAGACTAAATTAAATTAGGCTTCAATTCCTAGTACCATGCTATGATGTTCCTCTTCAAGGTTATTGCAAATGCTCGACATATAATAGCATTAGGTGCACCTAGCAGTTTCATCAACATCCTGAAGGTGTCAAAATGGTCCATGGGATCTAATGTTTCGTCGTTTCCTTCTATGGTGGGCCTCTTGAATTTATTGGGTAAGGAGACCTCCATTACTTCCTTGGTGAAAGGGAGAACAATGAGTCTAACCGAGGATTCCCCCATCAAGGGTTGGCTACGTACTTCTTTTATTAATTTTTTTAGCTGGTCAATATTCTTGAGTTTTTCTTCAAATTCTAAGGACCATTTCTCATTGATACCTACACTGTTTGCAACTTCTACTTCTTTTTTCGAGTCTAAAATTTTCAAAGCCGCTTCATGTGGCACTACCACTTTATCTTTAGGTTCTTTTATGCCATATCAGGTAGATTTGCATTTAATTTTAGAAGGTATTTTGATATTTGTGTTGTAAGGTTTCATATGTTATTAGTTTTTAAAATTATTTGTGAACAATGATCAGTTTAATTATTTGTTTAAATTGTTATTTGAAGTTTTCTTGCATGTTCTTGAAAGGTATTGACATAAAAAATTAAGTAAAATTTTTTGTTCACAGTTTAGGAAAATCATTTGCAATCAAGAAAAAAAAAAGTTTACGAGATTCCTCGAAGACCTCCGGCACCCTTTTCGACACTTAAGCCAATTTTGGGGTAATGTATAGGCAGGAGTGACAAAATGTGTAATGACCTGCTTAATTTACTACATAATAACACACAAAATACAGTCAACCCGAACCCATGTGTAACGGGGACACACCTGACATACACAACGGAAACCTAAATAGCAGTAAGTATAAACTACATCCATCAAACCATAAAATACATAATGTAAGAGTTAACTACAATCCACAATAATACTATACTCATATACAATCCCCAAAATATCCAAAAATATATCTAGGATCTCACATCAAAATCTCCTGATCCTAGTTAAAAACTTACCCTCCTAGCGGGGTAGCACAACTAACTAAACGGCGGCCTCGCTCCGCCGATCTTTCTGGGTTTCCCGAAAAAAATTTAAGCTGGAGTGAGACACCTCTCAATAAGGAAAAATAAACTAAATACAACTGTGCAGCAACATGAATATTTAATGCTATTATAAATATACAATATATTTTGCATACTAGAAGACATTAATCATATAATAACTGCATAAACATATATTTTCATATTTCTAATAAATCATACTGTTCATGAACTTTCTGGTATAGCTAATAATATTGAAATTTACTTAGGATGTATAGTTAGTTGATGTCATGTATTACCCCTCATGATGGGTTGTGCAGGCCGAAGGAAGGACCCGACAATGGCTGGCCGACCATTGCCGAATCAAAAAATGTCTATAAGTACGATGGGCCCACCACGCTCTGTTCCGGACTGTCAGGTGGATGTCTACAATTCTACACTAAAAGTCACATCGACTATCCATCTCTCACCCCCTCTATGCAAGGGCGGATAGCATAAGTCTGAACTGTAATAATATGATCTGTATAGCTACGGTACCGTGCTCCTGAAACTGAAATTGAACTGAACTATCATCTAGGTTCTGATAATATATAATACATGATAATATACAGTTTGAGGTAAATAGATTAATAGCATTTTATGTAATATCATAAATACATATGACCTCCCACCGATTACTTTCACATCTGTGACCTTGCGCTGAACATTTCATAAATACATAATACACGGCCTTGCGCCTGCTATCAATCACGGTTTTGCACCGTACATTTCATAGATAATGATCTGAATAAACATGTTATTTATCATGTATTATAAAATCATAATGTACTGCATTACTCCATAATTTTTGAAAACATACTTTATCTGTAAAATTTCCTTAACATAATACTTTTCACATAAAATAACATTCATGCCACACAATGCTGAATAAGACCATATATTCTATACTAAAATCATATTTTCTGGCATTTCATACTAAATACATACATCTCAATATAATAGTAGTATTTTCCTAAATAAACATTTTCTCTATAATACTCAAATGTAATACATGCTTTCTCAACATAAATCTACTAGTAATTTAATAACAGTTTCATGGAAAAGTGACTGCTTTAGTTTATTCTCTTACTTGATTTCTGAAAAGAAATCCCCTATAATATACTCGTCTTGCACCTGCAGGGTTCCCCGTTCAACACCCTGAATTCAATATCTCTTATAACTAAACTTCAGTATTTCTTCATGTACAACATTTCCTATAACTATGGAAAGACCAAATTTTGAATAAAAAACCTTACCTTAAACTAGGGATGAATTCCAAAGTAGCTCCACTGACGATTTACTCTAGTAGGTTTGCAGAGAACTTTCCCAGGAGCGTCGTGGTGGCTTTAGATCGTCGAACTAGTGAGAATCCAACCTGAGATCTTAGAGAGAAGGAAGGAGGGAAATAGGGAGGAGAAAGAGGGAGGTTGGTGCATTAAGATTCAACCAAAAAATGAAGTTTGGGCTATTTATACATTGGCCTTCGTCGACGAGCCATGTCACTTCGTTGACGAGGTCAAAAAGGCAATTCATCAACAAACTCTCCCCCCTCATTGACGAAATTCAGAATCGCCAAAACACCCTCTCGATATCTTCTCGTCGACGAGACACGCCCCCGTCGACGAGCCCCTCATATGCTCTCGTCGATGAACCCCCTATGTTCGTCGACGAGGCCCTATTACATTTTCCTTTTTTTCCCCCTTCTTTTATTATTTAAATACTATAATTTCTCTGGGTCACTACATTCTCCTCTCCTTATAAAATTTCGTCATCAAAATTTACTATTCATATAACTCATCATCCCTTAAAGGTAAATGGTCTACTTATTTATTACTTACCCTCACTTATGGCAGAGGAATATCGTGGTTACATTTCAAGTTCTGAGAGATTACATATATAAATTAAAATTTCCCCAAAACTAAAACATTACTTACTAACTAAATTATTACATGTACCTGCAAAAGAAATGTTATACAACTAACCCTTTTCTGGTTACATCTAAATTTCTTGGAACAATTATGGGTATTTCTGTCTGATCTGTTCCCTGAGCTCCCAAGAAGCCTCTTCTACTACATGATTCCTCCATAGAACCTTTACTTGAGGAATTTTCTTGTTACGCAATTCTTGTTCTTTTCTATCCAAAATCTGTACTGGCACATCCTCATAGACTAATGAATCACTAAACTCTAATTCACCATAACTAATTATATGAGAAGGGTCTATGATGTATTTCCTTAACATGGAAACATGGAATACGTCGTGCATCTTGGATAACGCAGGTGGTGAAGCTAACCTATAGGCAACCGACCCTACTTTCTCTAGAATCTCAAACAGACCGATAAACCTAGGGCTAAGTTTACCCTTCCTTCCAAACCTTATAACCCCTTTTAACGGAGCTATCTTCAAAAATACATGATCTCCAATATTAAATTATGAGTTGCACTAATTCTATCTCTGATGAGCCAAACCTTATCATACACCTACTGCACAAGCTCTGGTCCCACAACTCGCCGCTCACCCATCTCGTCCTAATATAACGGAGAATGGCATCTCCTACCATACAGTGCCTCAAACGATACCATACCAATGTTGGTCTGATAACTGTTATTATACGCAAACTCTACCAGCGACATGAACTGAGTCCAACTACCCCCAAAGTCCAGTACGCATGCTCGAAGCATATCTTCTAATATATGTATCGTCCTCTTAGTCTGTCCGTCTGACTGAGGATGGAGTGTTGTGCTAAAAGACAACTAAGACCCTAGAGCCTCTTGTAACCTCCTCCAAAAACGTGATGTGAAATGTAGGTCTCGATCTGATACTATAGACACAGGCACTCCGTGAGAACGGACTGTCTCTTGAACATACATCTCTGTTAGACGGTTAAGGGAATAGTTGATCTTAATAGGTAGGAAATGGGTGGTCTTAGTCAACCGATCTACAATCACCCAAATTGCAATCTGGCCATGCGACGCCGATGGCAGCCCTGAAACAAAGTCCATGAATATATGATCCCACTTCCACTCTGGGATAAATAACGGTTGCAATTGACCCACTGGCCTCTGGTGCACAACTTTTACCTACCGGAACATCAGACACTATGCTACATACTTGGCAATCTCCTTCTTTATACCACTCCACTAGTAAAACTCTCGCTGATCCCTGTACATTTTCGTATTGTCGGGATGAACTATGTACAAAGATCTGTGAGCCTCCTCAAAAATGGTCTTCTTAATGTCAGCATCGGCAGGAACACATAACCTGGAACGAAACCGCAAAGCTCAGTCATCTGACAAATAGAATTCCTCCCCTTGACCATTCTGCACTCTAACTAATACCCCTACTAATTGTGGGTCTCCCTTCTGAGCAGCTTTAATTCTTTCCTACAGAGTAGGCTGTACCACTAAAATGGTGATACATACTGGAGGATCACTCTCTACCAATTCTATGTTAAGTCTCTCAAGATCCATCATGATCGGATACTGGATCTCCATAACTGCTAACACTGGTATCACAGACTTCCTACTCAATGCATCAGCTACCACATTTTCCTTTCCTCGGTGATAACTGATGGTACAATCAAAATCTTTAATAAGCTCTAACCACCTTCTCTGTCTCATATTCAACTCCTTCTGAGTGAAGAAGTACTTCAAACTCTTATGGTTGGAGAAAATTTCACATCGCTCGCCATACAGATAATGCCTCCAAATCTTCAATGCATGTACCTTTGCAGCTGAATCAAGATCATGGGTAGGGTAGTTCTTTTCATATTCTTTCAACAGCTTGGAAGCATACTCTACCACCCTGCCATGCTGCATCAATACATAGCCAAACCCCTTCAAGGACACATCACTATAGATAACATAACCCTCACCCCCTGACGGGATGATCAATACTGGTGTTGTGACTAGCTTCTGCTTCAATTCTTGAAAACTATGCTCACAACTGTCGTCCCATTCAAATTTGACGTTCTTCATAGTCAGTCATGTCAGAGGCCCTGATAAAACTGAGAATCCCTCAACAAAACGATAATAATAACCAGCTAACCCCAAGAAACTTCTAATCTCTTAGACGTTCCTCTGTCTAGCCCAATTCACTATGGCATCAATTTTACTGGGATCCACAGAAATTCCATCCCCTGAGATAACATGCCCTAAAAACACAACTCTCTTGAGCCAGAATTCACATTTACTGAACTTGGTGTACAACTTCCTTTCTCTGAGTGTCTGCAAAACTTGCCTCAAATGCATCTCATGCTCTTTATAGCTCCTCAAATAGACCAGTACATCATCAATAAAAACAACAACAAAATGGTCTAAATATGGGTGGAAGATCCTATTCATTAAATCCATAAATATTGCGGGAGCATTCGTCATACCAAATGGCATAACAAGGAACTCGTAATGTCCATACTTGGTCTTGAAGGCCGTCTTCGTTACATCTTCTGCTCTTACCTTTACTTGATGGGTACTGATCTGAGGCCAATCTTAGAATACACCCGTGTACCCTAGAGTTGATCAAATAAATCATCTGTATGGGGTAGAGGATACTTGTTCTTGATTGTCACTTTATTAATCTCCCTATAATCTATACACATCCTCATAGACCCGTCTTTCTTCTTTACAAATAATATTGGAGCTCCCCATAGAGATACACTAGGTCATGTAAAACCCTTATCAAGTTGCAACTGATCTTTTAATTCTGCTAACTCTGTTGGTGCCATTCGATACGGTGCTTTAGAAATCGGTGCTGTACCTGGAAGTAGATCAATGGGAAAATCTACCTCCCGATTAGGTGGCAAACCCAGTAATTTATCTGGAGGCACATCTATAAATTCTTTCACTACTGGTGTATTCATTCCTCAACATCTCCTTCACAAAGGCCATGAATTCCTGACAACCACCCCAAAGCAGTCTCCTTACTTGAATAGCCGAAACCATCTGAGATAGAGATTGCACTCGTGACCCTATAAATCTGAATTTTGGTCTTCCTGGAGGTCTGAATATCACTTCTCTCAAACGACAATCTATACTAGCAAAATTTACTGCTAGCCAATCCATGCTGAATATGACATCAAACCCATGAATGTCCAGCTCTATCAAATCAACAAATAAAATTCTCCCCTAGATATCCACTAGACAACCACAAAGCATCCTACTACACCTCATTGCTGACCCAATCGATGTAGTCACTAGTAGCTCAACATCTAATGATTGTGTGTCTGCCTCACATAATTTAACACATCCCAAAGACACAAATGAGTGTATGGCACCTGAATCAAATAATGCAATGACTTTAAATAAAAACATACTAACCATACCTATCACCATGTTGGCAGCTGCCTCAGCATCACCCGACATTAGAGCAAAAACCCTAACTAGAGCCACGCTCCTCTGTTAGCCTCCACGTGGCGCTTGATAGCCTCCTCGAGCAGGTCAAGGAGCGGGAGCAACACCAATTTGAGCCTGAAAATCTCTCATCACATGTCCTGGCTCCCCACGCCGATAGAAAATACCTCAACCGGCACTACACTCCCCTGGGTGTCTCTTCCCATAAGTTAGGCAAGCTGGTAGGGGCTGCATACCCTGGAAACCACGATTCCCTGTCTCTTACCTCCAGTCTCTGTAGTAGCCACATCTCTTCTACAAACCACAACTAGACCCCTGTTGGGAACTAGATAGCGTGTATCTTTTCCTCTATCTGCGCTCCTCAGCCTCCAACCGCTCTCCAACTTCTACTATAATGGCCCTATCTACCAACTCAGAAAAATCTTGCAACTTCAGTATTGACACTTGCTTATATATTTCTCTCTTCAGACCTCTTTCAAACTGTCATACTATTTTCGCCTCATCTGGAATAATGTACGGGGTGAAGCGAGATAGTTCAATGAACCTCGCCGCACTGCACCGTCTATTGTCCCTACTTCAGATTCAGGAACTTCTCAATTTTAACTTCCCTAGACGAGGCTAGAAAATTCCTATTGAAGAATATCTCCTTGAATCACTCCCATATCATCTCTATAGGTACTGTTCTCTGCTGTTCTAGGAGTTTCACTGTTGTCCACCATCTCTCGGCCTCTTTTGTCAGTTTATATGTAGCGAACAACACCCTCTGCTCCTCAGAACACTGCAGCACTGCAAATACTTTCTCAATATCCTACACCCAATTTTCAGCGACTGCAGGATAAGTTCCTCCTAAGAAAGCCAATGGATTCATCTTAATGAATTTCTCAATCGAGTTGCCCTGGCCTGCAGACAAACCACCTAGCTCCCTGGAATTTCTGGCAATTTTAGCCATAACTTGTTGTGCCACGCTGCGTAAAACTGCATCTGAGTCACCGCCAGTAGTGCCTGAGGGCCTAACTCCTTTGTTTCCACTAGCATGGGCACTACTGCATCTAGGGTCCATCCTGAAAAACAAATAACTTAACTAAGAACCCTATCACCATAACATATCCTTCAACTAGTACAATATTTCCTTATTTAATTCATCACTTCTGATCTTAGTTCAAGGTTCAATCCTGCAATCTAGATACCCAACCCGATAATAGTTTAAGATGGTTTTCCTGAGATCGTCACCCCAGGAAAATCACACAAACCACCACGGAAGTTCTACATCTAGGCTACAAAATCAGACCTCAAATTCCTTTATCCTAACTCTGGTATTATTATTGCTGCATTTTAGAGTCTACAGAACCTAGCATCCTAGGCTCTGATACCAAACTGTAATGACCTACTTAATTTACTATATAATAACACACAAAATACAGTCAACCTGAACCCGTGGGTAATGGGGACACACCTAACATACACAACGGAAACCTAAATAGCAGTAAATATAAATTACATCCATCAAACCATAAAATACATAATACTAGAGTGAATTACAATCCACAATAATACTGTACTCATATACAATCCCCAAAATATCCAAAAATATATCTAGGATCCCACATCAAAATCTCCTGATCCTAGTTCAAAACTTACCCTCCTAGCGGGGTAGCACAACTAACTCAATGACGGCCTCGCTTCGCCGGTCTTTCTGGGTTTCCTGAAAATTATTTAAGCTAGGGAGAGATACTTATCAGTAAGGGAAAATAAAGTAAATACAGTTGTGTGGCAACATGAATATTTAATGTTATTATAGATATACAATATATTTTGCATACTAGAAAGCATTAATTATATAACAACTGCATAAACATATACTTTCATATTTCTAATAAATCTTATTGTTCTTGAACTATCTGGTATAGCTAATAATACTAAAATTTACTCAGGATGTATAGCTAGCTGATGTCATGTATTACCCCCCATGACGGGTTGTGCAACCCGAAGGCAGGACCTAATAATAGCTGGTCGACCACTACCGAGTCAAAAAATGTCTATAAGTATGATAGGTCTGCCACACCCTGGTCCGGACTGCCAGGTAGACATCTACAATTCTACACTGAAAGCCATATCGACTATCCATCTCTCACCCCTATACTTGCAGCGGTAGCTAGCACAAGTCTGAATTGTAATAATATGATCTATATAGTTACGGTACTGTGCTCCTGAAACTGAACTGAATTATCATCCAGATTCTGATAATATATAATATATGATAATATACAGTTTAACGTAAATAGATTGATAGCATTTTCTGTAATATCATAAATACATATAGCCTCCCATCGATTACTTTCACATCTGCGGCCTTGCGCCGAACATTTCATAAATACATAATACATGGCCTTGCGCCGGCTATCAATCACGGTCTTGTGCCATACATTTCATAGATAATGATATGAATAAACATGTTATTTATCATGTATTATTAAATCGTACTAGACTGCATTACTCCATAATTTCTGAAAACATACTTTATTTGTAAAATTGCCTTAACATAATACTTTTCACATAGAATAACATTCACGCCACACAATGCTGAATAAGACCATATATTCTATACTGAAATCATATTTTCTGGCATTTCATACTAAATACATACATCTCAATATAATAGCAGTATTATCCTAAATAAACATTTTCTCTATAATACTCAAATGTAATACATGATTTCTCAACATAAATCTACTAGTAATTTAATAATATTTTCATGGAAAAGTGACTGCTTTAGTTTATTCCCTTACCTTATTTCCGAAAAGAAATCGCCTAAAATATACTCGTCCTACACCCGCAGGATTCCCCATTCAATACCCTGAAATCAACATCTCTTAGAACTAAACTTCAATATTTCTTCGTGTACAACATTTCCTATAACTATGGAAAGAGTAAATTTTGAATAAAAAGTCTTACCTTAAACCAGGGATGAATTCCAAAGTAGCTCCACCGACGATCTACTCCAGTAGGTTTGTAGAGAACTTTCCCAGAAGCGTCGTGGTGGCTTCAGATTGTCGAATCGGCGAGAATCCGGCCCGAGATCTTAGAGAGAAGGAAGGAGGGACAAAAGGAGGAGAGAGAAGGAGCTTGGTGCATCAAGATTCAGCCAAAAAATGAAGTTTGGGCTATTTATACACTGGCTTTCGTCGACGAGCCACGTCACTTTGTCGACGAGGTCAAGAAGGCAACTCGTCGACGAACTCTCACCCCTCGTCGACAAAATTCAGAATTTCCAAAACACCCTCTCGGTATGTTCTCGTCGGTGAGACACGTCCCCGTCGATGAGCCCCTTATGTGCTCTTGTCAACGAACCCCCTGTGTTCGTCGATGAGTACTTGTTACATTTTCCTTTTTTCCCTTATTTTATTATTTAAATACTATAATTTCTCTGGGTCACTACAAAATGGGTCAAGACCAATGAGTGACCCTTTACCCACCCGTTTAAACTAGGTTTGGGTTTAGGAAGGGTTCACTCATTTATAAATAGGGTAGCTCAAACGTAACCCAGTTAATAAATGTGTTAGTCGGTTGTGTATCTGCTAGCCTATTTGTTATTTATTAAAAAATGTATTAAATTCTATATATTAATTATGATGTTTGATGCATTTATGATATATCATGTATTTATCAAAAGAATATAAACAAAAATACAAGTTATACAATCACATTTTTTTTTGAATATTTAGTATAGAAAACAATAATCAAGTTGTAGATGTTGTCTTTTAAATTTCAAATTACATTTATTTGAAATAATAAAAAAAATAATAAATAAATTCTATTACTTATTGACTCAAATTGTTAAGATATTAATGAGAAAATAATAAATGAGTGTTGTTTCTAAATTTTTAATCCTATTTGGTGCAATTTTAAAGAATAAAATTTAAATTAAATATTTTATATATTTCTTAACTGGTACCCATTTATAACCTATTTATTAATTGACTAGACTCGAGCTTATGGTTTATTCACCTATTTATAAGCAAGTTAACCTAAACCCAATCCGTTTACGTACCATCTATTTATGACCCAATTCAAACTTGACTTGTTAACTCGTTTTGTCACCCCTAACATAGGTAACATAAATATAATCTCCCTATAGAAACAAAAACGTGTCCCTTATCTTCTCCTAAGTTGTGCTTATTATAGATTTTCCCAACACCCAAGAGGTTAAATGTCCATTAAGGTTATATAATTCATAACTAGGGGACTGTATGTAATTGTGGAAGGTTTAAGTTATGTCTCTTAATATCCTCCTCCCATATTTAGAAAACCAACGATCCCTTCAATTCATAACCTTCAAACTGTGTGTAGCATATTGTATCAGTTGCCCCCACTTCAAGATATAGTGATTCAAAAAAAATTAATTAATTAATTAATTATTAACTAAATAATATAATATAATATAATAATATATTATAATGATATATATATATGTATATATTTATATATATAAGTATAATATCCAGGATTTCAATTGAATCCTGAGAACCCCCAGACGCCATTCTCTCTCTCTCTCTCGCCACTCTCTCTCTTTCTCTCTCTCTCTCTCCACACTCTTTCTCTCTCCTTAATTTTCTTAGCAAACATGCGCCGATTGAAGAACAGAAAATATCCTGAGGTTCCAATTTCGGTCACCAACGTTTTAATCGGGGAGATCTCATGGTTTGGGAATCATCCTAGGATAAGGTAAGGGGAATAGATATGTCATGTTTATTTTAAGATATTCCCGATTAAATTTTGAGGTCATGAATTTAATTAGATTTATGTTAATTAAAATATGCCTGATTTAAATTGAGTATGTGAAATTAATTATATCTATGTTTAGATTTTATTTTAAAAATATTCCTCAGTTAAATTAAACTATAGGGATTTGAGTATATTGGGGTTTCTTGGAATATAACGGAATTAAATTAAATAGATAAAATTGATCATACCCTAGTTTTCAGCAAAATATATTTTTTCCTCGGGCAATTTATTATAGTATGATTTATCAGTCAAATCGTGTGGCATGAGAACATTTATTATTATATAATTAAACATGATGGTTTTTATATAATTATGAAATGATAGTTCAGCTGGCTTTATGACGAGTTAAGTCGGCTTTATGCCGAGTTCAGTATGAAATGACAATTTAGCCAGCTTTATGCTGAGTTCAGATGACTTTATGCCAAGTTATGAAATGACAGTTTGATACAAAAAAATGATATGAAAGATTTTATACAGAATTGTGAACATGTCATATTTTATACAGACTTATGGAAATGAAATCATGTATCAGTTTTTTTTTATATTATTATATATATATATATATATATATATCTGTGTGTGTGTGTGTGTGTGTGGGTGTGTGTAGACAATATTATATCGTATTAGAACCCTGATGGACCAATTATATTCAGAGCACAGTACCTTAACTAGTCAGATCAATCAGTGTCACCACATTATTCAGATAGAGTGTTGGTGTATAAATAGTTGATTGTGCCTAGAGAATAGTGGAGTACCCCTCTTGCAGTCCAGACTAGGCTGGGTAGGTCAATCATACTTACACATGCGTTATGTTTGGCTTAGCGTGGTAGGCCAGCTATTGCTAAGTCCTGCCCATGGGTCTCATAACCCGATCATTTGGGGTTATTACATGATACTATATGATTGTCTATCTAGGGAAAATCCTTTATATATACAAATATTAGATGATTTACGTACATAGAGAAACTTATTACAATAAAGTATGTTTATGTTGAAAAGTATGTATCATATATATATATATATATATATACATACATAATATATATATATATATGTAGATTTACATGATATTATCAGTTCAAGTTCATTATTTGAAGTATATATTCATGCTACACTAGAACTCATGTTGCCACACACTGATAATAATCAATTTTGTCTTACTGAGAAGTATCTCACTCCAATAACTTTAATATTACAGGAAATCTAGGAAGCCGAGCTTAGCGAGTTTAAAGAGAGAGGTGGCATAGATACTGTAGTTCAGGGTAAGTATTTGTGAGACAGGGACATGCTTTGTATATTTTGGGATGTATTATGGATTTTTAGGGAAATATGTATGTATTTATGGTGATATAAGAACTCTAGTATTGTATTTGGGGTTATGTATAATATGCTTATGCTATTTGGTTCATTTACTGAATTATGGACAGGTGAACCCGTTATCCAACTTCAAGTTTGGGTCATTATAATTATGGTATCAAAGATATATTGAGATTTGAATAGCATCCCAAGAGGGGGGCGAATTGGGATTTAAAAATTTTATTCCCCTTTGTCTTAGTTCTTTTTAGTTATAACAATAACCAAAACTTAAACACAATCACAAAATTTATCACAATCAAAACAATATAATCAATCACTCAATCCTTGTAACAATAGCCCTATATCAATATGAAAATTTTCTGAATTGGTTATAAGCCCTGTATCACAATTATTATTCTTCCTAATGTTCAGCTTTTAAATAAACTTCAGATTAATAAGTCAAGGATGATCAACCAACGTAGTCCCTTTTGGTTTCCGCAATCAATGCTGATCAATCCAAAAAAATTTACCTTCTGGTCTATTTAACAACCAAACATTCAGAATTGAATTTAAAGCAACCACACAGGTTATATCTTTTGCTAAAAAATAAAGAGTAAGGAAGAGAAAGAAGAACACAGGGTTTTGTATGAGGTTCGGCTTCAACACAGCCTACGTCCTCGCCCTTGGCAAAACCACCAAAGGATTCACTATCACCATTCCTTTACTAGGTGGAACAATACCAATTACAACACTCCTTTGGTAAGGCTAGAGCCCTCCTTCTCCAAACAATATCCCCTTGTTTGGTCCAATGATCTGCACTCAAACCGTCAATCAATCTGTTACAAAGATATAAAATAAGGCATACAAGAACTTGCTCCTCAAAGAGTTGATTAGTACAAATTGAAAAATTATGTACTTCAGTAAATTCAGAATATGAATTTCAGAATGAAGCTCTAGAAATTTATCACCATAGGTATCTTTCAATGATTGAAAGAATCAACAATTGATGCACAAACTCAGTGAGAAACTCAGCAATACTTCAGATGTTTTCATGAGTGATGAGAGCAATGGAGAACTTTCAAAATTTTAGTAAGCTTTGAGAGAGTATGATAGCTGAATTGATTTCTTGGTATCTAAATTGATGAACATTGAGGATATTTATAGATGAAGAAAGACTTCTTGCTTGTTCCCCAAGTTTACCTGGAGTAGGGTCCAAGTTGTAAATTAATTTGGGCTTAAAATAATTTAAATTTCAAAAATATGCTCGTTGATAATTTTAAAAATTTCCGCGAGCCAGGCGACTGTGAAGTCACTAGCAGTCGTCTGTCCATGTATAACGTTCATATTTTTTCAAACAGAAAGGTGGTAGACAGCTGTCCTTATGTTGGCAGTCGTTTCTCACTAGAATAATTCAGTTTTAAAACAACTCAGTAGGGTGGCAGTCGCCTATCCTCAGCTTGGCAGTTGTCTGTCACTAGAACAACTTAGTTTTAAAACAAAATCAGAAGGGTGGTAGTCGTCTGGCAGAACACACACACATGACTCACTTGTCACTACAGTTGGCTGTCAGCTATTTGACAGTTGTCTGTCAGGCTTCTGTAACATGTTTAAACCCTTTTAAAAATATGCCAGTCGTCTGTCATGTAACAGACAGTCGTCTGTCAGCAGACTTATCTTCTTTTAAAGAAATTTTTATCTCTCTCATTTTTGCTTAGTTATTTTTGGAGTATAAACTTGTTTAACTTTAAAAAACATGTTCCAAGATTTTAAGATTTCATATTTCTGAGTGTGTCTTTTCCTAATGAGCTTCAAAATGAAATTTCATATTTGAATCAACCTTGAAGTACTTACAATGCTTGTTCTTTAAACACATTTGACGCATCTTTGCTTTAAGTCCTTTCAATGCTACTTTTCAATCTTTCGAACTTCTGTGAGCTTTCATTATGGATCTCTGGTATTCATACATGACTTTCCTTATTCCTTGATCCTTGTAAGCTTTCATGTCAGGGTATGTGAAATTTGAGCAAATCATCTTTGCCTGAAATAATATCACTTGAAAATTCATTCAATAACTTTACTTTGTTATCATCAAAACCAAGAGTTTGTAAGCCTAACTAGGCCAACAATCTCTCCCTTTTTTATGATGACAAAGAACGAGCAAAGATATAAAATTAAAATTAATGTTCCCCTTGTCAATAAGCATAGATTTACAATAATCTCATTAAGACATAAGTTCAGAAGTTTTGAAAGTTCCAGGATTAAAGCATATATATTCATAAAACTCTTCATAGAGCTCATAGTACATTAGACTAGAAATACAAATACACACATAGATTCAAATTTCAAAACTGGAAATACATACATACATAAACAAATACATACATAGGCTCATAGACTTTGCTTACACACATACTCCCCTTTTTGACATCAACAAAAAGGCATACAATCAAAAACTAAGCATGTGTAGCATACAAAAAAAACATCAAAAGTCTATGTATCTGACTTGTTGTTGTTGTTGTTCTTCTTCTTCTTCTTCTTCTTCAGTTTCTTCTTCTTCTTCAGCCTCTTCTTCTCCTGATTGTGCCTGAGAGTCTTCATCATAATTCTCATTACTCTTTTTATCCGAGTCAGTGACATTTTATGTGACATGGTGCTCTATTTTGGCAATGCGATTATCCAGCAAAGTGTATTTTTCATCAATGTTTGAGATCTTATCCTGAAGAGAAGCAAAATTTTCCCTCATTTCAGAACTGAAGCTTGTATAATTCTGATAACATAGAACTAACCATGGAGGCATATTAGCTTCTTCTGGTCTTGGGTTAGGTTCTTCTGCTGCTGGTCTTACGGGTCTATTTCCCCTAAACATCCATCCCTCGATATACTTTTTGTAATCCATTCTTTTTAGTGTAGTAGTGGAGAAGACATGGTAATGGGTTTGCTTCACTATTTTTGAAGATGGAGAGACGACTTGAAAATGAGCGAAGACCAAGGAAAGAATGCCACCATACAGAAGCCCAATTCTAGGAGATTCGAGCTTCATGACCATCCATTTTAGTATGATGCTAGCTAAATCTAATTTCTTCCCTTTTAATATGCACCACATTATGAAACAATTGAAGAAAAACACATGATCAAAGGATCCGGACCTCAGAATTATATTATAAGAAATGATCTTATGGAGGATTTGTGCTTGGAGATTGAGCTGCTTATATGGTGGAGGATGTCCAAAATAGACGATTTGATCATTCATCACAAGAGGAAAAAATTACTGTGGTGAAAAACCTTGCTCCATAGTCCACTGTTTTTCTACTGGATTACACTCAAAATCCCTATGCTTGATACGAAGTATTTTTCGTAAAGAGTGTGGAGTAAGTGTTATCTTTTGGCCATAAATTTCAGTATCAAATCCAATGTCTTTCTTTACCAAGTTTGAGTAGAAAAGCTTAATCTGATCTGGGTAATAACCCTTAACTTGGTGAAGAATGAACTTATCCCATCCTATATTTTTGAACAATTCAAGAATTTCAGGGAAGTTTTCTTCAAAGAAATTGACATCTAATACCTTACAAAACATTGGATCGATTGCAGAGATGTGATTTCGATACAATGCTTTCACGTGTGATAAAACCAACCATTTTTCTATATCGTTGTTGCTTGCAGCCTTTGAAGAAGATGAGGATGCTTTGTCCTTTTTCCCCACTATTTTGGTACAAACCATTTTGATGAAGCTGAAAATTAGGAAACCCTAGGTGTGTATGGATTAGGGTTGTGATGTATGGACCTTGGGAGGAGTTTTGGAGAGAAGGAACTTTGAAGAGAATGAAGAGGAACTGGTTTAGAGAAGGGGAAACGAATGGACAAACGTTTGGGGGGTTTTAAAAAGAGTGTTTTTATGTGAAATGAACACGACCCGCTACGAGACAGTCGTCTATCATGAAGTTGACAGTCATCTATCCATTGTCTTTTCACACAGATAGTAGCCTGCCAATTCTGGCAGTCGTTTGCCCTAAACAACTGTTTTCTTATCTCTTAGTTAACTTCTCTTACATGTAACATTACTAATTCTCTTCGGATAAATTCAAATTGATCTTCAGCTAATGGTTTAGTAAATATATCAGCTAATTGATCATAAGTGTTAACAAATTCAAGTGTTATTTCTTTCTTATCTACATTATCTCTTAAGAAATGATGACGTATATCAATATGCTTGGTTCTTGAATGTGATACTGGATTCTTTGAAATATTTATAGCACTTGTATTGTCACACTTTATAGGAATTGTTCGGTATTGTATTTTGAAGTCCCTTAATTGTTGTTTCATATACAAGGCTTGTGCACAATAGCTCCCAGCTACTATGTATTCTGCTTCAGCTGTAGATAATGCTACGAAATTTTGTTTCTTTGAGAACCAAGAAACTAGTGAGTGTCCTAGGAAGTGACAAGTCCCACTAGTGCTTTTTCTATCTTTTTTGCATCCCGCATAATCTGCATCTGAATAACTTATCATTTCGAAGTCAGTTCCCTTTGGATACCATAAACCTATATCAAGTGTGCTTAGTAAATATCTAAAGATTCATTTAACTACGATTTGATGTGATTCCTTAGGAGCTAATTGAAACCTAGCACACATACAAACACTAAACGTGATATCCGATCTACTTGTTGTTAAATAAAGTAAGCTTCCTATCATGCCTTAGTAATGCTTGGTATCTACTTGTTTTCCTTTTTTATGTTTGTCAAGACTAGTTGAGGTGCTCATGGGAGTTCCTATAGGTTTACTTTCTTCCATATCAAACTTATTTAACATATCTTTAATATACTTAGTTTGATTTATGAAAGTTCCATTTTTAGCTTGTTTAATTTGTAACCCTAGAAAGTAATTTAACTCTCCGATCATGCTCATTTCAAACTCTTTTTGCATAGTTGTAGCAAATTCATTACACAAGTCTTCATGAGTTGCCCCAAATATAATATCATCAACATAAATTTGTACTATTAGCATATCATTATTTTTGGTTTTTATAAATAAAGTGCTATCTATCTTTCCTCTTGAAAATTTGTTTTGGAGTAGGAATTTGCTTAGTCTATCGTACCAAGCTCTAGGAGCTTGTTTCAATCCATATAAGGCTTTAGTTAGCTTGAATACATGATTTGGGTTTTTAGAGTCTTCAAAACCTGGAGGTTGTTTAACGTAAACTTCTTCATTTATATAACCATTTAGGAATGCACTTTTTACATCCATTTGGTATAGTTTGAAGTCTTTATTGGCTGCATATGCAAGAAGCATTCTTATAGCTTCCATTCTTGCTACGGGAGTAAAGGTCTCTTTGTAATCTATACCTTATTCTTGATTATAGTCTTGTGCTACTAGCCTAACTTTATTTCTTATAACTACCCCAGTTTCATCCTTTTTATTTCCAAACACTCATTTAGTTCCTATGATTGACTTATCTTTAGGTTTAGATATGAGTTCCTATACTTGACTCTTTTCAAATTGATTTAGTTCCTCTTGCATAGCTATGATCCATGAATCATCTTTTAAGGCTTCTTCTATATTCTTTGGTTCATTTTGGGATAAGATGCATAATGGTTACAAATATTTTTTAATGAGGCTCTAGTGGTTATTTCTTTTGATGGTTCACCAAGAATTTGATCTTTTGGGTGACTTTTAGCATATCTCCATTCTTTTGGTAATTCTTGATTTTCTATGATGTTTTCATTTGATGTTTGATTATTGCTTTCTTCTTTTATTTCAATGTCTTCCTTTTTTTTTTTGGTGATATATCTTCTTTTTCATCATTTTTAACTTCATTATTATTTGATTCATCAAACGTTATGTGTATTGATTCAATAATAGTATGAGTCCTTTTATTATAAACCCTATAAGCTTTACTATTTGTTGAGTAACTTAAGAAAATTCCTTCATCAGATTTTGTATCGAACTTTCCTAGATCATCTTTAGTATTAAGAATAAAGCATTTGCACCCAAATATATGAAAGTAGGAAATGTTGGGTTTTCTACCTCTCCATAATTCATATGGTTTTTTGTCTATTTTTGATCTTATGGATACTCTATTTATAATGTAACAAGTTGTATTCACAGTTTTTGCCCAAAAGTATTTAGGTAGATTATTTTCATTTAACATGGTTCTTGCCATTTCTTGTAAGGTTCTATTTTTTCTTTCTACAACTCCATTTTGTTGTGGAGTCCTAGGTGCTGAAAAATTATGGTTTATTCCATGTTCATTATAGAATTTTTCAACATTTTTGTTTTTAAACTCCCTACCTTGATCACTTCTAAAATTTGTTATATTATAGCCCTTTTCATTTTGTAATTTCTTGCATAATGTGATTAGCATGTCATAAGCTTCATCTTTGTTTGCTAAGAATAATACCCAAGTAAATCTTGAATTGTCATCTACTATTACAAAAGCATATTGTTTGCCTCCTAAGCTTAAGGTTCTAGTTGGACCGAAAAAGTCTAGGTGCAAGAGTTCTAGGGGTCTTTTTATAAATATGCATTTTTTCTTTTTGAAGTTTGTTTTAACTTGCTTTCCTTTTTGGCATGCATCACACATCTTGTCTTTTATGAATTTAGTATTTGGTAATCCTTTTACAAGATTTTTCTTAGATAATTTGGATAAAAGGTCTATGCTAACATGTCCTAATTTCCTATGCCATAGCCATCTTATTTCATTCATTGCTGCCAAACAAGTTACGTTTTGACTTACTAAATTCTCAAGGATTATACAATAAGCATTATTTATCCTATGGGCTATAAATAAGGTTTCATTGTTCTTAGGATTTTGGATAATACATTTTTCTTTCTTAAAAGTTATTTCAAACCCTTTGTTATTTAATTGGCTAATACTTAAAAGATTGTGATTTAATCCTTCTACTAATAACACATTATCAATAGTAAGAGAAGGTTCTTTACCTATTCTTCCAATGCCAATAATTTTACCTTTGGCATTGTCACCGAAGGTGACGTATACCCATCCTTTTGTTTCAATGTTGTGAACTTGGTCCTATCACCAGTCATGTGCCTTGAACATCCGTTATCCAAGTACCATTTATTCGTTGATGGTGTAGTCCTACAGCATACCTACAATGAGGGATTCATCGTGTTAGTCTTTAGAACCCAAATTCTTTTAACTTTCTTTGTATTGTTTTTAGTTCCATTATTGACTGTCCATTCTCCTTGAACTTTAACATACTTTCTTTTTAGTGGGTAATTGAACATTACATGACCTTTAGTCTTGCACATGTAGCAAGTGGTGTGTTCATGTTTGTTATTTGAAAAAGTACTAGCATAGTATATATATGGTTAAAGTAATAAGTATATATATATAACATAAAATAATATAAAGATAGAATTAAGTGAATTGGATTTTAATTTGAAATTCAATTCAATGTTTAATTTTACCTCTACCTAATTCACGCCTCTCCATTGTTTTGTCTTTGCAATTCCTGCGCCCTGTTCGCTCTCAATCTCTGTCTCTCTCCTTATCTCAATTTCTCAATGAGTTTGCGGTGAATCAGGAAATGGAAGATGTCGTTGGATTCCTGGTTCTACTGCCAACATTTCTACTGGAGCAGATTTTTCATAGGAATGGCTTAGGCACTGCTCCTGGGGAAAGGTAATTTTTTTCCCAATTTCTTAATTTCTGGTTAAATCTGCTGTTGAATCGATGATTAGGCACCATCACGGGGTCCTAATCGTCGTTGTCGTTATTTTGGCGTAGGTAATTTTTCAATTGGGGTTTTCTAGGCCCCACTTAAAAGAGAGAGTGGGATTTGAGAAATTTGGTAATTTGGCTAAATTTAAAGGTATATTTATTTATTTAGAATTTATGGCCCTAGGAAATATTAAAATAATATTTTATTTAGGGTTAGTTTAATGGAATTAGGATTTTTGATTCAAGGTCTGGGTGAGCGCTGTAGGTATTTTTCGGGATCCCTGTTGGCATAGTTCAAGAAATTAGGTAAGGGGAAAATTTATATATTAAATTAGGTTTTTCATGAATTAAAAATGATTATGTGTTATTTATGTATATATATGTTTTTATGTGAGTTTAAAATGCCAGCAATGAAATTTATGTTTTCTGAGCCTAGGATTGTCAATATAGTTATGTATGTGAAAAAGTAAACGAACGAAAGTGAAAGGAATTTTCTAAGGAATTATGTAAAAAATGAAGTGTATTTTGAGTATATAAATGTAAAATGTGGGTTGGCCTATTTTACAAGAATATGTATGAATTTTATTATTAAATTGTGTGTCATGAGAATCTGTGCAAATATATGTTAAATGTACGAGATGCAGGTTAAGTAAGTAAAGCAATGAAAATAAAATGTGATATGAACAATGTTGCCTATGTATGTTAAATGCAACCATGTAAAGGTACGATAACTAAAAGCCGGGTTAGCAGATCTAGCTCATTTCTATATGGACTAACTGATGACAGCTAAAAGGAACTGTGTTAGATTCTAGCGAATTTCTATGTGGACTAACAAATTACGGCTAAAGAGCAGCTCTAGTACAAATGAATGAAATGAAAATGTTATGAAATGAAATGACAAGGAATGACAATGCAATAAAATGAAATGTGAAATGTGAATGATACAAATGGGAAAGAGTCACTTAAAGTGAAACAAAAGGAAATGTTAAGCTATGAACATGAAAGAATGTGAATGATTGAATAACGATGGAAAAAATGATGTATTATGATATTAGAAGTATCTATGTACGTAGAACATGTTACGATTGGGCGAGGCATACTCTTCGCCTGAGGGCTTGCTGAGTAAGGCGAGTGCACTAGTAGTTTCAGATGTGGCAGTAGCTGCATAATACACTAGGGCAGAGGGAACCTACTTGTATGGGCTGGTAGAATTCCCTATCCTTAAGGCCTTTGCCGGTAAACTATTGTTGAATGCGTAAGTACGAGATTAATTTATCACTTGAGGGCTTACTGAGTAAGGTGAGTGCTCTGGTATGTTTTAATTGTAACCTTTAGGTTACCTAGGTATCAGAGCAAAGGGGTGCTACTTGTATGGGCGGTAATCACCCCTATCCTTGGGTAATCTCGTGGGTTAAACATTTGCATGTGATTGTTAGGTTCAGAAAATGACTTTCAATGTTATGTTAATGATTTGCCAAATATTATAAAATTATATGTATAATCTCATGATGGCCACATGCTGAGTTTAATATATTGTTTCTTTTCTTACTGAAATGTGTCTCACCTGAATATGAATTCATCTTTTTCAGGATTTCTCAGGATCGAGCTTTGAGAGCTCGAGATTTTATAACATTTTTTGGAAGATATAAGAAAAAAGGTAAATTTTTATGTTAATTTTGATATGTATAATTTATGTTTTATAATTTATGTTTTAAGTTTTATAAGATATGGATGGTAGAGAAACGTACTGGTATTAGTGGATAATGTTTTGGAGACATGTATATATTTGAATACTGGTGGATGATTAATTTATTATGATTGGTAATTAAAATTAGTAAACTCTGGTATTATGTTATATGGAGATTATGATTTATGTTTTCCGTTGCATATATGTTGATTATGGATTATCAGAGATTTTATTAGGTATAACGCGCCGGACCCGAGTTTAAAAAGGGTCGGGGCGTTACATTGATCTTTATATTATATATATATATATACTTATTACTTTAACCATATATATATATATACCATATCCTTATATATATATATATATATATATATATATATATATATATATATACCCATTATATAATTTACTTAATTAATATATTTAAATAACATTTAATTAATTTATTAATTCAATCAAATAATATTCAATTAATTAACTAATTAATAATTAGTCTAATTTCATTTTATTTCATATATATATATTTATATTTTTTTCTCATACTATTCCTTTTATCTGTTCATTTATTATTTTATTTATTATTATTTTTAATTATTTTAATCATTTTAATTTTTTCGGGTCTTTATAGTGCTTGACTTCTTCGACAAAGTATCCCATGTATAATTTTTTATTCTTTTTATTTGTTTTACCATTATAACCTATTACTTCTTTATTTCCATGTAGTGTTTGTTGTCCAATCATTTTTTCAAAATTTTCTTTTCCTTTGGTGAAGTTATATATAATTTTCTCCTTGTCCTCTATTGATTTCTTAAGTTCATTTATCTCTAAATTCTTTTTATTCAAATCATCTACATGAGTTTGCCTAACTCTTGAGTTATTTCATTTACTTCCTCTTCTAACTTTTTAATACAAAAGTCTTTTTCTTTTTCAATAGTTTTGAAGGATTCAAGTTGCTTCATTAATTCTTTGTTTTGATATTTCAGAGTTATATTTCTCTTAGAAATTTTTATGAATCTTTCATGTACGGAGAACAACTTAGCTTGCAATTCCTTATAGGAAGGCATACTATCACAAGAGTCATTGTAAGATTCTATTGAAGAGGAGTAAGAATTTACCTTTTCATTATTCGCCATGAAGCATATGTTTGCCATCTCTTGTCCACTGGATTCATTTTCCATCTCGCTGGAGCTTAAATCATCCCATGTGACCTTCATAGCTTCCTTCTTTTTCTTCTTGTCTTTCTTGAGCAACGGGCAATCCAACTTGATATGCCCTGGTTTCTTGCTGTGATAGCATATAGAGCGTTCATTCTTACCTATATTTTCTTTTCTATTTGTCTCTCCTTTTTTAGATTTTTTTTTTTAAAATTTTATAGGAAACCTTTTATTTTTCCTATAGAACTTGCCTAATCTTGTAGTGATAAATGGTAATTCATCCTGATCTAAGTAGCTTGATTCACTTTCCTCTTCACTTGGGCTATTACTAGAGGCTTTTAATGCAATGGATCTTTTATGTTTGGGTTCAAGATTTCTTTCCTTTAAAGCCATTTCATAAGTTAGTAGTGAACTAATGAGTTCATCTAAAAAGGTGTTCTTAAGGTTTCTATCTTCTGTGATAGTTGTAGCCTTTGGTTCCCATATGGAGGGAAGTCCTCTTAGAATTTTTCTAATTATTTCGTAGGTAGTATAAGTTTTTCCTAAGGTACTTAAGGAATTGATTATGTGGGTAAATCAGGTGTACATACTTGATATTGTTTCATCTGAATTCATTTTGAAAGTTTCATATTCGCTTGTTAACATATATATCCTATTGTCCTTAACATCTATTGTTCCTTTATATGTCATTTCTAATTTGTCCCATATTTCTTTAGCTGTCTTGTAGGCCATGACCCTATTAAATTCGTTAGCATCTAAAGCATTGTATAGAGCATTTTATAGCGCTTGAATTGATTTGAAGCATTTTATAATCTAAATCAGTCATATCCTTTTTCTCTTTTGGAATCTGTTTTCCATCTACTATCTTAGTGGGAATAAGGTCTCCATCCATAACTACTTCCTATGTTTTCAAGTTCGTGTGTTGGAGATAGATTTGCATTCTCTTTTTCCAAAATGTATAATTGTGTCCACAAAAGATTGGTGGATGGGTTGAGGATTGGCCCTCACCAAAGGGTGCTACTCTTATATTTGTCATTTAATCTTTTTATAGCTTCTTGTTAAAAATTACTATAACTAGGCTCTGATACCAATTGAGATTTGAATAGCTTTCCAATAGGGGGGGGGTGTGAATTAGATTTAAAAATTTTATTCCCCTTTGTCTTAGTTCTTTTGAGTTATAACAATAACCAAAACTTAAGCACAATCACAAAATTTATCACAATCAAAACAATATAATCAATCACTCAATCCTTGTAACAATAGCCCTGTATCAATATGAAAATTTGCTGAACTTGTTATAAGCCCTGTATCACAATTATTCTTCTTCCTAATGTTTAGCTTTTAAATAAACTTTCAAATTAATAAGTCAAGGATGATCAACCAATATAGTTCCTTTTGGTTTCCGCAATCAATGCTGATTAATCCAAAACAAATTACCTTCTGGTCTAATTAACAACCAAACATTCAGAATTGAATTTTAAAGCAACCACACAGATTATATCTTTTGCTAAAAAATAAAGAGTAGGGAAGAGAAAGAAGAACATAGGGTTTTTTATGAGGTTCAGCTTCAACACAGCCTACGTCCTCGCCCTTGGCAAAACCTCTAAAGGATTCACTATCATAGTTCCTTTATTAGGTGGAACAACACCAATTACAACACTCCTTGGGTAAGGCTAGAGCCCTCCTTCTCCAAACAATATCCCTTTGTTTGGTCCAACGACTCAGCACTCGAACCGTCAATCAATTTGTTACAAAGATATAAAACAAGGCATTCAAGAACTTGCTCCTCAAAGGGCTAATTAGTACAAATTGAAAAACTATGTACTTCAGTAAATTTAGAATATGAATTTCAGAATGAAGCTCTAAAATTTATCACCGTAGGTATCTTTCAATGAATGAAAGAATCAACAATCGATGCACAAACTCAGTGAGAAACTCAGCAATACTTTAAAGATTTTCGTGAGTGATGAGAGCAATGGAGAACTTTTAGAATTTCAGTAAGCTTTGAGAGAGTATGATAGTTGAATTGATTTCTTGGTATCTAAATTGATGAACCTTGAGGATATTTATAGATGAAGAAAGACTTCTTGCTTGTTCCCCAAGTTTACATAGAGTAGGGTCCAAGTTGTAAATTAATTTGGGCTTCAAATAATTTAAATTTTAAAAATATGCCCATTGATAATTTTAAAAATTGCCGCGAGCCAGACGACTGTGAAGTCACTGGCAGTCGTCTGTCCATGTATAACGTTTATATTTTTTCAAACAGAAAGGTGGCAGTCGTTGGCAGTTGTCTGTCACTAGAATAATTCAGTTTTAAAACAACTCAGTAAGATGGTAGTCGCCTGTCCTCAGCTTGGCAATCGTCTGCCACCAGAACAACTTAGTTTTAAAACAAACTCATAAGGGTGGTAGTCGTCTGGCAGAACACACACATATGACTCACTTGCCACTGGCAATCAGCTGTCAGTTGTTTGACAGTCGTCTATCAGGCTTCTGTAACATGTTTAAACTCTTTCAAAAATATGCCAGTCGTCTATAATGTAATAGACAGTCATCTGTCAGCAGACATATCTTCTTTTAAATACATTTTTATCTCTCTTATTTTTGCTTAGTTATTCTTGGAGTATAAACTTGTTTAACTTTAAAAAACATGTTCCAAGATTTTAAGACTTTATATTTCTGAGTGTGTCTTTGCCTAATGAGCTTCAAAATGAAAATTTTATATTTGAATCAACTTTGAAGTACTTACAATGCTTGTTCTTTAAACACATTTGACACATTTTGCTTTGAGTCCTTTCAATGCTGCTCTTCAATTTTTTCAGACTTCTATGAGCTTTCATTATGGATCTCTGGTATTCATACATGACTTTCCTTGTTCCTTGATCCTTGTAAGCTTTCATGTTAGGGTATGTGAAATTTGAGCAAATCATCTTGTCTGAAATAATATCACTTGAAAATTCATTAAATAACTTTACTTTGTTATCATAAAAACCAAGAGTTTGTAAGCCTAACTAGGCCAACATATATGTATGGAGAATACCACTCTGGGCCCCACCAGGTTTAGGGCACTATAATGTGGTATCAGAGCCCAGGTTGCTAGGTTCTATAGACTTCAGTGGATAGCAATACTAGAGTATAGGAAGGGATCTTGATGAGGGTAGTTTGGGAATTTAGTAAGTTATTATTGGAGGATAAAGCGAAATTTGAGGTTTCGTCTTGTAGCCTTGAGGGAGGAATTCTGTGGATGTTTCTAATTTTCCTGAAACGACGGAAAGTCATGGCAAACTATTGTCGGGTTTTGTTTTTGACCAGTAAGACTAAATCTTAAATTAGGGTTATGGATGTAAGTTAGTTGGTTGTGTGAGGATATTTTATGGTTTCTTAGTTAGATAAATGTAGTAATAGCGTTATGATATTGGGATTCTAAGATTATCCTGTTCTATTTTTAGGATGGACCCTAAAAGTAATAATGCAAATGATGGAGGGAGTAGCAATGTGGGGCCTTCCAGCATGGGTGGCAGTGATCCTAATACAGTGCTGCGTAGTATAGCCCAACAGGTTATAACAGAGATCGTGAGAAACTCAAGGGAACAGAACAACCCACCAGCTAGCCAGGGATGTACCAAAAAACAATTTATTTGTAAACATCCCCCTACTTTATGAGGAGGGGTTGACCCATTTGTTGTAGAGAACTGAGTCCAGGAGATTGAAGAAATACTAGTAGTCTTTCCTTGCACTGAAGAATAGAAAGTCTTATTTGCCACATTTAAGATGACTGGGGAGGTTAAGCACCGGTGGAGATCAGTGAGGCTATTAGAAGAATAGAGGCCAGAACTCGTAGCAGCTATTTTAAAGAAATTTTCTTTGATTGATACTTCCCTGCTATCATCAGGGATGCTAAAGTAGAGGAATTTTTGAACTTGACCTAGGGGCACTTGATAGTCCAGCAGTATGCAACCAAATTTATTGAGTTGTCCTATTTTGCCCCTTATATGGTGCCGAATAAGGCCAAGAAGGCAAGGAGGTTTAAGAGAGGTCTAAGGTATGGTATCTACGAGCAGGTAGTGGCTTTCTAGGTTTAGAATTTTTCAGAGTTGGTGGATAAAGCTATGGTGATAGAAAGTCTACAAAGAGGTGCTGGGGTGCAGAGTCAGAGGAAGTGGCCCATGCCTCTTGGATTTCAAGCAGGTACTAGTTAGGGTCCGTAGAGGAGATACATGGGGGGCAGAGACAGGAGATAGGGAGGCAAGTGTATTAGGGTAATCAAACCTACCCTACTTATCCTAGACATAACAAGCGGTACGAAGGGGAATGCTGAGCTAAAATAAATGTCTATTATCAGAGTGGTAGACCTGGTAACATGGCACGAGATTGTCGTGTACTGTTGAGTAATGCGCTTGCTCCTAGACAATTTTTGAGAAACAACCAAGCACTATAAGGCAACCAACAAAGGAATACCGCCCAGGTGCGGGTTTATGCACTTACACCAAGAGATGAAAAGATTAGAGGTGGCATGGTGACTGGTATTTTTGTTTTGTTTTTAGTTAAAGTTATTGTTGTTGTTGTTGTTGTATTTTTTTTTTTTTTAATATTCAGGAGCAACACATTCTTTCATATCTTTGGGGTTTATCAAATAGTGTGGGGTAGAAACTCAGTTATTAGACGTCAAATTATCTGTGGCCACACCGACAGGAGCAGTAGTGGTATGTAGGAAGGTTCTTAAGGGCTGTCCAGTGAATATTTAGGGAAGAATCCTACCAGCTGATTTGGTAGTGTTTGACATGCACATGTTTGATGTGATTTTGGGAATGGACTGGCTAGCCTCCAATTATGTCAGTATTGATTGTTATAGGAAGGAGGTTGTGTTCAGACCTCTGGGGGAGCAGGAGTACATGTTTTTTGGGTCGTGCATACATTCCCCACCACAGATATTGTCGGCTATTCAGGCAAGGAGGCTACTTCTGGAGGGATGCCAGGGGTACCTAGCTTGTGTGAAGGAAACACGAGGTGGAGAATTAAAGATTGAAGATATTCTAGCTGTGACAGAGTTTTCAGATGTATTCCTAGAGGATTTACCTAGGTTGCCTCCCGACCGTGAAATCAAATTTGCTATTGACTTACTTATAGGGATGACACCAATTTCTAAGGCTCCTTATATAATGGCTCTAGCAGAATTTGAAGAATTAAAGGAGCAGTTATAGGAATTATTGGATAAAAGATTCATCAAACCCAATGTGTTACCCTGGGGTGCACCAATTTTGTTTGTGAAAAAGGACGGGTCGATGAGGATGTGCATCGACTATCAAGAAATAAATAAAGTGACGATTAAGAACAAATACTCACTACCCTGAATTGATGATATGTTTGACCAACTCCAAGGAACACATGTCTATTCTAAGATCGATCTTCGATCCAGGTATCATCAGGTGAAAGTCAAATTAGAGGATGTTCCAAAGACAGCTTTTCGAACTAGGTATGGCCACTATGAGTTCTTGGTTATTCTTTTCGAGCTGACAAATGCTCCTACTGCATTTATAGACTTGATGAACAGGGTCTTCCATGAACATTTGGATCGGTTTGTGGTGGTATTCATAGATGATATTCTGGTTTATTCAAGAGTCTCGAGGAGTATGGAAATCATTTAAGGCTAGTACTTCAGTTGCTAAGGGAAAAGAACCTTTATGCTAAATTTAGGAAATGTGAATTCTAGTTGGAGAAAGTTGCATTCTCTTGACACGTGATATCTAAGGATGGTGTTTTAATAGACCCAAGTAAGATAGAGGCGGTAGTGGATTGGGCGAGACCGAAGAATGTTCAGGAGGTTAGGAGTTTCTCGGGTTTGGCAGGGTACTACCGGCGATTCGTGGAAAGATTTTCTAAACTATTGGGTCCTTTGACATGGTTGACAAGGAAAAATGTGAAGTATGAATAGATTGATCATTGCGAACAAAGCCTTTAGGAATTGAAACGACTCATCACTGCTCCAGTTTTGACTATTCCATTAGAAGATAGTGGTTTTGTGATTTATAGTGATGTTTCTCAAAAAAGGTTGGGGTGTGTTTTGATGCAACAAGAAAAAGTGGTAGCTTATGCTTCTTGGAAACTCAAGGAGTATGAGAAGAACTACCCCACGCATGATTTGGAGTTGGTGGCAGTGGTATACACGTTAAAAATCTGGAGGCATTACCTGTGTGGTGGAAGGTGTGAAATTTTCACAGATCATAAAAGTTTGAAGTACTTTTTCACGCAGAAGGAACTAAATATGAGGTCGAGGAGATGGTTGGAATTGATAAAGGATTACGATTGTACCATCAGTTACCACCCAAGGAAAACTAATGTGGTAGTCGATGCCTTAAGCCAGAAGGCAAGGAGTGCATCAGTATCAACAATGGTAACCCAACATCAAATCAAGATGGATCTATAAAGGCTTGGTGTGGAATTAGTGGAGGGAAATCATCAGGCACTCATTGCTAATTTGATAATTCAGCCCACTTTACTAGAGAGGATTAAGACTTCTTAGATGGAAGATGCAGAATTGGTAAAAATTATGGGTATGGTCCGGAGTGGATTGAGGGTAGATTTTAATATCTCAGATGATGGAGTTTTGAGGTTTCGTACCAGATTATGTGTACTCGATAATTCTGAGATTAAAAGAACCATTTTGGAAGAGGCACATCGCTCCCTTTACATAGTATATCCAGGAAGCACTAAAATGTGTAGAGATCTATGAGAATCCTTCTGGTGGAGTAATATGAAAAGAGAAATTGCCCGATATGTAGAACAGTGCTTGACATGTCAGTAGGTAAAGGTTAAGTATCAGAGATCGATAGGACTATTGCAACCACTTCACATTCCTGAATGAAAGTGGGAGCACATGTCCATGGACTTCGTCATGGGGTTGCCACCAGCACTGCATGGGCAAAACGCCATTTGGGTAGTAGTAGACGGATTGACAAAAACTGCGCATTTTCTTCCAATTGAGGCTAACTACTCCATGAATAGGTTGGTACAATTGTATATTCAGGAGATAGTTAGACTTCATGTCGTGCTAGTGTCCATCATATCAAATCGGGATCCACGATTCACATCCTAGTTCTAGAAGAGCTTATAGAGGGCCTTAGGATCCCAGTTGACATTTAGCATGACATTTCACCCCCATACTGATGGACTATCAGAGAGGACAATTTAGATACTGGAGGATATGTTGCGAGCTTGTGTTCTAGATCTTGGGGGAAGTTGGATTCAGTATCTATCACTGTTGGAGTTTGCTTATAATAATAGCTATCAGACCAGTATTGGGATGACACTGTATAAAGCATTATACGGTCGGAGGTACCGAACTCCACTATATCGGGATAAAGTTGGTGAAAGGAAAATTTTGGGGCTAGAAATTGTACAACAGACTTCTGAGAAAATCACACTTATTCAGGAAAGAATTAAAACAATTCAGAGTCGATAAAAAAGTTATGCAAATACCCGCCGACGGAAGCTAGAGTTTGGTGTAGGAGATAATATATTTTTGAGAATTGCACCAATGAAGGGAGTTATGAGATTTGGGAAGAAGAGTAAGCTAAGCTCTAGGTATATTGGGTCGTTTGAAATACTAGAAAGAATTGGTCTAGTTGCCTACAGATTAGCAATACCCCTAGCACTATCTAGGATCCATGACGTGTTTCATGTATCCATGATGTAGAAATACATTCCAGATCCTTCTCATATGATAAAGTATAAGTCGCTATAACTTGGAGATACCTTATCATATGAAGAGGTGCCGATTCGGATTCTATACCAGAAAGAGCAGGAACTACGCACCAAGAAAAATCCTTTGGTAAAAGTACTCTGGCATAATCATGCAGTAAGGAAGTTTCATGGGAACTAGAGAAGGAAATATGCCAGAAGTACCCTCACATTTTTGGCGAGGCCTAGTATTAATCAAATAATTGTGACTGCTTAAGACAATATTTAGTTAGTGTAGGTTGTATAGTTGATTTGTTCAGTTGTAACCTTTCTTTTTTTGGTTTAAATATTGGGTCGTTTTGGAAGAGTTTTGATTTGACTATTTGTAATCTCTTAGAGTCATTAATGTAACCACAGTATTCCTCTGCTATAAATGAGGGTAATTAATAAATTTGGGATAGGCTATGTGGGTGGCCGCCAGCTCTTTCTAAAGTCTGGTAAGTATTTCAGTGAATTCCAAAGTTGGATTGAATGTTGGTTAGCAAATTTCGAGAACCAAATTTTTATAAGGAGGGGGAAATGTAGTAATTCCAAAAATAATAATAATAAATAAATAAATAATTATTATTATTAATTAAATAATATAATATAATATTATAATATTATATATATATATATATATATATATGTGTGTGTGTGTGTGTGTAAAGTATCCTGAAACTTCAATTTCAATTGAATCCTAAGAACCCCCAGATGCCATTCTCTCTCTCTCTCTCTCTCTCTCTCTCTCTCTCTCTCTCTCTCTCTCTCTCTCGCCACTCTCTCTCTCTCTCCACACTCATTCTCTCTCCTCAATTTTCTTAGCAAACGTGCAGCGATTGAAGAACGAAAAATATCCCTAGGTTCCAATTTTTGCCACCAACGTTTTAATCGGGGAGATTTCATGGTTTGGGCGTCATAGGCACCGCTCCTAGGATAAGGTAAGGGAAATAGATTATATCAGGTTTATTTTAAAATATTCCCGATTAAATTTTGAGTACATGAATTTAATTAGATTTATGTTAGTTAAAATATGACCAATTTAAATTGAGTATGTGAAATTAATTATATCTATGTTCAGATTTTGTTTTAAAAATATGCTTGAGTTAAATTAAGTTGCAGGGATTTGATTATATCAGATTTTTGAAAATATTTTGGAATTAAATTAAATTGCAGGGATTTGATTATATAAGATTTTTGGGAATATTTTGAAAATAAATTAATCTGTAAAGATTTAAGTATATCGGGTTTTCTTGGAATATAATAGAATTAAATTAAATAGATAAAATTGATCATACCCTAGTTTTCAGCAATATATATATATATATATATATATATATCTCGAGCAGTTTATTATAGTATGATTTATCAATCAAATTGTGTGACATGAGAACAGTTATTATTGTATGATTAAACATAATGGTTTTTATATAATTATGAAACAACAGTTCAGCCAGCTTTATGACGAGTTCAGTCTGCTTCATGTCGAGTTCAATATGAAATGATAGTTCAGTCGGCTTTATGCCAAGTTCAGATGACTTTATGCCAAGTTACGAAATGACAGTTTGATATAGAAAAATGATATGGCAGATTTTATACAAAATTGTGAACATGTCAGATTTTATACAGACTTATGGAAATGAAATCATGTATCAGTTTTATTATATATATGTGTAGAAATTATTATATGGTATTAGAAACCTGATGGACCAATTATATTCATAACACAGTACCATAGCTAGTCAAATCGGTCAATGCCACCACACTACTCAGATAGAGTGTTGGTGTATGGATAGTTGATTGTGCCCAAAGAAGAGTGGAGTACCCCCCCCCCCTGACAGTCCGAACCAAGCTGGGTAGGCCAATCATACTTACAGATGCGTTATGTTTGGCTTGACGTGGTAGACCAACCATTGTTAAGTCCACCTACGGGCCGCATAACCCGATTATGTGGGGTTATTACATGATACTATATGATTGTCCATCTAGGGAAAATCATTTATGTATACAGATATCAGATGATTTATGTACACATAGAAACTTATTATAATAAAGTATGTTTATGTTGAAAAGCATGTATTTTCAATATATATATGTGTGTGTGTGTGTGTGTGTGTGTGTGTGTGTGAGTGAGTACATATTTACATGATATTATTAGTTAAAGCTAATTATTTGAAGTGTATATTCATACTATACCGGAACTCATATTGCCACACACTAATAATAATCTATTTCGTCTTATTGAGAGGTGTTTCACTCCAATAACTTTAATATTTTAGGAAATCCAGGAAGCCGAGCTTAGTTAGCTTAGAGAGAGAGGTGGCTCAGATACTATATTTCAGGGTAAGTATTTGTGAGAGAGGGACATGCTTTGTATATTTTGCGATGTATTATGGATTTTAAGGGAAATATGTATGTATTTATAGTGATATTAGAACTCTGGTATTTTATTTGGGGTTATGTATAATATGCTTTCGCTGTTTGGTTCATAGACTGAATTATGGGCAGGTGTACCCATTATCCCACTTCGGAGTCGGGTCATTATAGTTATGGTATCAGAGATATATGTATGGAGAATAGCACTCCAGACCTCACCGAGTTCGGGGCGCTACACTTGAGCCTTAGAAGGTACTTTGAGGTTTGGAAGTATTTCAAAAATCACACTTTTTTTTGCTCAATTATTGATCATGAGCAAAACCACTCTATCAATTACAAGCATGGTTCATCCATTATTTATAACCAAAGCTTATCTATCATTAGGAGCAAAGCACTTATGTCATGTTATGAGCTAATGTGGGTTTGTTTTAGGGAGTTACCTCTTTATTGGGGTATTCATGGTCCAATTACCCAAATTGAAGGTTTGGGTTTGGTGTTTTTTGTGACCCAAAACTAATCCAACGCATCAGTTAACTAATGGTCCAGTTAGTCGATGGTTTGATTTAGTTATTCCATCTGAATTGATTCTCAAACCATTATAATTTTTTAAAAAGAAAATTAGATATACTTGAATTTTGAATTAATGTGTACATTTACACTTTATTTATATAAATCAATAATCCCAAAATATTTGTGCATACTTTTTTTGTAACTTTAAGATACATTATTTATTATTATATGATAATATATAATGCAAATAACATATAATATAAATAATATGTGTTGTAAATAAATACCTTTATTAGTTTGGTTTAGGTAACCATTGATTCATGATCATTAAAAATCAATAAAAATCAAAACTGAATTGATAATTGAAAATCGTAAAAAAAAAAAAAAATGAATTGAAACCAAATTGAACAAATCAGTTAGCTAATTTTTTATTCAGTTTGGATTGGATTTTTGGATTGGATCAGATCGGATCAATTTTCAAATATTTTTTTAACAGTTTTAACTCTTTATAAACAAGTCAACTCGAGCCTAACCTAATTAATGAACAAGGTAGTTAGTTCACGTCGAGTATCCACGAGGTCATTCGTTTAATTATTTATAAAAAAATTATTAAATTATATGTATATATATATATATATATATATATAACGACATTGATACATGTTATATAATCATATTTTTAAAAATATTTAAGAGGAAAAAATAATAAATACTACACGTGTTTTTTTTAAAAAAAAAAAAAATTCAAATTACATTTTTTTTTTCTGAAATACTAAGGAGAACTCACATTTGTTGAGATACTAATGAAAAATATAGGTAAGAAGTTATATTCTTTCTATATAAACTAAAGCATGTTATTTGCCTTCTTTTAATTTGTCTTTCAGCAGACTCCCTCAAGGCCTAAGGGGTTTAATATCTTATTAATGTTATATGTTTTATAAATAGGGGGCTATATGTTATTATGGAAGCTATAAGTTACGCTTATTAATATCCCCCCTTCACAGTGTAAGGTTAAGTTACACCCCCTATAATTTGTGCTTACAATTTCATATTGTTATAACATCAATTTAAGGATAATACTTAAGTGATGAAAATAAATAAATTCTATATTAAATATTGTCACTAGAAAATCCAAAAAAAAAAAAAAACCAAGTAAATGCATCTAAAGTGTTGACCTTATTGGTCACGCTCGGTTTTGATTATGACAAATACTCATTGTATCTAATGAGCATTTGAGGTTTTGTGCAGGAACTAAGGATGAAAAGATCAAGATGTGCACAAAGCAAGAAAAGCTTGAAAACCAAATTCTATTCATTGTAATATAGTTATACTGGTCTGTAATAGTAAGTAGGTATTTGGTTTGTAATAAGCTCACACACATCACATGTATGATTTACTTTGTAAGCTCTAACCGAACCATGAATGAGAAAGGACCGTAGAAAGACCTTAGGGTTCAGTCGACCGACATCGGACTTTTTCGGTGTCTTCAAATTGGACCCCAAGTGCCTCTAAGACACTCACACTTTCACATATATGTGGTAGGCACTTGAATAGGACTTGTTTGGTTCAATACGGGACTGAAATGCACAATTGGTGCACTTTCGGTCGATCGGCCAACACAGTTCATTTTGGCCTGGTCGACCGAAACGGCCCTGGGTCAACAGTTTGACCAAGGCCCGGTCGACTGAACTTCTCAGTTCATTTCTTGCCGGTCGACCGAACCACCTGGGAGTCAACATTTTGACCTCCCGGTCGACCAACCACTTTTTGTACTCCAACTACCTGGTCGACCGAAAGGTCTTGGGAGAATTCCCAGCGGTCTGGTTGATCGAGCCCTTTAGTTCAAAAAGGCCAGATCGACCGAACCTCGGGAATTTGGAAAATTGTCTTGCCTCGGTCGACCGACCACTCAGTTCAAAATACCCCTGATCAATCGAGCCATTTGAGTCCTGGTCGACCGAACCATTTCTGGTCGACCGGACCTCTCGGGTTGCCCTAATTTTTTTACCGCAGTTAATATTTTTAAACAGGGTTAAAATGCCTTAAACATCATTAAACTTTTCTAATAATACCCAATAGGTCCCCAACGGTCATATTTTCTCCCTTGCCTATATATATGAGTTTATTTGAGAAAATTAGTGGGAGATTAGCCACTTTGATTAGGGAAAATTCTTTGAAAAACCAAAACCCTATAATACTCATTTCCAAGCTCCACACACTCAATCTTACCTTCCCATATTGCCTATATCATTTGTAAGTTGGTTTTTAGTGTTTGTCTTGATTGGTTTGCTCTCCCATCTTTGGATTGTTTGACTTATTTTGAGAGCTAAACCTTAAGTATTCTTAGGGAACTTTGTTAATAAGTCTCTCCTAAGAAGACTTATATAAAACTTTTGAGTATTGCATATTCATTGCAATATCTTAAGAAGTTGGTATTTATATTTAAGTTGCAAAAACATTTTCAAATATCTACTGTATTTTTATCTTGAAAATATTTGATGAGATATTTGCTTGTGTGATAAAATCTTTGTTGCAATATTCGTTAACTCATATATCCCTTGCTGAATACAAAGATTGAATATCCTTTTGCAAACCAAACTTATACATTGCTAGAGCTTCATATACATATATGTATTGAGAAAACTTGTTGATTGAAATATATGAAGTTTGGATAATATCTTTGTTTGAGCACTTAGATTGAATATCCTATGATACAAAGATCATTTAGGTTTGCACTCTCACGCACTCATTACAACGATAGTAAATCTATTCGAGAGTTGACATCTTAGACCACATTGAGCTTACAAATTATTTCATATTGTCGTGTATGTGATATTGCTCGTATCTGGGTACACATCTGCTTTACTTGAAAGCTTATTCATTGTACCATTTGATTGTATTTTAAATACTGTTGTATTTCCAGGCACGGGCTTGAAGAGGGAGACTAGCCCTGGAATAGTCCCGGATTGGCTTAGACCCGGTTAGGAAAGCTAGGTGCGTCATCCTGTTAAGGCATGTAGGTTGAGGTCAGCCCCACTAATTGACCTGGTTAAGGTTGAGGTCAGCCCTATGTTAATTTGAATTGGTTGTAAACGGTGTCGCTCCACCCTTAAGTGAGCTATTAGTGGAATCCTCAAGCTTGTGAGCTTGAGGCGGGGACGTAGGCACAGTTGGCCGAACCCCGATAACATATCGTGTGCTTGCTTATATTTCTACACTTTATATTTACCGCACGTGTATGTTATGGGTGAATGATGCGTATGACTTAATTTTCACAGTATATTTATCTACGTGTTTGGAAATTGCATAGACTGATCCTAGGTTGTGTACATACCGTTGCTGCATAGATCAACCTAGGTGAAAAAGTTTTAAAATTCCAATTCACCCCCCCTCTTGGGAATACACCAATTCTAACATAAAGTACTTTTAATATAGAAAAATTAAAAACAATTCTAAATATCCCAAACTGTTCTCAACAAGCTTTCATGTTTTGGAACAATTCCATAATCAACTCATTTTCAATGCTATCAAATATGTCTCTCTCAACATGTAAAACCAAGCACTCATTCATCCAAGCTTTTCTCATTCAATTGCAAAGATGATTTTTTACAATTTTCGTGAGAATTCAGATTTAAAACATAACCAAATGAATCAATTTGTGTTTGTCAAACAAGAAAACATTATCTAGATTAAGACATGTCAAGCAAAGAAGTAGATTAGTAGTTATCTCATGAAATTGATTATTGAGCTCTTGAAACTGCATATCCACAATATATAGAATACTTTAACTTGATAATGGCGCAAGTTTGTAACCTATTGAGCTTTATGTCTTGGTCGCCCAATGATGACAATTATTTCCTCCATATTGATAATCTTAATACATAATTGTTACAAAAATAAGGAGACTATACCCATTAAAGGTTCCCATCCACCATCTCTCATGGCTCTTTGGATACCTAAACAAATTTCATGGCATTAATGATAGCTTAGCTTTTCATATATAGTGTTAAGGACTATTCATTTGCGAGTCCAAAAATATTTTTCATTAAATGTAAAGTAAACACAAAATAAAATGATTGCACCAAATCTAAAATACCACTACCTTCAAGTCTTTGCTTTAACTTTCACGACAATATAACTACATCAATTAACAAAGAAAACATAAAAATTAAGTTCACAAGTGCAACATAACACGAATACCAATGAGTATTTCCTGATTGTTTGATATCGAGCTCTTGATGTAGGCCTTGTCCACTTGGAATTTCTCCATTTTTTTTAATGCTTCTCTAACTTTATTAACTTGTTTCTCTCTAAGCATATCAAATCCCATACATGAGCCTCCAACAAAATTTACCAAACTAGTAAACAAGTTGAAAAGTGAACCAACTTGAGTGTGATTCTTTACAATGATAACAAATGCAAGTTGAAGTTGACAAGCAAAACTATGGACACAGAAAGTGTTGGCCCAAGTTGTTGGTCTTTTGAGTCTAATATCTGTTTTGATGATAACAAAGCACAATTATTTCACTTATGCATTGAGTTGTTGAACAGGATCATTACTTAGCATGCACAGATGGTAAGGATGCTATGGAAGCCATAAGGAACTTGAAACACATACGACTTGACTTAATCCATGGAAGTAGAAGAGTAAAAGGAAAAAGGCAATCTAGATTTTCAGTTGTAATTTGCTTTTAGTCTTAATTATATTTGCATGTCTCATAAGATATGATGGAAAGCTCAAAATGACATATAGATTGACCCTAGGATGCATGTTTTTCATGAAATATTCATATGCATTTGTCATAGGTTGGATCTGCATTTTAGAAGGTTAATAGGGCTGAAAAACAAGGCACTCTTCGACTAGTCCCCTATCCTCATCGATGAGCAACTATCAAGACCATATAAATCTCGGACAAGCCACTCGTCAACGAATCCCGTGGTCTCATCGACGATTGAGTGAAGGACACTCATCAACGAATGTGTCCACTCGTCGACGAGTTCATCGAGCAAACTGATGCTCCTACGCATTATTGCTGAATTATTTTTTTAATTAAAATATCTTTTAATGATCCAACGGTCAAAAAACGTCTAGATGTTGAAAGTACTTATAAATGTCAACCCTAAAACCTAGTTTGCAAGCTTTTGCCTACAATCTATCCTATTCAGACATCTTTGGGCATTCTCTCAGTTTTCAAAGAGCATTCACATACATATCTTGCAAGCATCTTTGGTATTGAGGTTTAAAAAACAAGTTTTATCTTTGAGCATTCAGATCTTCACCTCAAAAGTTATTCTTTTCTCATATTTTTATATTTAATATTTTATTGAGAGTAAGAACCCTAGGTTTCCAAACATTCATTGTTTGAAAAATCTTTTGGGAAAAGTTTTATACTAAGGCTTAAATCTTTAAAGCATTCACTTTTATATTTTTACTCAAAGATTTTCTACTATCTTATTTTTGCAAAAGCTAGTTGTGAGCAAACCCTAGATTCTCCAACACATATTATTTGAAAAATCAATTTTTGGAGATATATCTTATTGGGCCTATATTTTTGAAGAAATTCATTATACATATTTTTATACAAATATCATATTTTTTTTATTACAAACATCATATTGAGAAAAACACATCTACTCCGTTGAGCTTCATGTTATATCTTGTGAGAGTGTTTAGGATTTCACTTGTACACATTAGCATGTTGAGAAGCATCCAAGTGTATCTGAAAATTTTATTCATCGATTGTATTTTTGGTTCGGGTTGTGAACCGGGGTGAGGTAGGTATGCCTTGTGAGTAGCGGATTAGGAGGAAGTTGTGCATCTTGTAAGCAGTAGATTAAGAGGAAGCTATGCTTTTTGTAAGTAGCAGATTGTAACGGGAAGCTCTGTCCTAGTTTAAGAAGCGAAATAGTGAAATCGAGTGAGGACGTAGGCCGAGTTTGGCCTAACCTCGTAAAAATTGTGCTTGCATCTCGCTTCCCTTATCTCACTTTAATTTATGCTCACGTTTAATTATTTGTTTATTGTTTAAGTATTAAATAATTATTACATTTGTGAGTGATTGGATAATATTGGTTGTTTGACAAAGCCACACTTTGAAATTGCTAATTTGTGTAATACTGAACTGTTTGTAACCTAGCCTGTGATTGTGTGCTTGCGTTTTTTCAAAATTAGGACTTAAAGACTAAGGATTTTTAAATTACCCAATTCACCCCATCCTCTTGGGATTACACCTAAATTCATACAAGTATATCAATAAACATAGAAAACATGAAAATTAAGTTCATAAGCGCACCATAACATGAACACCAATGAGTATTTCCTGATTGTTTGAGATCGAGCTCTTGATGTAAGCCTTGTCCACTTGGAATTTCTCCATTTTTTTAATGCTTCTCTAACTTTATTAACTTGTTTCTCTCCAAGCTTATCAAATCACATACATGATCCTCCAACAACATTTACCGAACTAGTAATCAAGTTGAAAAGTGAACCAATTTTGGTATGATTCTTTGCAATAATAACAAGTGCAAGTTGAAGTTGACAAGAAAAATAATAGACATAGAAAGTTTTGGCTCGATGGAAACCTAAGAGGAGGGTTGAATTGAGTTTAATGGAACTAAAAGTGCTTGATACCAATTTTAAAGCTAATTACATAATTAAATGAGCCATGCCAATATGAAGATATCTAAAGAGAGAAAGGAAGATAGATGCAAACTCCTTTTCTTGTAATGATTCGACTATTCTTGCATACGTCCACTTTCTCAAAACAAATTCTCTTGAGGTTTCACTATACCCTTGGTTTTTTGTAACAGAAGGAACAATGTCAAACCCCTTATGTTTCATGGAGATTAGGAAGCCAAAATAAAATATTTGTTTTCTATGGAGACCAAGGAACCAATACAACAAAGCTTACAAAAGAAATTTCTCACAAGAAAGATTTACAATTCAAGCTCACAAGATAATCTCTTAAAAAATAATCAAAATAAAGTTCAAAAGTTTTCTCTCAAAGATTGATAGTATAAAGCACAAAGAGAGAATAAAAGAGAATTAAAAGCAAGAGCACTTGGTAGTTCAATATGGATAGTTTCTCAAACATTCTCGGTATATATATAGACATTGGATAAAAACTAGCCATTTTCTTCCTGTCAAATCTTTTTGGCTTGTCAGACCGGTCGACCACTTATGCGTCCGATTGAGCACTTACTAGTCACTTGTAAAGGAAAATGTAACGCCCCAAAAATAACCTACTAATACAATAATAATAATCATAATAATACACCATCGTGACAAGTCTGATACCATACTTTTATATTCCCATTTTTTTTCATTTTAATCACAGCACACACACACACACACACACACACATATATGATTATATAAATATTGCATCTGCCCATTTACTGCCTGCGGAAGCAAAAATAGACCTATCCATAATTGTACATACCAGAGTACTATCTCTCAACCATTACTATATCATCTCCTCAGAAAGAACTATAATCCAAAACTCTAAACATTTATATACACAGATCTAGACTAACACTTACACTATCTATAATATCTACACCTCGTCCCTGAGCTACTATGTGTGAGTACCTGGTGATTCTGAAATGTTGAAATATTAACGGGGTGAGACATCTCTCAGTAAGACATAATAAATTAGTGCCAGTGTGTGGCAATGAGTCTATATACATAAATGTATGATTCATCTCTTAATTACTGAATGACATAGCAATTTAAACTATACTCATACCTGTACAATTTCATATCGCATATTCTTTTTCAGTTCATAACTCGGCTTAAAAGCCCTATATATACATATATATTTACAAGTCACATGATGTGTACACGTATAAATCAATTGCTAAGATTAGGGCGTTTCGTACCACGGTCCCCTGATCAGCCAAACATATTCAATGCACAATTCATCACATACATTTGTTATGATGCATATCAACATTTTCTGCATGATTAAGGCGTTTCACACTGCCATCCCTCAATCAGCTATTCATATTCATCATAGACATATACCATGATTGTGACTACCCCAATTTCTGCTATATTTACAATTTTTTTTTTCACATACTAATAATACTCTGATACCATAAAATGTAGTCAAAGTAAACCCGGAGCCATAGTTACTGAGGATTTACCTATTTATACATACATGTCATCTACGCAACAAAACTATAATATACTTAACTTATATACAATACCAGAGTTTCACTGTTTCAACATATACACACATATCTTAAAAATCCATCCTACCATCGATCTCTGGTACTTACCCTGCAACTAAGGTAATACCAACGAACTCCTTTATCACGGAGCTCGCTCCACTCGTCTGTCGGGGTTTCCTAAAATATTTATAATACTGGGGTGAGACACCTCTCAGTAAGGGAAATAGGCAAATATCAGTGTGTGGCAATGTGAGTTTTATCACATTGTAAACATATGCTGCAAATATTATAACTGTAATATTTATTTCTTAATTTGTAGCTGATAACACATGGAAAACAATACTTTTAAACGTAATCTTACAATAACATAATTAATTTTCGTATTATTTAATTCATCTGTTATATCCGTATATTACTGATATATGATGCCCTAGATGTATATGTAAATATCATGAGTTCACCCCCTATGATTCGGGTTGTGCGGCCCGTCGATTGGACTTAACGCTAGCTGGCCTACCAGATTAAGTCAAACATGACATATTTATGCACGATTACCCACCCATCTTGGCTTGCCCGTCCTATTCTCCCTCAAACCTCTACCGGGTCAGTACAAAGAGGGTATCCTGCACACCGCCTAAACTTTGGGGCTAATTAGCCTCCGACCCACACTTCCCGTCGCAACGTCCTAGACCCTGCCAGAGAACCACTCTCTAGCAAACATGGTGCAGTTGCGAATAGGGAAAAGGACATGTGATTTTGAAAAGAGATTTTTGGGGAAAAACAATGTGTGGTGGAGTCGCCACTAACCTTTTGAAGTGTGATTAAAACACTTGATTGTTACCCCGTTAGGGGTAGAATCAGTCTGCGTCACCAGAGTCGAGCTTGGGAGTACGGTTACGCGAGAGGAAGGTATTAGCACCCCCTACGCACCCGTTTTTATGAATGGTACCAAATTAATAAAAAATTATCCCCAAAATAAATCTAATAAGCATGTCAAAATTACTCCCTTTCAAAAATAAAAAAAAATGAAAATACTATATAAGTATTCCCTCAGAACCGGGGCAATCCAATACTCTGGAGAGTCTATGCCCTTGGTTGCAATCATCGGGAACGAAAATCAAGAAAATAAAGTACAAAATACGCTCTCGAGGGTTTTGAAACTTGTAGTTTTTTCTAAGTAGGAAAATATTATTCCGGGAGGTTTTTGAAATTTTTTCGGGATGAAAATGATTTCCTGTGCCTAGAAAATATTTTTGTGATTTTTCCTAAGTGTGAAAACATTTTTTGTGATTTTTGTGATTTTTCCCAAACTTCAAAATAGCACAAAATAAAAATCATGGAAATCAAAGTATGAAAGTATTTTTTGGGATTTTCTAAGAATTTTGTGATTTTTGTGAATTTTTTAGATACCTTAATAATAATATACAAATGAAATGGAGAAAACCGGTGTGGACTGGTTCGGGGGATGACGAACCAGTCAAACATTGACCGGTCTGGGGAAAAATTAGTTTAAGGTCTTGGTCGAGACCAATCAACACGTGTTGCTTTCCACGTGAGTTTGTGTGTGTTTAGGTGTATGTTAGAGTGCATGAATGATGCATGATGCATGTGCGAGCATGAATGCATGACCATGCGTATGCATGGATGAGCACGTGCATGGACGTACGTGCGTGCATGCATGAATAAGCACGTGCATGAATGTGCCTGCGTGCATGGATGTGCACGAATGTATGTGCAAGCATGAATGAGCACGTGCATGAATATGTGTGTGCGAATGAGCATATGCACGTGTATGAATGAGTGTGTGCATGTGTATGATTGAGTGTGCATGCATAAGAACGATCTGCATGCATGCATGATGTGGGAATGGGCGTGCATATGTGGTCTGTGTAGGAACATGCACGTACATGCCGGCGTGAATGGACGATAATCGGAGTGATGATGTTGGAATGCCTAAGTGTAAGTGTGCATGAATAGGAATGAGCATGCATGTGTGGTGCATGAATGCATGCATGCGTGTCTATGTGTGAAATGACACGCATGTACGTGCATGACCACGTGAATGTGTGCGTTTGAGTGTGAGTGCATGCATGCATGTGCATGAATGTGAATGTGCGAGTATGTGTGAACGCATGCATACATGCGCGAGAATATGAGTCGTGCACATATGTGAAATTGCATGCATGTATATATGTGCATGTGGCTGGTGTGAGTGTAAGTTCATGAATGAAGGCATGAATGTAGCATGCACGCGTATAAGTGTGCGAATGTATATATTGCATGCATGTTCGTCCATAAGCATGTGAACGTGTGCGTACAACTATGGTGTGAGCATATAACTAAATGAGTGCATAGAGGTGTGCATGTGTGCACGTATGCATGTGAGTGTGTAACTAAGTGAGTGTGTAGAAGTGTGCATGTGTGCATGTATGCATGTGAGTGTGTAACTAAGTGAGTGTGTGGAAGTGTGCATGCGTGCATGTATGCATGTGAGTGTGTAACTAAGTGAGTGTGTGGGAGTGTGCATGTGTAGGTTAGTGGGGTCGTGAGTGGGAGTATGCAGGTGCATGTATGTAGGGGTTTGTAGGTTTCTGCAGGGGGGTGCAGGTGTTTGTAGGAGTCTATAGGTGGGTGTAAGAATATGATGTGCATTTTTTATTTTTATGTGATGTGTGTAACAACAGGTGTGGGCTTCTGGGTGTGCGACAGTGTGTTCAATAGTGTGTAAATGTATGCTGGGTTGTGAGTGCGAAGTAGTGTGTATGAATAGTGTGTGTGTGGCAATGTGTATTTCCTAAAGCAGTGTGTGTTTTTCAGAGTGAGCAAGTGTGTGCATCTGTGCGTGTATTTTAGTGTGTGCATCTTCTGTATGTGTGGTTTTGTGTGTGTAAATGTGTGTGAATTGAGTGTCGATGGTGTGTTCCTAGGGTGTGTGCAGGTCTATGTAAAGGTGCACACATCAATGTTTTCACAGGGTGTGTGCAGGCGAGTGTGAGTGTGTGTATCTGTGTGAATTACTAGTGCCTGTTGTAGCGGTGTGCGTGCATGGGGTAAATGTGTGTGTGAGTGCTATGTGTGCTTATTCTTCACTTTAATCACACACTCAGAAGTCATAACAGAAAAGAGAAATTGTAGGGTCTACACTGGAAGAGCAACAATTGAATCCAACCTCAAAACGGCAGAATCCAATGGAAAAGAGCACTCGGCCGGTGACGACGGCTACTGCAACGTGCTGAGAGGACTTTCACCAGGACTCCATTGCAGAGGATGAAAATCGGTGTCTCTATGGTGTGGAATCAGTGCAGAGATAGGTTCAACACCTCTCAATTCCACAAGAAGCTATTCCAACTGGTAAAGAATCGTGAAGCACAAATCTCTATTGGATCTGTGAGATCTATGTGGAGAATCTACCGGTGGTTGTTCGTAATGGAGATGCAGAAGAGGGAGCAGCTGCTCGGGACTATGAGATGGAGGTTGGCAGAGTGGCCAAAAAAATTGTGTGGGAAGCTACGATTTTACACGAGCATTTTTTTTCCTTCTCGGTTATTTGCAGGTCGGCCGGAGATGGTTGTGACCATGAGATGCCAGGGGAATGGTGAACAATGGTCAGGTGGCTGTGACATATGCGGTTGGATTTTGGTTATGAGAATTTGGGAGTGAGAATGCGGGTGTTTTTGTGGGGAGACTAAGAGAGTGGTCATATCTGGTACTGGAGCCTGCGGCCGAGGGTGGTGGAGGATGATGCAGGGGGCGTCGTGATGGTGGAGATCTACAACTCGCTAGATCTAGATTCTCTGGCCGCAGAGGACTCGGGTTCGTGCAGCTCTTCTTCAATCGAGAGGAACAATGGAGGAACAACAACGTGTTCGTGTAACAGCCGCAGTGGCAAGAGCGGCTTATGCTGATCGTGGGAGCTACCGTGCGGTATTGCTACTTTAGGCTTGCCATAGGGTTGCTGAATTGATAGTGGTAGTGGAGTGAGACGACGTTTGCTGTTGTTGGAGGGAGTGAAATGTCGAGGAGATGGCTGGTGAGGTTGTTGGATGCAGTGAGCTGGTGATGGAGATCTGAGCCAACTGCTTGTAGTGATGGTTGCAACGGCAGGAAACAGAGGAAGCTCTTGGCTGGTCTGCACGAGCTAAGCTAGGGTATGGAGAAGCCTTCGGCTAGCCTTCTCATGTGGTTGCAAGAGGTGTCTATCGGTTGTGGAGATGGAGTTATAGGGAGAGTGGGTGTTGCTAGAGGCATGGTCGTGCAGTGGAGATGGTAATATGAGAGGAAGATGGTGAGACTTGTGGGGTTATGGCAGGGACGGTGTGTAACGACCTGCTTATCTTATCATATAATAAAACATATTTAATGACAAAGTCAACCCGAACCCATGGGTAATGGGGACACATCTGACATTTACAACGGAAACCTAAGCAACAGTAAATGTAAATCACATTCTCATAACCATAAATACATAATACTAGAGTTAACTATAATCCAAAACACTGTGCTTATATATAATCTCCCAAAAATACAAAAATATCCCTAGGATCCCACATAAAAAATCTCCTAATTCTAGTTCAAACTTACCCTCATAATGGGGTAGCACAACTGACTCAATGACGGCCATGATCCGCCAGTCTTTCTGGGTTTGCTAAAAATTATTAAAGTTCGGGGGTGAGACACTTTTTAGTAAGGGAAAATAAACTAAATACAGTTATATGGTAACATGAATATTTGATGCAATTATACATATACAGTACATTTCATATACCTAAAAACATTCATCATATCATACTAAATAATCATATACTTTTGTATTTTTTTATAAATCATATAGTTCATAAAATGTCTTATATAACTGATAATACTGAAAATTCACCCAGGATATATAGCTAGCTGATGTCATGTATTACCCCCCACGACGGGTTATGCAGCCCGAAGGCCGGACCCGACAATGGCTGGCCGACCACTGCCAAATCAAAAATGTCTGTAGGTATGATGGGCCCACCACACCCTGGTCCAGACTACCAGGTGGACGTCTACAACTCTACATTGAAAGTCACATCTACTATCCATCTCCCACCCCCTTGTGGGATGGTTAGCACAAGTCTAAACATAATATCTGATCTGTATAGCAACGGTACCATGGTCCTATAACTGAATTGAACTATCATCCAGGTTTTGATAATACATAATACATGATAATATATAGTTTAACGTAAATAGATTGATAGCATGTTCTGTAATAATGTAAAAACATACATACGACCTTGCGCCGAAATTATATATCATACACAGATTTACGCCGGCTATCAATCATGGCCTTATGCTGAACATTTCATAAATATTGTTTTGAATAAATAATTCATTTATCATGTATTTTGAAACCATAATGTACTGCATTATCTCATAATTGTAAAAACATGCTTTATTTGTAAAATTTCCATAACATAATACTTTTAAGGTAAAATAAAATTCATGTCACACAATGCTGAATAAACCATACATTCCATTCTAAAAATCATATTTCCTAGCATATCATACTAATATATATACATTTCAACATAATAGCAATATTTTCCCAAACGTGCATTATTACCAATCTCTTCATATATATTATACATGTTTCCTAAAAATAAATTTGCTGATAAATAATAATAATATAGTTTGTATGGAAAATAACTGTTTTAGTTTATTCTCTTACTTGACACTGAGAAGAAACCCCTTAAAAATCCACTCGTTCTACACCCCAAGGTTCCGCGTTCAACACCCTGAATCCAATAATTCCCAGAACTAAATTTCGGTATTTTTTCATGAATAACATTTCCTATAACTATAGTAAGACCAAATTTTGCATAAAAAGTCTTACCTTAACCTAAGGATGAATTTCAACTCTGCCCCACTAACGATCCGCTCCGGCAGACTTGGAGAGAACTTTCTCAGGAGCATCGTGGTTGCCTCAGATCTTCAATTCGGCGAACAGTGGAGCTGAAATCGAAGAGAGATGAGAGAGAAATCGTAGGGAGGAGAAAGAGAGAGAGAGATTTTTTTTTTATTTTTGTTGCGTAAAAATCCGAGGTTTGCACTATTTATACCATGACCTTCATCAACGAGCCATGTCACCTCATCGACGAGGTCAAGAAGGTTACTCGTCAATGAACTCTCCCCTTCATTGAAGAAATTCAGAGTCACTTAAATATCCTCTCGGTATCTTCTTATGGACGAAGCGTACCCTCACCGACGAGCCCACAGTGCAACGTCATCGACGAACAGAATCATTTATTGTTTCCATTTTCCTCTCTCTTATCATTTAAATACTATTATTCTTTGGGTCATTACACGGTGGTGCGCTATGTGAGCTTGCTGCCTGGGTGGCGGGTGGAGATGGTGAGATAGAGGGAAGTTGGTATGTGAGACTGTCAGAAACCAAAAGGGAGGTAAGAATCTGGGAGAGAAGCAGGAGGAAAAACGAATAATGAAAATACCCCCCCTACAGGTCTGTGTAGGAGACCCTTTATTGGAGTCTATAGGAGAAATTTGGCGCCTTCCTTCCAGTTTGTTCCTTTATTCCCATGAGGGAATATACAACCACCCGCACATGCCAATTTTGTTGAGGAATGTGACTCCATTTTTTGATATTTTTTTATTTATTTTTTTCATCTTTTATGTGTTTCTCTTTTTCAAGTGTTTAAGAAAACTTGATTTCCGAACATTGAGGGACCCGAACCCGACGCAAAAATACTGAGACTCTGTTAAAATGCTGAGATTTGATTAAGATTCACCGGGATACAATCAAAGTGCCAAAACTTAAATAAAGACACCATGACTTAGTTAAAAAATACCATTATTCGATTAAAACACCGAGGCTCGGTCAAATTTCCCTAGGACCTCAAAATTCATCGAATCTCAGTTAGAATTTTAGGGTTCGATTAATATTCACTGTGACTCAAAAATTCACTGGAATTCCATCAGATGCTCCCTTTCGGGATTCAAGTCAATTTTTAATACATCGGATCTCCTCAAGGTAGCCTGGTTAAAATTGGGGTGTTGACAGCTGCCCCTCTTTGTAGGCTTCGTTGCTATAAAGTAATAGTAGGAACTCTCCTACATGATTTGTAGCAAGAAGTCTGTAAAGATAAGAGACACCTATTTTAACTAGGTCGTACTACTATTTAGTGCACTTGGGTCGATCAGGGATGCTTGCCTATTAGGGATAGGGAAATGGAAGTGTCGCACAACTCTCTGGAAAATTTGTAGTTAGTAGTTTTCAGTTAGAAGTTAGCATAGGTGAGTAGTCAGTGGTTAATGTGGGATCAAAAGGAATTGGATACGACTTGCATTGGGGATGACTTAGGCCAGGTATGGGGACGATCAATCGGGTGTAGTGCCCTGAGATCCTTTGGGAAAATGAGCATTCAACTGTAGCTCCTGAATCTGTAAGAAATGGTTGCTCCATTGGGGGATGATCGATCAGGTGTAGGGTCCTGAGATCTTTTGGGAAAACGAACATTTAGGTGTAGGGTCCTGAATCCCTGAAAAATTGCTCTGTTGGGGGTGGTCGATCGGGTGTAAGATCCCGAGATCCTTTGGAAGATGAGTATTAGGTGTAGGATCCCAAACCTCTAAAATAGAGTTACTTCACTAGGATGATCAATCGGATGTAGGGTCCCGTGATCCTTTGGGAGAACGAGCATTTAGGTGTAGAATCCTGAGTTCCTAAAGAGAGACAGTTGCTCCACTGGGGATAATCGATCGGGTGTAGGGTCCCGAGATCTTTGGGAAAATGAGCATTTAGGTGTAGGGTCCTGAATTCCTAAAGAAAAATGATTGTTCCACTACGGATGATCGATCGGGTGTAAAATCCTGAGATCTTTGGAAGACAAGCGCTCAGGTGTAAGATCCTGAGAGTTTTTCGGAAGATGACTATTTGGCTGAGGATGGTTGTAGGTAAGACACTATTTTAAAGATGAATACTCAGGTATCAGATCATGAATGTAATAACCCAAGAAATTCTTCCAAGCCTCCTCGACAAACACAGGGATTTTGTCGACGAGGGTTCTTTAGGATCTCGTCGACGAAGACTTGTCTCGTCGACGAGAAGATACCGAGGGAGGGTTTTTGGAAGTCTGAAATTTGTTGACGAGGGTGCAGGTTCGTCGACAAACTTTCTACAGGACTCGTTGACGTGATGACGTGTCTCATCGACGAATCTAACTCTATAAATAGTAAAAACCTGAATTAATTTGCAGAAACTAGCGCAACAAACACTCTCTCTCTATCTCTAAAACATATCCCACTCCTTCTTTCTTCGATTCCGGGTCCGTTTCTCGTCGGATTGAAGATCTGAGGCCACCACGACGCTCTTGACAAAGTTCTCTGCAAGTCTGTTGGAGCTGATCGTTGGTGGAGTTGGTTTGAAATTCATCCCAAATTCAGGGTAAGGTGTTTTATTCAAAATATGTTTTCTATGAAGTTATAGGAAATGTTGTACGCAAGAAAATATTGATGTTTTATTATGGGGGATGTCATTTTCAGGGTGTTGAGTGGAAAACCCTACGGGTGTAGGGCCAACGTTCAGTGAAGGCTTTTCAAAAACTAGGTAAGGGAAATATGCTATGGTAGGAGATTTGATTATGTTAATAGAAATTTTTACCAATTATTATGTAGTTTTTATAAAATATGAGATTATAAAGTATGTGTGGCCCGAGTAGATATTATTTAATGTAGAATTTTATACAGTTTTTCCAGTATATGATATTATATAGAACATATAGATATAGCCAGATATTTATAGATATTATTCAGACAGATGCATGTACATATACAGTTTTATTCAGATAGTTTCACAGACGGATATATATATATATATATATATATATATATATATATACAGATGTTTATTCAGACCAGTATACATAGTATTTACAGAATGTTATGTTTTCCTAAATGTCATAACACTCAGAGTATACAGATAGAAAGTACAGACAGATTATATAGTTATAGCATCAAGATGCTACAGATATTACAGTATTTACAGTATAGATTAATAGTGTTATGGTTATTTTGGAAACATAATGAAAATAGTAAAAGAGTATAGTATATATGTATATAGTATCAGATCCTTGTGGAAAGATTACAGACATATACAGTTTACAGAGCACGGTACCGTTGCTATATACAGAATAGAGTACAACCACATATCTCAGATAGTGTGTGGGTATTGTTAAACTGTGCTCGGAGAGGATGCAGCTTCCCAGTTCACTGGGTTGAGGGGGTCAGTTTGATGAGGTAGTAGCCAGTCCTGAGCTTAGGAGTGGATGTAGTTTGGCTGGGCTGAGGTAGTGTAGAGTATAGTGACTTACCTGGAGGGTCGACCAGGTGAAGTCCCGCCTACGGGCCACCCAACCCTGTCAGGAGGGGTTAAATCATGACACACAGAGTCCTAGGAAAAAAGCACAGTCATGTATATGTACATAGATTTACAACTTTTGTTGTATATAGTATGACATTAGTAGTATGAATGATAGAAAGTTCAGATGATACAAATATTTTAAGCTACTATACACGTGATAAATGTGCTTTACAAATTTTTCAGATCATGCAATTTTAAATACTATTATTATAGTTATACTACTTGGTCGCCACACACCAGTAATAACATATTTCCACTTACTGAGTGTCGCCTCACTCCATTACTTTACCATTTTTCAGGTGAGCCAGTTAGGCGAGCAGATCAGGCTCGCGGATAGAGAGGTTACTTGGTTGCCCTGATTGTAGGGTAAGTTTGTGACAGAGTTTTGTATTTTTGAGATGGGTGATACTGGAGGGAGTTGTTTTCTATGACTATGGTCTGAATATACTAAGTTCTGGTATTGTATGGTATAAATGGTTGTATGACTTATGTATCTGCTGCTTAGGAATGGTGAGATATATATATATATATATATATATGTTTAAAAAAAAATTGGAGGATTTTGGGGTTGTTACATTTGTGGTATCAGAGCCTAGGTTGCTAGGTTCTATAGACTCTAGAGTGCAGCGGGAAATAATACCAGAATATAGGAAAAATGATTTGAGGTTTTTGTTTTGTGATATGGATACATGATTTCGTGGTGGTTTCTGTGATTTTCTTGGAGTGACAATTTTAGGAAAGTCATAGTAAACTATCAATGAGTCGTGTGTTTGGGTTGCAGGATTGGATTTTGGGGTTAGGATCAGGAGGGATGGTTAATAGAGGATTTGAAGTTTTAGTTCAATAAGTTAGGTCTATATGGGAAATAGGATACTGAAACGGTGTTCTATATATATTTGTAGGATGAACCCAGGAGGCAATAGCGCTCACACCAGTGGTGAGATGAAGCGGGTCCTTCTGGCACAGGGGGTGGAGATTTAGATGCTGTGCTATGTAGTGTGACTCAACAAGTTATGGTTGAGATAGCGCGAAGCTCTAGAGGGCAGGGAGATCCATCTCTAGTTCAGGAATGCACCATAGGAAAATTTATGAAGATGAATTCACCAGCCTTTTTAGGAGCAGCTGACTCTACAGTTGTTGAGAACTGGGTGCAGGAGGTAGAGAAGATCCTGATAGTACTTCACTGCACCATGAACAGAGAGTCTTATATGCTACATATAGGCTGGTGGGGGAGGCCGAGAGGTGGTGGACAGCTACCAGGCTATTGCAGGAGCAGAGGGCTATATCAGTGCCGATGACCTGGGCTCGATTTAGGGATGTGTTCTTCGATAGATATTATCCTACTTCAGTCAGAGAGGCTCGAGTACAGGAGTTTCTGAGTTTGTTCTAGGGGTCGATGACAGTCTAGCAGTACATGGCGAGATTCATTGAGCTCTCGCGTTTCTGCCCATATATTGTCCCTGATGAAGTGAAGAAAGCCAGAATGTTCGAGAGAAACTTGAGGCAAGATATTTATAAGCAGGTGGCGTACTGAGGATCCAGGATTTTTTAGAGTTGGTTAACAGGGCTATTATAACAGAGGAGAGTCTACCCAGGGAAGCTGAGACACAGAGTTAGAAGAAGAGGGCTGCGCCTTCGAGTTTTTAGGTGGGTCCTAGTCGAGGCCCTTGGAAAGGAGGTAGATCTGGCAAAGCTCAGAGATAGATGGTAGAGTATGGTGGATTTCAGGACGGATAGCTTCCTGCCATTTGTCCTAGATGCAGACGGAGACATCCTGGTGAGTGTCGACTAGGGGAGAATGTTTGTTATCACTGTGGGAGGCTCAGTCATATGGCTCGATCCTGTCAGATGCCACTAGATTATGTATCGGCTCCTAGGGAATTTCGGGGAGGATACCAGGCGCCTCGTGGAGGTCAATAGAGAAATACCACGCCAACAAGGGTTTATGCATTGATGCGGGGAGACGTTGAGACAGCTGGAGACGTGGTCACAGGTACCCTTACTGCTTTACCATATAAAATTATTGTTTTTCTTGATACAGGTGCCACCCACTCTTTTATATCGGTGGGGTATGTTAGAATAACTGGGGTAGAGACACAGCTACTAGATGTGGAATTATTTGTGGTTACGCCGATGGGATCTGCGGTAAAATGCAAGAAGATGCTTCGAAATTTTCCAGTAAGTATTTAGGAGAGAGTACTGTTAGCCGATCTTATGGTCATAGATATGCAAGGGTTTGATGTGAGGAGATTGCTACAGGGTGGTTGTCAGGGATATGTTGCATACGTAAAAGAATTGCTAAAAGAAGAATTGAGACAAACTGACATACCATGTAACGACCTGCTAATTTTAATTTTTTTATATTTATATATATTAAGTTAAACTGCACTGATAACTCCTGATGGAATAAAACATCAACCTAAGCAGCGAGAAGCTGAATCCATACAACTGGAACCATATATATACAATACAATACCAGAGTGCTAACACACTCCCACAGTATAAATACACAGTTGTATCTCTCAAAATATACCTCATCTGAGACTATAACTATACAAGGAAAACCTTCCCCAACTCACTCTAACAACAGGCAGCACTCCCCTCTATCTGCGAGCCTAATCTACTCGCTTTGTTGGATCACCTGAAAAATATAAATTAAATGGGATGAGGCGATGCTCAGTAAGAAGAAACATGTTATTACTAGGGTGTAGCTAGTGAGTCCTACGCTTAGAAATTCTGATTTAATAAAACACCATAATTAATAAAATCTGAAGAAAACTCACATGTCTATTACAGTATATCATACACCTATATTGTTTAACATAATATGGTTTTTCTGAATAATCTGCTCATAATACTTCTAAATATCTAAGTAGGACTAATTTTCTGAAAAATCTAATCATACATATATAATAAAATTGAGAAAAATTCCCTAGATGGATTATTGAAGTCATGAATTAACCCCTCATGATAGGGTTGTGCAGCCCGAAGGCAGGACCTAACCTGGCTGGCCGACCAGAGTAAGTCAACCGAACTCCGATAGTCAAACCGACCCCCTCAATCCATATCTGATGGGAAGCCTGTCCACAACATAGGCATGATTGACTTCTAAATACCACCTATTATCTGAATAGGGGTTGCACTTTGAACTGAATATAGTTACGGTACCGTGCTCTGCTGCTAATACTATATACATAACTGATATTTTTAAAATACTGTTTTTACCATGATTTTGCAATAGATGAAATAACCATAACATTATATATTCTGAGCTGAATAAATTGTAATAACTGGATATCTGAAATGTCTGCATAACTGGATAACTGAATTTCCTAATTAACTGTATGAATATAATGTTATGGTTTTGAAATAGGAACATCATAATATTCTGAAAAAATACTGTAAATTTCATGTTTCTGTACGTATACTGAAAATCATGGTATTATGAAAATTATGGAAAACGTGTATTGGAAATAATAAACTTATGCCACACAACTAAACATTAATATTATCAGTCTATGAAACTATATAAATAATATGAATAATAATTTTCTGAAAAACATATAATTTACACTGAATTAAAGCAGGTTTGCCTAGCATAGCATATTTCCCTTACCTGATTCTGGTTAAAACCCCCTACTGTATTGGGTCTTACACCCGCAGGGCTTTCCACTCAACACCCTAAAAACCATATATCTCATAACAAAATATTACTATTTCTACGTCTACTGCATTTCCTACAACTGCCGGAAAGCCAAATTTCAATAAAAAAGCCTTACCCTGAACCTGGGATGAAATCCAACTCTGTCCCACCGACGATCTGCTCTGGCAAACTTAGCGAGAACTTCCCCAGGAGCGTCATGGTGGCCTCAGATTGTTGATCTGACGAACGACGGGGCCAAAATCAAAGAGAGAGAGAGAGAGAGAGAGAGAGAGAGAGAGAGAGAGAGAGAGAGAAAAGAGAGAGAGTTCTGCTGAATTTCTGCATAAAAATCCTCGTTCCAAGGTTAGAGCAATCAAAATTTCCTCTCTCAATCTCAAATGTCTCTACAAGGAGCTGGGCATCAAACCTAAAAGGTTCTTCTAGGACCCTAGAGTAGTACCCCCTATTGTCGTGACCAAGGTTGGAATAAAACAACCTAACTAGGGTTGGGTACACTCCCCTAGGCTGAAAGGCTATAAACGGATACCACCCCTGGTACCTAAACATTTCTAAAATATTTCTAAAGTATTGCTCCATAAATGAGAGGTTTAGGACCTTAACGATAATAGCGTCCTTTGATTGAAAGTGCATTTCGTAACGCACGTTTTCATTCACGAAGATGAACCAACTCCCCAAAGTATTGTTGGTCTTTTGGATATAGATTTCCTTTTATCAGCCCTCGACATAATGAAAGACAAATTTAGGTGAGGAATTTTAGCTAGGAAAGTCAAGGGTTTTTTCAAAGAGAGCACAAAAATGTGGGAAGATGAGTTTTTGCTCTTAAGAAGGATGAAAAAATGAGGCTCTGGGGCACACAGAACTATATATATCCCGACGGTCCGGTCGACTAGGTGCACTGCTAGTCGAATGGAGCTACATTAAAACATAGCCATTTTGTTTCTATTCGGTCGACACAGGAAGAGACTAGTTGACTAGCGCTTCTCGGTTGCAGATTATGCCGAATGTAAGATAGATCGAAAAGTACAAGTGATACTTGCCACTTCATTGAATGATCTCTGGTATCTTGGTTCTCCAAGAATTAGAAACTCTTGGCATTATCTACTGTTGAAGCTGAATACGTAGTAACAGGTAGTTATTGTGCACAAACTCTATATATGAAACAACATCTAAAGGATTTTAATTTGAAATATTTAGTTGTACCAATTAAATGTGATAACACTAGCACCATCAATATTTCCAAAAATCCCATTTCTCACCCTAGAACTAAGTATAATGATATTAGACATCATTTTCTTAGAGATTATGTGCAAAAAGAAGATATCATTCTTGAATTTCGTAAATACAGATGAACAATGGGCGGATATTTTCACAAAACCTCTTTCGGAGGAAAGATTCATCTTTATGCGAGGAGAATTAGGTCTATTATATAGCAGAGAGGTGATTTGAGAAGGAGAAGTTAATAAGAATGAGTCGTTGAGTTAGAATGAGTAAGTCAAAAATCCTAAAGGTCAGGCAACTGACATCTTACCCTCAGTCGACTGAACTCACGCTGACTTACAAATATCTCAAGTTCAGGCTCATCAAGCGACTAACTCTTCGAGTGCAGTCGACTGACTCACTATTGACTTATGAAATTTTGAAAAAATACACAGGTCAGGCAACTGACTCTTCGAGCATAATCGATTGACCCGCGACAGTATATATATTTGCTATTCATAAAACCTTAATTTCATGAACCTCGGTCTACTAACCTTGTTTCTCCACTCTCCTATATTCTCTCTCTTCGTCTCTAAGTCCTATTTCACGAAGATTCAACCAATTAAACTTCAAAAGATCCTTCAATCTTTCATTCCCATCTTATTTTGAAGGATTCCACCACTTATTTTCTTCAAAATCATGCCTAGAACCAGGCACACGACGAACTGAGGCTCTACCTCTAGAAAAGATGATTCTAACAACATTGAGAGATGGTTGATGACGCCTCATGCCAAGCAAATTTATCGAGAACACATTCACCCTACCGAACCCATATTTAGTAAGGTTCTACACGTCGAATTCTTTAAAGCATATTTTTCAAATATTTTTCCCCTATTTAGTGCCTTAGGTTGGGAATTGTTTATCACCTACCAAGCACAAGGAGTATATCCCAATCCAGTTAAATGGTTTTATGCAAATATGATAATGGGAGAAACCTTGACCTCCACTGAGGTCATGAACAAATCTTTTGCCATCACTTCTCAAACCTTAGCTGTTAGACTAAAAATCCAATGGGGAGACTTTGAATGTCCACAAATTGGCTCATCTTGGATAATGGCTCAAGATTTTACCCCTGAGAAGTTCCTACCAATGATTATGATAGAGGAACCCATTTATTTTGGCCATCCTCCCTTGTATTGTCAGTTAAACTTGTAGGCTCAAATCTTACAGAAACTCATCACTTAAAACATATTGCCTAAGGTAGGGTCACATAACCATATCTCCTACCTCGATTGTTTTGTGATGTGGTGTCTATTGAAAGGTAAACAACTTGATTTACCTAGCTTAATTTTAAAATGGATGATTTCAAGAGAGGAAGCTTGAAGGGTAATTCTTCCATAAGGAGGAATTTTAAACCTCATTTTTTATCATCTGGGCGTTACCACTCCATCCACCATTTTCATCAAAAGAACCCACTATGATATATTTTCTTCTACTACGGTTAAACAAATGGGTTGCGTTAAGTATAAAGGTCATGAATGGTTGCCTGATAGAAGGGCTCATAGAGAACCACCACTAGCTCTAGCACAGCATCAAACAGAGGAACCCCAGCAAAAAGCTGCACCACCAGTGGATGATATGCCCTCTTGGTTTGTAAATTATAAGCAGCAGCTGAATGATTTTCGTGGTGAAGTGCATACTGGTTTTAGTTCTCTTCAGTCAAGTTTCACTGGACTTAATTAGCGGCTTGGATGCCTTGAGAACTATAAGGCAGGCTTATCTTCATCATAAGGGAAAGCTCCCATGGAAACGAGCTCAGGAAATGATGATGAAGATGATGAGGAAGGCACTAAATCAGATGGTGGCAATGACGATTAGCTCTATTCTATTTTTATTTTTTATCTCACTAAAACAATTTGGGTTGTAATATTTGCGTTGTTACAGCTCGTGCACTGCTTCTTATTTTGTTTTGTTACTTCTTTTTGACTATTTATGTTGGATATTTTATCTAGCATGCTGCTTTGGTTAATATTGCAGATCATTTGCATGTTAAATGATGAATATTTGGAATGAAAATTGTGAAGGACATTAACTTGAGAATTGCATGTTGTATTTGGGCCCTATTCTTGAGAACTGAATGCTAACTTATGGTCCCCAATTGATTTGCATGTTATTTTTCTGTTAATCCTTTTTTATGAAGTCAAATGGTGGAGATGCATATAGCAGAAAAATTGAGAATTGAAATTTAGAATTGAGCACCATATTGAACATGATAATATTAAACATGATAGTATTATTGCACATGATAGTATGATATTACCTTAGCACTACAATACAAGCTTATCATTGTATACATATTACATATACATATACCTTATGAATGAAATTATGATTTTGTTGAATATGGAATTTTTAAAAGAAATAGTTCATTCAGGGGGAGATATATTTGATAGACAATGATACGTGTTAACATTGCTGAAAGCTTGATATATTCTAATATGAGTTTTGAAAATTCTTCAAAATTAATCATGTTGTGACTTGTTAAGGATATGCTTATTGTAAGGGGAAGCCTTTTTAAGGCTTTCTCATTTTTTGCTTTTTATTTGTCATTATAAAAAAAGGTGAGATTGTTGACCTAATAAGGCTTAATCTCGTTTTGATGACAACAAATTAAGGTTACTTAACATGTTTGTTTGAGTTAAGGTTCAGGACTTAAGCGTTTTTGTGAAATCAAGTGAGCATACTTGAAGAGATTGAATGAAAGTTACACTTAAAGCTATGAGCCATGATGAACATAAAGCTTCAAGTCATGAGGGATATGAAGGTTATTGAAGATTCACTAAAAAGCTCAAAAGGATATTAGAAGCTTCATCACATGAGGACTTAGGAACCTAGATAGATTCATCTTGTAAAAGTCTAATGTAAGTACTTCAAATTTCAATATTGTTGATTGAAGCTCTTAGGAAATATCACTGACTTAGAGACCTATTTTTAATCATGGAAAATATTTTCATAAAGTCTCAAATAAGTTTTCCAAGTTAAAAGTAAAGTTTTGGAACTAAACTTTGAAAAACAAAGAGTGGTCAGGTTGTCAGGCGACTGATGATTCATCATCAGGCAATTGATGTTCTACTAATCCTGGTTTTAAATGAACAGTATAAGAACAAGCGACTAACCTCTCATGACCAGACGACTAACCCAGTACTGACTTTCAAAATGTGCTAATTTTAAAAGAGCTCAGGCAACTGACCCCTCGTGTCTAGTTGACTAATTCCTATGTTTTAAACTTTTAACAGCGCTGATATTGTTTCTAAATTTGATTTCTTGGTTTCCAAACTCAAAGAAAACTTGGGGAAAATTGTAAGAAACCTTTTTGCACTATATATACTTTATATTTTCTCAAATTAGGTTAACACACTACATACATACAATTCAAATCTTGAGTTATACTGCTGAAAGCTATTCTGAAAGTGATGCTTTGATATTGCTGAAATTCTCACATAAAATTATGATTTGTTCTACTAAAATACACATTCTTTGATCAGAATGCTGGTGATATTATCTTGAGCTTGAACTTCTTTATTGATTTCTTTGAAGTATATTGTGAAACTAACTTATACAAATATGCTCTTCTAAGAGTATTCCATTGTACGAACAAAAATCGTTTTTTGTTTTTTTGTTTTTGACAATTGAAGGTATTTGAATCGTTGCTCAACGAGAGGGTTGTTCTCGTTAGATAGGTGGCTCCACTTTGAATGTAGAGAGGCTTGCTTCACTTGGTAATGAAGTGGAAAGCAAATCCTTTTAATAGGTTGCTTGAGGCAAGGACGTAGGCTATTGGCCGAACCTTGTAAAAAATCCTATGTTCAACTCTTCTTCCTTTAACATTTTACTTTCTTGCAAGATTATAACCTGCGTGTATGTTTATTTAATCATTGAGAACTTGCTAGATATTGGAATTTGCTGAATATTGATTTTAGTTATATTTGAATCAAGGAATTGTGTTGTTGGATTGAAAAGTCAGACAAGCTTTGATTACTGAATTTTTTGAATATACAGTTGAGGTAAAACAAGTGTGTAATTGATTATTTTATTGAGGTAAACGTTGTAAGATACACAAGATTGAATTACTGAAACTGTATCTTGAGATTATCATTGCTAATTACTAAAATACCGATTCTGAATATTATTTAACTATTGAAGCATTAAAATTTGGATTTGGATTGTAATCTCATATTTATATTGTTATCTAGGATTCCCGATTGGTATAGTACAGTTGCAGTTTAGATTGTGATTGTGAAATTATGGTAATATAAAATAAAAGGGCTAAAAAAAATTAAAATTCCACAAAAAAATTTAAAATACCCAATTCACCCCCTCTTAGGAGTACACCTTTAATCTCAGGATACTAGCTCATTGTCAACCTCAAGGGGTTGTCCCTGATTTTTTGGAAGTGGGTTAGGAACTAAACTAGCTTCCAATCTCTTAATTCTTGCAAGTGCATTGGACAAGTCTTCGATCAAGTCATGGACTTGGTCTTGCAAATTAGTAAGAGTATTTCATGGTCCATATCATATTTACGGCCATGATAACGATTCCCAGTTCGGGTCACCATCAGAACACTATTCTCCTTCGTTGAGGTTTTTCCTAAAACCTAACCAAACTAACTTTCCAAATACCCAAAGTTCAAAATCTGTGTAGGCTATTCTAGACCAATTAGTCGACTGTTTAGGGCAATTAGTCGACTGTTTGGGGCAATTAGTCGACTATTTGGAGCAATTAGTCGACTCTTTGGGGTAATTATTCGGCTGTTGGGGGTAATTAGTTGACTGTTTGAGTCAATTAGTCGATTGTTTTAGACATAATGGAAATTGTCTGAATTCAGGAGCCAATTAGTCGACTGTTTGGGCTAAATAGTCGACTATTTTGGACAGAGACTATTTTTCCTACTGCTCTAAGGTAAAATGGGACTTTGAGGGTTCGCCTAATCCGGCCTAGGCTCTGATACCAAGCACATACATTCAAAACACTTTGGATTAAGAATTCAATTAACTATAATAAACATAATAAATTATGTTATATTTCACATGTTGTTGGATTTTTGAAAAGTTGTACGATGTTGTCTAGAAAATAAGTCACAAGTGTTTACTGATCAAGGAATTTAGTTTTATAGGGAAGATGTTAATTTCAAAATCAAGATCACAAGTTCTAAGGAACAAGCTAACATTCATACAATTGATTTTGGTTAGCAAGTATCAATATTGAAATCTAGGGTTCAATTAGCTTATCAAATATGGAATTTTAGGCTTCAAGCAAATGCATGCACAATATAAGTAAGGGTTCAAAACAAACACTGAGTTTACCAATAGATACATTGGATGACTTGACGTTGTTCTACATGAGTTAGATCACTTCGTAAGTCCTTCGAACAAGCTTTAAGTCACCAAGATGAACACAGCAATGCAGTGTGGGGATGGTGGTCGTGTGGTTTTATAAGGAGATGTGGTCGTGTGGTATTTGGTGACCGTGTGGGTGAGAGGAAGGAGATGGTGATGAAGTCACTAGATAGAGTGGTCTCTCACCACTTGATCTCCGGAGAGAACGTCGTAGCCTCACACTACACAATTGGGAGATTGGACAAAGTTAAACAAGCTTCAACAAAAGGAATTCTTTCAATATTCAAACTTAGCTAATATTTGAGTTCTTACAATGAAGGATATAAAGTTAGCATGGGGGGAACAAGGCATTAACTAGCTTACATTTCCCACACAAGCATGGGAGACAACATATTAAATGCTAACACAAAATACTAACCCCATAAACACTCTCACAACTTACTAAACTCACATGCAAGCTTGGTTGTCTTGCATTATTACAAATTAGATGTAAAGACATAAGCCAAAAGGAATTCAAATTCATGTGGGGCCCACATGGGTCTTGTACTTGAACTTGCTTCAATATATGGATTGGGGTCATCACGTACCGAAAGTCTTCAAGTAGTCTCCAAATAACTCCATGCTTACCTACAAAATAGTTAAGAACAATAGTGGACATTGGGAAGTTGTCCACATGTCACTATATCGGCGAAGGAAATAGTCAAGGCCTGATGATTCCCATCAGTCGCCATAGTAAATTAGAGAGAGAGAGAGAGAGAGAGAGAGAGAGAGAGAGAGAGAGAGAGAGAGAGAGAGAGAGAGAGAGAGAGAGAGAGAGAGAGAGAGGAACCTATAAAAAAAGAGATAAAGAGATATTGAGAAAGGAAGAGAAAGGGAATGAGAAAAAGAGGGGGGGGGGGGAGTAGAAGGCATTTTTTCAGGGCAAGTAGTGTTGGCACAACCTGCATAATCACCTATAGAGAGGATGGCAAAAAAAGGCCTGTGTGCATAAGATTTTTTTTTTTTGTAAAAAAAAAAATGGAGGAAAATTAGAGATTTTGGCCGCTAGAGGTGTTGACAGACTAGTCTAAGTAAAGGGGTAGTAGTGAGTGAAGCCACAATAGTTGGCCAAGGAGTGGGGACTGCACCAACAGTGCATGTAGGAACCCTAGGGTTCCTACACTTCCATTAGAGAGACAACCAAGAGGGTTAGGTGACCCCCTTGTCCATTTTTTAAGTAGACCTAGACCAAGCTGACTCAGTTTATTTTTTATTTCATTTTCTTCTTTTTTCTTATTTTGTTTATTTAATTTATTTAAAAAATTTGAAAAGTGCAAAAAATTCCAAAAATTTGGAAAGTTGTAAAAAAAAAAAAAAAACCCCCCATTAAAGTGTTTTTAGTTATTGTTATTACTATAGTCATTATTATTGTTGAAAATCATCAAAAATGAAAAAAGCTTCTCTACATAATATTTGTAGTTTAGATATATTTGTAGATATATTTGTAAGGGTAAATATATTGATCAAATAGAATATGTACAATACATACACCTCACGGGAAGCACACAACTCCCCATCCAAAAAAATCGTAAATACCACAACTTTTACATCAAAACCTGGGCATACCCAGGTGATCATATCCACTCCAATGCAATATAATTCAAGCTAACATTACCAGCAGTCCATTATCATTATCCTATGGAGTGTAAATCAAATTTATCGAACACAACTCTGTAAATGTTCCTTTGGATTACCTCAGCAAGCTCCTTCGAGCCAATATCCTTGCCCTCAAACTTCTTCTTATTTCTAAAGTGTCATAAGAAGAAGACTGTAGTAGTAAGACCAACTCTTTTCCCCATAGCACAGATGTCAGTTCCTCTAACTTCTTTATGGAGCCATTTGATTGCTGCTTTCACAGTTGTCATGGCCTTGCATATTCCTAACTAGCTTTTAATACTTCCACAGACATGTGATGAGCCTCTGCATTTAAAGAAAAGATGGTCTATCGTTTCAATCTCATCTCCACATAATACACATTTATGGTCATTGTTTTCCCAACATATTTTATCACTCGTAAGTAGCTTGCCTTTAATTCCCATCCATAGTGTAAATGCATAACTTGGAGTACCTCCATTATTCCATACTTCTTTAACCCAAGGAACTTTGTGTCCCTTAAGCCTCCAAAAGTCATAGCACGAGAATAATTGTTGTGATTCAAGTCCCACCTTGTTAACAAAGCTTCTGCATCTACAATTTGGTTTCCACATCTTTCAAGCAATTGGTTCTTGATGTCTATTATTTTCTTAAATAAAGGAGAGTCGTCATGCTTTAATTAATCTCCCAGATACTAGAACCTCTTAAGTAGATATGACTAACCCATCTTGACAATAATGAATCTTTCCTGGCCTGGACATTCCATAAGGTTTTAGTAAGAAGTGACTTGTTCCAGATTCTCAAATCAAAGACCCCTAGTCCACCCTCAGATTTCGAAAGGCAAACTTCCTTCCAAGCCACCAATGGTTTCTTCCTCCACCCCATAGAAATGCCCTGCAAAGTTTGACCACATGCTTAAGGACATTACATGGAATAGGAAATATAGCTAACCAAAAGCATTCGATGCCCTGGATGACAGAGTTAATCAACTCCAATTTTCCAACATAAGAAATTGTGTTACCAGGCCAATTCTTAAACATGCTAGCAATTATGTTCACCAAAAGGGAGTATTGACTGAACTTCAACCTAGAAGCTGCAAAAGGAATGCTAAGATATTGAAATGGGAAAGCCCCTTCATTGAACCCAATCATGTGTTTGATTTTTTCCAAATCATATTCTTTCGTCCCTACATGGTAGAGATTGGACTTGAGGCAATTAGGAGATAAACTTGAGCATTCTGAAAAAATTCCATATACCCTCCATTAGTAGCTTTGCAGAGGAATAATCTCCTTTAGAGAATAATATTAGATCATCTGCAAAAGTCAAGTGTGTAATTTTCAACTTGTCACATTTAGGATGATATTGAAACTCTGAGTTATGCTCCACTTTCTTCAATAACCTTGACAAGTACTCCAGGAAAATCACAAAAAGCAGGGGGGATAAAGGATCACCTTGCCTCAGGCCTTTTCTGTCTTTGAAGAAACCATGGAAGTTTCCATTCATTGATAAGGAGTATGTTGTAGATGTGACACATTCCATGATCCAATTTATCATGGTATATGGGCAATTCAGGCAAACCAGCATCTCATTAAGGAAGCTCCAAGAGATTGAATCATATGCCTTCTTAAGATCTATCTTGAGCATACATCTTGGAGATATCATCCGCCTTATTGGTATTATTATTATTGTTGTTGTTATAATCGTTATCATCATCGTCATCATTCTTTAAATGCAAACAGATAGAGAAGAGAGAGACTAAGAGAGAAGAGATAAGCGAAAAGAGGGAGCAGTACAAAGGGTGGGGTTTTCTTCTTTTAATGGAAACACCATTGGGAAACTTATAGGATGTTTCCTTTCATTTTATTTTTCTTTTGTTACTCTTAGATTTATTATTATTATTCTTGGCAACCATGTACATTCATTCATTTACTACAATTAACAAATACTTGTATTATTATATCATTAAATTATTATTATTATATATTGCTTTAACAAAATAAGTGGAGGTGCATGGAGTGGGATGTGTAATTTGAATGTGGTGGATTACATGCATTACTTGCAAAAATGTATAAATAAATATAAGTAAATAATGTAGTAATAGAAACCAATCTCATGTGTTTGTGTATCCTTATCTATTATTTATAATTTTAAAATTTTGAAAATGTTATACAAATAAAATCTTGAAAAACAAACTAAGGGAAAAAAAATTGATTTATAAGTTAATTCATTATAAGTTTCTATTTAGATATTAATATGTTAGACATGAAATTGTATAATGCATATTTCAAATAATATAAGATATCGACAATATGTCGACATTAAGATGGGGGAATTCTTTTCTGTGTCACAAACATATAATAGCATTTGAAAGGCACCTTTCAATTGAATATTTCATACAATGCTTCTATATTTTTACTTTCTAGAATGACCTTTATATTTTGCATACATGTGTATGCAGTAATCCAAACATTTACAATGATAATGTAACAAGTAATCCACTCTTCTTTTACTTGTATTTCCGTGCATGCTATTTTTTCATTAGTAGAATGCAATGATATTAGGACAGTGATTTGTCAAGAATTAATTGCATTGTACATGTTCATAAATGATATTTATGTTTCATTACATTGCAAGCAATGACTTCTTCTTTCTTTTTCTTTATTTTTTATTTTTTTGATGTCTCAATTATCAAAATCAATACTATTTAAACAATTCCTACAAAACAAGCATTAAGAATCCCATGAATTGAGTGTCAAGTAGGGGTGAGCATAATTTGGGTTTAACAGAATTAACCGTCCGAGTTCGATCGGTTCGGTTAGGTTAATATATAAGTTCGGTCAGTTCAATTTTAGATTTGGATAATTTCGAGTATTCGGTTTTCAGTTCGGGTATGGGGGAATTTTTAATTCGGTTAACCGAATTACCCGAATTACTAATTAATTAATAATTAAATATATTAGTAATATTAATATATGATATATATATTAAATCTTAAATCCTTAATCTTAAAATATCCCTTTTATCAATAAACTTTTTTATTAATTAAGCTGGAATTGGTAAAGAAACAAAATTTACGATCATATTTTATTTTTATAATTAATTTGGTCAGGGGTTAATGTTAACTGAAAAATTCAGTTAATTTAGTTAATTAATTGAATTTGACCAAATCGACCGTTTGCATACCCCCCTAATGTCAAGTAAGGTTTAATGGGACTATTGAAAATCTCATAGCAGATTCACATCTATTTATCAAACCTAAGGAAAGGTTTGTATGATTTTGAAAACCTCAAGGTGGTATATATATCGTATTTCCAAATCTCTTCGAATTTGTGATTAATTCCAAAATTGATTATCTATGAAACAATTAGAAGAACTGTGAAACAAAATAGACAAAGTAAAATTTGTAGTAGTAATCAAAACAATGGCTTTACTTAAATTAATTTGCTTCTATCATTTTCATATGATGACATGAATAAAATTATTATTGAAAGGCTATTAATTTAGTAGTTTATTTATTACACCATATTTGTTTTAATTATTAAATTTAACATCTTTATATAAACAACACTAATCCAAAATTCGTAGAGTATGCACATTGAGCATGCTAATGATGAGTATTAGTTAAATGAACATATTATTGTTCTTATTTAGGGTCACAAATTTTCTTTACTTAATTTTTACAAAATATTTAATCTAGATTAACATAAGAATATATATTAACAATTTATTGAAAATTTAATGTAGGAAACAACTTTTGCACGTCTGGAGAAAATTATTGACATTGAAATTCATAGATAAATATATGTAAAATAATTAAGATATTCACAAAAATAATTTAATATTTTTATTTTTTAAAATTGGCACAGGTTTAGAGTACATATTGAAGTTGAAGATAGAAATGGAAAGACGACATTTGTGAGTTGGTCTTTGTACACTATGTCCTTCCTTTTACTATCTTTCCTTTTCCCACAGCAAGACAAGACAAGACAAGACATATGTTATATATGAAATACATGAAGTTTGAACAAATCACGAATTTATCTTACCAATTTAAAGAAATCATTATATTAAATTTTTGTATGAATCTGACGGCTGAAGAGAGAGGCAATTGCAGAGCTTCTGCAATAGCTTTTATGGATTTAAAGAGAAGAGAGAGAAAATAAGAACCCTAGTTTTCCTCGGCCGCTCCACCACACCCACTCTCTCGATCTCCGAAACCAGAGACATCCCCTTCATCGCCGTCCTCACCCACCTCGCATCCCTCGTGACCAACATCAACGCCCTTGATACCGGCACCCGTCTCCTCCAGTTCTTCAGCTCCGACGCCAGACGCTGGTTCTGCCTGCCGCCGTTCGAGGCGGAGTATCTGCTCGCCGCCTGGCTCCACACGGACGCCGGATCTTGCTCAGCGGCTGCCAGGAAGACGAGACTTCGGCGGACGTAACGGCGAATGCCGGCGGTGGGAGGGACGTGTAAGGATTGTTCAGCAAAGCGATTCAGAGCTCGTTGAAGGGGCACGCGGGGAAGCTTAGCAACAGGGAGGTGGCACCTTCTCCAGTTTGTCATCCCCGGTCATCCTCACTGGCAGACGATGGCCGTTCGTCCACCTCAAGTCCGGCGACCCCCTCCACTGGCGCTGCCAACTCTAGCCGCAGGGCAGCAACTCTCCTCGCCACCGTCGTCGCACTAGACGGCTTCCAGCCTCCCTCCGTCACGCCCAGAGCTACACACACCCATGCCAGCTCTGAATTGAGACTTCTAGTGTTCCTGCTGCGTGCAAGCGGTGCAACTTGTTTGCAGACGAAGCCTAGAGACTTCGAGTTTCCGAATGAGCGAGCGCTAGGCGGCTAGCGGGCTAGGGTTCTCTTTTACCGTTCTGGCCTTCGTTGTGCACTTGTCTAAGAACTTTTGTAGGTAACAAGCCGTGACACCGCCCTCCTCCGGCGAACACTCACTGCCGCTGTTTTTGGGGAGACGCACGAGGGGTAGCACAGAACAACGATTTGTGACAAAACTGCGAGCCATCGCCGTCGAGGACAGAAGAAACTGCACACTGCTTAGAGAGTCGCCAAACGATGCAGATCAGTATCTTTTCTATTTAGAAAAATTTAACTTTAATTTCAATATATTGCAATCTAGTGTTGTCACCCGCCGATGGCCGCACCGTCGGCGGGGCATGCCGTCTAGGCGAGTCCCGGGGTGTAGTCATATGCGCAAGTTATGAGTAAAAAAGTGGAGATACTTGCGTTCAAAATTCCTATGAATTTCCCGTTAATATCAATGAGGATTTGAGATTTATTTTCTCAGAAGTAGAAATGGTTAAGGCTGAGGAAGAATTTCGTTTTGCATTAGTAATGAAATTTTTGAGGAATCGACCATTTATTGATAAAATTTGGCTATCAATTGTGAAAACGTGGGGTTTGACAGAAATTTCAACGATCAATGTTATGGATGATTATTATGTGTTAATTCACATGAAAAATGAACGTGACTTTCTGTATAGTTGGGTAAGGGAAGGTAGAACTATGAAAGACAATTCTTTTCGGTTGTTCAAGTGGATGAAAGATTTTGATACAAAAAAAAAATCTCCATTAGCTCCTTAATGGATTTTCTTATCGGGGTTACCAATGCATCTTTATCGAACAGATTTTCTCCAAATAATAGCAACTCGTTTTGGTCATTATCTTGGAACTGATAATGCAACAATCAACTGTACAAGAGCGTTGGGGGCAAGTATTTGTGTGGAAGTTGACCTAACAATGAAGTCAGTAAAGAGATTTCCTCTTGTTTTATCTCCGAAACAATGTATTTGGTAAGATGTCAAATATGAAAAGATGGGTTTTTTTTACTCTAAATGTTATAGGAAATGACATACCTCGATTGTTTGTAGGGTGGGAGAGAAGCGAAGGGAGAACGAAAAATATAAAGAAAAAAAGATATGAAAACCAAAGACTAATAATGGTGTAATAGAAACCAATGTCGAGGTGAATAAAGGGGTAAAGAAGGTGGTGCAAGAAGCAGGACCCAATAATGTGAATATGATGAAGCAAATTAATGATAGGGGCCCTGAAATAGCGGAAATTCCAGTGGTTCAAGGAAAAGGGGATCATGCGAGGCAAAACTCTGATATATTGCATAGAGGATTGGAAAATAATGGGAATGAAGGTTCAATAGAGAGGAATGAAGGGGAGTGTGAGGAAGTCAGATGTGATGATGATCCTCGAGTTTCAAATGATGAACCTATATCTCAAGAGGAAGTAGATCACGTGGATAGTTTAAAACTGAATGAAGGTGGGGACCAAGGTTTGTATTAGGAGGAATTGGCTCAGGGTTATTCGTCCGAGAGGGAGTAAGGTGAAATATTAGTTTTAAAGGGTAAAGAAAAAATGTATAAGTCTGATATAGGGCAAGGATAGATTTTGTAAAAAAATTTGTGAGGAAATCTCAGAGGGTTCTCATCCGACCGCATAAATTAAATTTATGACAGATACAATTCTTTTCTGGAATATTAGGGGGTTGGGCAGGTCAAGAGGTAGGTTAAAGAAGTTAATTAAAAAGTTTAATGTTGGGTTGTTTGCTATTTCAGAACCTTTCGTGGCTGAGGAGCGAATGGTAATGCTGGGTAATTTTCTGAATTATCACCATTTTATATCTAATGAAAATCATGGCAGTAAATTGTGGCTGTTTTGGAAGGGTATAAATATCTTTGAGGTGATTTCAATCACGACTCAGAAGATTTTTGGGTGATTTTTTAAGGACGGACAAAGAATTTTGGTGAGTTTTGTCTATGCCAAATGTTCTTATGTTGAAAGAAGAGAGTTATAGTGGCAACTGGAGGAGTGCCAATCAGATTTTCCTTGGTTGGTCCTGAGTGATTTTAATGTTATTCGAACGGATACCAAAAGAATTGGTGGAAATCCAAGACTTTTGTTACCTATGATGAAGTTTAATCACTGCTTACATCATTGTGGTCTCTTTGATTTATCAAACACAGACACATGAATGTCGTGGTGCAATGACCATGAAGGGGTGGCTCGTAGTTGGGATAAGTTTGATAATGTTCTTATTAATAATGGTTTTTTCAACCTATATGGTTCGGCTTAATTCAAATATCTGAGTCGGAAATTCTCTGATCATAGCCTTATGGTGGTGTATACAAATACGTCTTTCTCTCAGTATGGCCCTATCCTATTTCAGTTCTTGAATATGTGGAGCTCGTATGATATGTTTTTGTCGTACGTTAAAGATGCCTGGATCAGGAATGACTCGGCCTTGGGGCTTTTGAAACTTGTTATGTGCCTTAAGAGAACTAAAGTTGCATTACGTGCATGGAATAAAAATATTTTTGGGAGAGTGGGAGAAAATTTAAAAGCTCTTGAGGAAATGATGGAATATTTACAAAATCAACTGCAAACAGGTTTTTCTAAGGACGTCGAAGCTGATTACTTGACTATTAAGTTGGAGATTCAGGTGTGGGAGAATAGGGAAGCATCTCGCCTAGGACAAATTGCGAAAAAAAATGGTTGATTGAGAGAGATCAAAACTCTAAATTCTTCCATTCAGTTATCAATCAGAAGCAGAATAAGAGTCGTATAGAACGTATGGTTCTGTACGACGAGAGGATATTGGAGGGTGCAGAAGCAGTTCAAAATGAAGTAGTTTTTTTTTTTCCAAAATTTTCTTTCAGAGTTTTCGGCGGTTGAACCATGAGATCTCTCTGAGTTAATTCAAAGGCAAATTTCTGATGCTGATAATAATTTCCTCTGCGCCGAACCGACAGAAGAAGAAGTTAAAGAGCGGTGTTCTCTATTTCCAAAGAAAGTAGTCCGAGACTTGATGGATTTGACTCTAAATTTTATAAATCTTGCTGGGATATTGTAAAAAATGATCTTTTGGATGCAGCAATGGATTTTCTTCAGGGTACTACTCTTTCAAGTTTTTTTCCTCTTCTTTTATTATTTTAATTCCGAAAGTGGATAATCCTTCTAGTTTTGATAAATTCTGACCTATTAGTTTATGCTCAGTGGCTTATAAAATTCTTTCCAAGATTATTGTTTTTAGACTAACCGAGGTTATTGTTAAGTTGGTATCGCATGAACAAGACACTTTTATTCCTGGACGTATTATTTTTGAAAATATTACACTTGCTCAAGAAATGGTTTAGTCTTTACACAAAAAAATGGCTGGCAGCAATGTGATGGTAAAACTCAATATAGCTAAGGCTTATGATAGAGTGAATTGGAATTTTCTTCTAGAGGTTCTTAAGGCTTTTGGTTTCTCTAAGAGGTTTTGCAAGCTCATAAAAAATTCTGTAGAGTCCCCATAGTTTTCTGTTTTGATGAACGGAACCTTTAAAGGGATTTTTCAATCTACGAGAGGCTTGTGGCAAGGGGATTCACTCTCTCCTTATTTATTCATCATAATGGAGGAGGTTTTTGACAAGGTTGCTTAGGAAAAACTGTGAGACTGGTCAGATTGGTCAATTTAATCATCCGATTGGGGTCCCATTGGTTTCGCATTTGTTATATGCGGATGATATTTTTATTTTTGTGAATGGTGGGAAGTGGTCTATTAGAAATTTAGTTTACACTTTGGAAATGTATGAGAAGTGGTCGGGTCAAAAAATCAGTAAGACAAAATCAACATTATTCCTTTCAAAATACATCACTCCTGCTCGGAAGCGTGGTTTATTGAGAATCACGGGTTTCATGGAAGGTAAATTCCTAGTTACATATTTGCATGCGCCTTTGGTGTCTGGAAAATTGACTTCCAGGACATTGGAGCCTCTTGTGGGGAAGATTAGAAAGAAAATTGCAGGGTGAAAATTTAGGTTGCTCTCGCAAGGTGGAAGATTGATTTTACTAAGACATATATTGTCTAGCATGCCTATTCATTTGATGTCTGTTATTAAGGTTTCGCAGGTTACATATTCTCGCATTAACTCTCTTCTTTCTAAATTTTTATGGGGAGAGGTGAATGATAAAAGGAAGATTCATTGGCACTCTTGGGGGAAAACTTGTAAACCTACCTCAGAAGGGGGTCTGGGCCTGAGAGATCTTAAGGAAGTTTAGAAATCTTCTTATGAAATTTGCCTTCAAATTGCTCACCTCTAACAATTTGTGGGCATGTTTTTTCAGGACTAAATATTGGAGAAATGATCATTTATTAATAAGGAATGGGAGACCAAATGACTCTTAATTCTGAAAATCAATAATGGCCACCATTCCAAAAGTTATAGATAATGTTAAAATTTTGGTGAGAGGTGGGAACTTTTCTTTTTAATTCGACAGGTGGTTGTCATCAGGCCTGTTATCTGTGAGCACTGAGGATGTTTTGAATAAGAAATTGTGTATTAAGGATTGCTGGTTAGATAATAATTAGAACTCTAATTTAGTACTGGAATTGGTTGATGCTGATAAAACAAGAAAAATTTTGCACCAAGTGCCGGCGGGTAAAAGTGGGTAGGATTTTTTTTTTCTGGAAGCCTGCCCCTGACAGTAAATTCTTTACAAAAACGGCTTGGGAGGCAGTGCGGAGCAGAAGTGATAATTTTGTGTGGAATGATTGATTTTGAAATTCTTTATTGCCCAAAAGCATCTCAATGTATTTATGGAGAGCCTGGTTTAGATGTTTGACTGTAGATGATATAGGCCAAAGGAATATCGATGGCTTCGGCTTGTGCTTGTTGCGTTCAGAGAAGTCAGGAAAACATTGATCATATTCTTTCTTTAGGTGAGGTGGCTTCAGAGGTTTGGTGTCGGGCTAGTGTGGCGTTGGGGATTCCTTTCCAATGATCCCTTCCCTGGAAAAATAAAATGGCAAATTGGTTCCACTATGCTAAAAGATTGTCTATTAAAGGTATTTTAATCTGGTTGATTCCATGTTTGATTATGTGGTGCCTCTTCAATCGAAGATGTAAAGCGAGAATGAAAGGAGTTTATCAAAGTGCAGATCATTTGTGGAGCAATGGTCGATTCTAGGTTAGTTTTATTGTTGAGAGCACCAATTCTTTTCAAAAATTGAAGAAATCGGACATTAAGATTTTGAATGGGTTTCAAATTAAGCATCAAGGAGTTTGTGACAGGCCTGGAAAAATTATTTCATGAGTTAAACCTCCAGTAGGGTGGATAAACTTAATTGTGATGGGAGTTGCAGGGGTAATTCGGGTACTTCAGAAGGTGGATGAATTATTCGGGATTGCCCTGACATGGTAAAAGTGGCTTTTTTCAAGTTATTTTGGCAATGGTAGGAATAATAGTGCGGAATTAAAAGCAATTAGGGAAGGAATTCGTTTGTGTAAACGTTTGCATTATTTTAATGTGATTATTAAAGGTGACTCGCGAATTGTAGTTGATTGGTTTTGGAAAGGTTGGTGTACTTTGTGATATCTTTGAGAATTTTGGAAGGAGCTTGTGGTGGAGCAAGAAGGTGTGAGCGTCATAGTGATGCATCAATATAGGGAAGATAATAGTGCTACTGATTTTCTTGCTAAAGAAGGAGAAATGGCAAACAATGTAATCTACGAAGAACAACATCTTCTACCACGTTATTTGAAAGGTATTCTTCGGATGGATAGGTGGAGTCTCATTTCCGTTCGTCGTTAGTTCAACTCTAGAGTTTCATTTGGTGTATTTTTGTTTTGATTTTGGTTGTTTTTATGTTTTTATCTTCTTTTTTAGTTATGTTTAGTTTTTTTGTCTTAGTTTGGTTGGTTGCTGGTTGTGGTTTTGTTGGAAGGTTCTTTCTGTACTCTCCCTTTTGTTTTTATCTTGTAACCACAGTTTTCCTCCGCCGAAAGTGAGGGTATATTAATAAATAAATGGAGGCGCCGCCCTATTTTAGTTAAAAAAAAATTTGTGTAAGTCTATGCATTTAAATTAATTCATGATCTCAAACACAATATGATAAAATCGGTAATGGTTTTTTCCGAATCTACACAATTAGTGTTTAAAGTTCAAGTTTCCAAATATGGTGCAAATATTGATCTTGATATTGTGCAATTTTGGGATACTAAACATGTTTTTATCCTTAACTTACAATTTAGGTAGGTAAAGCAAAAACTGTTGGGATTCTAATGATATGGTATTACAAAATCTAGATCATGATTTGTTGAGGTTTTATGTCATCCCAACAACTAACTACAACTTTATACGAAAGTATTATGCAATTGTGTGCACATGTGTGTGTATATTTGTGTATGTATATATGTATATGAATCACTAATCAGACATAGAAGACCATGGATGTGTATATCAAAATATGAATAAGGTTTAGCTCCTTTTCTTTTTTCCACTAGAATTGTTCTTTCTAATTTCATTTTGTTAGGTAGGTATGTGTATGAGCAGACCTTGTATGAATTAACCATGAGATTCATATGTGTGTCAAAATGTAGTTGTGTGCACATACCTTATATGAATTAACACATGTGACAGATGTGTGTAAATACCACCATTGTATGAATTAATTAACAATTGTGATCCAACTTGTACAAATCAAGCCTTTTGGGGCTAAAGGAAGACCAGCCAATTATTCATTCATTCATTTTTTTTTTCCCATATTGTGTTTAGCTAGCATGGTGTTGGAGCAAACATAAAAATATGCTAGCCATCACCGTTGTGTTTTCCTCTCGCCCCTTGTCACCGCTACATCTCCCCCTCTCTACAAGTTGTTGTTGACCCTATGAGTCATACCTTGTTTTGATTATGAAAAATGCCCAGATATTTAATGTCTGCCGAGTTGATGTGCAGGTTTATCTTGGCAATATCATATGATGACACTCGGAGACCTAGAGGAAAATGAAGACCCTAGTTGATATTTATTTGTAATTTCTATTTTGGTCTATAATCTTAATTAAGAAAAGGTTTGTAATAATCAGCATATCATGCATGTAAGACTATAAGTTCAAGACCTTAGAAAGACCTTAGGGATCAGTCGATTGAAAAAGACCTAAACTGACCTTAGAACTCCCCATATTTCATAAAAATATATCCTATAGTCTTAATATTAATCATCATATGTTGTAATTTCTATTTTGGTCTGTAATCTTAATTAAGAAAAGGTTTGTAATAATCAGCATATCATGCATGTAAGACTATAAGTTCAAGACCTTAGGGATCAGTCGATTGACACTGGATTTTTTTTGGTTTCCTAAAAAGACCTAAAATGACCTTAGGACTCCCCATATTTCATAAAAATATATCCTATAGTCTTAACATTAATCATCATATGAATAGGGAAAACATTTTAAAGACCTAAACTGACCTTAGGACTCCCCATACTTCATAAAAATATGCCTTATAGTCTTAACATTAATCATCATATGAATAAGGAAAACATTTTAAAGAAAGAAAAGGACCGAAAATGCCAAAATTGGCATGTTTGGTCAACCAAACTCAGTTACACTGAGTTCCTCGGTCGATCGAACTCCCACTAGGTCAACAGGTTGACCTCTCGGTTGACCGACCAGATATATACAGGCAAGCCCTAGTTGACCAAACCTCCCTAGGTCAACCAGTTGACCACTTGGTCAATCAACCAGAATTATATAGGCAATGCCCTGGTCGATCGAACCCCCACATAGGAATTTCCAACCTCCCGGTCGACCAAACTTTGTAGTTCAAATTGACCTGATTGACCGAACTGCGCGAATTTGGAAAATCGCCCTTGAACCATTCAAATCCGATTGACCATCCTTCTAATTCATATATCTCCCATTCGACCAAACTTAGCCACTTGGTCAAACGAACCTTAAGCTCGGTCGACCCGTGCTCTCGGGTTGGCGAGTTACCGAGGTTAAAACGCAGTTAAAATTTATTAACCTCACTTAAAGTTTTTCCAAAATGACTAATATGTCCCTATCGGTCATAATTCTTCCCATGTCTATATATATGAGATCATTTGCTAAAATTAAGACAAGATTAGGGAGTTAAATTAAGAAATTCCTTTCTGAATTTTTGAGTGCCCTTTCTTCATACATAGCCCTTATACTCATCCATATGATCATTCTATTGCCAAATCCTTTTGCGTAAGAGTACCTTGAGGGATCCTACACTAGCTTATACTCTCACACTTGTGATTGCTTTGTTGATTTTCTTGAGAGTTAAGCCCAAAAGATTTCCCCAGTGATTTAGTTCATAAATTCATTTTTTGGGGAAACCTTCTTAAGCTTGTGAGTCTTTGCATTCTCATTGTAAGACTCAAAAACTTGTCTTGTGTTGTGAAGATAAATATTTTTGACAAGCTTGTTTTTCAAAAATATCTCTTGTGCTTGAGGTTTTGAAAATCTTGTTTGAGATATTTGTTTTTCATATTGAAAGTTAAGCAAGGATTTTTCCACCGATTTAATTTGATAAATTTTGTATGGGAAAAATCCTATAGCTAAGTGGGTCTTTGCATTGTTATTGCAAGACTCATTTGGGCTTGTAATTTGTGCATGCAAAAATCTTTTTACTAGCTTATTTTTAAATATATCCTTGTGCTTGAATATTGAGAAAGTATTGTTTAGAGATATTTAGAATACCCTTGGTAGAAATCTTTGAAACCCTAAGCTTGTGATTGAGATATAGTAATACATAGTTTCAAAGATAGTTCTAGAATACACTCTTGTTACACTTTTGTGCTTGATTAGATAAAGTCATTATTCTGAGTGTTGATTGCATACATAGAGCACTGAGCTTATAGTTCCTATATTATTGATGTGCATTGACTATACCATGTTGTATTGTAGTACATAGTCTTTTTAGTTGAGAAGGATATTTTCATGTACACAAATTTCATATTCGTTTTATTTCAGGTGTGGGCCTGAAGAAGGAGATTAGCTCTGTTGAATAGTCTTGAAGGCTTAGACCCAATTAGGAAAGTTAGTTGCACCATCCTGGTAAGGTGTAGGTTGAGGTCAGCCCCGCTAATTGACCTGGTTGTAACCGGTGCCGCTCCACATGTTAAGTGAGCTTTAGTGGAATCCTTGATCTTGCGAGCTAGAGGCAGGAACGTAGGCATAGTTGGCCGAACCTCGATAACATATTGCGTGTCTGTTTATATTTTCGCATTTTATATTCCTGCACGTGTATGTTATCGTGTGAATGATGCGCATGATTTAAATTTCAACATATTATACTTATCTGTGCATTTGGGATTACATAGACAGACTCTAGGTTGTGTAATACTACAAATGTCTAGTTTAACCTAGGAATAAGAATTTTAAAATTTCAATTCACCTCCCTTCTTGGGAATACACCAATTCCAACAGTTGTTATCCCCCTCTCCCATATTTCTTACTACGCCACCTATTCCTTAGTCGCCTTTCTTCTATTTAAGTGCTCTCCTCATTGTTGTTTTGATTGCTTAACTACAATTAGCCACAATCCAATCTCCTCTTTGTTGCGATGCCAATCATCACTAATCTCCAAATTGTTGGCCCTATATTCCAATCACTACATTTCCTCTCCAAACAACTTTTTACCAACCCATAGTGCTACAAATGAGCCGATTCGAACTTAGCTTCAGCATGCTTGGATTCGGCTTGGCAAAGTGGAAGCTTAGCTCAAGCTTGAGCTCGACTTGGTTTAAGCTCAAAAAGTTAGGTTCGAGCTTGGATCAAGATTAAAATAAGGGTTCAAGCTCAAATCATTTGCAGGATGGGTTTAGGAAAATTTTTACACATGACCTTATAATAACAATTTCACCCACCTTTTGGTTTTGGCTAGAATTTATGCTTTTCTCCGTAGGCGATTGAGGTAGTATTGGACTTTTGGGATTGAGCCAACTTAACAAGCTTATTAATGAGCTCCTTAACAAGTCTAATAAATGAGCCTATTCGAGCCAATTATTAAGTTGATCATAAATTGAAACGAGTCAAGCACGCTATGCTCATCTTTCTCTCATTCACAAACCAAGCTTAAAAATTAAGCTTGAGATTTGCTCATTTAGATAATAAACAAGCCTAAACGAGCTTGAATGAGCTAGGCTCTTAAGTCGGTCATGAGCGGCTTGGTTAGTGTACAATCCTAACTAGTCCTTGCGATTCTTTGTCGCCTTCTCCTACGTGTCTTATGTCACTATTTTATTGCTCTGACAATCACACTAGTCATCTCTCTTCCCTAACCAACACTAGTGAGGCATCTTGTCTTAATCTTCATCATGCATAGTTATCATTTTAACGGCTCTCTCGATGCGCTAATATGGAGAGATTTGACATTTCTTGGCCTATCACCAATATCCTTGATGACTACAATTATAGAGTTTGGCCTAATGATATGCGAAGTTTTCTCAAATGACAAAAATTGTGATGATATGTCATTAGTGACATCACATTACCTAATAAATTTGCACATGTTTTTTATGCCAAACTTGCATATCATCTCAAAGTTTGAGAGAACAAAAATCATCAGATCATTACTTGGATTCTACACTTTAACACTTTTTCAAGAACCATGGCACCATTTCTCAGAGGTTTTGCCCAAAAACATCTCAATGGAATGGTTGAGTTGAATGCAAACATCATCACATTCTTGACTCTTTTCAAACTATGCTCCATTTGGTGCAATATTAATGTCCATAATGTTTTTTTTGGTAAAGCAACAATTATGAAACTTTATGCTATCAACTGTATGACCTTGAGTGTTTTATCTAATATGTCTTTTTTGATGTTTCTATATGGTATCTTTCCTGGTTATGATGTCCTTAAAACTTTTGGTTGTGTATGTTTTTTTATCTTACATCCTCACGAGCACACTAAACTTGGCTCCATGCTTGTTTACATTGTTTTATTGGTTACATGATTGCTTATAAGCGATTTCATTGTTAGGATCCTATCTCGATGGATTGCACATATCTCGTCATATTGTTTTTTAGGGATATACAATGTATTTAACATTTTCTTATTTTAACATGTCCTCTTTAACAAGGAAATAAATCTTCCTTCTCATCTTAAACACTACTATTGTTATTCCGTTTTTGCCTTCCCATTGAAACCTTCTTTTTTTTTTAAAAGAAGCTTGCATTGATCCTTTTTTGCTTCAAGAAATGTTTGATGAGTTACAAGCTCTAGAAAAGACTTATTCTTAGGATCTTATAGATCTTCCCCCAAAATGCCTCTAGTTGAATGCACACGGATCTACAAACTAAAATTTTGATTTGATGGTTCTATTTAATGTTACAAAGCTTGTATTGTTGGCAAAGGATATACTTAGGAATATGTCATTGCAATAATACTTTTGCTTCGATAGTTTGCCTTATATCTGTATGCAATCTCCTTACAGTTGCTGCCATATGTCAGTTGTCTTTGCACCAAAAAAAAAATGTTAAAAATTTTGTCTTAAATGGTGATCTTCAATAAGAAGTATATATACATCCTCCACTTGGCTACTCTTGCTCTAAGAATAAAGTATGTTGCCTATGTCATGCACTTTATGGCTTGAATCAAGCTCCTTGATTTTCTAAGTTCAATGCCACCATCACTACCATTGGATTCCCTCTCCATGCATATGATTAAGCTTTTTTCATTTGTAACTGTGATAAAGGCATTGCCATTCTCCTCTTATATGTTTATGACAAAATTATTACAAGGAGTGGCATTAAGGGTATCTTAGCATTACAAACATTTCTTCATAGCAAATTTGATATGAAGGATCTTGGGCCCTTCACAACTTCTTGGGACTTGAAGTTTCTTCTCTTAATGATGGTTATCATCTCACTTAGGCCAAATATACTATTGATCTCCCCTCCCGTCTCAAGGTTATAGATCACAAAATTGTTTTAACTCGTTTGGAAACCAATGTTAAGCTTAGTATAAGAGACGATTCATCATTCTTTGAATTTACACTTTGTCGCCAATTATTTAGTAGCTTAATCTATCTTACAGATACTTGGTAAGATATTGTTCAATAAGATGCCAAAGTGGATGATTGACTCGTTCTATTATGACTACTTCTAGGTAGATAAATATTATTGTTGTTATACACATTCTTTGGTATGTGAAGGGAAGTGTGCCTTATGGACTGCATTTTTCCTATAATTTCTTTATTGTAATTTCCTTATTGATCTTTATGTTTATTCTAATGTTGATTGGGTTGAAAATCCTATTAGTCATCATTTCGCCACTGGTTTCTACTTCTTTCTTGGAATTTCTCTAATATTATGGCAAAGTAAGAAGCAAGATTTGATTGCGTAATTGTGCTATATAAGACACAATTTCTAAATCAGTGTTCCTAGTTTAAATCCAAACCCTAACTCGACCGCCTCTCCGCCATATCTACACCGCCGCTGCTTGCGGAGCTGTGCGAATGAAGCTTCTTGCTGGTTGTCCGACCTTCATCTGAACCATCTCCTCTTTTCTGTAGCTGATATCAGCAAGACAGCAAGTCTCAATCATATTTGAAATCTGATTTAAATCTCTCAGCTCCCAATAGAAGGCCACCACTCAAATATGGGAAAACCTAGATGCCATCACTATTCGGCCCTGCAAAATGCTACCACTGCCGCTAAACTCTTAGACCAACATCGTCTTGAAGTATGCCTTTCAGTTTCTATATTTGCAAGGGTTAAGCTTTCTTGGCGGTTGTTGAGGTCTCTTCCTCACGAGGCTTTTGGGGATTTTCGTGGTTTGGTTGCACTTGATCTCTCCAACAATTAGTTAGAGGACGAAGACAGTCATATTCAAGGCACTCTTCTCATCTATGCTGGGTTCTGAAAGCTGCAAGTCTACAAGATGAGGTGTTGGCGTGGGGGGTCAAACAAGAAGCTGGAAGTCTAGAAACGGAGAACACATCAACCTAGGTTCATTGAACCTGAACGGGCTGAGAGATCTTGGCCCTAAAACATGGCTTTGATCCAGAGAATAAAAAAACAACAACGATTTGAGACAAAATTGCGAGCCATCGCCGTTGAGGATAGATCATGGAAACTGCATGCCACCGCTGCTCAGGGAGTCGCCGAACAATGCAGGTCGGTCTCTTTTCCATTTAAAAAAGTTTAACTTTAATCTCAATATATTGCAATCCAGTGTTGTCCCCCGCCGATGGCCGCACCATCGGCAGGGAATGACGTCCAGGCTAGTCCCAGGGTGCAGTCGTATGCCCAAGTTGTGAGTAAAAAAGTGGAGATGTCTACGTTCAAAATTCCTATGAGATTGCCCGTTAATATCAATGGGGAATTGAGATTTATTTTCTCAGAAGCAGAGATGGTTAAGGCTGAGGAAGAATTTTGTTTTGCAATTGTAATGAAATTTTTTAGGAATCGGTCATCTATTGATAAAATTCGATTATCGATTGTGAAAACATGGGGTTCGATAGAAATTCCAATTATCGGTGTTATGGATGATTATCACGTGTTAATTCACATGAAGAACGAACGTGACTTTCAACATGGTTGGGCAAGGGAAGGTAGAACTATGGAAGGCAATTCTTTTCGATTGTTCAAGTGGATGAAGGATTTAGATACCAAAAAGGAATCTCCATTGGCTCCTCAATGGATTTTCTTACTGGGGTTACCAATGCATCTTTACCAAACGGATTTTCTTCAAATAAAAGCGACTTGTTTTGGTCGTTATCTTGGAACTGATAATGCAACAATCAACCATACAAGAGCATCGAGGGCACGAAGAGATGGCTCCAACTCAAGCCAAAAGTTTTTCTAGCCATAAACTTGTCCATGAAACTCCAGCTCACTTTATCATAAGCTTTCTCAAAATTCAATTTTTTTAAATGACCCCCTCTTATTCCTATGAACAGCATCTTCAAGCACCTTATTAGCTACCAAGGCAACACCTAGGATTTGTCTATTACCTATAAACACACACTAGTTAAAAGACATAGTATCCTCCAGAACAGTAGCTAACCTCTTAGATAAGACCTTAGTCAAAATCTTATAGACACTAGTTACCAAGCTAAAAGGTCTGAAGTCCTTGACTTAAACAACACAATATTTTTTGGGGACCAAGGTAGTAAAAGTAGAATTCAAACTCCTCCTTACCACTCCATTGTGCAAGAGTTAAAAAAAAAAAAAAAACTTTTTGAGGTCTCCCTTCAATATCTCCCAACTATCCTGAAAGAAAGCCATAGTAAAACCATCTAGCCAAGAGCCTTTTCTCTATCCATCTCAAAAACCATGCTTTTAGTCTCCTCTCCTCAAAAGGTCTCTCCAGCCAAGCAGCTTTATTAGCTAATATAGGACATCAATCCAACCCAATCAATCATAACCCTATCGTTATCCTCCTTTAAAAAGTTGGGATTGTTTAAGCAATTCTCGAAATAGTTGATCTCTTGCCAATTGAATCTAAGTAGTAGGTTCTTGTAAAATTCCATAATCAGGCCAGCAATACGATCACCCCTCCCCTAAGGAAAAGCTTGGAGTTAAAAAATCCCCATTCTTAACCCAATTCATTCTAGATTTCTATCTCCAACTCATCTCTTTACTTAAAACAATTTGTACAAAGTTCAAACTCATTGAAAAATTGGACTCATCTACCAACAATGTCCTCAGAAAGAGGGCCTCCTCACCCAATCAATCAATTGCATACATTTTCTCAAGAAAGCTTTTTTTTTTTCTAGATCAAGCATAACCAAGAGTCTCCATATTCCAATTTTTTAAGCTTCTCTTTCACATATCTCAATCCTTTCATAAAACAAAAACCTTACCAACCTTCCATAATGCACTCCCCCCACCAATTCCTAACTAACCCACTTAACAAGATTTGATTGAAGAACCAAAAGACAATGGTTAGGAATCACTCTAGGGAGTAATTTTTTAGTAAGGGTGGAAAAAGTATCTTCACGTCCAATGCTAAACAAAAACCTATCAATCCAAGTAATCATTGTCCTGTTGTCATTTGTGAACCAAGTAAACTAGGTATTCAAGAGAAAAATATCCCTCATATCAAAATAAAAGTATTGAAACCACTTGCTCTAGAGGTAATTTTAGAGCCTATTCATCTTCTCATTGGTGGATCTAATAACAGAAAAATCACACCCAAACACCAATCGAGGGGCCACATTCCAAAATTGCAGCTAATTCATCCCGAAAAATGCCCCTCAACCAACGATTATTTGGTCTGGAGAACAAGGTAAACCACTAAGGACCTTTACCTTTGACACCTAAATGAACAAAAGCAAAAAATGACCAATGAGAACATCTAATTTGATTGCGAATCTAGTCCCAAATGATGACAATACCCCATGAGGAACCCTTGGATGCTTTCCACACAACGCCATATTTGAATATGGAGTCCCAAATGTTCCTAACAAGAAAACTATCCACCGCCTCTAACTTAGACTCTTGAAGCATAATTACGTCTAGGGCAACCTTAACAATGATATCCTTGATCTGACAACATTTACTAAGGCACCCCAAACCCTAATATTCCTACTCAAAATCTTCATTTTACCACCTCATTACACCTAACCCTCTTACCCTTCCCCTCTCCATAGTTTAAATTTAGGCCTAATGCAATTCTTTTCCCACTCTCTTCTTTTTCCTCTCATAAGTTCTAGGGGAGACAACAACCTTAACAATCTAGCCTAAAGGATTAACTAGAGAGCATATTGGGAAGAGTATTTGGTTGGATCAAAATTTTGGGATTTTTTATTTTATTTTATTTTTTTTTGTGGAGGGTGAGGATTTAAGGTGTTGGATGTGGGGAGTAGAATCCCCCCCTCCCCTTTGTTTTTTTGCCTCTTTGTGTGTGTTTTTTTTTCTTTTTTAAATCAGCAAAGAAAATTCATTATAGGCCATCAAGGGGATGCCACCCAAGTACAAAAAATCAAAAGAAGATTGTTATTTAAGAACATATCATTGTGTCACTATGTATGAGTGTAACTGATCCTTTGAACACTTTCATGTTTCTTTCCCTCCACACCAACCAAAAGATGACAAAGGGGTCGCATGATAATGATTTCCTCCTTTTCTTGCTAGAGTGGATACTTCCCAAGCCTATAAGCCATCCTCCACCATTCAAGAATTAACCTACCTTTACTTGATAAGAGAAGTGGCCAAGTTCTAAAAGATTCTAGCTTGTTTGGCCTTCTTATGGTGTTTTGCTTTATGTTTTTCTTGGGCTACAACTTATTGATGTGCAATGTAACTGAAGGGCCTTCTTGTCTGTGTGTTTTTTTTTTTTAGTATTTTATTCATTACGACTTGGCCTCTATTATATTGTATTCCCCTTCTTTTCTATTATAAGATCTTTTGTCTAAAAGCACACACACAGACTCGAAAAAGCACACATCTATGTTAAGAAGATTAATGGAGAATTTTAGGGATAAAAAGAAGGATTTACACATGGTTTTGTTCAAACCTAGAGAAGAACTATAATGGGATACCCATGGAAGTTTAGGGTGGATTCTAGAAAAAAAAAAAAAAGGGAGTTTGTAGAAGTATATATATATCATTAAAGACATGCAAGATGAGATAATGACTTGTGTCAAAACTATAGGCATAAGAGAACAACAAGCGTTTGCTCTAAGTCATTATCGTTTTGCTTTAGTGATAAACAAACTTATTAATAATATTCAAAAGGAGGTTACTTGGTATGGTGTTTGTTGTTTATAAATGATATTGTCTTGATTGGTAGAACGAAAGATGGAATGGAATGTCAGTAGGAATTATAAAAGAAGCTACAAAATCTAGGATTTCAACATCAGTTAGGACAAAATACAAGAAATCCCATTTTAGTTAGTTTAGGTTTTAGAGGAATATTGAAGAAAATATTAAACTTGATGATCAAGATATTCTTATAACTAGTAGATTTTGATACTTGGATAAAAATTAAAGAAAATGTAATACATAGAGTTAAAGGATGTTGTGTAAAATGGTGAAGTGCTTCGAACATATTGTTTGATAAAAAAATAATGTTTAAAATTAAAAGAAAGAGTTCTATAGGGTGGCTAGAAGACAACTATGCTATATGAATCATAATGTTTAGGCAACTAAGAAACAACATATCCAAAAAATAAGTTACTAAAATGAGAATGTTAAGGTGGCTAAGAGGTATAACTAAAAGGGTGTCCTAGGTGTCACAAGCCAAGCTTGTTCAGGGCATTATGCTTTTTTGTGACTGCTTGCCTTGTGTACATAGGATGGGTAGCCATTATGAAAACCATAGTATAGGTTTTATGCTTTGGCTATATTTATGCCTTAGTATGAAGAGGGAGTATGAATCATTGCTTAATTTGATGTTTCCAAGAGTTTGAGCTAAAATAGCATATAAAACCCTTTATGGAAGGAAGAGTGTTCTTCAATCATTATAAAACTCGCTAGAATTTGTAAACATGTTTTTAGCCTACTTGCTTTCCTCGCTAAATACAAATTGCCTATAGAAGCGTTTTTAATGAATTATATTGTTTCAATGTTACCACGTGATACTCATTTGCTTACATTACTACTTACTATTTTCTTTTATTTTGCATGTTAAGAATGTGTTATTGTTGTTAACTGTGGTATACTTTGACTAACTAGTTAAGCATGAGTGCTTTAGCTAGGTGTGAAAGTGTTCAGCCCGTGACAACTGGTATCAGAGTCTGGTTAATTGTCATGTGAATTCAGTTGCCTTTGTATAGTGGAATTATATAACGCATTGATGTAAGAGAATATGCCAACTAATACTGAAAGAATTGAGGCTCTAAGGGCGCAGGCTAAGACAACAAACAATGTGGCCATGCAGATGGCTAAACTTCTCGACTATGTTGATGCATTGGAGATAACAAAACATCAATAGGGTTCCAAAAGGGGGATGTCTAAGGAATTCCATGCTATTGTAGAAGCTTTATGGATCCAATAGGGGGATCTAAATGCCAAGATGAACTTGATGGTTTGTGCTATGGGAAATTCCAACTCTAATAAGGATAGAGTATGGAAGAACAAAAGTGCCAAAACCCAAAGTAGATGGGGATGCTCGTGATGCTAAGGAGTTGGAGAACTTCTTATTTGAAAAAGAACAATACTTTCATGGAGCAAGGACCAACTCATAGGAGGCTAAATTATATATAGCCATGAGGAACTTGAGTGGTGACGCTAACTTGTGGTGGTGTACCGAGTATAATGAAATACAGAATGGACGATGTGTAATTAATTGTTAGGCAGACTTGAAGGGAGAACTCAAGGCCCAATTTTTCCTAAGAATGTTGAGTACAATGCTCAGAGTAAACTGTGAAGCCTTAAGATCACTAGTACAATTAGGCAGTATGAGAAACAATTCCCTACTTCAATGTTGAATATTCGAGAAATTTCAAGAAAGACAGGTTCTTATATTTTCTTGAGCGGTTGAAAGCATTGGCAAGGGCAAAACTTCATCAACAAAGAGTTAAAGATTTGCCTACCACACAAGCTACCATGGAACACTTGTCTGACCATGTTGGAGAGAGTTTCACAATGTTAAAAAAGAGTGGCATGGGAAAGTCTTTCAAGAAGGGCAAACACAAATGTGGGGGAGTAGAAACCAAGGCATTAACCTCAAAAGAAGCCTCATCATCTCGGTCTTTTAACACATCCAATGGTAAGGGTAAGGTTGTGATAGCCATATTCTTCAGGCCATGATAAATTTAAACTACTTCAGTAAATTAACATGACCTTATTTGTTTTGCAATAAACAAGTTCATACTAGTCATGTTATTCATTAAGTGAGTTGTGTTAACTAATATTGGGAAATCCATTTGACTAATTAGTGGTAGGAGGGGCTTAGATGAAATAAAATTATGAGGGATATGCTAAAACACAAATAATGTAAGAGTTGAGGCAAAGAAAAAACGGAAAAAAGAAAAACACGGGATGGGGCATGTTGAAACTAGGTGTGAGACTTGGCAGTACTACAAACTAGCAGCAGCCACCGGGTAGCTATGAAAACCAATAGACGACATAACACACAGATGGTAGCACTAGAGGACCTTTGTCGCCACCAGTTGCTGTAGTCTTGCCATGTTTCCAGCCTAGAAGAGGACACTTGGCAAGCAGATAGCAGCAAGTAGCTGCTGTCTTGACCCTTCCAGCCCTAAAAAGTAGCCTCAACACAAAAAAAATACCACAAACTCTTGTTGTACACCCTAGTTCTAGAGAGAGAGAGAGAGAGAGAGAACTATGCAGAAAGTCAAGGAAATTCAAAGAAAATATGGAGAAAACATTGGAATTTCAGAAGGAAACTTAAACTAAGTTTGAAAAAGCTAAAAATCAAGGTAGCTATTCTTAATTTTCATTTATTCACCTCAGGATTTTGGTTATTCAAAGTAAATAAGGGTAAAAACTTGCATAAAGTTGAATTTTAATAAGGGAGATTTAAGCTTGTTATTGCTAATTACTTGATATGGCTGGATATATGTTTTCTTGGTTATCCTAGCCACATATCTTGTTTAGTTGGAAATTATTTATGTCATAGATATTAGATATTCATATTGTAAGGATGATTGTTGTACTTGCTGGAAGAGCTTATGAATGCATATATTGAATTGATGTTGTGTGAAATAGATGGCACCATGTGTTATTGTGGTTGTGATATTGTGGAATTTGAGTGAGTAGGGATTGTATATCCCTTGGGTGAAAGGCCCTAAACCTTTAGATAGTATTTCCACATTATGCAATAGTTTGGCCCAGCTGGAATCTAGCACTTGTTTAAGATAAATTGTTCACTTAGTTGAGAAAACGTTGCCATGTTAAAAAAAAAAATTGTAAATGCAAGCTATTTGGATGTTTTGCAACAATAACTTTAGATGAACAAGTTGCTTGAATATAGAGTGTGTTCATGCTCCTTATGATTCTTCATGTATGTAAGAAATCATGTGTTAAGTATTGAAATCCTTATTTGAATAAGGGAGAATCAAGAATGTCTACTGAACTTCTTGTTGCTCACCCTATTCCTTATTAATTTCAAGTTTGAACTGAAGGAGAGCTCCACTTGTTAAGTTCTCCAAGAGATTGCCATTTTTGACATGTATTATATAGGTCGGTAGGAAGACAATAAGGATACTAAGCATGTATTTGGTTGGCAGTTATGTATGTAGAATAGGGTGTGTGGAAAATGTTATATGTAAAATGCAACCCAATGTAAAGAACTTGTCATGAATGTAAATGCTTTTAGTTGCTTTATGAAATATATTTACATCTCGTGCTTTCAACAAATATTCACTCTTAATTGGTTTCTAACTTGTTTTCAAATGACAGTTTAGAAAAATAAATTCTTGCCTAGGCCTAGTGCCTCCATCGAATTTTAGTTGGAGTCGCATACAATAGTGTGCCAAAAAAAAAAAGGGACATGACAAAGATGACTTGCTTCTTATGTTGAGGTCCTCATAGAATCGCTGATTTCCCTCACAAGTCATTGCTCTACCTTGCAAGGTTCCATTGCGCGCACGCACATGTGTGGGTGGGCACAGGGAGATGACAAGGATGAGGAAGAAACCCTGAGCATGGGTGCAATGCAATTACTCAAACCATTACAGGGCAAACAAAAAAGCCAAAAGTTACCCAAGTGAAAAAGCTAATGTTTGTGGATCTACAGATCAATAAGAAAAGCACCTATGCTATAATAGATACTAGGGCTACCCATAACTTTTCCTTTTAGGTAAAAGTGTAGAGACTCAACTTGAAATTTGAGAAAGAGTCAAGACATATGTTAGCAATTAACTTCACGGCTCAACCATCTTAGCAATTAACCAAGTGACTATGAAGCTTGGGCAATGAGAGGGACATGCAAATTTCACAATCGTGTCAATGAATGATTTCCAAGTGATACTTAGAATGGAATTATTAAAGGGAACTAAGGCATTACCAATTTCCTTTTCTAGTTCCATTAGTATGATGGGAGACCACCCTTCCATGGTGGAAGCATTGCGAAGAAAGGAACGACAAGAAGTTCTTCTTAGCCATGCAACATAAGAAGGGTTAAGAAGGGGTAAGCAGACATTTCTTGCCAAATTGGTGGTAAATGAAGAAGTAGGCTAAGAGCGGGTGCTTACTATCATCCAAGCTATTTTGGATGAAATTAAAGTTATGATGCCAAACAAGCCACCTCACAACTTGCCTCTACAATGAATTGTGGACCATGAGATCGATTTGTTACTAGGAGTGAAGCTTCTAGCTAAAGAGTCATATTAGATGGTGCCTCCAAAATTAGCAAAGTTTAGGAAACAACTCGATGAGTTATTGGAAGCAAGCTATATATGTTTTTCCAAAGCACATTTGAAGCACCAATGTTGTTTCAAAGGAAACATAATGGGAGCTTGCGGATGTGAGTGGAATACCTAAAACTCAACAAGGTGACTATGTACAACAAGTATCCCATTCCTTGATTGTTGATTTGTTTGATCAACTAAGTCATGCCAAGTACTTCACCAAACTTGACCAATGTTCAGGCTACTATGAGATGAGGGTAGCAAATGGTGATGAGCTGAAGACAGCTCACATGACGCGATATGGGGCGTATAAATTCTTGGTGATGCCCTTCAGGTTGATGAATGCGTTAGCAACATTCTGCACATTGATGGACTACATATTTCATGAGTACCTCGACAATTGTGTCGTGGTGTACCTAGATGACATTGTTGTCTATAGTTCAATAGGCTAAAGGAGATAGCCTTTATGCGAAGAAAGAGAAGTGGTCTTTCGCTTAATGGAGCATTAATGGTCATGTATTAGAGCAAGGTCATATCCAGATGGATATGGAGAAGGTGAGAGTTATTAAAGACTATAAGATCCCAAAGACAATAAAGGAATTGCGTCCATAATTGGACTCGCCAACTATTATCGCAAGTTCATGGAGGGGTACTCAAGAAGAATTGCCCCATCGACAAACTACTAAATAAGGTTCATAGGTTAAAATGGACAAAGAAGTTATAAGGAGCCTTTAACAACTTGAAGGATGCCATGATGCGAGATCCTATACTTTCTCTTCCTGTTGCGTGTAAGATCTATAAGCTTAATGAAGTAGAGCAAAAGTACACAGCTCAAAAGAAAGAGATGCTAGCAGTGATTCATTGCCTTCACATATTGTAGCATTAACTACTTAGGTCGAGGTTCATGGTGAAAAAAAATAACTTGGTTGTCGATCACTTCTTTACATGGCCAAAGTTATAACCCAAGAAGTAAAGGCAAGAATTCCTAGCGGAATTTGATTTCTAATTTGAGCATAAGGTCAGGTTAATGACCAAGTCAAAAATGCATTGAGCAGGAAGGTCGAGCTTGTAGCTTGATAGTAAGGTTATCATAACAATGCAGGAGTGCATTAAGAGAACCTTGTCAAAGATCCAATTATCTAAAACCTCATGAAGTTGGTGGAAGAGAGCAAAGGCACCAATTCTGGTTAGAATATGGATTGCTACACATGATAACTAGCTCTTTATGCCTCAAGTTGGTGATCTAAGGAAGGCATTATTGAAGCAAAGGTACTACTAGCCCCACATACATGATGAGGTGGTCGAGTATACCCGATCTTGTCTGACTTATCCGCAAGATAAGGTGGAGCAGAAGAAGATTACAGAACTATTGCAGCCTTTCTAAGTATCAATGAGAATGTAGGAGTGTCTCACTGACCTTCATCACTAGCTTGCCTAGAGTTAGAGATGCAAGATCCATACTTGTGGTATATAAAGGTTTTGGAAGTATAGTACTTGCATGCCTGCACCAAAATACTATTCAACATAGGAGAATGCCAATTGTTTTTCAAACATATTGTGAATTATTGGGGTGTTTCCCAAAACATTGTCAGTTATCGAGACTTAAGATTCATAAGAACTTTTGGGCAGAACTTTTAAGAATCCTCAGTTCATAGCTTGATATCTTTTCGAGCTACCACCCATAGATACATGGACAGACGAAGTGATTCAAAGAGCTATTATAAGAGTACTTGCTCTATTTCGTCACTGCTAATCAAAAGAATTATGTGCACCTAATCGACGTGGCTTAATTCTATTTCAATGCCCAAAAGAGCTCAACAACCAAGAAGAGTCCTTCTCAACTTGTTACAAGCTAGTAGTTGCAGTTACCTCCACAATGCATGAGTCACACAAAAGAAGGAACCCAAGAGCATACATCTTCACCAAAAAATGTAGATATAATGCAGAGATTGCCCAAACTTACCTGGAGAAAGCTTACAAGTGGATAAAAAAGTGAGAAAATTTGGGGAGAAGATTGTTGTACTTCAATGTGGGTGACTTGATGTTTGTAAGCTCCATCCAGAATAGAACAAGTCACTACAATGTCGATATAGGAGACTACTACTTGAAGGACCAGTCACCATCTTTGCTAAAGTCAAGCTTCTTACAAGGTTGATCCACCAGCTTTGGTAGGTGCATTCTATATTTTATGTCAACTTACTCAAGCTATTCAAAGCTGACACTGAAGATCCAAGCAGAAGTCAGTCAACCAAAGCACCACCGAAGACAACACAACCTGACAAAGGAGAAGTTGAAGTCATCCTTACAAACAAAGAGTTCACATCATTTAGGAAGAAGCGACATGAGTTCTTAGTGAAGCGGAAAGGCTTTAGAGACAAAGAAATTAATTGAATGTCAACAGAACTTGCAACCATTCTTGAACAAAGTTGCAGAGTACTTAGCATCAATGTCTATAAGGATGTTGACCACATAAGTGGGGAGAATGTCACAAACTGTTCAAGGAATTATGCCTCGCCTATGTCTACCTTTCCTTGTGTACATGGGACGGGTATCCATGATGCAAATTAGTAGTATAGATTTTATGCTTTAAGTATATTTATACCTTAGTGTAAAGAGGGAATATGACTCTTAATCAATTTGATGTTTCCTAACATCAAAGCTAAAATAGCATATAAAACTCTTCAAGGGAGGGTGAGAGTGCATCAGTCATTGTAAAACTCACTAGCATTTGTAAACATGTTTAGCATACTTGCTTCCCTCACTAAATACAAGTTACTTGTGGAGGCATTGTAAATGAATTACGTTGTTTTAATGTTTACCGCTCAATACTCATTTGCTTACATTACTGCTTACTGTTTTTTTGCTTACTTTGCATGTCGAGAATGTGTTTTTGTAGTTAACCGCAGTATATTTTGGTTGACTAGTTAAGCGAAAGTGCTTTAATTAGTGTCACACGGCCCTTCACAAGGTGTGAACTATCCAGCCCATGACATCAAGCCACAAGGCTCTCCACGTTGTGAGGGTAGGGAGAGGGTTGTCACAATGTACGAAGTCTTACCCCTGGTTTATATAGAGAAGTTGTTTCCTTAAAACTCAAATCTGTGACCAACTAGTCAAAAAATAGCAACCTTAACATCAACCCAAGAGCTCGCCTGCCCGCCCTCATAAGAGGTATAACTCCAAATAGAAATTAAGGAATGAATACATCTATGGTAAATTAGCACTCACAAATATAAGATAATGGAGGGGCAGTTAAGATGCTTTGGGTAGTTGCAAGGTAGTCCAAACAATGCATCAATGAAGAGTGGGCTAGTTAATGCTAGCGGCGGTTGATATGGTTAAACAAAACAAATTTAAAATGCAGCAACTTCTAGTTCTTTCATTTAAAAATCATAGAATAAAAACATGCAAATCAAAATTTTTGTTGTCGAAGCATAATTTCTTTTAAAAACAAACTATAGCAGCTTCTAGTTTACCATTCATAGGAGTTTTAAGAAACAAAATTTGCAAACAGTCGAGACGGAATTGGAAATCGTTAAATTCATCTATGAGAATTCATGGTCTTCTCCGCTTAGTGTTTTTCTTGTGGAGGTTCCAATTGCCACTCAAAAACAATAAAAAAAAGTGATTATAAATCTCAAGGGATGACGAAAAGATAAGATCTAGATTGTTAGGACTTAATTGTTTTGGGGTTCTGATTGATATTAAAAAATACGAAAAGAAAAATCTACATACTCAGTTTTCATTTTCATTCTGTTTAAATTCAATGAAGAAGAAGAAATAAGGAAATAAACTTCAAGAGAGACAGAGACAGAGACAGAGACAGAGGTATCTTTGCTCGCACGGAGACAGAGAAAATGGGCTCTAGAACTGATTTCTCATCTAAGACGCCAATCTTTTACATAATGAGATCTGGGTAAAGAGAGATTCCACAGGTATAACTACAACATGTGTAACGACCCGAACAATAATTTTATTTAAATAATAAAGAGAAAGGGAAATGGGAACAGGAATAGAAGGAGGCAGCAGACTTCGTTGACGAACGCAAATTGGGTAAAATAACTCAAGAAATTTTTCCAGGCCTCGTCGATGAACACAGGGGTTTAGTCGATGAGGGTTCTTCAAGACCTTATCGACGAGGTCTCATCTTGTCGACGAGAAAATACCGAGAGAAGATTTTTAGGAAGCCTGAAATTCATCAACGAGAGTGCAGATTCGTTGACGAACTTTCTATAGGACTCATCGACGAGGTGACGTGGCCCGTAGATGAATCCCGTAGTATAAATAGCCCTAAACTCAGTTTAATCACAGAAAATTCAACACAACTTCCTCTCTCTCTCTCTCTCTCTCTCTCTCTCTCTCCCTCTCTCTCTCTCCTACGGCCTTTCCTCCATCTCTCTTCGATTTTGGCCCCGTCAGTCGCCAGATTGATTATCTGAGGCCACAACAACGCTCCTAGCGAAGTTCTCTCCAAGTTTACTGGAGCAGATCGTCAGTGGAATCGAGTTGAATTTCTTCCCAGAATCAGGGTAAGGTCTTTTAGTCAGTTTTTGACCTTCTGGTGGGTGTAGGAAATGAAGTAGGCAAATAAATAATGATATTTTGTTCTGGCGAATGTTGTTTTCAGGGTGTTGAGTAGGAAGCCCTGCGGGTGTTAAACCAGTATACTATAGGGGCTTTCTAGTAGTCAAGTAAGGGAAACATGCTATGCTAGGAAACTCTTTTATGATTTCAGCATGAATTATATATTTTTATCAAATTACTATTCAGGTTATATATATATTATAGTTTCCAGGACTTGATAATATTAGTATGTATTTGTGTGGCTTGAGTTGATAACATAAACAGTACTATAATTATAGAATTTGTGAATACCATGTTTATAGTCATTAACAGAAATACTATGATATTTGCATGATATAGAATGACAAATTTTTTAGTGAATAGTATACTCATAAATATGCATATTCAGTAATATAGAATAACATGTTTATCAGTACCATAACGCCCCAATATACAGATATTCATACAGCAGTTCAGTTATATAGAAAACAGATTTTCTGTCCGCTTATTTAGAATTTAAGTTAAATTTTATGGGGTTATGGTTGTTTTTAAGAAACCACAGTAAAAACAATATATAACAGATATCAGTTACCTATATAGTATCAAACCCTGATGGATCAGAAAATAGAGCACGGTATCGTAGCTACAAATATTCAATTCAGAGTGCAATCATTTTACTCAGATAGTAAGTGGTATGAGGTTGATCATGCCCACGTCGAGATAGACTCTCCATCAGATATGGATTGAAGGGGCCAATTAGACTGTCGAAGTTTAGTTGACTTATCCTGGTCGGCCAGCTAGGATAGGTTCTGCCTTCGAGCCACACAACCCTGTCATGAGGGGTTAAATCATGACATACAACCATCCAAGGGAATTTTCTCAGATATTATAAGTATAAGTAGATTTTTCAAAAATAGTAGTATTAATACGAAAAGTAGTTTCATGCAGATTGGCATGTTAAATAATATAGTCAATGATCTTATTATACGTTATGTAGTATCAGCATTTCCAGATTCAATTATTCATATTACTCCTAAATCAGATTATTTTTACTGACTATGGCTCAGTGGCCACACACTAGTAATAGCATGTTTTGTCTTACTGAGCGTTGGCTCATCCCAGTGTTGAATTGTTTTTCAGGTGAACCAACTAGGCGAGCAGAGTAGGCTCGCAGGTAGAGGGACTGTTGTACTGCCCTTTTTGAAAATGAGTTACTTTTTGGGTGACATGTTTTGTAAACCCTTGGTATTAGAAAGGGTAGTTTCGAGAGAAACAATGTTGTTTGTATATCATTGAATGATTTGAAACTCTGGTATTGTATTATATATGGATTTTTTTTATATGATTGGCCTTTCGCTGTTTAGGTTATTGTTGGATATTAAAATAGAGGAAACGAATTCTATTTTATTAGCTGGTCATTTTAGCATGTGTGCAAACACACAAGGAGAGTGATCGTGCAACATTGACTACTATCGAAGGTGTTTGATAAAATGTCTCAGAGGAGAAGTCATCACATTGATGATCGAGCAGCTCTTTCTTCCATACCGCTACAGCCTTCACTTCTTGTATTCTCAAAGCTAGATAGTAACCCGTGTAATGTGCCATACTACACCAAGCTACATCGTAAAATCTTTCATCATAAAACATGCTAAACTAGAAGTTTGGACACTTGACATTCATTTTGAGTGGAATAATTTTTAATTGAAAGTTTTTTATTAAGGGGATATTTGGTTTGACAAATGAAGTGCAGTAAAAATGAACTAAATGTAATTTTAAACACAAATATAACGAAATTAAGTGATAAGTTCGATTTTATTCTATTCTTATGTAGCAAATGTGCATTTATACTTAAACCTATTAAACATAAAAACTAAACATGTAAACATGACTTCAATGTGGTTTGACAAAAATAAAGACTTTCTCTGAGATTTCAAAATTTTTCATATACCTTCTCTGAAATTTAAAAAATTCTAATTTTTTATTAACATTTGATTTTTGAGATACTTATACCCCTCAAAAAAATTTTCTTTTTATCAAACATAAAGAAAGTTTGTCTGTTTTGCAAACCTCAAGGAAGGTACGTAGAATTTTAAAATTTTAGGAAAGACCCTTGAGATTTCGAAACCTTAAGAGAGATCATTATTTTTTATTTTTATATTTTTTGCTATATCTCAAAGAAGGTCAGTTTTTTCATTCATAAATAAATAAATAACAAATAAAAGAAAAGGAGAGATGGAGAAGAGCATGTCTATTTCTTGAGTTCAAATCAAATATAATCAACTAAAAACATTTTTTTTTTTTTGGCTAATTTAACTAATAAAGAGCTTGAGCTACACAACGGGAGGTAGTCGATCACCTATGTCCCTTTGCACCCATCACATGGTTTGAATTTGAGACTTCAAATAACAAAGTTCAAAATTTTTAATCATGGAGCTATTTCTTAAAATTAAGACATCAACTCTTATTAAGTAAGAGTAAAGTGTATTAAAATATATTATTGATCTATGGTCAAGAAATGGAGGAAAATAACACAATGACTTCATAGACCAAAAGGAAGACAAAAAGATAAAAAGAAAAAAGAAAATATTTACATTCGCAATAAAATTACTAGTTTGACTTCTCATAACAATAGTTGAAATGAACAAACTTGAGTATAAAAATAATTAACAATGTGCAATTATACGCTAAAAATAAAAAATAAGGATATTTGGTTAAGTTGATGGTAATCAAATGCTAACAAAAGATTTTGGGAAAAAAAAAGAGGAAATAATGAAACCAAAGAGAAAAAGGTCAAAGAAGAATTTTTATTATGGACATGGCCATTGTTGCAATATGTTGTTAGTGCTTCTATTAATGTTCACCTACTTGAAAAGTTAGGATGCAATTGGGGATATATCAACATCTTGGAAATAAAATCACTTCCATGTATAGCCTAACCATGGGGAAACTATATAGGGAACTTACTTCTCCATGTTGTCTATGTTCCTATTTTTTGGATGTGGAACATGTGACAAATAGGTCTCATTCCTCATACATCCAATGTTAGTAAATGTGAAACCCACTATCACATGGTTCACATCTAAAATACAAGCACATGGACACATGAAGAGAAAGGTTCTTTATAGAATTTCTCCCTAACCATGTGGGTAGTTAATATGGTGCTAGGCGAGAGATGATTGGGTAAGTGGTCCAGTTGAGCTAACTCATCCTAAGAAGTGTTAGTGAATGTGAATTGAGTAACACAACCTGAAGGCTGAGGTGGGAACATTGAACTCCTAGCTTGGTAGAGTAGCTCTCTCCCCTCGGCCTTAATGACAGGAATGTGGGAGTCACTGTGTTGGAGCAACTATAATTGCTTCAACGAGAGCTGCTTTCGATATTGGAAATGTTTTCTTCATAGAGTGAAGGGGTTCCACATCTTTGACTCCTCTATATTTAGTTTACACTCTCGCTTCACCCTCTATAAATTCCATGTGATTTCTCCTCTCTCTTTCTCCTTAAATTTTAGTTTTATCTCCACACTGCTTTTCAATTTTCATTATAATGTCTGTTACTCAACATTTTCAAAAGCCTATTGATCTCAATTTTTTTAAAAATTTTCACATATTTGGAAATGCATTCATCAAAAGGAGTAGGCAAAATAAACGTATAGTTGTCGAGGAAAAGAAGGTCAACAAGGTCACCAAGGAAGACAAGATGGAGTAGAGTGAGGTACTGTGGAAGTCTTGTCAGTTATGTAGAAGCAATTAGGAAAAGAGTGAAATGGGACTATAAAATATATATATATATATATATATATATAAAAAGGAGAAATTTTATAAGAAATTGAAATGGACATAGTCGAGGATTTAACATAACTCCAAACAGAAAATCAATATTTGGAAAATTTTGGGATTTCATAATCGAAGACTTAAATGAAAAAGAAAAAATGAAAATTGGAAGTAAGGAACCTAGGGTCGTGTTAGTTAACACAATTTGGGAAAAATGAATGAATGAATGTGTCTTCTCTTGGCCCCAAAAGGGTCAATTTATACAAGTTGGATCACGTATGGATCACATGGGTTAATTCATAAAAGGTAGGTTTTTTTTTTTTTTTTTAATTTTTACTAAAAGAGGACGGCACCTTTATTTATTTATTAATATATCCTCACTTTTGATGGAGGAATACCATGGTTACAAGATAAAAAAAAAAAAAAAGGAGAGTACAGAAAAATCCTCCCAAAAACCAACACCAACAACCAACCAAACTAGGACAACAAAACTAAACATAACTAACAAAAAAGATAAAAACATAAACACAACCAAAAACAAATCAAAATTCACCAACCAAAACTCTAGAGTTGAACTAACGACGAACGGAAATGAGACCCCACCTATCCATCCAAAGAATACCTTTCAGATAACTTGGTAGAAGGTGTTGTTTTGCGTAGATTACATTGTTTCCCATTTCTCTTTCTTTAGTAAGAAAATTAGCCGCACTATTGCCTTCCTTATATTGATGCATCACCATGATGTTCACTCCTTCTAGCTCCACCACGAGCTCCTCCCAAAATTCCCAAAGATACCACAAAGTACATCTACTCTTCCAAAACCAATCAACTACAATTCGCGAGTCACTTTCAATAATCACATTAAAATAATGCAAACGTTTGCACAAACGAATTCCTTCCCTGATCGCTTTTAATTTCACACTATTATTTGTACCACTGCCAAAATAACTTGAAAAAACCACTTTTTCCATGCCATGGAAATCCTGAATAATTCCTCCACCTCTTGAAGTATCCAGATTGCCCCTACAACTCCCATCACAATTAAGTTTTATCCACCCTACTGGAGGTTTAACCCATGAAATAATTTTTCCAGGCTTGTCACAAACTCCTTGATGCTTAATTTGAAACTTATTCAAAATCTTAATGTCCAACTTCTTCAATTTTTGAAATGGATTGGTGCCCTCAGCAATAAAACTAACCCAGAATCGAACACTTCTCCACATCTGATCTGCACTTTGATAAACTCCTTCCATTCTCGCTTTACATCTTCAATTCAAGAGGCACCACGTAATCAAACACAGAATCAACCCGATTAAAATACCTTTAATGGACGATTTTTGAGCATAGTGGAACCAATTTGCCATTTTATTTTTCCAAGGAAGGGATCATTGGAAAGGAATCCCCAACGCCACACTAGCCCGACGCCAAACCTCTAAAGCCACCTCACCTAAAGAAAGAATATGATCAATGTTTTCCTGACTTCTCTGAACGTAGCAATCACAAGCTGAAACCATCGATATTCCTTTGGCCTGTATCATCTACAGCCAAACATCTAAACTAGGCTCTCCATAAACACATTGAGATTCTTCTAGGCAATAAAAAAAGTCAAAACTAGTCATTCCACACAAAATTATCACTTCTCCTCCTCACTACCTCCCAAGCCGTTTTTCTAAAAAAATTACCGTTAGGGATAGGCTTCCAAACAAAAATATCTTGCCCACTTTTACCCACCGGCACCTGGTGCAAAATCTCCATTGTTTTATCAGCACCAACCAATTCCAGTACTAAATCAAAGTTCCAATTATTATTCAGCCAGCAATCCTTAATACACAGTTTCTTGTTCAAAATATCCTAAGTGCTCATAGATAACGGGCCTGATGACAACCACCTATCGAACCAAAAAGAAAAGTTTCCATCTCTCACCAAAATTTTAATTTTATCCATAACTTTTGGAATGGTGGTCATAATTGATTTCCAAAACCAAGAGTCATTTGGTCTCCCCTTCCTTATTAATAAATGATCATTTGTGCAATATTTAGCCCCAAAAAAACCTGCCCATAGATTGTTAGAGGTGAGCAGTCTGAAGGAAAATTTCATGAGAAGAGATTTCTAAACTACCTTAAGATTTTTCGGGCCCAGACCCCCTTCCGACATAGGTTTACAAATTTTCCCCTAAGAGTGCTAATGAATCTTCCTTTTATCATTCACCTCTCCCCATAAAAGTTTAGAAAGAAGAGAGTTAATGCGAGAATATATGACCTGCGAAACCTTAATAACAAACATCAAATGAATAGGCATACAAGACAACACATATCTTAATAAAATCAATCTTCCACCTTATGAGAGCAATTTAGATTTCCACCCTACAATTTTCTTTCTAATCTTTTCTAAGAGAGGCTTCAATGTCTTGGAAGACAATTTTCCAGACACCAAAGGCACACCCAAATTTGTAACTGGAAATTTACCTTCCATGAAACCCATGATTCTCAATAAACCATGCTTCCGAGGAGGAGTGATGTATTTCGAAAGGAATAAAACTGACTTTGTCTTACTGATTTTTTGACCCGACCACTTCTCATACATTTTTAGAGCATAAACTAAATTTCTAATAGACCTCTTCCCACCATTCGCAAAAGTAAGAATATCATCTGCATATAACAAATGCGAAACCAATGGGGCCCCAATCAGATGATTAAATTGACCAGTCCAACCAGTCTCATAGTTTTTCCTAAGAAACCTTGTCAAAACCTCCTCCATTATGATGAATAAATAAGAAGAGAGTGGATCCCTTTGCCGCAAGCCTCTCGTAGATTGAAAAAACCCTTTAAAGGTTTCATTCATCAAAACAAAAAACCATGGGGACTCCACACAATTTTTTATGAGCTTGCAAAACCTCTCAGAGAAACCAAAAGCCTTAAGAACCTTCAGAAGAAAATTCCAATTCACTCTGTCATAAGCCTTAGTCATATCGAGTTTTACCATCACATTGCCACCAGTCATTTTTTTGTGCAAAGACTGAACCATTTCTTGAGCAAATGCAATAATTTCAAAAATATTATGCCTAGGAATAAAAGCATCTTGTACATGCGAGACTAACTTATCAACAACCTCGATTAGTATAAAAACAATAATCTTGGAAAGAATTTTATAAGCCACTGAGCATAAGTTAATAGGCTAGAATTTATCAAAGCTAGAAGGATTATCCACCTTCGGAATTAAAACAATAAACGTAGAGGAAAAACACTAGGAAAGAGTAGTGCCTTGAAAAAAATCCATTGCCGCATCCAAGAGATCTTTTTTTACAATGTCCCAGCAAGATTTATAAAATTCAGAGCCAAATCCATCCGGTCTTGGACTGCTTTCTTTGGGAAAAGAGAACACCGCTCCTTTAACTTCTTCTTTTGTCGGTTCAGCGTAGAGAAAATTATTATCAACATCTAAAATTTGCCTTTGACTTAACTTAGAGAGATCGCATGGTTCAACCGCTGAAGACTCTGACAGAAAATTATGGAAAAAAAATAGCTGCTTCATTATGAATCGCTTCTGCACCCTCCAATATCCTCCCGTCATTCAGAACCATACGGTGTATACGACTCTTATTCCGCTTCTAATTGTTAACTGAATGGAAGAATTTAGAGTTTTGATCCCCCTCAATCAACTTTTTTTTTTTCGCAATTTGTCCTAGGCGAGATGCTTCCCTATTCTCCTAAACCTAAATCTCCAACTTAGTAGTCAAGTAATCAGCTTTGATGTCCTCAGAAAAACCTGCTTGTAGTTGATTATCTAGATATTCCATCCTTTCCTCAAGAGCTTTTAAATTTTCTCCCACTTCTCCTAAAGAAATTTTTATTCCATGCACGCAATGCAAATTTAGTTCTCTTAAGGAGAATAGCAAGTTTCAAAAGACTCGAGGCCGAGTCATTCCTAATCCAGGCATCTTTAATGCATGACAAAAAACATATCATGCGAGCTCCACATATTCAAGAACCAAAATAGGGTAGGGCCATACTGAGAGAAAGACGTATTTGTATACACCACCATAAGGCTATGATCTGAGGATTTTTGACTCACCTTCATGGCCACTGCACCACGACATTCGTCCCACCCCTTACGATCAAGCTTAGCCCAACTACGAGCCACCGCTTCATGGCCACTGCACCACGACATTCGTGAGCCTGTGTTTGATAAATCAAAGAGACCATAATGACGTAAACAATCATTAAACTCCATCATAGGTAAAAGTGGTCTTGGATTTCCACCAATTCTTTCGGTATCCGTTTGAATAACATTAAAATCACCCAGGACCAACCAAGGAAAATCTGATTTGCACTCCTCCAGTTGCCGCCATAACTCTCTTCTTTCAATATAAGTACATTTGGCATAAACAAAACTCACCAAAATTCTTTGTCCATCCTTAAAAAACCACCCAAAAATCTTGTGATTCGTGATTGAAATCACCTCGAAGGCATTTATTTCCTTCCAAAACAACCACAATTTACCGCCCTGATTTTCATTAGATATAAAATGGTGATAATTCATAAAATTACCCAGCATTACCATCTGCTCCTTAGCTGCGAAAGGTTCTGAAATAGCAAACAAACCAACATTAAACTTCTTAATTAACTTCTTTAACCTACCTTTAGACTTGCCCAACCCTCTAATATTCCATAAAAGAATTGTATCAATCATAAATTTAATTTATGCGGTCGGATGAGAACCCTCTGAGATTTCCTCACAGAATTTTTTACGGAAATCCATCCCTGCCTTGTATCAGACTAATACATTTTTTCTTTACCCTTTAAAATTGATATTTCACCTTCCTCCCTCTCGGACGAATAACCCCGATGCAAATTCCCCCTGATGCAAACTTTGGTCCCCACCTTCAGTTAGTTTAAAACTATCTACATGATCCACTTCCTTTTGAGATATAGGTTCATCATTTGAAACTCAAGGATCATCATCACACCTGACTTCCTCACACTCCCCTTCATTCCTCTCTATTGAACCTTCATTCCCATTATTTTCTAATACTTTCTATGGTATATCAAAGTTTTGCTTTATGATCCTGTTTTCCTTGAACCACAGGAATTTTCGCTATTTCACGACCACTATCATTAATCTGTTTCGTCATATACACATCACTAGGTCCTACTTCTTGCACTACCTTGTTTGTCCCTTTATCCACGTCGGTATCGATTTCTATTACACCGTCATTAGTCTTTGGTTTCCATATCTTTTTTTCATTGTATTTTCTATCCTCCCTTCACTTCTCTCCAACCCTACAAACAATCGAAGTATGTCCTTGCCTGCAACATTTAAGGGAGAAAAAACCCATCTTCCCATATTTGGCCTTTTGCCAAATACATTGTTTCGGAAATAAAACAAGAGGAAATCCCTTTACCGACTCCATTGTTAGGTCAACTTCCACGCAAATACGTGCCCCTGATGCTCTTGTATGGTTTATTGTTGCATTATCAGTTCCAAGATAACGACTAAAATGAGTCGCTATTATTTGAAGAAAATCCATTTGGTAAAGATGCAATGGTAACCCCGGTAAGAAAATCCATTGAGGAGCCAATGGAGATTCTTTTTTGGTATCAAAATCCTTCGTCCACTTGAACAACCGAAAAGAATTGCCTTCCATAGTTCTACCTTCCCTTGCTCAACCATACAGAAAGTCACGTTCATTTTTCATGTGAATTAACATGTGATAATCATCCATAACACTGATCGTTGGAATTTTTGTCAAACCCCACGTTTTCAGAATCAATAACTGAATTTTATCAATAGATGGCCGATTCCTCAAAAATTTCATTACAATTGCAAAACGAAATTCTTCCTTAACCTTAACCATCTCTGCTTCTGAGAAAATAAATCTCAATTCCCCATTGATATTAACGGGCAATCTCGTAGGAATTTTGAATGTAGGCATCTCCACTTTTTCACTCACAACTTGTGTATATGACTGCAGCTCGGGACTAGCCTGGACGACATTCCCCGCCTATGGTGCGGCCATCGGCGAGGGGCGACACTGGATTGCAATATATTGAGATTAAAGTTAAACTTTTTTAAATGGAAAAGAGACTGACCTACATTGTTCGGTGACTCCTTAAGCAGTGGCGGCATGCAGTTTCTATAATCTGTCCTCGACGACGACGACTCACAATTTTGTCTCAAATCGTTGTTCTTTTTTTATTCTCTAGATCAAAGTCGCATTTTAGGGCCACGATCTCTCAGCCCGTCCAGGTTCTATGAACCTAGGTTGTTGCGTTCTCCATTTCCAGAATTCCAGCTTCTTGTTTGAACCCAGTAGAGATGAGAAGAGTGCCTTGAATACGACTGTCTTTTTCCTCTAACTGATTGTTGGAGAGATCAAGTGAAACCAAACCACGAAAATACCCAAAAGTCTCATGAGGAAGAGACCTCAACAACCGCCCAGAAAGCTCAACCCTTGCAAATATAGAAACTGAAATGCATACTTCAAGACGATGCCAGTTTAAGAGTTGAGCGGCAGCGATGGCGTTTTGCAGGGCCGAACAGTGATGGCGTCTAGGTTTTCCTGTATTTGAGCGATGGCCTTCTTCTAGGAGCTAAGAGGTTGAAATCAGATTTCGAATATGATTGAGACTTGCTGTCTTGTTGATATTAGCTACAGAAAAGGGGAGATGGTTCAGATGAAGGCAGGACAATCGGCAAGAAACTCAGTTCGCGCAACTCCGCAGGAAGTGGCGGTGTAGATATGGCGGAGAGGCGGTCGAGTTAGGGTTTGGGTTTAAACTTGGAACTCTGATTTATAAATTGTATCTTATATAGCACAATTACGCAATCAAATCATGCTTCTTACTTCGCCATGATATTAGAGAAATTCCAAGAAAGAAGTAGAAACCAGTGGCGAAATGACGATTAATAGGATTTTCAACCCAATCAACATTAGAATAAACATGAAGATCAATAGAGAAATTATGGGAAAAATGCAGTCCACAAGGCACACTTCCCTTCACATGCCAAAGAATGTGTATAACAACAAAAATATTTATCTACCAAGAAGTAGTCAAAATAGAATGAGTCAATCATCCACTTTGGTATCTTATTGAACAATATCTTACCAAGTATCTGTAAGATAGATTAAGCTACTAAATAATTGGCGACAAAGTGTAGATTCAAAGAATGATGAATTGTCTCTTATACTAAGCTTAACATTGGTTTCCAAAGGAGTTAAAAACAATTTTGTGATCTATAACCTTGAGATGGGAGGGGAGATCAATAGTATATTTGGCCCAAGTGAGATGATAACCATCATTAAGAGAAGAAACTTCAAGTCCCAAGAAGTTGTGAAGGGACCAAGATCCTTCATATCAAATTTGCTGTGAAGAAATGTCTGTAATGCTAAGATACCCTTAATACCGCTCCTTGTAATAATTATGTCATAAACATATAGGAGGAGAATGGCAATGCCTTTATCACAATTACAAATGAAAAAAACTTAATCATATGAGTAGAGAGGGAATCCATTGGTAGTAATTGTGGCATTGAACTTAGAAAATCAAGGAACTTGATTTAAGCCATAAAGTGCACGACATAGGCAACATACTTTATTCTTAGAGCAAGAGTTGCCAAGTTGAGGGTGTATATATACTTCTTATTGAAGATCACCATTTAAGACAAAATTTTTTACATTTTTTTTTTGGTGCAAAGACAATTGACATATGGCAGCAACTGTAAGGAGACTACATACAAATATAAGGCAAACTATCGAAGCAAAAGTATTATTGCAATGACATTTTCCTAAGTATATCTTTTGACAACAATACAAGCTTTGTAACATTAAATAGAACTATCAAATCAAAATTTTAGTTTGTAGATCCATGTGCATTCAACTAGAGGCATTTTGGGGAAAGATCCATAAGATCCTAAGAATAAGTATTTTCTAGAGCTTGTAACTCATCAAACATTGCTTGAAGCAAAAAAGGATCAATGCAAGCTTCTTTAAAAAAAAAAAAAAGGTTTGAATGGGAAGGCAAAAACGGAATAACAATAGTAGTGTTTAAGATGAGAAGGAAGATTTATTTCCTTGTTAAAGAGGACATGTTAAAATAAGACAATGTAAAAAACATTGTATATTCCTAAAAAAACAATATGACGAGATATATGCAATCTGTCGAGATAGGATCACAACAATGAAATTGCTTATAAGCAATCCCGTAACCAATAAAACAATATAAACAAGCATGGAGCCAAGCTTGGTGTGCTCGTGAGGATGTAAGATAACAAAACATACACAACCAAAAGTTTTAAGGACATTATAACCAGGAAAGGTACCATATAGAAACTTCAAAAAAGACATATTAGACAAAACACTCAAGGTCATACAGTTGATAGCATAAAGTTTCATAATTGTTGCTTTACCACAAAAACATTATGGACATTAATATTGCATCAAATGGAGCATAGTTTGAAAAGAGTCAAGAATGTGATGATGTTTGCATTCAACACAACCATTCCATTGAGATGCTTCTGGGCAAGACCTCTGAGAAATGGTGCCATGGTTCTTGAAAAAGTGTTAAAGTGTAGAATCCAAGTAATGATCTGATGATTTTTGTTCTCTCAGACTTTGAGATGATATGCAAGTTTGGCATCGAAAACATGTGCAAATTTATTAGGTAATGTGATGTCACTAATGACATATCGTCACAATTTTTTTCATTTGAGAAAACTTTGCATATCGTTAGGCCAATCTTTATAGTTGTAGTCATTAAGGATAATGGTGATAGGCCAAGAAATGTCAAATCTCTCCATATTAGTGCATCGAGAGAGCCATTAAAATGATAACTATGCATGATGAAGATTAAGACAAGATGCCCCACTAGTGTTGGTTAGGGAAAAGAGATGACTAGTGTGGTTGTCAGAGCAATAAAATAGTGACATAAGACACGTAGGAGAAGGCGACAAAGAATCGCAAGGACTAGTTAGGATTGTACACTAACCAAGCCGCTCATGAACGACGTAAGAGCTCAGCTCCTTCAAGCTCGTTTAGGCTTGTTTATTATCTAAATAAGCGAGTCTCAAGCTTAATTTTTAAGCTTGGTTTGTGAATGAGAGAAGCATGAGCATAGCATGCTCGAGTCGTTTCAATTTGTTTAGCACTGGATGTGAAGATACTTTTCCCACCCTTATAGAAAAATTACTCCCTAGAGTGATTCCTAGCCATTGTCTTTTGGTTCTTCAATCCAGTCTTGTTAAGTGGGTTGGTTAGGAATTGGTGGGGGGAGTGCATTATGGAAGGTTGGTAAGGTTTTTGTTTTATGAAAGGATTGAGATATGTGAAAGAGAAGTATAAAAAATTGGAATATGGAGACTCTTGGTTATGCTTGATCTAGAAAAAAAGGCTTTCTTGAGAAAATGTATGCGATTGATTGATTGGGTGAGGAGGCCCTCTTTCTGAGGACATTGTTGGTAGATGAGTCCAATTTTTCAATGAGTTTGAACTTTGTACAAATTGTTTTAAGTAAAAAGATGAGTTGGAGATAGAAATCTAGAATTAATTGGGTCAAGAATGGGGATTTTAACTCTAAGCTTTTCCTTAGGGGGAGGGGGGTGATCGTATTGCTAGCTTGATTATTGAATTTTACAAGAACCTACTACTCAGATTCAATTGGCAAGAGATCAACGATTTCAAGAATTGCTTAAACAGTCCCAACTTTTTAAAGGAGGATAAGGAAAGGGTTATGATTGAGGGGGTTGGATTGATGTCCTATATTAGCTAATAAAGCTGCTTGGCTGGAGAGACCTTTTGAAGAGAGGAGACTAAAAGCTCAGTTTTTGAGATGGATAGAGAAAAGGTATTAGCTAGATGGTTTTACTATGGCTCTTTCAAGATAGTTGGGACATATTGAAGGGAGACCTCAAAAAGTATTTTTTTTTTTTTTTAACTCTTGCACAATGGAGTGGTAGGGAGGAGTTTGAATTCTACTTTTACTACCTTGGTCCCCAAAAAATATTGTGTTGTTTAATTCAAGGACTTTATACCTATTAGCTTGGTAACTAGTGTCGACAAGATTTTGACTAAGGTCTTATCTAAGAGGTTAGCTACTATTATGGAGGATACTATGTCTTTTAACTAGAGTGTGTTTGTAGGTAATAGACAGATCCTAGGTGTTGCCTTGGTAGCTAATAAGGTGCTTGAAGAAGCTGTTCGTAGGAATAAGAGGGGTCTTTTTTAAAATTGGATTTTGAGAAAGCTTATGATAAAGTGGGCTGGAGTTTCATGGACAAGTTTATGGCTAGAAAAACTTTTGGCCTGAGGTAGAGCCAATGGATTAAAGGTGTCTATCCTTTATGGTGTTTTTTTTCTTAATAAACGGCGAGGCCAAGCCTTCATTTTATGCATCTAAGGGTCTATGATAGGGAGATCCTCTTTCTCCCTTTCTTGTTACTATTGTGGTTGATGTCTAGAGTACAGTGTTTTAAAAGGCATCCATAAGGCACACCTCAATGTGTTTTCAAGAAAAAAAGCCCCAAGACATATTTTAAAATGTGAAACTTCCCATATTTGTATGCCTTTTGCAGTTGGGCGTATGCCTCAGCCAAAAAACACGCCTTTCATGCCTTAGAGCTTAAGGCGGATGCATATTGATATGCCCATCTACCTATTTTCTAAAATATAAAAAATATTTTAAGAAATAGAATGTAGAATTTTAGGGCATGAATCCCCTTCATTCATGCAAGCTTTAGTCCCTCCTCAGTGATGGCAGCCCCTCAATGAAGCATCCTCTCCACGAGGCATCCCACTCGACAAAGCAACTCCCTTAACTAATCCTCTCTTTGACAAATCTTTGTCGATTTTCTATTGCATGAATCCTCCTTTGGCATCGCCATCTCTCAGAGCATGATTCTTGGTCTTCTTTCTTGGATAGGCGGTTTCTTTCTTATGTCACAACTCAAAAATTTATTTCTCTAGTATCTCAAATCTGTCTCTTGTCAAGTGTTCTCCTGGTCTATAGAGACAGTGGAGCTACTTCCCCCCTTTTTGTACCCTTGTGTCATTTTTACTAAGTGTGCACATGGCTGTCTCATTACAGTCCATGCCACAGGCATGTGACAAACTTATGTATTTAGACTTTAGAATTCTTTTTTTTCCATACTTTTTTTTTTTGTTTTAAAATTCAAACTGTAAAATTTATAATTTATTTTAATAGATTTCATTTTCATCTTGATATATATAATTCTTTTTACATATTTAAAATAAAAAATTAAATTCCCAAAAGGCTTACGCCTTTGCCTTTTAAAACACTGCTCGAGTAGGATGATTGAGAAAGGTGTAGATGGAGGGTTGGTGGTGGGTATTAAGGTATGTTATGAGAATTGCACCATTTCACATCTTCAACTTGCATATGATGTTATTCTCTTCCTCTCAGATAACATGATCGGCTTCTTGAATTTGCTGACTATCTTACATGTGTTAGAGAAATTTTCCAAGATGAAAATTAATTGCTCTAAGAGAAATTTGGTGGGTTCGGTGTATTGTTTTGACTTGGCCTATTGCTTATTTGGGTGCCCCCCTAGGTGTTAACTCCAATGTGAACTCTTTTTGGGACCTTGTTATTGAGAAAGTGTCTAGGAGATTTGATAGGTGGAAAGGTGCCCTGTTCACTTTTTTTTTTTCCTCTTAAAGAAAGAAGATATATTAGAACTTAAGAGAGGCTGTTAAAATTCCACTTTACTTGAAAGCTTAAATTGTTAGGTTGTGGATCAACAATGTATATCAAGCTTTAACACTTGCTCGCATGTGCAGTCTGACAACATGTGGAAAGATAAACACACTGTAGATAACACCCATTACAGGGAATACAACAATTTTTTAAACACCAAACAATAAGTGCAGTGCGACCAACTTCTCTTTTGACCTCCAATATCCTAAAAATCTACCTTAAGTTACCATTGCTGATGGGTCCACTATTGCTATTAAGGGGATAGGAACAGTAAATCCTACTCCTTGCATCTTTCTTCTACTTTACAAATTTCTAAATATCCTTTCAATCTCATGTCAATCAATAAGCTTGCAAAGTCACTAAATTGTTCTTTCACTTTCTTTCTTAATTTTGTGGTTATTCAGGATTTGAAGATGAGGAAGACAATTGGCATAGGACGTAAGGCTTATGTACTTTACTACTTTGAGTCACCTTCTCCTCCCATTGCTTGCACAGTTGTAGCTACACCACTTCAAATCCATTGTTGCCTTGGTCATCTACCCTTGGACAAGTTGAAACAACTACTTCCTACATTGAGTTTTGTGTATAATCTTGAGTGTGAGTCTTGTCAATTAGGAAAACATCATCGTGTTCCCTTTGCTTCCTGGGTCAATAAATGGGTAATTAGTCCTTTCATGCTAGTCCGTTTTCATAATTAGGGTCCTACTTGTGTCCCATCAAAGTTGGGGTTTTGGTTCTTTGTTACATTTGTTGATGTATACTCTAGGATGACTTGGTTATATTTAATGAAGGATTGTTTCATGTTGTTTAATATCTTTTGTGGCTTCTGTTCCCAAATAAAGACTCAATATGATATGCCAATCAGGATACTTTGTAGTGATTATGTTAAGAAGTACTTCAGTACTCAATTTTGCACTTATATGACTAATTCTGGTATGATCCATCAATCCCCTTGTGCCCAGACTCCACAACAAAATGGAGTTGTAGAGTGGAAAAACAGACATATTCTTGAAGTCACTCATACCCTATTGTATCAAATGAATGTCCCCAAAGTTTTTTGGAGTGATGCTGTGCTCACAACTTGCTCCCTTATTAATAAAATGCCATCCTTTGTTCTTGGTGGTAAAATTACATATTTAGTTATATTCCTTAAGGCTCCTCTATTCTCCCTTCCCTCTCGTATGTTCGACTATGTCCTTTGTCCATAAGTTAACTCTAGGAGCGGATAAGTTGGATCCTCATGCTATCAAATATTTTTTTTTTTTTTTTTTTGCGTTGTTCCTATACTCAAAAGGGATATTGATGTTATAGTCCTACTTTACATCGATTCTTTGCCTCTGCCAATGTCACCTTTTTGAGTCTACACCATACTACTCTAATTCCTGGAGTTCTGTTGACCTTGATGAGTCCTTTCCTTTGCCTTGCCTTCTTGATCCAAACCTATTATCTATGCTTAATCTTCTACATCTTCATCAGGTTTGAGTCCTTCTTGTTGCTTGGATCATCCCAATTTGTAGGTATACACACAATGACTCAAGGGAGGAGTGCCTCCTCTATCTTTTACTACTTTGCCTCTAGTTCCCTCTTCATATCATCTTTTTTCCTTTGATGTTGATCATCCTATAACTGTTTGGATAGGTAAACACACTTTTACCCAACATCCGATCTCTGATTTTGTTTGTTATGATTTTTTGTCACCTTCTTATTAATGTTTTGTTAGTACTTTGTCCTTTGTTGCTCTTCCAAAATCTATTTCTGAAGCCCTATACCATTTTGGGTGGAGGACTACAATGGTTGAAGAAATGCATATACTACATGATAATGATACTCAAGATTTGGTACATCTTCCTTTTGATAAGTCTATGTTTGGTTGTCGCTAGGTATACAATGTGAAAGTCAATTCTGATGGTTATGTGGCTTATTGAAGGCCCACATTGTTGCTAAGGAATATACTCAAGTGTATGGTTTGGATTATTTAGACACATTATGTCTGGTCACTAAACTTGCCTCAATACGTTTGCTTATCTCTTTAGCCACCACTTGTCATTGGCCTGTAGATTAGTTAGATGTGAAGAGTGCTTTCCTACATGGTGATCTTCATGAGGAGGTATATATGGAGCAACCACTTGGGTCTGTTGCTCAGGGGGAGTCATTCTCAGTATGTTGGTTTAAGAAATCATTATATGGATTGAAACAATCTCCAAAAGCATGGTTTGGCTATTTTAGTGCTGTAGTACTTGAGTTTGGCCTCTGCTGGTGTGCAGTATAGCACTCTCGTGGGATTTTGCTTGTTGTATGTGGATGACATTGTAATCATTGATGATGATGATCGAGGCATCCAGGAACTATATCTTTTCCTATAGAGTAAGTTTTAGGCAAAGAACTTGGGACCATTGAAGTACTTCTTGGGTATAGAAGTATCGAGATCTCGTACAAGAACTACCTTGTTATGGATGAAGTATGTTCTTGATCTTTTAGATGAGATGGGGCTATTGGGATCCAAACTTATTGATACACCTGTAGATCCCAATAGTAAGTTAGTTCTAGATATGGGTTTTTTGTTGCCTAACCTAGGTCAGTATTGGAGACTTGTTGGAAAGTTAAATTATCTCATAGTCACTCGACCAGATGTATCCTTCACAACAAGTGTTGGGAGTCAGTTTCTCGATTCGTCGAGAACAAGTAACTAGGATGTAGTAATTATTATTTTGAGATATCTCAAAGGTGTATTAGGAAGAAGTCTTTTATGTTAGGATCGAGGTCACGCTCATATTCAGGGACATACAAATGCAAATTGGGCCAGGTCACCTTCCGAATGAAGATCCACAATTGGTATTGTATCTTTGTCAATGTTAATTTGTTTTCTTGGAAAAGTAAGAAACAAACTGTAATGGCCAAGTCAAGTGTTGAGTTAGAGTATAAAAGCTATGGCGTACACTACGTGTGAATTTGTTTGGTTGAAGAACATGTTGAAAGAACTAGGTTTTCAACATTCTCAGCCTATGGAGTTGATGGGTGATAATCGAGTTGCTATTCCTATTGCCTCCAACCCGGTCTTCCATGAGCAGATGAAGCACGTTGAAGTTGATTGCCACTTTATTCAGAAGAAACTTGTATGGAAGCTCATTACAACCACTCATGTGGAATTTGAGTTTCAGCTTGTTGATTTGTTCACTAAAGCCTTGGGAGGTGTTCGTGTAAAATTCATTTGTAACAAGGTAGGAGCATATGATATGTATGCTCTAGTTTAAGGGAGAGTGTTAATGATTATTTAGTCATTTAGCATTATTATTATATGTTAGAGTTTTATTAGTAATAAGTGTGAGTTAGTAAGGGCATTATGGTTATTACAATTATATTTGACATATATTATAAATAATATAAATAGAGGGAGAGACCTATCATTGAGATAAGATCTTCCATTTTACCCAATTCTTCATGTGAGACAATACACAATCAGCCCAAGGATACTAAATCCTCAAAAAGAAAAGAAAAAATAAAAATCAAAACCAAAAAGATAAAAGATAAAAAAGTAACAACTAAAAAATTAAAACTAAAATCAGCCAAGAAAACCCCGATTTAAACAGTTCCCATCATAGCTTACCAAACACTTCAAATTATCTAAATTCCCTATGATCCTTCCTCACCTTAGATTTACCATCATCTACCCTAACTACATATTTCATCTATGTTCCAACAATCTTTGAGCTTGAAGGTCCTCCCTAGAAATTTCTTGAGCTTGAGTGTGCAGAATTTCCTCTTTTTTTTTTTTTCTTTGTTTTTTCATTAGGAATATCATCCTCAAATACCATCTAACCCTTCTTAGAGGACGAGGCAGCACATAAGATAAATCCTCATGACAACCATAAGAAGAGTTGGAAGAATAACTGTGTTGATCCCGAATTTGATCCAAGAGTAAGCCCGTCACAATCAAAATCACTACTGTCTACACTATCATCATCCGAAACATCTGCCCATCTCTTGTCTATCCTTGCAAGTATTAGCCCTCTCGCTCACCAATTGGTTCCTCCGCTATATCAGACCTACCTTTTGAATTTCTCGAGTCCCTTTTTTTTTTTTTTGGTTTTTTCAGCAGATGAATCTCAAATTTCTTCAAGACGTTTCCTCATTCCAAAACCCTTCTGCACTACCTCACGGTGAACGTAAACATTTTGACCCATCTGACTATCTGAATTTGCTCCCTTACCGTCTGAAATTCCTTCCAAATCCACAATAAAATCCTGACTTTCATTCTCATAAGAATTAATATTCCTAGATGCATCTCCCTCAATTTCATCCCTGAAACCCTTCAAAGTTTGCATCATTGAAGATTAAGGGTAGTTTGTTGGCGGCGTCGTCGTTTCGGTGGCAAAAATCAGAACGGAGGTGAACTGAGAAGGATTATTGAGCAAAAGGTGAGTGAGAGAAAACATTAGGAATGGAAGATTAGATAATGGGAAAAGAGGTCTGCAGGGCCTGCAGATGGGGGATGCAAGCTCCTCTCTCTTGATACCTCTTCCGTGTGTATGTGTATTGCTGCACAACATGGAAGCAGTTTTTCTAAGTTTTTAATTATGATGATGTGTATTTATTTATTTATTTTTTATGCTCTGTTAATGTGCTTCATCATCATCAAGGGAGTGTGAGAGGAGAGAGAGAAGCTCCAAGGAACTGGGGGTGTGTGTGTGTTGGTGGGGGGGGGGGGGGGGGGGATGGGGTGGCAGTTGTTGATTGGCTGAAGGGCAACAAATGCAATTGATCTAACAAGCATTATATAATCTCTGGACAATTCATGTGCTTCCTTGCCAATGATGATGAAGAAGCTTTTGACCTGTTTGCATTGTGTGTTATTTTCCAATAGAATGTACATTCCCCTTGTGATTTCCTGCAAACAACTGAAGATCCCTGGTTTGTACCAATCTGGTTTTATTTGCGTTTATTTTCCTCTGTTTAGTTTCTACTTTTTGGTTTTGGTTTCTTAGCAAGTAAATGAAGCCTAAATTGATGATCATATTTCTTCTCTATTTGTGCACTTACATTGCCCGATGCTTCAGAATTTTTAATCATTCTGCTTTGCAGCTTATTGTGTTTGAAGTATGCTGGTGTATGCTCCTTCTAAATATGTGCTAAAACATGTTTTTAGTTACATTTATTTTATCAGTTTTGTGATGGATGAAATTGGTGGGTGTTTTGTAATTTTTATGATATGACAATTGCATTTACCATACCATGGTCTACAGGGAATGGGATTTCCTCGAAGTCTTGAAGTTTGGAAAATGGGTACAGTCAACTATATGGATGCACTTAAGCTGCAGGACAGGCTGGTCTCTCATAGAAAATCTAGTAAGATTTCAGATACTCTCTTGTCCCTACAGCATCCACCTACATATACTCTTGGCAAACGGCGAACTGATCATAATTTACTAGTCCCCCGGTCTGAACTTGAAACTATTGGAGCTGAACTTCATTACACTCAAAGGGGAGGTGACATTACATTTCATGGTCCTCATCAAGCCATCTTATATCCCATCATTTCTCTTCGGGATATTGGAATTGGTGCTCGAATGTATGTTGAGAAACTTGAGTCAACTATGATTGAGTTGGCATCTCTATATGGTGTTAAAGCACGGGCTGGACGAACAGGGGAAACTGGAGTTTGGGTTGGAGAGAAAAAGATTGGTGCAATTGGAGTTCGGATTTCGTCTGGGATTACCTCTCATGGGTTGGCATTTAACATTGACCCTGATTTGAACTATTTCAAGCATATTGTGCCTTGTGGTCTATCAGATAAAGAAGTTACATCGTTGAGAAGGGAGACAAATTTGGTGCTCCCTGCTGAAGAAGTCATTCATGATCAGTTGATTTCTTCTTTTGCTAGGTCATTTGGTTTTCCCAGTCTAATTTGGAAAGATGATGCATCCGTATTGTTGCGTAATGTAAAAATAAAATGATTGTCATCGTATGCCAACAAATTAATTATTCTTTGCACAAATTGTAATTATACATTTTTTTAAATCAAACTTATTTCTTCAAGTTGCTAATCAGGTATGAAAAAATGTTCTATGTTGATTAATTTGGAATGTTAGACCTCAGTGAATTATTTATTTAGAAAACTTTGTACCATTGCAGGTTTTTGGAAAGCTTAATGCACACATACAGTAAAAGCCATCAGCGAAACTGGCAAATAAGTAAATAAATAAACTTTGGGTGTTCCCAGGTTAAACTTTGTTTAAAACTAAAACAGGTTTGTGGTTGCAGGAAGAACCTTTTGTTCCCATATGTTACAGCAGCCTAGTAGATGCTGTTGCTTGCTTATCCAAGAAGATTGTTTCACTGGGAAATTGGGTCCATTTCTATTATTCAGTATTGCTCATCAGCATGCAAAATCAAAACTGCGATTACTTTCCTGGACAACGCTAAAAAGAGCACCTGTTCCCCATCAGAGAGGAACTTCTATTCACATGTCCCAATCTTGGTTTCAAGAGCCATCCAAAATAATATATTCAAACCTTCCTTTAAATCCAACTTTCCAGAGTCCTTTGACCAGATCTAGCAGTGAATTTTTATTTTCTCTTGCTGTATTAGATTGGATCTTGTTATAAACAAAGTAAAAAGCTTTCTGCATGTATTGAATCAAACAGAAACTGCCTCAGTAATGTATGAAAAGAGGGGTTTTTTTTTTTGTTCCCCTTTTTGAGATGGCCTCCAGCTTTGCAGAAACCCATGTTCTACCTTCAATCCAACTTTGAATCATGGGGAAACGACTCAGAAGTGTAGTTGATCTCGAAGGAATTAGGTTATTCCTGACAAGCCAGCCAATCTTAAAGAAGGGCTATTAGACCAACTTGTTCTTTTAGACAAAGCAAACACACCAACCCGGCCTTTGGGAGCATGAAATTTGGTTCTTAGATTTGGATAGTATAAAATTGTATTGGGTTCCTTTTAAACTCACACGAGTCTAAAAAATTCAAGCCCCAAAATTTATACTCTTAAACACTACCTTAGTAAATATGGCCTTATTCAAACAACTTCTAATTTATTTTGTTCTAGGATGAACTTAAAGAGCCAACTTTTTTGTAGCCAAACCAACTTGAGCTATAACTTGGTAGAGTTAATGGAATAATTCATGGGTGATATTGACTTAAGAGAACCCTGTTAATGGTAGAAGGGATAAAGGGCATTTTTCCCAAAAGAGGACGGGTACAGCTGCTGTGGCAAGCAGTCTTAACCAGCTCACTTTAGCTGGGTTGTTTCACTTATTAGAAGTACTAAACTACTTAAATAGGTATAATCTATTGAGAAAGGACATGCAATAATATGACTGATTTGGTGCCATGTGATTAGCCACATGAAACTTGTTTATTTTTGAAGATTGCAGGGGAGTTGCAGAAATATAGCAGTCAGTACATTCACATGTTATGCCGCTTCCTAGTTCCAGCCTATTAAAAAGTAGAATAGGGAATGACATCAGTAAACTAAATGAAATCAGCAAAATATCTGTGACTATGCATGAATTTGGTTTGGGAATCACATGGGAATTTTGTACTAAGAGCTTTTTAAGTATAAACAGAAACCCCAAAATGCCCTTCTATTTCCATTTTTAAAAGGTAATTTCTTTTTATTCATATATATGCTCTTGTTTGATCTCTTGTAACCTTTGATCTCTTCTTCAATTATTCTACAATAACTATAGTTAAATATATATGATCCTAGGTTTGCTCTTGAGGTATATGCTTCAGGTATCCGTAAAAGCTTACTACGAACAGTTCAAAGTTCAAGCCTTTCCTATTTTTATATGACATTGCACATCTTGGTAAGGTACTCTTAACCCTCTACAGGGAAAGGGTTGAGGAGGTTTGGTTTTAATTAATAACCAAGAATGGACAAGGGTATAAACTACTAGACATGCTTATAATAAGTGAAAATGCAGTCTGAGTTACTCTATATATAATATTATTTTGTTGGGCAGGGGCATAAGCAAGCTTACATGTGACAAAGCATGCATGGCCATCTTTCTTTAAAATAATCCTTCATATAAACCAGCACAAACCTTCATTCTTTGAATTCTCTATCAATTTCTTCTTCTTTTCATACAGATCCCATCATGAGAACCAGCCAAAAAGCTATGCTTGCTCTCTTAGCCTTAATTTTCATTCATTTTCTTTTGTGTTCTCTGTTTTCTCTACTCCATGGAAGAAAGATTCATCCAAGGGAAGAAAATCAGTCAAGGAGGCTTCTAGTTTCTGTCACTACACTTTCTGCAAATCTGAATGAGCTAAATGGGGCAAGGCAACATCCCCAGGGGCACGTAGAGGCAAGTTTGAGGAAGGCGCCATCTAGCGTTCCAAATCCTACGCAGAACAAGTAGATTCAACTACACTTGTTTGGAGATCTAAGCAGGAAAGAGAAATCAAAATCATTCTCTCCTCATTTTTGCAGTTTAGCATTTTTTTTTTCTGTTGGTTAGGTAGTAGAATTGAATTGGATCTCCACTGACTTTTGTTTGTTTTTTTTTTTTGGACCTTCATTTAATTTCAAGTTGTGTTACTTTCATTTAGTTTTTCAAGCTTGTAAACGTTTCCTTAGGACGATATACTGAGATGAGAAGTGTACTTACAGAAACGTTAAAGAAAATATTAGAAATAGGTTCTTCCTGTTTCAAAAATTACCATTTTCTCTTTGGTAATTGATTTTATCAAAGCTATAGGATGGTGATAGAGTTGAGCTTAGAGCATCTTCAGTTTTTTTTTTTGACAGGAAGAGTTCAAAATGATGACATACTCTCATGAGTCATTTGCTATCCTTTGTCTTCTCTTAGCTTTCTACATGTGGCTTCCATGTGATGAGTTCACTTACAGACACTGTTTGATGCAAAGTTTTAAGATTCTTAGTAAGGGCAGCAGGAACCCTTGTTGAAAAAAACCACATGTGAAGATATTATAAGTTGCAACAGCTATGCTACCGCACACATTTGCAACTACTCACGTCTTTTTAACCATATATTTGTATTTTTTCCACCACCAGAAAAGCTATTGACTTCTCTGTTGCCACATTGGGTCCTCAAGTATTCAATAAAAGAAGTTATGCATTTAGGTTATGTTTGATTTGCGGAATGTATGTAATATGATAGAAATGAAATGATATGAACATTTAAACAAGATGCAGCAAAAAATCAAGTGATAAAATTTTATAACATCCAATTACATTCTATTCTCATGCACCAAGCGCATAGTTAGGGGTGTAAGCTAGTAAATTTGACTCATGAGCTATGAAATGAGTTCAACTTGACTCGACTTTATGCATGATCCTCCCTCATTTTCTTTCCTTACTTGTGCTTGCAATTATCACAATCTAAAGGCATGTTTGGTTGTGAACAGTATTTTTATTTTTAAAAATGTCTAAATTTTTAATATTTACATAGAAAAATTAGATAACATCTTTTAAAAAATAGAAATTAGAAATTAAAATTTTTTTTTTATTGTTCCAAAGCTTTTCATATAAATACTGAGAAACTTAAAACAAAATTGAGACAATTTCATAATGCTTTTTTAAAAAACTGACATGAAAAAATAAAAATTATTTTCCATAACTGAAATTGTCTAGCATTTTGAACATCAATATACATTTTAAGTTTGAAAGCAGTGATTGAGGGAACTTTTGGTCCATGAATACAATGAGTAGAATCTCATATCCATCAAATGATTGCTGCCGCTAGAATTGAAGAACAAAGCTCTTCTTCCGTTGAATCCCTATCTAATTTTGAAAACCAATTCATCACATGACACAATGATGAAGTATTTTTTGTCTATTTGAGATTAGATTGGTACCATTGAAGAAGCTGGGCTGGTGGAAAATTGTTCTTAGTTTTCAATTTCGGTTTTTCAAAAAATTACCAAAATGTTTTTTTTTTAATTTTATAATTTTCTAAAATTCGCATGAGAAAACTAAAATCGTATCTTTCATTCATTTTTCCAAATTTTTTTGTATAAATGTTGAGAAACTAGAAAATAAAGAGACATTTTTGTAGATCTTTAGAAAACCTAAAACTCAAAATGAAAATTCTTTTCCACAACTAAACATGCATGTATTTGTTGAGAATTTTACTTGTAAGTTTGTTCTACATTGGAAAAATTGAGTAGATGATGAGTGCTTATATACATGGCTGGGCTCAAGCCCCAATAGACTTAAGTTTTTGGGTCAATTTGGTGTTCATTCATGTGTATCAAGCCCACTCATGGGCTCCTTCAGTGCTAATAAGTGGTATCAGAGCTGATGGTTCGTAACTCTGCGTGAGCGACATCATAAAAATCGACATGTGAAGCTAATTTCCTAACATGCTAACAGTTGGAGGACCGAGTGTGTGATCAAGGCTAATAAGGATCATCTAGGCTTGGGATGGATCCGAATAGGGTCAAGACTAGGGAGGTAGGATTGATTCAGAGGCACGTGAAATACAATCCGAGACAGGTAAGATGCTAATGGTAAGACTCACTTTAGCAACTGTTGGGGAATTGAGCTTACTCCCATAAGGGAGACGATTTCCGTTTAAGGGGGAGCAGTTGGAACTCACAAGGAGACCGAATAGGCGTAAGCTTTTGGGTCAAGTTGGTGTTTACCCATGTGTATCAAGCCCCACCCATGGGCTCTTCCAGAGCTAACAATATCTCCCTCAATCATTTTGTTGACGTGCATCTTAATGACAAATTCATAAAGAACAGTTAAATGGACTTATATACAAATTCAAGTATGATTTTAACCATATATGAGAAATCTAGCAACCAAGTTTTCAAATGAACCTAACCATGCGACTATATAAGAATAGGTAATTGAAGGAAACAGATACTACATTACAAACAACTGAACTCTTCCAATCATGTTGTATGTGAAAAAATAGAAAAAAAAAATGAAAAAGTTTGGATGACATGATTACGTAAATTTCTTCCTTTCTCGAATAAATTTAGGTTTGGATGATCTTTAATCAAGGTAAATGAGTACATGCACCTTTTAGTTCTCCGAAAGAATGAGGAAAATACAGCAGAGAAATGTAGAAGAATTTTCCCTCTTTTTTTGGCAAAGCAACTGAAGTTTATTAAAAGAAATAGTAGACATGAAGTGTATAGAGAAGAAACAAACAGCAAAATGCTACAACAGTCCAACACAGAGAACATTGTTTAGATAGGTAAACAAGGCTTCCATTAACAAAGTGAGTGCAGATCCCAAATACACTGGGTACATACATAAGCTAAAAGCATAGAACTCCAAAGGTCTAAAAAATTCTTTTCCATTAGTTCCGGAATTATTAGGAATAATCTCCTTAAGCTTATCAATTGTTAATAATCTTATTTCAATTTTAATAGGGCTCCAAAGGGCAAGGTAAAGAAGAAGCTTGCAAGCAAAGACTTGCAAATGTTAAACAAGAGAATCAGTCCACTTCCTCAAATCTCGACACAGCAAATTTCTCTCCAACGGCTTCAACATCTGCAACAAACATATCGGCTCCAACAACCTAATTTAAATTTCATTTTTGCTTCCGCATATCTTGTACTCAATATTTATTGTTTGTATTTCAAATTTCAAATGTATCATTGTAACAACCTGTGTTGTATAAATAAACCAATACACGAACTGGTTTGGCATTGGGGCAACAACCTTTTTTTTCATATCCTATTTCTTTCATGGTGATAGAGCATATCTACTCACGCACTTCTACACCGATCCTTTAACTTTTTAACCTTGTCTAATGGTTGCCTCATCACCTGTCAATTTTGTTACCCCCCAATTTTAGTCAACTTATTTCGGCTAAGTTGGATGAGACCAACTATCTTATGTGGTTGTCTCAATTTGTTTTGGTTTCAAGAGCCATGATCTAATGGGCTTCGTGGATGGTTCTCTACCGTGCCCCTCTCAGTTTCTCATTGATGATCAAGGGAAACCAACAACTACTCTCAATCCTGAGTATATCCTATGGAATCGAAAGGATCTTGTTAATCATCCCAGCTAGGAGTATACAGAGTCAGAGGGGGGGGGGTGTGAATGGACTCTTTTTGCGAAATATGTATTTTTCTACAAAATAAAAACTCTTGGCAAGATACTAGAAATTATATCACAATATAAATATAAATTATGCACAAGATAAAATAAAGAGAGAAGGGAGAGAAAGCTTAACACCATAGATTTAATCTGGTTCGGAACCAAACCTACGTTCACGCCTTAGCACAAAGCCAAAGATTCCACAATCCACTATGAATACTCCTTCACCGGTGGAGCAAGCCTTACAACTTTGGTACCAAACCCTACACTTAGGAACAAATCCCTACCACGCTCACAAAGAGCCACAAGGATCACCAAGATACCTTGCACGTTTGGTTCACAAAGAACCATACAAGAGATATGATTGATTGAGATGATATGATTGACTAAGATGATAAAAACCTTACAATTTGGTGCACGTTTTGTAATCAAAGATATGATTGACTAAGATGATAAAAACCTTGCTAAACAAGTCTAAGAACTTGTATTTATAGCCAAAATACCCAACTAGCTATTATTGGACCATTGGGAGCAATTCCTAAACAAAACTAGCCATTTTTGCCCGTTAGCATCATTCTGTTCATTGGGCTCCTTGACTAGTCCCCTGCACTCGTCGACTAGTGCCTACCTGCGACTCGTCAACTAGTGCCCTACACTCATCAATGAGTGCCTTGAATAAGAAAAAGTCATAAACATGAAAGTTGTGGGATTTTTTCTTAACTTTCCAGGGATACTAAGAGCGTATTTTTTTTGTAATTTTCTAGTAAAAGTTATGCCTTAAATACTAAACGGTGTTCAGGACTCAAAGCGCACTACACTAGACGACGATTGCTTTATTTTTCCTTGTCAGAAAGCCTTTTAAAGACTTAAAACATTATTGGACAAAAGTATATGAAATATATTAAGTCTAATGAAGATTAAAACTTGTCCAAGTGAGTTTCCATTTGAATATAAGATATCTTGATTAAGAAAATACATTTGAAAACTTATTTGGATATCTTATATACTTCCATGTCCGTTATGAAAATATGTGTTGGCCTTACAAGGTTTAAAATCTTGTTATCTTATTTTGATGCTAACAAACAAGTAAAATTTAATGTATTTGTGTGAGTAATGATATTTCAGGGCTCATATATGAGAAAGTAAGGTCAAAGTGCTCACAAGGATCAAACGAAACTTAAATGAGTCAAAGCATGAATTTAAAGATGATATATGAAACCTTGAAGAATATGAGGACATTAATGAGTTATTGAAAGCCAAGGCATATTAAAGTCCAAAGAGCCAAAGAAAATCAAAGTGAGAAAGCTTAAAGAATATGAAAGCTTGAAGAAACAAAACATGAAGACTCAAGAACCTAGAATGAGAAAAGTTTTAGAAGTTTTCATGTAAGTGCTTTAATGTTTAAAATATCGTTTGAAATATTTTGAAGCTCTTAGGTTAACTTACGCCAATACCTGGAAAATATTTTTATAAGGTCAAAAATTATTTTAAAAAGGTTAGAGTCATTTTTGGAATGAAAAGCATCAAAAAGAGTTTTTCCATTTACTGTCATTTTTTATATAGCCACATTGAGGTGAATTTTTCATTATCAAAAACTCATTATTTTAAAACGTGGTCAACATGAAAGTTGTAGGATTTTCTCTTATATTTCTTTTGACACCAAGAACACCTAATTTGGTATTATATAGAAAAAGTTATGGCCAAAACACTGAAACATGGTCACTGCTATCAGAGAACAAGACAGAAAGTGGCAGTAGCAGTTCAGATGTTTGAACTTACGACTTCAGACATCTGAACCTGTGATCTCAGACGTTTGAACCTACTTTAGACATCTGACCCTGTGTCTAATTCATTTTTTAAGGGGTTTCAAAAACTTCAGATGACTGAACTCGAATCTTCAGACATCTGAACACTGTTCAACAGGAAAAAATTTTAAAACTCTTATTTTTAAATTGTAGCCATTTGAAACCCAAATTTTCTAATATCTTGGGAAATTTTTTAAGGAAAATTTTGCAACATGGAAACAAGTTTTAAAGCCTACAAATACATGGTTTTGCAAATCAAAACTCATCCAAGAATTGAAAAATCTGCTTGTAAAGCTGAAAGCACTCTTGTTCTTCCAAAACTCTCTTGCTCACTCATTGCAAATCTATTTTGCTGAGAATTCTAAAGTGCTGATCCTTCTTTCTCTGAATTCCTACTGTTAATCCTCTCCTAAGAAGGATATTGGTAAATTCTACACTTGAGCTTCATTGTATTTCATATTGATATTTTATATTCAAAGTATATAGTGCTGAAATTGTACTAGCTTGCTCTTTGAGAGAGTATACTTGTACACAGATCTTATCTTGTGTTTCTTATAGTTCTTTGACGTTCCAAGGGTTGTTCGGATCGTTGGATGAGCAAGGGGACATTGCTTAGAGAGGCAGACTCTAGCCTATGTATGGAGTGACCGAACGAGGGAATATCGTTTGGAGAAGGCGGGCTCTAGCCTTAACCAAGAAGTGTTGTAATCGGTATTGTTTCACTTGTCAATGAAACTGAACTAGTGAATCCTTTGGTGGTTTTCCAAAGGTGAGGACGTAGGCTGGGTATAAGTCGAACCTCGTAAAAATCTCTATCTCATTCTCTCTTTCCCTTACTCTTTATTTTCAACATATTTAAATTGCGTGGATGGTTTAAATTTGAAAATCATATAAAATACATATATTTGGAAATTAAACAAACTTAAGGTTTAATTTTGATTTGGGTTGCGGAAACCGAAAGGGAGTACGTTGGTTACACCATATCTTGCAGAAACCTTATGGGAGTACGTTACTTGGTTAACATCCCGAAGATAAATTTACCAAGAGTTTATTTAAGTTCTAAATATTTGGAAAGAGTGATTTGATTCATCTATATAGGGCTTTACATCAGCAAGCATAAATTCTCATTCACTACAGGGCTTGGTTCAAATTTGGCAAATATAAACAAACAACTCTTGAGTTGTTATATTACCAAAGTGTTGAATACTTTATATCTTGGTTTGGTTGTTTGTTGTTTAACTTGTACTTGACAAATAAATTGATTGTTTGGCTTGAAGATATTGTTAATTGATTGGTTGTTTAATTGTGTTATTGATTGGATAAAAGAACTAAGTTCTCGATTGATTAAAGAATTAAATAAACAAGTCAAGAATTGGTTAAAAGAAATAAAGGAAGTTTAAGGTATATCAAAAGGAATTAAAAGAAATTTTTAAAAGCCAATTCACCCCCCCTCTTGGGAAGCTATTCCTAATTTCAATATGCTTTGGCTTTCTTGAAGCTTTTGGACATAATACTCATTTTATTAAAACTGGGACAAACTATGAAGAAGTTTATAAAACCAAGATGTTGAAAACTTGCCCCTTATGAAAACATATTTGAGTTTAGGATTCGTTTGACAAACTCTTTGTTTTATATTTGAAAACTATAAATGTGAGTGTGTGACTTAAGTGAAAACCTATAAACTCAAGTATCCTAGTATGCATATGCAATTTTGCTAAACTCTTGCTCACAAATCATGCAAGAATAAAAACCGCAAGAGTTACAAAATACACTACCTCAAACACACAACCATTACATATAATTAAACAAAAAGCTTCCTTTGGTTGTGCTTGAGTCCTTTTCGAGTGAGTGTCCATTTGATCTTCCTATTCGAACATCAACTCAGTCCAATCTTTGCCTTTGATCCAATACTTCATGTATGTGTACTTGTATTAACATGATCTGCAAAGATGGAAGAACATTAGGAATGACATATTGGTTAATATCATTAAAATATATAAAACATGATAGTGTAGCCACCAAGGCTAACAGATCAATTCGTTTTGGGTTTGATTAATGACACTCTTTCTGATAAAATGGCACCATGTGTGTATGGTATCAATTCGGTGTGACTTGCTTGGCTTGCCTTGGCCAACAAATTTGCTTCTCCATATCGATCTCACATCAACCATTTGAAGCGGCTCTTCTAAACTTTGAATCAAGGTTCCATGAACTGTGTCACTTACCTTGATTTGACAAAGCAACTAGTAGCACAACTAGGAACTAATGGTAAGCCCATTGATGATGATGATTTAATTGCTTACATTGTGAGTGGTTTGAATCATTCATATTACCCCTTTGTCACTTCTCTGTCTCTTGCCACATGAGACAAAGCTCTCCCCTTTGAAGATTTCCAAGCCATGCTACTATCTCATGAGTTACTTCTAGAAACTCAACGTCATTCAATCCTACCTGAAAAAAATAATTTAGCATTGTTTGCTCCCAAACATCCCTAATAGCCTTACAACTGAAAGCCAAAATACCCCACAAAATCCCACCCGCAAACCTCCCATTCTCCATACTACTCCAAAATAGCCAACACCTAATACCCAACCTTCTCCTTCTCCTTTTCCTCGACCAAACCGACCCTAGAAAACTTTTAATACCCCATGAACCCCTTGCTAAATCTATGGCAAAACAAGCCACCAGAAACTTGACTATTTTCATTGTATGGACTATGCTTATCAAGGTAGCTATCCTCCTCCTCAATTAGCGGCTATGGTTGCTCAAACTAATACTGTTCATGTTGCCAAAAATCCTTGGTTCGCTGATAATGGGGCTAATCAACATATTACAGCTAATCTTGAGTAGCTAACTCTTGCGCAACCATACACTGGACAAGAACATGTTGCTGTTGGTAATGGACAAGGTTTGAATTTAAAAAATAATGGTTCCATCATTCTTCATACCCCTACTTCTTCACTTAAACTTATTCATGTTCTTCATTGCCTTCAAGCCTTTGCTAATTTACTATCTATTAATCAATTTTGTCTTGACAATCATTGTTTCTTCATTCTAACTAATTCTCATTATTTTTTCAAGGACAACTAGACGGGGAAGACATTGTTGGAAGGAAAGAGTAGTGGTGGACTTGTTAATTGTGGCTCTTATACTTTTGTTTTATAAGCAAAGAAGAAAGAAGGGAAAACATGAAGGGGGGAGCACAACAACCTCGTCGATGAGAGCTTATGTTTGTCGACGAGGGGACAACAGAGGCTCATCGATGAAGGCTTTGAAGTTTGTCGATGAGTAATTACCAAGAGTAGGAAATTTCAGAATTTTGGATTCGTTGAAGAAAGTCTGTTCTCATTAACGAAGGGTCTTGTTGGTCTCGTCGACGAAACCCTGTGTTCGTCAATGAGAGGCGCCTGGGCTGCGAGCAGTTTTTCAAAATTTTTGAATTTTGAACATTGGGTGGTTGGCCAATTAGGGGAAACTTCTGAGAAACTTTTATATATGTTATTCTAGGCATATACAAGAAAAAGGATGATCATTAGTGAAGTGTATTGTGTACATCTTGATTTATTTATGTGCCATTGCTTCCGTGAATGTAGGCTTTGCCGAACCACATAAATCTTTGTGTTTTTGTTCTGGTTGTGTACATTTTTATTTACTTGTTGTTTAATTTTCGCTGTGCATCTTTATTATCCGATCCATTATCACAACAAATTGGTATCAGAGCGAAGTTGTTAAGGCATCGAGATCGTCTTTTGCAAGGTTTGACATCGTAAAATTTGATGGAACCAGAAACTTTGGTTTATGGTAGAGGAGAGTGAAGGACATTCTTGTGCAACAAGGAATGGCTAAGGCTCTGCTTGATACTCAACCGGAAGGAATGGATGAGACAACATGGGTAGATTTGAAAGCACATGCAGCGTCTACAATAAGCTTGTGTTTGGCCGACGAAGTTCTTTATCAGGTGATGGAGGAGGACTCTCCAGTGGTTATCTAGTGAAATTTAGAAAGTTGGTACATGTCTAAATCCCTCAATAACAAAATTTTTCTTAAGTAGCGTTTATATTGGCTTAAGAAGGTAGAAGGATCTAGTCCAAATCAACACATCAATGCGTTTAATCAAATCATAAGTGATTTTATGAGAGTTGATGTGAAGTTTGATGAGGATGATAAGGCTTTGATGCTATTAAATTCCTTGCCCTCAACTTATACCTATGAAAATCTTGTGACCACTCTCACGCGGGGAAAAGAAACTCTTGATTTAGAAAAGGTAACAAGTGCTTTGTTAAATTTTCATCAAAGATTGAAGATTTGTGATGAAGGAGAAGGACTTGTGATAAAAGGTAGCAATGAGCAAGGCAAAGGAAAGTTTAAGAATGAGTTTAATCAGAAATCCCAAAATTAATCCAAGAAGAAGAAGGAAATCCGGTGTTATAAATGTGGTAAAAAAGGGCATGTGAAACTGGAATGTTCAGATTAGAAGAAGGGAAATACTAATAAGCATGAGGGGATTTCAAAATCTGTGAATATTGTTCAAGAAGAGGATTCAGTAGATGGTGATGTTCCATCAGTTTCAGCGGAATCGGATAATCTAATGAACTCTTGGATACTTAACTCGACATGTTCTTATCACATGACTCCAAACAAGGAGTGGTTCAACACTTACACGTTAGTAAATTCTAGATTAGTTCTTATGGGTAATAATGCTTCTTGCAAGATCGTTGGCATAAGAAATGTAAAGATAAAGATGTTTAATGGTGCTGTAAGAACATTATATTGTATAATGTAAGATATATACCTTAGTTGAGAAAGAATTTGATATCTCTTGACACTTTGGATTGTAATGGATTTAATTACAAGTCTAAAGGTGGAGTTTTGACGGTATGGAAAGGTAATCTAATTGTGATGAAAGGGTAGAAGCTGGATGGGAATATTTACATGTTGCTGGGAACTACCGTTGTAGGTGGAGTTACAGCCGTGGATGCTGAATCAGATGAGACTGTCTTGTGGCATATGCGTCTTGGACATATGGGAGAACATGACATGAAAGAACTACACAAAATAAAATTATTAAAAGGTTTGAAATCATGTCAGTTGGAATTTTTTATATTTTGTGTTCTTGGAGAATAGAATAGGGCAAAATTCAGTTCAAATACTCACAAGACGAAAGGAATTCTTGACTATGTGCATTCAGATGTTTGGGGCCCAGTTAGAGTTGCATCAAAGGGTGCACATGTGTATTACTTGAGCTTCATTGATGATTACTCACGGAAGGTTTGGGTTTACTTCATGCATCACAAATCTAGTATGTTTGCCAAGTTTAAGACTTGGAAGGTTGAAACCTGACAGGGAGGAGAATCAAATACCAAAGGTTCGATAATGGGACTGAGTACACTGATTCTCGGTTTATGAAGTTTTGTGCAGAGCAGGGCATCAAGATACATTTTACAGTTCGCCTGACACCTCAGCAAAATGGTGTGGCAGAACGGATGAACCGGACTCTTGCTGATAGGGCTCGATGTCTCAAATTGTATGCAAGGCTACCAAAGAATTTCTGGGTCGAAGAAGTTAGTATAACTTGTCTTTTGGTAAACCAATCACCAAGGGCATCACTAGCGGGAAAAGTGGTGGAAGAGGTTTGGATGGGAAATGTAGAAGACTACATCAGATTGAAGGTATTCGGGTGTCCAGCCTATGTCCACGTGTCTGGTGAGGAGAGGTTTAAGCTTGACCCGAAGTCTCATTGTTGCATCTTCTTGGGGTATCCAGAGGGTCTAAAGGGGTATAAGTTGTGGGACCCAGTGGCAAACAAGGTGGTGATCAGTAGAGATGTAGTTTTTGATGAGAAGGCTATAGTGAAGCATTCTTAAGAGTTTGATGATCAGAAATAGGAGCCAGAAAGTTAGGGCAGTGATGAACATGTTGTGTAGGTGGAGTTGGAAGCTCAGGGCAATGGAAATGATCATGGTCCCATGGTTGCAGAAAGCTTTAGCTCAGGAAACCAGCAAGTCGACGATATTCCTATATAGAGATCCAGATGCACTATCAGGCCTTCATCAAGGTATGGTTTTGATGAGTTATTATATTATGCCTTTCTTACTTGTTGCAATGATCCAAATACCTTTCAAGGGCAGTGCACAGCCAGGAGAAAGATAGGTGGATGGGAGCAATGATTGAGGAGATGGAATCTTTGCATAAGAACCAAACTTGGGACTTGGTGGAGCTTCCAGATGGAAAGAGACCGATAGGTTGAAAATGGGGGTATAGGAAGAAGGAGACAATTATAGAAAAGGAAGGAGAGAAATCCAAGGCACGATTGGTGGCAAAAGGATACTCATAGAAGAAGGGAACAAATTATGATGAGATATTTTCTCTAGTGGTACGACATTTTTCTATTAGAATTATGCTAGGGTTGGTAGCTCATTATGATCTTTATTTGGAACAAATGGATGTGAAGACGGCGTTTCTTCATGGTGACTTGGAGGAACAAATCTACATGGTACAGCTGGAGGGATTTATTGTAATGACCTGCTTAATTTCCACATATTTTTTTTATAATAAAATCAACATCAAATCAATACCATACATCTCACATTCCAACTCAGCAGGTCACCATCCACCTGGACCCGTGAGTACCAGGGATATATCAGAATATATATAGGAGAATCCTAAGCAGCAGAAAGCATATAATCATATACATCTCATCATAATGTGCATTACAACGTACCAGAGTCACTACATTCACTATCTCTCAGTATATACATCCAAAAATGAAATCTAGGGACAATTCCCATAAAAACCTAACTGTCCCTACCAAAAACTTACCCTTCCTAAGAGTGCAAACAACTACTCTAGATCAGCGGGGCTTTTCCCACTCTCCTATCTGGGGCTCCTAAAAAGTTTATAAAATTTAGGGGTAAGACACCTCTCAGTAAGGGAAATAAACTAATACTAGTGTGTGGCAACATGAGTATACTGGGTTCTACATACACCATACATATCATATTCAGTACTATTTATCAAATTTGGGAAAACATATGTATGTCAAAACATGATAGAACATACTGCATTTCATAAACATATCTCATCTCATATCATAATAATAACATAAAAACATCCCAGGTAGGTTAGCTGGTTGTTGTCATGTATTACCCCCACATAACTGGATTGTATGGCCCGAAGGCGGGACCTGACAATGGTTGGCCGACCACTGCCAAGTCAAATATCCAGTCTGTAATTCCGATGGGTCTGTCAGACCTGGTGTATACACCACGGGCGATAACAACACACTTCTTGAAAATAACCACATCGACCATCCAATCTCACACCACTCCGTACAGCGACGTTAACAAAAATATCATGATCACGAAGACCATGGACACATAACAATGGTACCGTGCAAGTGCTAGCCTAGACCAAGCCAACTGGGTTTTGATATCATATACATATACTAAAATCATGATACATGGATATCTCATATCATTAATTTTCACATTAATCATATCATTTTGCATATATACGTATATTTTGAAAATCATTAGCCCGTACGCCGGTATTACACATTTTATCATAGCTCGGCCCTTACGTCGGCAAAACATAGCACAACCCGTACGCTGGCGAAACATATCCGTACAGCATGGCCCGTACGTTGGAAAATCATAGCATAGCCCGTACGCTGGCAAATCACAGTCACATAGCACTGCCCGTATGTCGGCAAAACATATAAAAATCTCAGCCCGTACATCGGTTTTTTATCATAAAATCCATATCATAATCACATTTACAGAAATGGTATCTCATACTTATGCCACACAATAGATTTTCCACATATTCAACATACTATCATTTTCACAGTATTTTACAAATATAAAAAATATATATAAACATATACATTTTCCATAAATCAAATGTTAAATATGTATATATATACACACAAGCATTTTCCCAAAACAGAACTAGCTTAGTTTATCCCCTTACCGATTTCCTGAGAAGCCCCTAAGAAAATCTTCTCCGCACCCACAGGGTTCTCAACTCAATACCCCTGGAAATGAAAACTCTTAGTATTAAAGTTCAGTATTTTCGTACGTACAACATTTTCTATAACTGCCACAAAGTCAAATTTGGCTTAAAAAGCCTTACCTCAACTTAGGGATGATTCCCAACTTGCCTTCACCAACGATCTGCTCCAGCAGATTTGGAGAGAACTCCACCAGAAGCGTCATGGTGACTTCGGATTGTCGATTTGGTGTAAATTTGGCCCGAAATCGATGAAAGAAAGAGGGAGAAATGAAGGGGAGAGAGAGAGAGGAGAAGGATAGCTTAATTAGGAAGTTAAATATGAATTTTCCACATTTATAGAATAGGGGATTTCGTCGACGAGCCCATCCTTCATCGACGAAATTTAGTTGGCTCACACCCCCTCTCGGTATTTCTTCATTGACGAAATTCAGTCTTCATCGACGAATTTTCTTAAGCCTTCATCGACAAATCCCCTGTATTCGTCGATGAAGGCCTGCTGATCCCCTTTTCCATTATTCTTTCCAAAGTTCAATGTCGTCGACGAACGTGAAGCGTTCATTGATGAAGTCGACTACTTCCTTCTGTTTCCGATTTGCATTTCCCTTTCTTTATTATTTAAATACCATTTTAAGTTTGGTTCGTTACATTTATTGAATCAGGAAAAGAAAATTTTGTTTGTAGGTTGAAGAAGTCTCTTTATGGGTTGAAACAGTCTCCAAGGCAATGGTATAAATGGTTTGATTCCTACATTATCAAGATTGGCTACAAACGGTATGAGTATGATTGTTGCGTTTATGTGAATAAACTTGAGGTTGGTTCTCTTATTTTCCTGTTATTGTACGTCGATGACATGTTGATAGCTGCAATGGATTTAACTAAGGTGAATCAGTTAAAGGATCTGTTGCATAAGGAATTGTACATGAAGGATCTTGGTTTAGCCAAGAAAATACTTGGGATGTAGATTTGCCATGACAGGACTGCAAAGAGATTATGGTTATCTTAGAGCGGTTATATGCAGAAGGTGTTATAGAGGTTTAGCATGGCTGATGCAAGACCGGTGAGTACACCTTTAGAAAATCATTTTAAGTTTTCTACTGAAGTTTGCCCAAGTTTGGATGAGGAAATTCAAAACATGTCAAAGGTCCCCTATGCTTGTGTTATGGGGAGTTTAATGTATGCCATGGTATCTACAAGGATAGATTTGGTGTATGTGGTAAGCGTGGCAAGCAAGTTTATTTCTAATCTAGGAAGGCATCATTGGGAAGCCGTTAAATGGATATTCAGATACTTGCGGGGTATATCGGGATATGGCATCACGTTCAGCAAGCAACAGGGCTGTCTTTCAGTTATGGGGTTCGTTGATGCAGATTATGCTGGAGACATGGATGATAGAAGGTCTACAACGGGATATGTATTTACATTTGTAGGAGGATCGGTATGTTGGAGATCCGTGGTATAGTCTCTGGTTGCATTGTCCATGACTGAGGCGGAATATATGGCAGTTGTTGAAGCTACAAATGAAGCCTTATGGCTTACTCGTTTAGTTAGAGAGCTGGGAATACAACAAGATGGTGTGGTGCTGCATTGTGATAGTCAGAGTGCCATTTACTTGACGAGGAATCAGGTATATCATACTAGAACCAAGCATATTGATGTGAGATTTCATAGGGTTCACGAATTGATCTCTTCGGGTGAACTTGTGTTAGAGAAAGTTCAGACATCTGATAATGCAGCAGATATTCTGACCAAATCAGTTACTTCAGAGAAGTTCAAGCATTGCTTGGACTTGCTTTATATCTCCAAGTGATTGAAGGGAGACAAGTTCAAACCTAACGTTTTCAAGTTCAAGGTGGAGCTGATCATGTTTTTCGGGACTCTCCTAAGGGGTGTATAATCGCCAAGGTGGAGATTGTTATTTATGGCTATTATACTTTTGTTTTTATAAGCAAATAAGGAAGAAGGGAAAATATGAAGGGGGTAGCATAGCAGCCTCGCCAATGAGGGCTTATGTTCGTCAACAATGGGACAGTAGAGGCTCGTCGATGAAGGCTCTGAAGTTTGTCACGAGTAATTACCGAGAGCAGGAAATTTTAGACTTTTGGATTCGTCAACAAAAGTTTGTTCTCATCGACGAAGGGTCTTCTTGGTCTCATCGACGAAGCCTTGTGTTCCTCGACGAGAGGCGCCTGGGCTATAAGCAGTTTTTCATAATTTTTGAATTTTGAACATTGGGTGGTTGGGCAAATGGGGGGAAACTTCTGAGAAACTTTTATATATGTTATTCTAGGCATATATGAGAAAAAGGATGATCATTAGTGAAGTGTATTATGTACATCTTGATTTTATTAGTGAAAATTTGTGTGCCATTGCTTCCATGGGTGTAGGCTTTGCCGAACCAAGTAAATCTTTGTGTTGTTGTTCTGGTTGTGTACATTTTTATTTACTTGTTTTTTAATTTCTACTGTGCATCTTCATTATCAGATCCATTATCACAACAAGACTTTATCCCATCAATTTGAAGTCATTAGCTCTTAATAAACCACTTGCAATGGTAGCGGTAGTAGGAGTCAAAGCATTGGTTCCAATTTGGCATTCTAGATTAGGACAAGCTTCCCATTTAGTTGTCACTCAATTATTAAATAAACATTCTCTACCTTTGTTTCATTGAATAATAGTGCCGTCTGTGAGCCTTGTCAACTTCGTAAAGGCAAACAACTTCTCTTTTTAAGATCTCATCAAATAGCCAGTTCACCTTTGGAACTTATTCATTTTGATGTTTGGTCTTGCCCAACTCAATCTCTTAGTGGTTGTCGTTATTATGTTATTTTCATTGATGATTTCTCTTGGTTTACATGGCTTTATCCTTTCCAAAATAATCTGATGTCTATGTATGTTTTCTCAAATTTAAAGTTCTTATTGAAAATCAATTATCTTGCAAAATTAAGAACCTCCAAACGAATGGAGGTGGGGAATACATGTTTAAACCATTTCAATCATTCCTTGCAACGAATGGCATTCATCATCACATCACATGTCTCCACACTCCTCAACAAAATGGTACTGCTAAGAAAAAACATAGACATTTTACTGAAATTGGATTATCCTTACTCGCTCAATCTTATTTACCTCTCACATACTAGGTTGATGCTTTCTTAACTGCCATATACCTTATTAATCATTTGCCTACATTGGTTCTTAACAATGACACACCTTTCTTCAAATTTTTTGGCAACCATACCGATTATACATCTCTTCAAACCTTTGAATGTGCTTATTATCTACTTTTGCTGCCATATGCATCCCACAAACTCATGTTTCGTACTAAGAGGTGTATATTTCTGGGTTATAGTGCTAATCAATGGAGCTATAGGTCTCTAGATCCAGTTTCTCATAGAATATTTATCTCTCCTCATGTGATATTTGATGAACTTACATTTTTTGCAAAGGATGGCTTGACGTCCTCACAGCCTTCCACGGTGGCTATCCCTCATGGTAATTCCTTCCCTATCTAATTTCCTTCAAATTTTAATTCTGATTTACCTATATCTAATATTGGATTTGATCTATCTCTTAGCACTCTTGAAGATTCAACTACCCCTAATAATTCTCCTAACCTAACCCCTTTACCATCTCCACATGCTTTCATTCCTCCCACATCCAGTTCATGTCCGGATATTTCCCCACCTCCACCTCACTCCTTAACCGCACCTATAATTCCTCTCACCTCTCAAAGATCCCATATTATGACCACTCAGTCTCAAACAGGCCATATCAAGCCCTACACCTTCCTTGAGTATAAGACATTCTACTCCATAAAACATCCTCTTAAGGCTCTCACCGGTATAATAATGCCAATTGAACCTCATTTTTATGAACAAGCCTCATTGCATCTTGAAAGGTGCACGACTATTCAAGAGGTATATGATGCTTTGATTGTAAACCATACTTGGAAACTCTGCCCTCTCCCCTTGAATCATAATGTTATTGATAAAAAATGGGTCTACATGGTTAAACAAACATCCAATGGTCAGGTTGATCAGCTTAAAGTCCAATTAGTGGCTAAAGGTTTTGAACAAGAATGTGGCATCGATTTCACTAAGACATTCAATCTAGTTATTAAACCTTCAACAATTCGAGTTATTCTTGCTCTTATTGTTCACTTTGATTAGAATATACGACAATTAGATGTTTCTAATGCTTTCTTGCATGATGTTTTACAAGAGGAAATCTATATGAAGTAAACTCAAGGCTTTGTTCATCTGTATTTTCCTACCTATCTTTGCAAGCTTGAGAAGTCCTTATGTGGACTAAAATAAGCCCCACGGGCTTGGTTCATGTGCCTATCTCAATCTCTACTTCAGTTTGGATTTATTTCCTCACCAGTGGACTCATCATTATTTATTTATCATAAAGGAAATATTCACTTGTTCTTTCTCATCTATGTGGATGGTATTCTGGTGATAGACACACATCCTTCCCTTATTACTTCTCTAATTGACAAGTTGCAAATGGAATTCAAAATGAAGGATCAGGGTTCATTAAAATATTTTCTTGGCATTCAAGCTCATTGAGACTCTACAAGCTTACACCTCCAAAAATCAAAGTACATTGGTGATCTTCTCAATCGCACTAAGATTATTGGTGCCAAACCTTATCCCTCACCATGCTCCTTGGGACTTCAGATTTCAACTCATGATGGTGAACCTCTTTTGGTAGCTCAATTTACTGAGTATCGCCAAACTGTTGGTGCTCTACAATATTGCACTTTGACTTGTACGAATATTGCTTTCTCAGTTAACTAACTATGCCAACATATGCATTGTCGAAGTTCCACACATTGGTCTTGTTGGCCTAACAAGGCTTAGAATCTTATTTTGATGATAACAAACCAAATAAATTTAACATGTTTTGTTAAGATAAGTTTCAGGATTCAAAAAGTTTTGATAAAAGATCAAGTTCATATAGTGAAAGCTCAAGTGTTTTAAAGAAGCTCACACGACGATCATACTTAGAGACATGGATCATGATGAAGTAAAAGTAAATTGAAGAAAGGGCTCAGGATGGATACAAAGAATGGAAGCCAATACATGAAGACTTAGTGATTAGAAAGTTAGACTTATTACGAGTCTTATGTAAGTACTTCACGTTTTCAATATAAATGTTGGAAGCTCTTAAGAATAATTATTATTTAGAGACATGTTTTTCAAAACCTTGGAAAATATATTTTAAAAAGTTACAATTCAAAATTCCAATTTTAAAAGCTAAAGAGTTTTTGGAAACAAAGTTCTTAAAAATATAAAAATGCAAGCTCAGGCGACTGACTAAGCAAGCTTAGTCGACTGACCTTTTATATACTGTCTAAGAATGCAAATAGAATTGAGATAAGCGACTGAGGGAATCTCCTTAGGTGACTGACATTTTTCAGGGTTGATTAAAAAATGCAAAGAGAACCGAGACAGGCGACTGACCTATCAGGCTCAAATGACTGACCTAGTACTGACTTTCAAAATATGTTGTATTTTAAAGGTACAGGCGACTAACCCATTAGGTTCAGGCAACTGACCTTTGAAAATTCAAATTTAAAACAGCAAGGGAATGTTTCCAAAATTGATTGCTTGGATCCCAAACAATGAGAAAACTTGGGGAACACACCAAATAACTTGGGGAATATGAAAATTAATTTTTAAACTCTATAAATACAATTTGATTTCAAGAATTACACAACCAACAATTAATAATCAAGAAAATATCTTTCTACTCTCAAAAGCTATCTTGCTCATATATTTGTTGAAGTATCTTCTGTGAATTTGCTGATAAAATTTCACGGGTCTTAGCTCTTCTAACTGAGATTTGTCTTATCAAAAGAAACTCGGTGATACTTACTTTGAGCTTCTTCTCTTTATATTGATTATTGTTGAAGTATATTGTGATTTTCAATTGTACTAATCTGCTCTTGTTGAGAGTATTACTTGTACACAAATTGTTTCATTTGTTTTTTGACATTTTAGGATTTTTGAATCATTGGACTAGCAAGAAGGGGTATTCTTGTTAGAGAGAGATTTGTTTTGACGGTTCAGGGGATTGAATCATTTCTTAGTGGTAGGGGATTCTTGTTAGAGAGGCAAACTCCACCTTTGAGGGAGAGAGGTTGTAACTTTGGCCTAATAAAGAAAGTTGGAATCCCTATAGCGGTTGCTTAAGGCAAGGACGTAGGCCTTGGACCAAACCTTGTAAAAATCTGGTGTCTCTCTCTCTTCCCTACTCTCTTTAATTTTCTGCATATAAATTGCGTGAATGCTTACTTAATCGCTAAAAAATAATTTGTTATTGGGAATTGCGGAAACCTTAATTAAAGGGAGTACGTTGATTGATAAATATCAAAGCTCATTAACTTATTGATTAGTTACATACTTAAATTCAAGTAACTTATTTGATATCAAAGTCTGAATTTTGGAAGCTTGCTGAAGTTTCTATTTTGTTTCATATTGTGAAATCAAGCTTACCATGTTGATTGGATTGACATATTCAAAAATTGCTGAAAGGAATATTGATAAAGTTGCAAAGCATTGCAAAATAAAATCTCTGAAATTTTATCCAAGTTAATATTTTCATTTATAAAGATTCAATCTTAAATTGGTTCTTAGTTGTACTTGTGACTGCAAATTAATTATACTTGTGTGATTACTGAATCTAAAATAGTTGGGAAAGACTTAATAAAAAGATTTATAAAGAAATTTTTAATCCTAATTCACCCCACTCTTGGGAGTACACCTTACTTCTCAAGTCTGCTACTAAGCGGGTTCTCTGCTATCTCAAAGGAACAATTGACAATGGCTTATGATATAAAAAAGGATCTCTTATTCTTCAAGCCTATTGTGACTCTGATTGGGTAGGTAATCCTGATGATCATCATTCGACTATAGCCTATGATGTATTTCTTGGTTCCTGATTAGCGTTTTGGACTACTAAGAAACAAACTATTGCAGCAAGCTCCAACACTGAGGCAAAATATTGGGCTTTAGCAATCACCACAACCGAACTCTATTAGGTTAGAATGCTTCTCAAAGACCTATGTATACCACTCTCCATCCCTCCAACAATTTGGTGTGACAACATTGGTGCATTAGCCTTAGCTTCTAATCCTGTCTTTCATGCTAGAACTAAGCATATCGAAGTGGACTACCATTTTATCCATGAGAAAGTTCTTAATAAAGATATTACACTCAAATTTATTTGTTCCCAAGACCATATTGTTGATGTTTTTACAAAGGGATTAAGCACACATCGTTTTTGTGAGCTTCGGCACAAGCTGCAAGTGTGCCTACTGCCTTCCAGCTTGCAGGGGGATGTTAAGCAAGAGAATCAATCCACTTCCTCAAATCTCGACATGGCTGATTTCTCTCTAACGACTTCAACATCTGCAACAAACATATCGGCTCTAACAACCTGATTTAAATTTAATTTTTTCTTCCGCATATCTTGTACTCAATATTTATTGTTTTTATTTCAAATTTCAAATATATCATTGTAACAACCTGTGTTGTATAAATAAACTAATACACAGACTGGTTTGGCATTGAGGCTAGAACCTTTTATTTATATTCTATTTCTTTCAGTAAATTCATCAGAGGTAATTTTGCTCTCTATCCTATTTTTACTGTTCCTTTTTTTCCCCACCTCTTCTCGTTGTTATATTAATTAAAAGAACCTCATCAATCCACTTTAGCAACAACTTAAATTTCCTTTTCATCCATCAATTTTATTCCTTCTAAATAATTTCTCAACTTAATTTTTATGTTTTTCTTTTTTTTCAAGTCAAAGTTATACTCCAATTTTAATATTTTTATTCCCATTAATTAACAGATGTATAAATAAGTTTTTAATGGATTGAGTTTGTCGTGACGTTCCTGGACTCAAACTAGACAAGGTGGTTGTTTTTTTTAAGTATTTTTGCGGAAAAACATGGTATAATGGAGTCACTACTAACCTATTAGAGTGTGGTTAGAACACTTCATGAAATTATGAATAGCTTCCCAAGAGGGGAGGGGGTGAATTGGTTTTTTAAAATTTTCCTTTAGAATTAATTCTTTTAAGGTGCAAATCTTAGAAGCAATCACAATCAATCACAACAAGATCAAACTCTCAATTTAATTAACAATATATGTGAAAATTTGCGGCACTCAGTTTAAGCCCTGTATCACAATTATTTTTCTTCCCAATGTTCAGTTTTTAAATAAACTTTTAGATTAATAGGTCAAGGATAATCAACCAACGTAGTCCCTTTTGGTTTCCGCAATTAATGCTGATTTATCTAAAACAAATTACCTTTCGGTCTATTTAACAACCAAACATTCAGGATTTAAATTTAAAGCAACCATGCAAATTATATCCTTGAAAAATAAAGAGTAGAGTAGAGAAAGAAGAACACAAGGATTTTTACAAAGTTCCGCTTCAACATAGCCTACGTCCTCGCCCTTGGCCAAATCGCCAAAGGATTCACTATTACCGTTCCTTTATCAGCCTTAACAAAAACAATTACAAGCACTCCTTAGGTAAGGCTAGAGCTCGCCTTCCCCAAAAAATCTCCCCTTATTTGGTCCAACGATTCAACTACTCAAATCGTCAACAAGCCCTATTACAAAGATAGAAAAACAATATGTACAAGAACTTGCTCCTCAAAGAGCTGATTAGTACAAGTTTAAAAAACTAATGCTCTTCAGTAAATTCAGAATATGAATTTCAGAATGAAGCTCTTAGAAATTTATCACCATGGGTATCTTTCAATGAAAGAATCAGCAACTCAATGATCAAGCATAGTGAAATTCAACAAGAACTTCTCCTAATTTCGAGCAAGGATGAGAGCAATATGTAGCACTTTCAGAATTTCAGAGTGAGAGAGAGTATGATAGTAGATTGTGAGTTCTTAATGATCTTGGTGATTAAATAAATGTGTCTTTAGGGGTATTTATAGATGTATAAAACCTCTTTGCTTGTTCCCCAAAGGATACTCAGACTTGTTTCCATAAAATAAACTTATTTGAGTTTCCAAATATTTGAATTTCAAAAATTATATCCATTGGAAAATAGAAAATTGCTGAGAGGCAGACGACTGTGAAGTCCTGACAGTCGTCTATCCATTTAATATAACGATAAAAATCATAGGCAGAAAGGTGGCAGTCGTCTGTCTATAAGGTCCATGTGTAAATTTTAAGCCTGTTAATAACATAGAGGGTGGACAGTCGTTTGATAAAACTTTCACAGTCTTCTCACTTTTCACTGACAGTCATCTATGGGAGCCTTGACAGTAGTCTGTCAGGCTTCTATATTTCAATTTTAAGCCTTGTTAATTTAGTCAGTCGTCTATCTATTAACACACAATCGTCTGTCAACTGAATGATATTCTTTTCTAGTCATTTTTTGATTTCTCTCTCATTGTTACTTGAAATATAAATTTGTTTTACCTTTGAAAACATGTTCCAAGTTATTATCTTAAGATCTCTAAGTCTCTTTGTCTAATGAACTTCACAATGAAAACTTCATACTTGAATAAACTTAAAGTACTTACAAAGACTTGTCCTAAATTCTCAAAAATTCTTCTTTGCTCTAAACTTTCTTTGCTGCTAATCTCTGATCTCTTAGAATAATTTGAACTTTGAGCTCTCATGTTGATCTTCTTTAATCATCATGCTCTTATGTTCTTCATACTTTGATCCATACTATCAAACTTTGATTCATGCTATATGAGTGCCTTCAATATGGATTCCTGAGAAAACACAAACTTAACTAAAGCATGTTAAATCCTACTTGTTTGTTAGCATCAAAATGTAGTATAAACCTTGTAAGACCAACAATCTCCCTATTTTTCATGATGACAAACAAGAAGCAAAAAAAAAATTTTGAGTGAGCCTTAAAAAGACTCCCCTTTTCAATAAGCTTCATCTTAAAAAAATCTCATTAGAATCAATAATAATTTCATCAATATCATTCATGATTTTTGCTAAATAATTCTCCCCCTTTGACATCAATCAAAAAACATAATTTGAGTATATAATGATCAAGGGCAAATATCAATTTGAGTATGTGTGATACTAGTGTTAATGTATTAACATCAATTGATTAAGAATTATGCGCAAGTGATAACTCATAATACTCCCTTTGTTAATTACCATACTCAAATTAGAACTTGCAAAGTTTTCAGAATTATCATTAATATTAGAACTGATAACAAAACATTGCAAAAGTTCAGAGTATCAGAGCTAGAATACATATAAAGACTTAGAGTCTTTGCTTACACATTCTCCCCTTTTGTTAAAAAAAAACAAAATACATCGAGAATATAACATACAAAATAGCAAAAACACCAACAAAAGTCCATATGTCAGAGTTAGTGTCACTATCTTCAGCAATTCCTTTTCCTTTAGATTGTTGTGAACCTTCTTCTTCTTCATCATCTCCTGCATCTTCTTCATCCTCAGTTTCTTCCTCATTAGAATTTTTACTATCCTCATTATCTGAATCAGTATCATGTTTAATGACATGATGCTCTATCTTAGCAATACAATTGTCCAATGAGGTATACTCGTCATCAATGGTGGAGAGTTTATCTTGAAGAGAAGAAAAGTTTTCTCTCATTTCGGAACTGAAACTAGTATAATTTTGATAAAATGGAACAAACCGAGGTGGCATATCAGCTTCTTCAGGAGCTGGACTCCTTGCCTCAGGTGTAGGTCTTGCCGGTCTATTGCCCCGGAACATCCAACCCTCGGTATACTTTTTGTAACACATTCGTTTCAATGTAGTAGATGAGAAAACATGATAATGGGTTCTTTTTACTATTTTTGAAGAAGGAGAGAGGACTTGAAAATGGGCAAAGATTAAAGAAAGAATACCACCGTATGGAAGCCCAATTCTAGGTGATTCAAGCTTCATTACCATCCACTTCAGTATGATACTGGATAAGTCTAGTTTCTTCCCTTTGAGTAAGCACCACATAACAAAACAATCAAAATATAAAACGTGATCAAAGGATCCAGACCTTGGAATTATGTTGTATGCAATGATCTTATGCAGAATTTGTGCTTGAAGATTAAGCTACTTGTATGGTGGAGGATGTCCAAAATACATAGGTGCATCATTCATTACAAGAGGCAGAAATTCTTGTGGTGTAAATCCTTGTTCCATGGTCCAATGCTTCTCAATTGGTGTACACTCAAAATTCCCATGCTTGATATGAAGAATTTTCCATAATGAGTGTGGGGTAAGTGTAATCCTTTGACCATAAATTTCAGAAGTAATGCCATCTTCCTTCTTAACCAAGTTAGAGTAAAAAATCTTAATCTGATATGGAGAATACCCTTTTACTTGATTAAGGATAAACTTGTCTCATCCTATAGCTTTGAACATTTCTAAAATTTCAGGAAAAATTTCTTTAAAGAAAGTAACATCTAAAATCTTACAGAACATTAGTTCAATAGCAGAAAGGTGATTCTAATACAATGATTTCGCGTGCAAAGAGACAAGCCCTTTTTTTATGTCATCGTTGCTTGTAGGTTTTGAAGAAGATGAAGAAGCTTTGTCCTTCTTTCCCACAATTTTGGTATGAACCATCTTGATATGCATAAACCCTATATATGTATGGAGTAGGGTATGATGGATAATCGTTTTGTGAAGCTTGAGAGAGAAGGAACTGAGAAGAAAGAGAAGAGAAGATGTTTTAGAGGAAGGATGACGAATGGTCAGTCGTCTGTAGGGTTTTAAAATCATGTTTTTAAGTGAAAAATACATAACCCGCCGCGAGACAATGATCTGTCTCTAATTGGACAGTCTTTTGTCCACAGAAAGTAGCTTGCTAGTCGACTGTGAGCTCACCGGCAGTCATCTGTCTATTATCTTTTACATAGACAGTAGCCTGCTAGTCGTCTATCAGCTCCCTGGCAATCGTTTGTCTTGACCAAACTCAGCTTCTTCCATTTTTTTTTTTTAATTAACTTCTCTTATATGTAACATGCCTAATTCTTGTCGAATAAATATAAATTGATCCTCAGCTAATGGTTTGGTAAATATATCAGCTAATTGAGTATGAGTATTGACAAATTCAAGAACTATTTCTTTCTTGTCTATATTATCTCTTAAAAAGTGATGACGTATATCAATATGTTTAGTTCTTGAATGTGATACCAGATTCTTTGAAATATTTATCGCACTTGTATTATCGCATTTTATGGGGATTGTTTGGTATTGAATTTTGAAGTCCTTTAATTGTTGTTTCATGTATAAAATTTGAGCACTACAGCTCCCAGCTGCTATGTATTCTGCTTCAGCTATAGATAATGCTACATAATTTTGTTTCTTTGAAAACCATGAAACTAAGGAGTGTCCTAAAAAGTGGCAAGTCCCATTAGTACTTTTTCTATCTATTTTGCATCCTGCATATTCTACATCTGAATAACTTATCATTTCGAAATCAGTTCCTTTTGGATACCATAACCCTAAATCTAGTGTGCTTAGCAAATATCTAAGAATACATTTTACAGCTGTTTGATGTGATTCCTTAGGAGCCAATTGGAACCTAGCACACATACACACACTGAACATTATATCTAGTCTACTTGTTGTTAAGTAAAGTAAACTTCCTATCATACCTTGATAATGTTTGATATTAACTTGTTTTCCTTTTTCATCCTTGTCTAGACTAGTTGAAGTGTTCATGGGAGTTCCTATAGGTTTAATTTCTTCCATATCAAATTTCTTTAACATTTCTTTAATATACTTAGTTTGATTTATAAAAGTTCCATTTTTAGCTTGTTTGATTTGCAAGCCTAGAAAGTAGTTTAATTCTCCCATCATGCTCATTTCAAACTCTCTTTGCAAAGTTTTAGCAAATTCACTACACAAATCTTCATGAGTAGCTCCAAATATAATATCATCAACATAAATTCGAACTATAAACATATTATTCTCTTTAGTTTTTATAAATAAAGTGTTGTCTATCTTTCCTCTTGAAAAATTATTTTGGAGTAGAAATCTGCTTAGCCTATCATACCAAGCTCTAGGAGCTTGTTTCAATCCATATAGGGCCTTAGTTAGTTTAAATACATGATTTGGATTTTTAGAGTCTTCAAAACCTGGAGGTTGTTTAACATAGACTTCTTCATTAATATAGCCATTTAGAAATGCACTTTTTACATCCATTTGGTATAATTTGAAGTCTTTATAGGCTGCATAGGCAAAAAGCATCCTTATTGTTTCCATTCTTGCTACAGGGGCAAAGGTTTCTTCGTAATCAATGCCTTCTTCTTGATTGTAACCTTGTGCTACAAGCCTAGCTTTATTTCTAACAACTACTCTAGTTTCATCCTTTTTATTTCTAAACACCCATTTAGTTCCTATGATCGACTTGTCTATGGGTTTAGGTATAAGTTTCCATACTTGACTTCTTTCAAATTGATTTAGTTCCTTCTACATAGCTATGATCCAAGAGTCATCTTTTAAGTCTTCTTCAATATTCTTCAGTTCATCTTGAGATAAAAAAGCATAATGGTTGCAGATATTCTTTAATGAGGCTCTAGTATTTATTCCTTTTGATGTTTCACCAAGAATTTGTTCTTTTGGGTGATTTTTATCATATCTCCATTCTTTAGGAAGCTTCAGATTTTCTATAAGGTTTTCATTTGGAGCATCATTATTGATTTCTTCTTTTATTTCAAGATCTTCTTCTTTTTATGGAGTATCTTCTTTTTCATCATTCTCATTTTTATTGTCATGATTGTTTGATTCATCAAATGTTATGTGCATTGATTCCATAATAGTAAAGGTTCTTTTATTATAAATCCTATAAGATTTACTATTTATAGAGTACCCTAGGAAGATACCTTCATTAGATTTTGTATTAAATTTTCCTAGATCATCTTTAGTATTGAGGATAAAACATTTGATTTCGAATACATGAAAGTAGGAAATATTAGGTTTTCTTCCTTTCCAAAGTTCATATGGTGTTTTTTCTATTTTTGATCTTATTGATACCCTATTTACAATATAGCATGCTATATTTACAGCTTCTGCCCAAAAGTATTTAGGTAGATTATTTTCATTCAACATTGTTCTTTACATTTCTTGTAAAGTTCTATTTTTTCTTTCAACAACTCCATTTTGTTGTGGAGTCCTAGTTGCAGAAAAATTATGGTTTATTCCATATTCATTACAGAATTTTTCAACATTTTTGTTTTTAAATTCTCTACCTTGATCACTCCTAAAGCTTGTTATATTATAGCCCTTTTCATTTTGTAATTTCTTACATAAAGTAATAAGCATGTCATAGGTTTCATCTTTGTTTGCTAGAAACAATACCCAAGTGAATCTTGAATAATCATCCACTATTACAAAAGCATATTGTTTACCTCCTAGACTTAAGGTTCTAGTTGGACCAAATAGGTCTAGGTGCAACAATTCTAGGGGTCTTTTTGTAGATATGTATTTTTTATTTTTGAAACTTGTTTTAACTTGCTTTCCCTTTTGGCATGCATCACATATCTTGTCTTTTATGAATTTTGTATTCGGTAGTCCTTTGACAAGATTTTTATTTGATAATTTGGATAATAGGTCCATGCTAGCATGTCCTAGTTTCCTATGCCATAACCAACTTATTTCATTCATTGCTGCCAAACAAGTTACATTTTGATTTACTAAGTTCTTAAAATTTATACAATAGACATTCCTTTGAGCTATAAACAAGGTTTCATTGTTAGGATTTTGAATAACTCATTTTTCTTTCTTAAAGATTATTTCGAACCCTTTATCACTTAATTGACTAATACTTAAAAGGTTATGTTTTAATCCTTCTACTAATAGCACATTATCTATAGTGAGTGAAGGTTCTTTACCAATTTTACCAATGCCAATGATTTTACCTTTGGCATTATCACCGAAAGTGACGTATCCTCCATCCTTTTGTTTTAATGTAGTGAACTTGGTATTGGCATGGGTCATGTGCCTTGAGCACCCGCTGTCCAAGTACCATTTATCCGTTGACGTTGTTGTCCTAAGGCAAACCTACAATGAGGGATACTATGTGTTAGTTTTTTGAACCCAAATTCTTTTGACTTTCTTTGTTTTGTTGTTAGTTCCATTATTGGCTTTCCATTCACCTTGAACTTTATCATACTTTCTTTTTAATGGGCAATTGAACATTACATGACCTTTAGCCTTGCACATATAGCAAGTGGTGTGTTCATGTTTGTTGTTTGATGAAGTGCTAGCATAATACTTAGCTTCCTCAACAAAGTATCCCATGTATAGCTTTTTGTTCCTTTTATTTGCTTTACCATTATAGCCTATACCTTCTTTGTTTCCATGAAGCCTTTGCTTTCCAATCATCTTCTCAAAGTTTTCTTTTCCTTTAGTAAAGTTATAGATAATTTTTCTTTATCCTCTACTGGCTTTTTGAGTTCATTTACTTCTAGATCCTTTTTATTCAAATTATCTTTATGAGTTTTGCTTAAATCTTGAGTTACTTTATTTACTTCTTCTTCTAACTTCTCAATACAAGTGTCTTTTTCTTTTTCAATGTTTTGAATGCTTCAACTTACTTTAAAAGTTCTTTATTTTGATCTTTCAAAGTTATATTTCTCTTAGAAATTTTTATGAATCTCTTATGCAAAGAAAATAACTTAGCTTGCAATTCCTTATAGGAAGGCATGCTGTTGAGTCAGGTGTAATCCCAAGAGGGTGGGGAGTCAATTGGGTATTTAAAAAATTGTAAGGCACTTAGTTACCTCTTACACCCTTCTTATAAATTTACCAATAAATTATTGTTACTCAATTACTTAAGTGTAAGACTATCCTATATATGCATGCAATATACACAAACTAAATGCAATGCTGAAAATAAAGAGGGAAGGGAAGAGAGAAGACAAACACAGTTTTATGAGGTTCAGCTGACTTGGCCTACGTCCTCGCCTTGAGCAACCACTCAAGGATTCCTCCTACTCTGATGCTTACAAAAGATACAACTCTCTCCTCACACACCGGTTCACACCCCGAACCATGTATACAATAAAATTTGGAAAATACACTCAAAACAATGCTTCTAACAAAAGCTTGTGAGTACAATTCAAATTCCTAGCACATTAACATATGATATAACTTGAAGCTCATGAATGTATGAAAAACGATACAATCGTTTGATGTATGATATGTGTCAACACACAAATTTGTATTTAATCAAAACTCCCAAGTAAAAATATATTTGAAATGCCTTGGAATTAACTAGGGTTCTTGGTTCACTTTGTAAAGATGCAAAAGTATGTTTGAAGTGAACTAGTTAACAAAATCTTTGTCTTGAATACAAAGTCAATCAAAATCACAAAGCTTTATTTCATGTATTCAATCACAAACTGAGAATAGTAATTTTCAGAAAATATCCCTCAATTAAATGTATAGTTGTAAGTACTAAGGATATTTAATCAACTAGTAATATAACTAAAATATAAATCCTTTAGAAAATACACACTTGAATCAAAAAATCAATCAAGCAAGTTAAATAAGTTTTCTCAAGTAATGATCTTTGCAAAAATATATTTTATATGAATAGGCACACTCAAGATCAAAACTTTTCAATACTCAGTCAAGAACAAGCAATGAGATGAGATGAAAAGTCACAACACTAATAACTTGAAAGATCAAACCTAAATACTAGTTTGAAGTCTAGTAAAGTAAACAAGTTCCCTTTGAAGATCTAATTTGATTTGCCCAAGCTTGAAGATTTTAGATTGATGTATAGGCAATCTCATAACACTTTTCAATGATCTTGCAACAAGGTGTGTTCTTCCCTTTTTTGTGTGTCTAACTTGTGTTAAAGGGTTTAGATATTTATAATATATAGTATATTACCTTTAGGATTGATCTCAGCCATTGGATCAATAAGATAGCTCGCGAGTCTTTTTAATAAAAAACTGATTTTTAGGCTTTCTCGCGAGTTCATGCAACTGAACTCGACTTCAGGCTCCTGAAGTGGCAACTTTAGGCGCCTAAGGTTCCAAGTTTAGGCGACTGAGGTACCTTTGCCAGGTTCTGTCTTTCCCATTTAATTCTTTAGGCTACTAAACTTAATCTTCAGGCTATCGAAGTCCCCCCCTTTTTTTTATTTCCTTTTTCTAATTAAAAAATGCTTTACTCTTTTTCTTGGGCCTTTTATAAAACATATATTTCATGATTTTCCAAACATTTCTAGGTCCATGAAGATTCCCTAATGATGTACATGAAATGCATGAATCCTAACAATCATTCTAAGCTATGAGCCTCAAATTAAATCATACAAAAAATGTAAGTACATGAGATCTAAATACCCATTCCCAAAATATTCTTGAACTTTGCCGCTTGCATCTTGATTCTCATACTCTTTGAGTTCCATGGTGCTTTCTAAAATGTATAAGCTTTACTTTATGGCGTCCATGACTCATTATCTTTCAATGCATGCTCAGTGTAAGTCCTGTTCACAAACTCAATGCACAGATCAAATATCAAGTGATTTGTCATTATCAAAACAGGATTGGACTCGTAGAGTCAACAATCTCCTCCTTTTTGATGATGACAAATGCACGAGAAAAATATATATATAATGGGTTACACTTAAACAAGGCTCCCCCTCAATTAATGCATCAAATAATTAATGAAGGATAATATGCTTATGTTCATACACAAGGTGTTTAGCCTGAATCCAAATGAAATATGAAATATGAAATATGCTCATAATGAATGTGATATGCTAGATTTCTCCCTTTGTATAACTCACCTTTTGCACTTAGCTTTGCATGAATCCATTTTATTATTATTGCTTCCAAACTTTCTCCCTCTTTTGACATCAACAAAAAAGTGTAAAAATGTTGGTCAATGCAATACCAGGTGAATATATCATAAGAGATGATTCTAAGTAACCTCTCAACTATGCATGAGGCCTAATTCATGCCTAATTTGGATAAACCTATCCTCCGCAAGTGGTTCCGTGAAAATATCTACCCATTATTTATCCGTACATGCAAGCTCTAGTGTTACGTTCCCTTTTTGTACATGGTCATGAAGAAAGTGATGTCGTATTTCTATGTGCTTAGTTTGTGAATGTAATATGGGATTCTTTGAGATATTTATTGCACTCGTACTATCACATCTTATAGGGATTGTTTGATAAGTTAGTTCAAAATCCTTCAGTTGTTGTTTCATATAAAGCGTTTGAGCACAACAACTACCAGCCGCTATGTATTTAGCCTCAGCTGTGGAAAGAGCAACTAAATTTTGTTTCTTGGAAAACCAATAGACCAAGGAGTTTCCTAAGAAGTGACAAGTACCACTAGTGCTTTTCCTATCCACTTTGTTGCCCGCATAATCAGCATCTGAATAACTAAGAATTTCAAATGATGTGTGCTTAGGATACCATAACCCAATGTCCACGGTTCCTATCAAATATCTAAGTATCTGTTTAATAGCTAGCAAATGAGACTCTTTTGGAGTAGACTGAAATCTTGCACACAAACATACGCTGAACATTATGTCTGGTCTACTGGCAGTCAAGTATAACAAGCTACCTATCATTCCACGATATAGCTTGACGTCTACTGGTATACCTTGTTCATCTTTTTCTAATTTCAATGAAGTGCTCATAGGTGTTCCAAGTATTTTTCTATCTTCCATGTTAAATTTTTTGAGTAGGTCTCTAACATACTTTGATTGATTTATGAATATTCCATGATTTGTTTGTTTGATCTGAAGTCTTAGGAAGAAATTTAGTTCACCCATTATGCTCATCTCAAATTCATTTTGCATGGTATTGGCAAATTCATTACACAATTCTTTATCTGCAATGCCAAAGATGATGTCATCTACATATACTTGAACTAGGAGAATATCATCATTCTTAGCCTTTATGAAGAGGGTTGTATCTATCTTTCCTCTTATAAATCCATTTTCTAATAGAAAACCGCTTAACCTTTCATACCAAGCTCTAGGAGCTTGCTTTAAACAGTACAAGGCTTTTGTCAGTTTATATACGTGATCTGGATTCTTATGGTTTTCAAAGCCTGGGGGTTGTTCTACATACACTTCTTCATTTATGTTGCCATATAAAAATGCGCTTTTGACGTCCATTTGATATAGCTTGAAATCTTTAAAAGCTGCATATGCTAATAACATTTGTATGACTTCCATCCTAGCTACAGGGGAAAATGTTTCTTCAAAATCTATACCTTCTTCTTGATTATATCCTTAAGCTACTAATCTAGCCTTATTTCTCACAACTACTCCATGTTCATCTTTCTTATCCTTATATATCCATTTGGTCCCTATGATTGACTTATCCTCTGGTCTGGGAACTAAAGTCCACACTTTGTTTCTTTCAAATTGATTTAATTCTTCTTGCATGGATAGCACCCAAGATTCATCCTCTATAGCTTCACTCACATTCTTAGGTTCTTCTTGAGATAAAAACGCACAATGACTCATCATATTCATAAGAAAGGAGCGAGTGGATACTCCACGTAATGGTTCACCTATTATTTGATCTATGGGATGATTCTTTATGTATTTCCATTCTCTAGGTGGTTCATTAGCCTCATTTGTAGTTTGATCAATTTCAATGGATCATTCTTTAAGTTCATTTTTCTTTTCTGAATCATTCTCAATTGATAGTTCTTTTAGTTCCTTGTTTAATTCAGGTTCATCTTCATCAATTCTTTTGGAGAAGGGATTTATCTCATCGAACACTACATGAATAGACTTTATGATCATCAATGTTTGTTTATTATATAATCTCTAGGCTTTACTATCTAAAGCATACCCTAGGAAGGTACCTTCATCAGATTTTATATCGAATTTTCCTAAATGCTTATTGTCTTTAAGCACAAAACACTTACAGCCAAAAACATGAAAATATGATAAGTTTGGTCTATGGCCATTCCATAATTCGTAAGGAGTCTTATTAAGAGATGGTCTAATTAGAACTCTATATAGCAGGAAGTATTCATTGCCTCGGCCCATAAGTATTTAGCTAATTTATGTTCATTAAGCATGGTTCTGGCCATTTCTTGTATAGATCTATTCTTTCTTTTAACTACACCATTCTGTTGTGGTGTTCTAGGAGCTGAAAAATTATGGGCAATTCCTAATGAATTACGATAGTCTTCCATGCCTTGATTTTTAAATTCTCTACCCCTATCACTTCAAATTTTAGTAATTGTGTATCCCTTTTCATTTTGTACTTTCTTGCATAGATTTATAAATTTTTCACATGCTTCATCTTTAGGGCCTAAGAATAGTATCCATGTGTATTGTGAAAAATCATCAACTATGACAAATGCGTATGATTTTCCTCCTAAACTCTGAATTTGGTTTGGTCCAAATAAGTCTAAGTGTAGCATTTGTAGTGGCCTAGTAGTGGAGATCTCTTTCTTCTTCTTAAAGCTTGTTCTTCCTTGTTTTCCTAGTTGGCATGCATCACAAATTTTATCTTTCACAAATTTAGTCTTAGGCAGTTTCTTAACTAATTCTTTCTTAACGAGTTTTGAGATTAAATCCATGTTTGCGTGTTCTAGTCTCCTATGCCAAATCCAACTTAATTCATTCATGGTAGATAGGCATGTCACACTCTGTGTAGTTAAGTTATCAAAGCTTGTGGTATATACATTTTCATGACGCTTAGCAATGAAGAGTGTCTTATTATCAATTTTGTGTTCAACTATGCACTTGTCATGTTCAAATGATACTTTGTAACCTTTATCACATAGTTGGCTTATGCTCAATAAATTGTGCTTTAAACCTTCAACTAATAACACATCATCAGTAATGAGTGAGGAATCATTACCGACTTTACCGACACTTGTGATCCTTCCCTTAGCATTATCACCAAAAGTAACAAACTCTTCATCCTTGAGTATGATGAATGTGAATTTTGATTTATCTTCGGTCATGTGGCATGAGCATCTGCTATCCATATACCATCTATCTTTCGAGGATGTGGATCTTAAGCAGATTTGTAAGACACAATTAAACAACTAGCTTTGGTACCCAGATTGTCTTGGGTCTAGGGGGGTTAGTGCTAGATTGACCTTTGACCTTCCATACTTTCTTTATTTTTACATCTCTATTTTTGAAAGGACAGTCGAATTTTATGTGACCCAACCTTCTACATTTAAAGCATGTAGTATATCTATAATGATTTTTAGTTGGAACAAATGACTTCGATTCTTTTGTAAAATACCCTATGTAAAGATGTCTTTTCTTCATATTTTCTTTACCATTAAAACCGAGCCCTTCTTTTTCTAGAGAATTTCTTTGAGATCCTAAGAGCTTTTCAAAATTGTTTTATCCTTCAGTAAATTTACAGATAATTTCAAATTTTTCTTTCAAGTCCTTTTCTAACTTCTCAATTTTCAAATCTTTATCCTTTATGAAAGATGCATGGGATTCATTTTGGTGTTCAACAAGAATTGAAAGTTCTTTGACTTTGCTTCTTAACTCATAAATTTTCTTTATTTTCTTCTCAAGCATTTTAATAGTGTATAGGTATTCTTGTTTCAGTTCATCATATGACATCATATCATTTTCATTTTCAGATTCACTAGAATAGTATGACGATGATGAAAGAGATGATTATACCTCAATGTCATCATGTGTCATTAGACAGAGATTGGCAACCTCGTCGTCGCTAGATTGATATTCTGAACTACTAGTGCTGTGTGTATCCCAACCGACTTTCAGCGCTTTCTTCTTTTTCTTTGAAGCTTTTATGAGTTTGGGGCACTCAGGCTTGATGTGTCCAACTTCTCGACAATTGTAGCATGTTGGTGGATCCTCCTTATTTTTCTTCATGCTTTGCTCTCCTCTTTCTGATTTAGAGTTCCGGAATTTTCTGTTGAACTTTTTGTTCTTCTTCAAGGACTTTTCGAACTTCTTTGTGAGCAAGGCCATGTTATCATCCGTTTCAGAATCGCTTCCTTCACTTGAATAGCTTGATGATGCCTTAAGTGCAGTGACCTTCTTAGCTTTACTTTGCTCATTTTTCCTCTCGTTTATCGCCAGCTCATAGGTGATGAGTGATCCAATGAGTTCATCCACCAACACCTCCTTGAGATTTCTCCCTTCTACTATTGTAGTAGCTCTAGCTTCCCACACTGGAGGTAATCCCCTGAGTATTTTCCTGATCAACTCATAAGAAGGGTAAGTTTTTCCAATAGCATTTAAAGAGTTAATGATGTGTGTGAATCTAGTGTACATGGATTGCATGGATTCATCAACCGTCATTTTAAATGCTTTATATTCACTAGTGAGCATGTCTATCCTACTATCATTTACTTCCTTAGTGCCTTCATATGTAACTTCTAATTTTTCCTAAATTTCTTTAGCTGAGTTACATGCCATTACCCTATTAAATTCATTGACATCTAGTGCACAGAAAAGTAAATTCATGGAAGTGGCATTACTTTGAACTGACTTCCAATCCTCTTCAGTATATTCATCTTCAGTTTTAGGTACATTAATCTTATTAATTACTTTCATGGGAATGTGATTTCCCTTAGTCACAATTTTCCAAACCTTCCAATCTACGTTTAGTAGATATGTGCTCATCCTACATTTCCAATAGGTGTAATTTATACCACAGAAGATGGGTGGTCTAGTGGATGAGTGTTCCTCACCAAATGGAGTTACACCAATGTGTGCTGTGTGATCGTTTTACAAATTAACTATCAAGTCTAAGTAAACCCGTTCTGATACCAAATGTTGAGTTTGGTGTAATCCCAAGAGGGGGGGGGGTGAATTGGGTATTTAAAAAATTGTAAGGCACTTAGTTACCTCTTACACCCTTCTTATAAATTTACCAATAAATTCTTGTTACTCAATTACTTAAGTGTAAGACTATCCTATCTATGCATGCAATATACACAAATTAAATGCAATGCTAAAAATAAAGAGTGAAGGGAAGAGAGAAGACAAACACAGTTTTACGAGGTTCAGCCGACTTGGCCTACATCCTCGCCTTGAGCAACCACTCAAGGATTCACTAAAACCCTACTCCTTAGAGTGGGACGGAGCTTCCCGTACAATTCGCTGCTTACAATAGGCACAACTTCCTCAAGAGATACAACTCTCTCCTCACACACCGGTTCACACCCCGAACCGTGTATACAATAAAATTTGAAAAATACACTCAAAAGAATGCTTCTAACAAAAGCTTGTGAGTACAATTCAAATTCCTAGAACATTAACATATGATATAACTTGAAGCTCATGAATGTATGAAAAACTATACAATCGTTTGATGTATGATATGTGTCAACACACAAATTTGTATTTAATCAAAACTCCCAAGTAAAAATATATTTGAAATGCCCTGGAGTTAACTAGGGTTCTTGGTTCACTTTGTAAAGATGCAAAAGTATGTTTGAAGTGAACTAGTTAAGAAAATCTTTGTCTTGAATATAAAGTTAATCAAAATCACAAAGCTTTATTTCATGTATTCAATCACAAACTAAGAATAGTAATTTTCAGAAAATATCCCTCAATTAAATGTATAGTTGTAAGTACCAAGGATATTTAATCAAGTAGTAATATAACTAAAATATATATCCTTTAGAAAATACACACTTGAATCAAAAAATCAATCAAGCAAATTAAATAAGTTTTCTCAAGTAATGATCTTCTCAAAAAATATATTTTATATGAATAGGCACACTCAAGATCAAAACTTTTCAATACTCAGTCAAGAACAAGCAATGAGATGAGATGAAAAGTCAAAACACTAATAACTTGAAAGATCAAACCTCAATACTAGTTTGAAGTCCAGTAGAGTAAACAAGTTCCCTTTGAAGATCTGATTTGATTTGCCCAAGCTTGAATATTTTAGATTGATGTATAGGCAATCGTATAACACTTTTCAATGATCTTGCAACAAGGTGTGTTCTTCTCTTTCTTGTGTGTCTAACTTGTGTTCTAGGGTTTAGATATTCATAATATATAGTATATTACCTTTAGGATTGATCTCAGCCATTGGATCAATAAGATAGCTCGCGAGTCTTTTTAATAAAAAACTAATTTTAGGCTTTCCTACGCAACCGAACTCGACTTCAGGCTCCTGAAGCGGCAACTTCAGGCGCCTGAGGTTCCAGGGTTAGGCGACCGAGGCACCTCTACCAGGTTCTGTCTTTCCCATTTAATTCTTTAGGTTACCGAACTTAATCTTCAGGCTACCGAAAAAATTCTTCAAGCACCTGTGGATAACTTTAGGCTACCAAAGTCCCCCTTTTTTTTTTCTTTTTTCTTTTTTCTAATTAAAAAATGCTTTGCTCTTTTTCTTGGGCCTTTTATAAAACATATATTTCATGATTTTCCAAACATTTATAGGTCCATGAAGATTACCTAATGATGTACATGAAATGCGTGAATCCTAAAAATCATTCTAAGTTATGAGCCTCAAATTAAATCATACGAAAATGTAAGTACATGAGATCTAAATACCAATTCCCAAAATATTCTTGAACTTTGCCGCTTGCATCTTGATTCTTATACTCTTTGAGTTCATTGGTGCTTTCTAAAATGTATAAGCTTTACTTTATGACATCCATGACTCGTTATCTCTCCGTGCATGCTTAGTGTAAGTCCTATTCACAAACTCAATGCACAGATCAAATATCAAGTGATTTGTCATTATCAAAACAGGATTAGACTCATAGAGTCAACACATGCTGTCACATGACTCATCACACGACTCATTGTAAGATTCTGTAGAGGAATAGTAGGAGTTTACCTCTTCTTCATTCGCCATGAAACATATATTTGCCATCTCTTGTCCGCTTGATTCATTTTCTATCTCATTGGAGCTTGAATCATCCCACGTAGCTTTCATAGCTTCCTTATTTTTCTTCTTGTCTTTCTTGAGCAACGGACAATCTGGTTTGATATGCCCTAGTTTCTTGCAGTGATATTATATTGGAGGTTCATTCTTTCTTTTATTTTCCTTCCTACTTGTCTCTCCTTTTTTCAGGTTTCTTTTTATTGAACTTCCTAGGAAATCTCTTATTTCTTCTATTGAACTTACCTAGTCTCTTAGTGATGAATGCTAATTCATCTTGATCTAAGTCACTTGTCTCACTTTCCTCTTCACTAGAGCTATGGCTAGAAGCATTTAGTGCAATAGAACTTTTATGCTTTGGTTCAGGATTCCTTTCTTTTAATGTCATTTCATAGGTGAGAAGTGAATCTATGAGTTCATCTAAAGAGGTAGTCTTAAGGTTTCTACCTTCAGTAATAGCTGTAGCCTTTGGTTCCTATATTGAGGGAAGGCCTCTTAGGATTTTTCTGATCATTTCGTAGGTAGTATAAGTTTTCCCTAAGGTACTTAAGGAGTTTATTATGTGAGTAAATCTAGTGTACATACTCGATATTGTTTCATCAGAATTCATCTTGAATGCTTCATATTCGTTTGTTAACATGTCTATCCTATTGTCTCTAACATCAATAGTTCCTTCATATGTCACTTCTAATTTGTCCCATATTTCTTTAGCTGTCTTGCATGCCATGACCCTATTAAATTCATTAGCATCTAAGGCACAGTATAAAGCATTTATAGTGCTTGAATTGATTTGAAGCATTTTATAGTCTAATTCGATCATATCCCTTTTTTCTTTTGGAATTCGTTTTCCATCAACTATTTTAGTGGGAATAAGGTCTCCATCCATAACTACTTCACATGCTTTCCAATCCATGTGTTGGAGACAGATTTGCATTCTCTTTTTCCAAAACATATAATTCTGTCCACAAAAAATTGGTGGACGAGTTGAGGATTGGCCTTCACTGAAGGGTGCTACTCCTATATTTGCCATCTGATCTTTTTATAGTTTCTTGTTAGGAATTACTATAACTAGGCTCTAATACCAATTGAAATTAGAAAAAGCATCCCAACAGGGGGGGGGTGAATTGGTTTATAAAAATTTTCCTTTAGAATTAGTTCTTTTAAGGTCCAAATATTAGAAACAATCAATATCAATCAGAATAAGATCAAACTCTCAATTTAAGTAATAATATATGTGAAAACTTGCTGCACTCAGTTTAAGACTTGTATCACAATTATTTTTCTTCCCAATGTTCAGTTTTTAAATAAACTTTCAGATTAATAGGTCAAGGATAATCAACCAACGTAGTCCCTTTCGGTTTCCACAATCAATGCTGATTTATCCAAAACAAATTACCTTCTGGTCTATTTAACAACCAAACATTCTGGATTTAAATTTAAAGCAACCACGCAGATTATATCCTTGAAAAATAAAGAGTAGAGAGAAATAAGAACACAGGGGTTTTTACGAGGTTCGGTTTCAACACAAGCTACGTCCTTGCCCTTTGCCAAACCGCCAAAGGATCCACTATTACCGTTCCTTTATCAGCCGGAACAAAAACAATTACAAGCACTCCTTAGGTAAGGCTAGAGCCCGCTTTCCCCAAACAATCTCCCCATGTTTGGTCCAACGATTCAACTACTTAAATCGTCAACAAGCCCTATTACAAAGATAGAAAAACAATACGTGCAAGAACTTGCTCCTCAAAGAGCTGATTAGAACAAGTGTAAAACACTAATGCACTTCAGTAAATTCAAAATATGAATTTCAGAATGAAGCTCTTTGAAATTTATCACCATGGGTATCTTTCAATGAAAGAATTAGCAACTCAATGATCAAACACAGTGAAATTCAACAAGAACTTATCTTAATTTTGAGCAAGGATGAGAGCAATATGTAACACTTTCAGAATTTCAGAGTGAGAGAGAGTATGACAGCAGATTGTGAGTTTTTAATGATCTTGGTGATTAAATCAATGTGTCTTTAGAGGTATTTATAGATGTATAAAACCTCTTTGCTTGTTCCCCAAAGGATACTCAGACTTGTTTCCATAAAATAAACTTATTTGAGTTTCCAAATATTTGAATTTCAAAAATTATATCCATTGGAAAATAGAAAATTGCCGCAAGGCCAACGACTGTGAAGTCTTGACAGTCGTCTATCCATTTAATATAACGGTAAAAATCATAGGCAGAAAGGTGGCAATCGTCTGTCCCTTGAGTGGTAGTCGTTTGTCACTAGAATATGAAATGACAGTCATCTATCCATAAGGTGACAATCGTCTGTCCATGTGTAAATTTTAAGCCTATTAATAACATAGAGGATGGACGGTCGTTTGATAAAACTTTCACAGTTTTCTCACTTTTCCCTGATAGTCGTCTGTGGGAGCCTTGACAGTCGTCTGTCAGGCTTTTGTGTTTCAATTTTAAGCCTTGTTAATTTAGTCAGTGATTTTTCTATTAACACACAGTCATCTGTTAACTGAATGATTTTCTTTTCTAGACATTTTTTGATTTCTCTCTCATTGTTACTTGAAATATAAATTTGTTTTAACTTTGAAAACATGTTCCAAGTTATTATCTTAAGATCTCTATGTTTCTTTGTCTAATGAGCTTCAAAATGAAAACTTTATACTTGAATAAACTTAAAGTACTTACAAAGACTTGTCCTAAACTCTCAAAAATTCTTCTTTGCTCTGAACTTTCTTTGCTGCTAATCTCTGATCTCTCAGAATAATCTGAACTTTGAGCTCTCATGTTGATCTTCTTTAATCATTATGCTCTTATGTTCTTCAGACTTTGATCCATACTATCAGACTTTGATTCATGCTATATGAGTACCTTCATTAAGGATTCCTGAGAAAGCACACACTCGACTGAAGCATGTTAAATCCTACTTGTTTTCTAGCATCAAAATGGAGTATTAAACCTTGTAAGGCGAACACTTGATTACTACCCAGTTAAGGGTAGAATTAGTATGTGTTACTAGAGTCAGGATCGAATGTTCGGTTACACGAGGGGAAGGTATGAGCTCCCCCTATACGCCCGTTCTTACGAACGGTAACTAATCAATCAAAAATTATCCCACAAATTAAATTTAAGAAGCCTTTGAAAATTACTCACTTTCAAAAATCAAAGAAAATGAGCCAACAAAAAAGAAACTATATAAGTATTCCCTCATAACAAAAGCATACCATGCTCCGAAGAGCTCGTGCCTCCCTTTTTAAAATCATCGAGAAATGAAAATCAAGAAAATAGTTTACAAAATATACTCCCAATTTTTTGGAATTTTATAGGATTTTTCTTAAGTATGAAAATACTATTTTGGGAGATTTTTGGAACTCAAATGGTGTCAAAAATAATTTACAAGTGTCAAAATATTTTTCCTAATTTTTCTTTTTTTTTTTGGAATTTTTTTAAATATTTTTTTCACATTTTTCTGAATTTTGAAATAACAAAAATATAAAATTAAAGCAAAATAATGAAAATCAAGTCCCAAAAACATTTTTAGAATTTTCTCCTAAGTTTTCTGAGTTTTTATGGTTTTTTAGAATTTTTTGTGAATTTTTATGATTTTTCCAAGCACAAAAGCAATTTTCTAGCCTAGAAATGCTTTTTAGGATTTTTGTAGCTTTCTCCTAATTTTTATGATTTATAATTGCCAAAAATAGTTTTCTAATCTTAAAATATTTTTCGGCATTTTCCTACAATTTTTATGAATTTTTTTGTATTTTTTTAATGATTTTTAACATTTTTCAGAATTTAAAATCAAGCTTATAATATGAAAATGAGTAAGAAAACCAATCAAAAATATTTTTATTTATCCGAGAATTTATCCTGAATTTTTGTGATTTTTTTTGCAATTTCTATTAGCTTTTGTCGATTTTTGGAATTATTAAAACAAACAAAATAAACAAAATGAGAAGAATCAATTTAAACATATTCGAAGGGGGAGACTGGTCAACCTTTGACTGGTTTAGGAGAGAACCAATTTAAGGTTAGGTTAGGGCCATTGCGCCACATGTCCGTCTTTGGCACATAAGCAGGTGCGAGTGAGGATTAGTGTGGTGGCGTGATCCTGAGCATCCATCAAATGCGAAGATCCAATGGTTGAAAGGAAACATGCATCTTTTTGTGGGCGTGGGGAACAGATGACCTGCGTGTCACCTGGTGTGTGGAAAAGTGAAGCTCGAAGAGGCGCCTGGCACCGGGGGGTGATCGCGACCATTGTCGAGTGTAGTAATCTAACAGTCAGAGTTGGGTAAACATGGATTGCTGATGTGGCTTCGATTTGAGGCATTGGGAGAAAAAACACGTTCAATGGCTATGACTTGACCACGCCTCTCACTCATTGAACGAATGATGAAATGCCACGTGTCATGATCTCATGGCTCTGAAGAGGGAAATATTTAAACCAAAATTTTTTTGCCTCTCTTATTTCACTCTCTCATCTTCTCGCAGCCCCTCACTCTCTTCTTTTCTTTTTTGTTTAAACTCCCTAAAACCCTAGGGTTTCTTCTAGGGCTTTCTTAATCCCTTCTGATTCTTCTCTCCTCTTCTTTCCTCTTCCTCGAGCATTCCTTCTCTTCAACCTACAAGCTTTCGCTCCTTCTTTGACCTTCTTCCTTTCCTTTCCTTTTCTATTCATGATCATTCTTTCTGAAACCCTAGTTTCCCCCCTAAAATTCCCCTAGAAGCTCCCTTGGCGATTTGTTCTCAAAGATCCAACTTTCACCCTCTTTGATGCCCCCCTTCCTCTCTTAGAGGTTAAAGTTCGTGATTTGGATGTTGTCTAAAATCTACAGATGTTTGTAGGATGGCAGCTGGGTGCAATGTCCAGGAGGGGAGCTCTAACTTGAAGTTTGATCGGGTTGCTAAAGAAGGAGAAGCTAAGTATTCCCCCTCTGTTTTTTTTTTTTTTGTTTTGTTTATGTTTTGTGGGCATGTGATCTGAGTGTTATGACTTGGATCTCGTGATGATCTGATGGTTGTTTTCCTGGTTGTGTGGATGTTATGGCTTGTGGATGGTTGGTCCATCTAAGTTTAGGGTTAGGATCTGGTGGGTTTTAGGTTGAAATTCCTGTTAGGGTTAGGGTTGGTTTGGGGATGAAGATGAGTTAACTTGTCCTGACCCAGTGAGTGGAACTAGGATTGACTCATACGAGTCTACCTAGGTGAGTTGTGTGACTTTATTACGCCCGGGTCAGGCTTAATGGGTTTTGGGCTTGTTTTGTGTTGAACCAGACCTGGGTTAAGATTTTTAAAATTGGTGGGCTTGGTTCAAGCTTTAAACAGTGGGCTGGTTTCAAATTTGAAATGGGCTTTAGGCTTGAGTGATTTTAAAATTGGGCTTTGGTTTTAAATTTTGACAAATGGGCTTTGGGCTTGTTTTAACTAAAAACGCGGTTGGGCTTGGTTTTGTTAAAAGGAATTTGGGCTTGAGGTTAAATCTTGAAGACAGACCTGGGTTGTTTTAAATGGGATTTGGGCCTTGGGTTAAATTTTAAAACGGGCTTGAGAGTTTTAAAAAGTTTTTGGGCGTTGGTTAAAATTTGCCCTGAGCTTGTATACAGGTTCACTCTATGCATGGAGTTGAAAAGAACGTTATATCATGGTAGTGTATGGTGACTCCAAGGAAGATTGAAGAATATTATGCTTAATTTGTATTTGTTTTTTTTTATATTCTTCATTCTGGTTTGTAATTCAATATGGTCTGTAATAACTGCACATTGTATGATAGGAATGTATGCTCAGTTTGCCCTAGATTGACCTTAGGTTCCTACACACTTAGTGCACAGGACCCCACTACACTCTCATGTCATCATAGGTAAATTTAAATTAAAGAATAGAACTTAGGCTTAAAATCATAAGGGCTTTGGGTGATCGAACCAGGCAAGTCAAATTGCCTCGATCGATCGAACTGTTGACTGGTCAAATAGTTGACCTGACTTCGGACGACCGAACTCAAATGACTTAAGTGTCCACGGTCGACCAAATTCATACCCTTACTTTTTCCAACAATTCGAGTGCCCAAACTTCACGTTCAAAATACCCCCGGGCGACTAAATGTTCAAGTTCGATAGATCAAACTTGAGACTAGGCGACCAAACCTCGGGCAGATTGGAAAATCGCCTTGGTCAACAAACTAAACCCTCATTCAGACACCCGAAGTTCAAAATTTAATTTTTATGTTGTGTCTATTAAGGCAACCTAACCTATGGCTCGGTCGACTGAAACTCTCGGGTTGGCCAAAATTTTACCACGATTAATTGGGTTAAACAGGATTAATTTTCTTATACTATTTTAAAACAAAGTTAATTATTTCCTATGTATCCCCAATGGTTATAATTTTGGCCCTACCTATATATATGGGTTCATTTGCTCAGATTAGTAATTATTAGCACCTTGATTAGCAAAAATAGTCTCTGTATTTTTTAGAGAGCTTTATCCAAATACAAAACCTGTACCCTTACACACTACTATTCCTTTGATAAATCAATCCTTGTGAGAGTTCTTTAAGTGGTTATACATTATTCTCTTTGCTAGGAAACTCTCATTGTGTTGTATATTTGATTTTTGGATTTGAGAGTTGAGCATAAGGTTTTTCCTTCGATTCTTACTAATAAATCTTTGTATGGGAAAACCTTTGTAGGTAGTGAGTCTTAGTATCTTTGTTGCAAGACTCATCAAACCTGTGGTTTTTGATTGTATAATATATTTTTCACAAGCTTACTGATTTTTTTAAATATTTCTTGAGAAAATATTTTGAGAAAATCATTTCTAAGATATTTTGAATAATCTAGTTAGAACTCTTTGAAATGTGCGGTGATTGATTAATATCAATACTTTGTTTCAAAGATTGTTTGAAAATACACTCTAGAACTCGATTGCATATTTACAACAGATTGAGTGTTAGCACACTTTATTTGCACCGAGCATAAATTCTATCATATGTGAGTGCATATTTATCTGGACTATATTGTCGTACATATCTACTTGTGTAGGAGCACTTTACTTGTCCATCAAATTTGAGTTATCTGATTGTATTCCAGACATGAGCCTGAAGAGGGAGACTTGCCCTGTGAAAAGTCCCGAATTGACTTTGACCCGATTAGGAAAGTTAGGTGCACCATCCTGGTAAGGTCTTATATACGGTGCCACTTCACCCATGAAGTGAGCCTTAGTGGAATCATTGTGCTTATGAGCCAAGGCAAGGAAGTAGGCAGTATTGGCCAAACCCCGATATCATATTCGATGTATCTTTTACATTTCCTGCATTATATTATGCTTTGTGCTTGATTTAATTTTCCTACTGAATATACTACATATTTGATTGACATGATATTATATCTGGTTGAGAAATACTGAAATTGTGGTGCATGTACTAAAAATTGTTTAATGTAATCATATCTTCAATTTCATTCATACTTAGACTACCCTTAGGTTGTGTAATACTACTATTGGATTAGTTGAACCTTGGAGGAAATTTTTTAATCTCCAATTCACCCCTTTTGGGATTGTACCAAAGTTAACAATTGGTATCAGAGCCTTGTCACTTATACTTAATCATTAGTTTGTAAAAATATCATGATGGTTCATGTTGGTGCATCCCCATCTTGTGAGGGAAGGTTATTTACGAACCCTCCAGTGTTTTGCTGTGAAAATTTCACCGTATGGAAATTAAAATGACTATATTTGTTAAAGCCTTGAATTGGAGGTTCTATAAAGTTATTGCCCAAGGAGATAGTGTACCAATAAAATTCATTGATTGTGTTGATGTTCCCAAGTCTGAATTTGGGCTGAATGATAATGATAGGAAGTTAATGCAAATAAATTTTGAGGCCATGAACACCTTGCAGCATGCTTTAGATTCTAACATTCTCTGTGAAGTTATAACATGTAATAGTGCTAAAGAGATTTGGGAGGAACTTCAAAAGAAATATGGAACAACTAAGCAAGAAAAAGTAATCACTCCTCGTGACTCAAGCTTAAAGGATCTTGAAGGAGAAAAAACTTGCTTTATAGCTTTAACCGATGATGAAGTAAATTCTTCGCCTTCTACTTTATCAAATTATCCTAGTAATGATTCATGTGATGACTCTATTGATGCATCTAATACTAAATCATGTGATAGTTTTGGTAGTGAAAGCATGTCTACTTATGAAGAATTGCAAGTTGAAAATGTTAGAATTCATAAGTCACTTGTTAGAACTAACAAAAAATATATTGCATTGAATAACAAGTATGAGGCATCTTTGAAAGAATGTGAATCAAAGGTTCTTGTTGAAAGGGAAAATGATTTAAAAGATCAAACAGTTAGTAAACAAGAATGAAAAGTTGGAAAAGGAGTTGAATGCCTTAAGATCTCAAACTTCAAGTGATACTAACAAAGATCTTCTCATTTCAGAACTTGAATGTAAAGCAAAAAACATGACTAAAGAATTTGTAAAATTATGGGATGTTTGCAAACGTCTAAAGAATTTAAAAATTCAAGATCTATAAAAGAAATTAGAAGACCAAGCTAAGATCATTTATACATTCACTAGTGGTAAGGACAACTTTAATGAGTTGTTAGGTTCACAAAAGATGACCTTAGTTAAGGAAGGTATAGGATATAATGGAGTTAGAAATAGAAAGAGGAAGAATCTGTACATGGGGTACTTCGTGAGAGAGTCCAAACATTATTCTAGTACCTCCTCCAGTCCTTATACCCACACTTATTGCGCATTATGTAAAAAGAAGGGGCACACAAAGTTTGATTGCCCATTCAATCGAAAAGGGGTAAAAATGAAGCAAGTGTGAAGAGTCAAAGAAAAACCTGAATCCATCTCTCTTTGACCCTAGAATGATCTAAGTGTCAAACAGTTAGAATAGATGCACTTAATAATCCATACATTATGTATCTAAATAATAGGGGGTCATGTTATATGAGAAAAAGTCAAAAATAGAAAAAGTTGACTAGGTTCGGTCGGCTGAACATTTTCAGCCTAGACCGTTCAGTCAACCAAATAAGGAAGTCTGATTAGAACGTTGACTACATTTGGGTGCCTGAACATTTCAATTAAAAATTGGTTCAGGCCACTAAACATGGTTCAGCACACCGAATGGATCTTTAGGCCACCAAGTCTTTGTTCAGCCAACCAAATTGAAATGAACTGATTTCATTCGGGCTACTGAGGGTTGGAATATGAAAAGTCATCAAAGGTTCAGCCAACTAACCTAGCATTTAGCCAACCGAATAGACTCAGCCTTTAGGGTAATTATTATGGTTCGGGTGACCGAAGACTTGTTTAGGTGACCAAACCGTGATCTATATATACTTTTGGCCCTACGAACAAGTTCATTTTTCCATCTTTCTTAAGAACTCCTCAGTTTTTCTCCCTTTCTTGCTGTTCCCTACACTTACTCCAAACCCAATTTTCCTCAGAAAACCACTTCTAGCCATGTTTAGGGATCAAGTATGAGCTAAATCCAGCATTGCTCTCGAGCAATGGTTTATCTCACTAGAAAAGAGGATCAAATACGAGAAAGTATTCAAGCTCAAGGAGCCTATCCTAGATAAATTTCTCGACATAGAATTTATACAGACTCATTTTAATAATGTGCTAGATATGTTCAGGTATCAAGGATGGTATGAGTTCATTAGTTTTTAACCTAGAGGGATGTATCCCATCCTTGTCAGATTGTTTTATGCCAACCTAAGACAGGATAACCAGGGATGCTACTCTTGAGTCTTTGAGACTGATCTACGGTTTGACGACGGTTTTTTGGCTAGGACCCTCAATATTTTATAGAGGAGATTTTGAATGCCTTAACTCGGTCTCGACTTGGATTAATGAGCGTGATTTCACTCTGAGTACTTTTGTTAATCTGGTTATGACTAATCCTGTGGTTGATCTAAGTCACACCCCTAGTGTAATGACCCAAAGTATAACGGTTTTAAAATAATAATTAAGAGAAAGAAAAATGGGAATAAAAAAGAGGGCGCAGCAGCCTTCGCGTTCGTCGAGGACGCGACAATGGGGCTCGTCGACGAGGGTATGTCTCATCAAAGAGAAAATACCAAGGAGAGTTTTGGAAATTCTGAATTTCATCGATGAGGGGTGAAGGTTCATCGACCAAACTCTTCAGGGACTTGTCAACAAGGTGATGTGTCTCGTTGACGAATCCAACTCTATAAATAGCCTAAAACTTGGTTTTATGCAAGAAAAATTAGAAATTCTCTCTCTCTCTCTCTCTCTCTCTCTCTCTCTCTCTCTCTCCTCTCTCTTCGATTTGCTCCATCGTTCGTCGTTTCGATGATCTCCGGCCACCATGACGCTCTTGGGGAAGTTCTCTCCAAATCTACCGGAGCGGATCGTTGGTGGAAGCGAGTTGAAATTCATCTCTGAGTTGAGGTAAGGCTTTTTATGCCAAATTTAGTCTTTTCATAGTTATAGGAAATGATATTCACGTGAAAATACTGAAATTAGTTCTATGAGTTACTGTTTTCAGGGTGTTGAATGGGGAACCCTGCGGGTGCAGGACGAGCGTTTTTAAGGGATTTTTCTCAGTGTTAGGCAAGAGAATAAACTAAAGCAGTTATTTTCCATGCAAATTACTATTATTTATCAATAAATTAAGTTTAAGAAAAAACATGTATTATATTTGTATATTACTGAGTAAATGCATATTTGGGAAAATACTGTTGTGATACAGGAATTACGATTTTAGAATAAATTGTATGATTTTATTCAGCATTGTGTGGCATGAATATTATTTCTACATGATACATATTATATTATGGCGATTCTATGAATAAGCAGGTTTTTGGGAAATACGAAGTAATGCAGTATATGATGATTTTGAAGTACATGATAAATGACTTATTAACTCAGAATGATATATATGAGATATTTGGAGCAAAGCTGTGATTGATAGCCGGCGCAATGCCATATTTTATGTATGATTTCGACGCGAGGCCGTTATTATGAAATGTTCGACGCAAGGTCATATTTATGAAATTATAGAAAATACTATCGATCCATTTATGTTAAACGCTATATTATCATGTATTATATGTTATCAGAACCCGGATGTTAGTTTAGTTCAGTTAGGAGCATGATACCGTAGCTATATAGATTAGATATCTATGTTCAGATTGGTGCTAACCACCCCACGAGGGGGTGGGAGATGGATAGTCAATGTGGCTTTCAGTGTAGAGTTGTAGATGTCCACCTGGCAGTCCGGACCAGGGTGTGGCCGGCCCACCGTACTTAGAGACATTTTTGACTCAACAGTGGTCAGCCAGCCATTGTCGGGTCCCGCCTTCGGGCTACACAACCCGTCATGGGGGGTAATACATGACATGAGCTAACTATTCATCTTGGGTATGTTTTCAGTATTATCAGTTATAACAGACATTTTTTGAACAGTATGCTTTATTAGAAAATACGAAAGTATATGATTATTCCGTATGTTATGATGAATGTTCATAGTTATATGAAATGTACTGTGTATGTAGAATTGCATTAAATGTTCATATTGCCACACAACTATATTTAGTTTATTTTCCGTTACTGAGAAGTGTCTCACCCCCCGAACTTAAATAATTTTCAGGAAACCCAGAAGGATCGACGGGTCGTGGCCGCTTTTGAGTCGATTATACTACCCTGCTATGAGGGTAAGTTTGAACTAGGATCAGTGGATTTTGATGTAAGATCCTAGGGGTGTTTTGTATTTTTGGGAGATTGTATGTGAACACAATATTTAAGATATACTTGACTCTGGTATTATGTATTTTTGTGGCTATGAGTTTGTGATCTACATTTACTGCTGCCTAGGTTCCGCTGTGTATGATAGGTGTCCCCGCTACCCATGGGTTCGGGTTGACCATTTTATTTATTTTACTTTTATTATATGTTAAGTTAAGCAGGTCATTACAGTTTGGTATCAGAGCCTAAGATACTAGGTTCTGTAGACTCTAGAATGCAACCCTAATAATACTAGAGTATAGAATAAGGGAATTTGGGGTGTAGTTTTGTAGTCTAGATATAGGACTTCCGTGGTGGTTTGTGTGGTTTTCCTGGGGTGACAATTTCAAGAAATTCATGGTAAACTATCGTCGGGTTGGGTATTTAGGTTGCAAGATTGAACCTTGAATTAAGATCTAAAGTGGTGAATTAATTAGGAAAATATATTATATGAGTTGGTTGATATGTAGTGAAGGGGTTCTAAGTTAAGTTATTATTTTTCAGGATGGACCCAGGTGGCAGTAGTGCCCACGCCAGTGGGAATGAAGGTGCTGGACCCTCAGGCGCTACAAGTGGTGATTCAGATGCAGTCTTATGCAGCGTGGCACAGCAGGTTATGGCCAAAATTGCCAAGAGTTCGAGGGAATAGGGTGGTTCGCCGACAAGCCACCATAGCTCGATAGAGAAATTCATTAACATGAATCCCTTGGCTTTTTCAGGAGGTAATGATCCTGAAGTCACTGAAAACTGGGTGCAGGAGATAGAGAAAATATTCGCAGTGCTGCAATGTTTAGAGGAGCAGAGGGTGCTGTTTGCTACCTACAGACTGGCTGGAGAGGCTGAGAGGTGGTGGACGATGGTGAAACTCTTGGAGCAGTAAAGGACGGTACCTGTGGAGATGATATGGGAGCAGTTTAAGGAGACATTCTTCGACAGGTATTTTTCCAGCCTCGTACAGGGAAGCTAAGATAGATGAGTTCCTAAATCTAAAGTAGGGACAATAGATCGTGCAGCAATACGTGGCGAGGTTCATTGAATTATCTCGCTTCACCCTGTACATCATACCAGATGAAGCAAAGAAGGTACGGTAGTTTGAAAGAGGCATGAGGAGAGAAATATATAAGAAGGTATCGATATTGAAGTTACAAGATTTTACTAAATTGGTGGATAGGGCCACTATAGCAGAGGTTGGGGAGTGGTTGGAGGCTGAGGAGCAGAGGCAGAAGAAGAGATCCGCACCTTCCGGTTCCCAGCAGGGATTCGGTCATGGTTCTTGGAAGAGAGGTGGCTATTACAAAGACCAGATGTAGGAGACTGGGACTCGCGGTTTCCAGGGTATGCAGCCACTTCTAGCTTACCTGTCCTGTGGGAAGAGACACTTGGGGGAGTGTCATGCCGAGTGAGGTGGTTGTTATCAGTGTGGGGAGCCAGGGCATATGATGGGAGATTGTCAGACTCAAATTGGTGCTGCTTCTGCTCCTAGACCTACTCGAGGAGGCTACCAGGCGCCACGTGGAGGCCAGCAGCGGAATATGACCCCAACCAGGGTTTTTGATCTTACGTCAGGTGATGCTGAGCCAACTGGCGACGTGGTCATAGGTACGGTTAATATGTTTTCATTTGAAGTTATTGCATTATTTGACTTAGGGGCTACGCACTCGTTTGTATCTTCAGGGTGTGTTAAATTTTGTGGGGCAGTCACACAATCATTAGATGTTGAATTATTAGTGGTTACACCGATCGGGTCAGTGGTGAGGTGTAGTAGGATGCTCTATGGTTGTCCAGTTGATGTTCAGGGGAGAATTCTACCTGACGATTTGGTAATGCTGCACATGCATGGGTTTGATATCATTTTTGGCATGGATTGGCTAGCAGCTAATTTTGCCAATATAGATTGTTGTGCGAGGGAGGTGATATTCAGACCTCCAGAGAAACCAGAATTCAAATTTACAGGATCACAAGTGCAGTATCTACCTCAGATGGTCTTAGCTGTTTAGGCGAGGCAGCTATTTCTGAGTGGTTATCAGGGATTTGTGGCCTTCGTGAAGGAAACAGCAGGGAATGAAGTGAAGCTCACCAGTACGCTAATAGTGAAGGAGTTTACTGATGTGTTTCCAGATGAGTTACCAAGTTTGCCACCTGATCGTGAGGTAGATTTTCCTATATATCTACTTCCAGGTACAGCACCGATCTCTAAAGTAACGTATCAAATGACGCTGGCAAAGTTGATAGAATTGAAAAATAAGTCACAAGATTTACTTGATAAGGGCTTCATACGACCTAGTGTATCCCCACGAGGAGCACCAGTACTATTTATTAAAAAGAAGGACAGGTCTATGAGGATGTGCATAAATTACAGGGAAATTAATAAAGTGACCATCAAGAATAAGTATCCTCTACCCCGTATCGATGACTTGTTTGATCAGCTCTAGGGTACATGGATATATTCTAAGATCGACCTTAGGTCAGGCTACCATTAATTAAAGGTAAGGGCAGAAGATGTATTGAAGACAACTTTCAAGACCAGGTATGGTCATTACGAGTTCCTTGTTATGCCATTTAGTCTGACAAATGCTCCGATGATATTTATGGATTTGATGAATCGGATCTTCCATCCATTTTTAGACCAGTTTGTTGTTATTTTTATTGATGATGTACTGGTCTATTTGAGGAGCTATGAGGAGCACGAGATACATTTGAGATAGGTTTTATAGATGCTTAGGGAGAGGAAATTGTTTGCCAAGTTCAGTAAATGTGACTTCTAGCTCAAGAAAGTTGTGTTTTTAGGGCATGTTATCTCAAGAGATGGAATTTTTGTGGATCCCAGTAAGATTGAGGTGGTAGTGAATTGGGCTAGGCCAAGGATCGTCCAAGAGATCAGGAGTTTCTTAGGGTTAGCTGGATATTACCGTCGTTTTGTTGAGGGGTTCTCAACTTTATTAGGGCCTTTGACATGACTAACTAGGAAGAATGTTAGATTTGAATGGGACGACAGCTGTGAGCAAAGTTTTCAAGAATTGAAGCAAAGGCTAGTCACAACACCAGTATTGATCATTCCGTCAGGGGGTGAGGGGTATACTATTTACAATGATGCATCCTTGAAGGGATTTGGATGTGTATTGATGCAGCATGGCAGGGTGGTGGCGTATGCGTGTAGGCAGTTGAAAGAATATGAGAAGAACTACCCTACCCATTATCTTGAATTGGCTGCAGTGGTACACGCATTGAAAATTTGGAGGCATTACCTGTACTGCGAGTAGTGTGAGATTTTATCTGATCACAAGAGTTTGAAATATTTCTTCACTCAGAAGGAATTGAATATAAGACAAAGAAGGTGGTTAGAGTTAATTAAGGATTTTGATTGTACTATCAGTTACCACCTAGGGAAAGAAAATGTGGTAGCTGATGCACTGAGCAGGAAGTCTGGGGAATCAGCGTTGGTGGCTACAGAGATCCAGCATCCGATCGTAATGGATCTAGCGAGACTCGGCATAGAGTTGGTAAAAAATGATCCTCTTGTATGTATTGCCATTTTAGTCGTACAACTTACTTTCAAGGAAAGAATTAAAGCTGCTCAGAAGGAAGACCCAGAATTAGTAAAGGTGATAAATAGAGTGCAGACTAGTTAGGGTGAGGAATTCTGCATTTCAGATGACGGGGCTCTATGGTTCCATTCCAGATTGTGTGTTTCTTCTGATGTTGGGATCAGGAAGACTATTTTGGAGGAGGCTCACAGATCCTTGTATACAGTTCATCCTGGCAGTACGAAATTTACAGGAATATGTGAGAGTTTACTGGTGGAGTGGTATGAAGAGAGAGATCGCCGAGTTTGTAGCCTAGTGCTTGACGTGCCAGTAGGTAAAAGCTGAGCACCAGAGGCTGGAAGGTCAGTTGCAGTCATTATTTATCCTAAAATAGAAGTGGGATCATATATCTATGGATTTTGTCTTAGGGCTACCGTCAACATCGCATGGCCAGAATGCAATTTGGGTGATAGTAGACCGATTGACTAAGATCGCCCATTTCCTCCCTATCAAAATTAGCTATCCCTCAGCCATTTGACGGAGATTTACGTCCAGGTGATAGTTCATTCTCATAGGGTGCCAGTATCTATAGTATCATATCAAGACCCGCGTTTCACGTCACGGTTCTAGAGAAGCTTGTAGGAAGCTTTAGGGTCTCAGCTATCATTCAGCACGACATTCCATTCTCAGTCGGATGAGCAGACTGAGAGGACGATATAGATACTAGAAGACATGTTTTGAGTATGTGTAATAGATTTTGGGGGTAGCTGGGCTCAGTTCATGCCACTGGTAGAATTTGCGTATAATAACAGTTACTAGTCCAGCATCGGCATGACACCATTTGAAGCTCTATATGGTAGAAAATGTCGTTCTTCGTCATATTGGGATGAGATGGGTGAGCGGCGAGTTGTGGGACCAAGGCTTGTACAGCAGGTGTACAATAAGGTTCAGCTCATTAGGGATAGAATCAATGCATCTTAGAGTCGACAGAAGAGTTATGCCAATAATCGCCACAGGAATTTGGAGTTCGATGTAGGTGATCATGTATTTATGAAGATAAGTCCGTTGAAAGGGGTTATGAGGTTTGGTAGGAAGGGTAAACTTAGTCCTAGGTTTATCGGTCCATTTGAGATTTTAGAGAAAGTGGGTTCGGTGGCCTATAGGCTAGCTTTACCACCTACACTATCTAGGATACACGACGTATTCCACGTATCTATGTTGAGGAAATACGTTCCAAATCCTTCTCATATTATTAGTTATAGTAAGTTAGAGCTCAGTGATTCACTAGTCTATGAGGAGGTACCTGTGTAGATTCTGGATAGAAGAGAACAGGAACTACGTAATAAGAAGATTCCTTTAGTAAAGGTTCTATGGAGGAATCATGCAGTAGAAGAAGCTTCTTAGGAGTTCGAGGAAACATATCAGACAGAAATACCCACAATTGTTCCAAGAAGATCATATATAACTAGAAATGTAAGTGATTATGTATTATTTCTTTTGCAGGTACATGTAATACTTTAGTTAGTAAGTAATATTTTTGTTTTGGGGGAATTTTCTTTTGGTTTATGTAATCTCCTAGGACTTGATATGTAACCACAGTATTCCTCCACCATAAGTGAGGGTAAGTAATAAAATAAGTAGACCATTTTGCCTTTAAGGGATGATGAGTTGTATGAATAGTAAATTTCGAGGACGAAATTTTTTAAGGAGGGGAGAATATAATGACCCGAAGTATAACGATTTTTAAATAATAATTAAGAGAAAGAAAAATGGGAATAGAAAAGAGGGCGCAGCAGCCTTCGCGTTTGTCGATGACGCCGCAATGGGGCTCATCGACGAGGGTATGTCTCGTCGATGAGAAAATACCGAGGAGGGTTTTGGAAATTCTGAATTTTGTCGATAAGGGGTGAAGGTTTCTCGACGAAACTCTTCAGGGACTCGTTGACGAGGTGACGTGTCTCATCAACGAATCCAGCTCTATAAATAGCCTAAAACTCGGTTTACATAAGAAAAATCAGAAATTCTCTCTCTCTTTCTCTTTCTCTCTCTCTCTCTCCCTACGGTTTCTCATTCCTCTCTCTTCGATTTCGACTCGGTCATTCTCCGGATCGACGATCCTGGGGAAGTTCTCTCCAAATTTGCCGGAGCGGATCGTTGGTGGAAGCGAGTTGAAATTCATCCCTGAGTTGTGGTAAGACTTTTTATGTCGAATTTGGTCTTTTCATAGTTATAGGAAATGATATTCATGTCAAAATAACGAAGTTTAGTTCTATGAGTTATCGTTTTCAAGGTATTGAATGGGGAATCCTGCGGGTGTAGGACGAGCGTTTTTAGGGGATTTTTCTCAGTGTTAGGTAAGGGAATAAACTACAGCAGTTATTTTCCACACAAATTACTATTATTTATCAGCAAATTAATTTTCAGAAAAACATGTATTATATATGTATATTACTGAGTAAATGCATATTTAGGAAAATACTGTTGTGATATAGGAATTACGATTTTAGAATAAAATGTATGATTTTATTCAGCATTGTGTGGCATGAATATTATTTCTACATGATACATATTATATTATGGAAATTCTATAAATAAGCAGGTTTTTAGGAAATACAAAGTAATGCAGTATATGATGATTTTGAAGTACATGATAAATGACTTATTAACTTAGAACGATATGTACGAGATATTCGGCGCAAGGCCGTGAGCAAGGCCATGTTTTACATATGATTTCGGCGCGAGGCCGTATTTATGAAACGTTCAGCGCAAGACCATATTTATGAAATTATAGAAAATGCTATCAATCCATTTATGTTAAACGCTATATTATCATGTATTAAATGTTATCAGAATTCGGATGTTAGTTTAGTTTAGTTTAGGAGCACGATACAGTAGCTATATAGATCAGATATCTATGTTCAGATAGGTGCTAACCACTCCACAAGGGGGTGGGAGATGGATAGTGGATGTGGCTTTCAATGTAGAGTTGTAGACGTCCACCTGGCAGTCTGGACTAGGGTGTCGTGGGCCCATCATACTTATAGATATTTTTGACTCGGCAATGGTTGGCCAGCCATTGTCAGGTCCCACCTTCAGGCTACACAACCCGTCATGGGGGGTAATACATGACATTAGCTAGCTATTCATCTTGGGTATGTTTTCTGTATTATCAACTATAACAGAAATTTTATGAATAGTATGCTTTATTAGAAAATATGAAAGTATATGATTATTTCGTATGTTATGATGAATGTTCATAGTTATATGAAATGTATTGTATATGTAGAATTGCATTAAATGTTCATACTTCCACACAACTGTATTTAGTTTATTTTCCCCTACTGAGAAGTGTCTCACCCCCGAACTTAAATAATTTTCAGGAAACCCGGAAGGATTGGCTGGTCGTGGTCGTCGTTGACTGGATTATATTACCCTGCTATGAGGGTAAGTTTGAACTAGGATCAGAGGATTTTGATGTAAGATCCTAGGGGTGTTTTGTATTTTTGGGAGATTGTATATGAACACAGTTTTTGAGATATACTTGACTCTAGTATTATGTATTTTTGTGGTTATGAATTTGTAATCTACATTTACTGCTGCCTAGGTTCCGCTGTGTATGACAGGCATCCTAGCTACCCACAGGTTCGGGTTGACCATTTTATTTATTTTTCTTTTATTATATGTTAAGAACAGGTCGTTACACCCAGCTACAGGTCTCTGGCACTCGAGGCTAAAACTTGTGTACCACCTGACCCCCTATAATATTCTGCCGAAATCTAGGTCTAGAGATCATCTTTCATACCTGGACTATTTCGTGATATGGTGCCTCTTTACGAGGAAGAAGGGGGACTTTCCTAGACTGATCTTAAAGTTGATGTTTGTGAAGAATGTGGGTGAGAGGATCATTCTATCATACGAGGGCATCCTGACTAGGATTTTTGTTAGAGAGAGAGTCACCAGGACTTTGTATGTAGTGCTGAAGAAGAAAAAGGGCACAAATACCTTCTCCTCTATGACTCTGAAGCTAATAAGTTATGAGTTGACGAACAACATGTGGTTGCCAACCATACCTGAGAGAGGACCAGGGCCATTGGAGCCATTGGAGGTTCCTTAGCAGCAGCCCCACATGCCATCAAATGCTGAGATTATGGTTGCCATCACTAGTCTTATTGCGTCCTTTGATGACTTTAAGATGTCTATCTAGAGTAAGATTAGGGAGTAGGCTTCGTTATCCCTGGTGAGGCATTTTGAGTTTTACATCTAGTTCTTAGAGTTTCAGTCTATTGTAAAGGTGAACTTCCACATCCTTGGTGAGCACCTGAGGGAGATGAATGAGGAGGATGATGGTGAGGAGCAGATGGACGGTAGCAGCGATGAAGAAGGGCCTGATGATGGAGAGGCCTAGAGGATGTCTAAGGATTTGTAGCTCATACAGTCATTTCATATATCTTATATTTTACATATATACACTTAGGTTTGTAATAACTATACAACTTTCATTTTTTGCTTTTTGCATTATATTCTCACACACCACACTCACATATTGATGATTATTTTTTTTTGTGTGTGGTTGACATCAGTTTATATATGATGGCTTGGATGCTTTTAAATTTCTATCAGTTTATATATGTTTTCCTGATTGATGCTTCCTACATGGCAGATGCAGTTGATGAGTATTGCTTGCTGGTAGAAGTTTTAGGTTCTTGCATGCTCAAATTGAATGATATAATGTTTGCTTGAATATTTTTAATGTAGGTTTTTATGGGAAATGTCCTGTTTACAGACGGCTTGCTGCCCAATTTTCGTTTGACATTTCCCCAAATATTCAAACTTTTGCTAAAATTTTGATGGATCCGCATGCAATTTTTTTTTTTTTGAGTTTTAAATTACTTGCACTTAGCTCAAATTAACTTGAAATATCTGAAGGGTGTGCATGTGTTTAAATTCTTTACTGATCATATAATTTAAAGCTTTGAACTTGAATGACATATGATTGATGCCAAATTATTGAGATTCATATGATAAAATCTGTTTTGTTATAAACAGGTCTCTATGGGAAAAGTAATATTTTTAGACAAAATGCTGCCAAAATTTTCCTAAATTCACTGCACACATTCTATATTTTATAAAATTGAATACTTTGATCTGAGTTTGTATCCCTAGAACATCACTTTTTGTGCATCATGATTATTCTAAATATGATTTGTTCTTGTTAACTACCATAATATTGCTGAACTAAAATACAATATTTTGTGGCAAACTTTATCCCCAAAACACTTGTTGATTATCTCTAAAGGGGGATTTCTTTTAAAGACAAAATTGCATGAAATGATCTTAAATGATAATCTTTTGTCATGCTATGTATTTATAAATTGTTAAAATACTTGTGTCTTATGCTCAAGTTGTAAGAATGGATAGAATGCATAATCTGATAGGGAGCCACTTCACTTAGAAAAATACGGCTCTGAAAAATTAAATGCTATCTCACATCATTCATTGCTATACTCTATATCTTGTAAGAATATCTTTTAGTCGTTTTGTGCAGCATGAGTATATTATATCTTTGACTTAGCCCTTTGAATTGATCAATACTAGACTGTTTGAGTTGATGTAAATTACTGCAAATTATTTGTTGAACTCAAACAAGTCACTTAGATACAGATGTCTTTTGGAAAATGCTTCATTTTCAAACGACATGCTGCCAAAATTTCTGAGAATCTTTCCAAATTATATCTTATATCTAAAGGATTATTACTCATGGTTTGCCCATATACTTTAATTCTCTTATCTTGGCCCTTTTTGCTGTTGCCAAAAGGGGGAGAAGAGGCAAAATTTGGTACTTTTGTAATAATTAAGCTTTTAAATCTCTTCATGCATATTGTCAGGCGGAGCCTTACTTGGTTGTACCCACTTTTGCATAAAGTATTTGTCGTCATCAAAAAGGGGGAGATTGTTGACCTAATTAGTCATATCCCATTTTGATAATGACAAATACATTGGTATTGATGTTTGTCCTGAGCTTGCATGCAGGTTCATGACTCACTCGAAAAATGAGCAGCTCGGAAGCTATCCCAAGTATAGGAGTTACGTCGTGTAATACTCAGCCCAAGGGCTAGATCGTCTCCTCATGGAATGCGTTTAATCTCAGATTTTACATTCGTCCAATCGAAAATAAAAATGTACTAAACTTAGTTCAGATTCGGGATTTCAAGATTGTTGATTTCACTCTTAACAAATTAAATAACACGCATATTAAACCGTAACACTAGCATTTATTAAATTAAACAGCAAGAATGAAAACCGTAGCCTACTTAAGGAAACACTGAAACATGCATTAATTAAAAATGGCAACTTCGAGCATGGAATTAAAACATAATAATGGAAACTCAATCGTACATAAATGCATACAATAAAAATTGAACCTTTAACATGAACTTGAACCTCAATCACAATTTAAACACAACCATAAACTTCAACGAAAAAGGAACATTCAAACGATAACGAAATACGATAAAACATGAACTTTAACAAAATCGACCCTAACTAAACCGAGCGATAAATAAATAAAAGAGACTAAATTAAATTCTTCAAATCTAATGGTAACATTAATTAAGAGAAACATAAACAAATAAAAATTAAACTTCACTAAAACAAATTAAAATTACTTAACACTTATTCAAACAAGTTTTTCAAAAACTCTAATAAATAACTAAATAAAAAGAAAATAAATATTCAGTTGCAATTTTGAAAATAAAATAAAGAAAATAAAATAAAAAGAAGAGAGAGAGAGAGAGAGAGAAGTTGTAGGCTGGAGCCGTGGATGAAGCTGGCATGCTGGAGAACCTGCTGGAAGAGCTCTCGGGTCTGCTGTGGAGTTAATGGGAGGCTAGTCCTTGAGCTTCTATGCAAGTTGGCATGTTAGGCGGCCGAGGAGGACTGCTATGGTGGCTGGCCGAGTAGAGGCTTGCTAGAGTTGAACTAAGAACCAGGGGAAGACTTGCAGAGGCGAAGCTGGAACCGGTCTATGGACTAGTATGGTAGTGGCTTGTGGTAATGTGCATAGGAGGGCTGGAGGAGAAGGGAGATTTTAGGGGAAGAAACAAAGGGACGGAGAAAGGGGAAGAGTTTGAGAGAAGATAGAAGAGAGAAGAGAGTTAGGGACTGAGAGAGAAGAGCGTACCTGAAAATAGAGGGAGTGAGTGACAGAAAAAAAAGAATTTGCAGAGAGGAAGAAGGGGAATAGGAAGAGTAAGGAAAGGGAAGAGATGGTGTGTAGGGCACATGAAGCAGGGGAAGAAAAGAAGGGATTAAATAAGAGGAAGTGTAGAGGCTTGCCCTAGACTTGGATCCAGTTAAGTGACCCAACCCGGCTGTGTGGGCGGGTCACATCATAATTTAACTTTATATTTTTTTTTATTCATTTGCTCTTCGTGTCACATCGAAATTTAACCTTGCTAGAGCCCGTTTCTTGCAAAACTTAAAACATAGAAGTTGTGGATAATCCTTTCATATTTCTTCAAAAATTTGAATCGTCTCGATCGAAAATTGAATGGAAAAGTTATGCACAAATTACAAAAAGGTGCCGATTTTGGTTCCCGGGAATTTTTCTGCAATGAAAAATTACCAAAAATTCATAAATTATGCAATAAAACTCAAAAATGATAAATACAACACTATATTAAAATATGGGACGTAATTGGACATTTAATTAAAAATATAAGCCGTAAAGACCAGGTTGAGATGCCCAATTACGTAGTTTTGGTGCGTAATCACACCCCCCAACTAATGTTTTGGTAGTCTCTAACAAATGACGTGAATGAATTTCAGGGCGGTGCCTACTACTACAAACTCCAGTGAACATGAAATTAGTGCACATGCGACACTACCATACGGTTTCACATACAAGAATATCACTGAATTTCACACAGGCTTGTTCGTATTCAATGCATGGACCTCTGAAGCATGTCACTCATGCAAGTTTCATCGTTTATATGTCATTTAAGAATAGTACACTCACGTGAAGTTAACTAGGGGCACAATTCAGAGTTAATTCAGTCATATAAGTTCGAGTATAAACAGGTGAACTTTCGAGGTGTGTGTGATGCGTGTGACTCTTCAATCGGCTAATGCCTCAGATGTATTCATGCCTAGTTTGTGAATAAGTTGATCTAGGGTGGTCTCGGTTGGACATGACGAGTAGGTGAGAAGATGCTAGGGTGAAGGACCCGACACCCCCTAAATAGGCTTTATCCTTTTTAGACTAGTCCACTCCATAATTTAGCGTTTGTTCCTTGCAGTATGTGGGATGTTTGATCATGACACTCCTCCTCACATACAATGAGTGAACCCATCCTTTTTGAGTGTTTTTAAGAGTATACCAGTTAGGCCGAGTCAAAGCAACAGTTCTTTAGGTGCCCACAGATATCTTGGGTGTAACGAGTCACACACATTACACGTGCTTTAAGATTTCGCCTATTTATACTTGAATTTATATGGCTACATTAACTCTGAATTGTGCTCGCTGGTTAATTTTACGTGAGTTTACTGTTCTTAATGGCTATATAATGATGAGATTTGCATGAATGACTTACTTCGGAGTTGCGTGAATTGGGTATGAATGAGTTTGTGTGTAATTTGGTGATATTCCTGTATGTGAAAGGGTATGGTTGTGTTGCCTATGTATTCATTCATTGAAATTCGTATGACACCACCCTGAATTGCATTCACATTATTTGCTAGGGACTATCAAAACTTTAGTTGAGGGGTGTGATTACGCGCTTAAATTGCATAATTAGGTGCTTTAATTCATGCATTGGGAATCCTATTTTGTATTTAAATGCCTAATTACTCTCAATATTTTAACATTATGTTCTATTTATAAAATTTGAGTTTTATTAAGTAATTTATGAAATTTTGGTATTTTTTCTTGTAGGGCAACTATCGGAAGCCAAAAACCAATGACACTTTTTAATCTGTGCGTCACTCTCTCATCCAACCTCCGATTTAGATGATTCAGGATGCCATAGAAAGATAAGAAAATGTTCTACAATTTTCATGTTTTGCATTTTGCGAAATAATGGATGCATCAAGATCAAAATCAGACGTGAAGTTAGCATACGCCATTTTATGGATTATTTCAACAATTCTTCGTAATCTTGGCGTAACTTTCTCATCCGAGCTCTGATTGAACTGATTCAAAATTTTGTGTTTTAAGTTTTGAGAGTTATGAGCTGTAAGAGGGTCGAAAGTGGGCTTGAAAGAGGAGGGCAGTTCGTGTACCTTTGAAAAAAAAGAGAAAAAGAAAATAAAAAAATAAAAAAATGAGATGTGACTCGGCCATGCAGCCGGGTCATCTCAGATGGGTGAGGCGCTGGGTACAAAGAAAGGAAAGACAAAAGAAAGGAAAGAAAAGCAAAGAAAGAAAAGTCAAAAGGAAAGGAAGGAATGAAAAAGTAAAAGAAGGGGGTTTCCTTGCGAGAGAGGAGTGCGCAAGAAGAGAAGAAAGGGGGGCAGCGTGCGCTGGGCTAGAGAGGAAGGCCGGACCATTTGAGAAAAAAAGAATTTATTTTTTTGGTGAGAGATAGAAGGGAGAAAAAACACAAAGAGTTTCTTGGAAAAATTATTTTTTTGGGTGCTTTCTTGTGGTTTTCTTTTGGGGGTGCTGCAAAGATACACACACAGCCAGCAAAAGAGAGTTGGAAGCACGCAAAAATACTATCTTTTCATAATCGGAAGGCGGCGAACAACGGCGGTATTCGGGGTGTTCGTGACACGCGACGGCGGTGCGGCGAGTGTTGATATTTTCCGTACGCTCCAAATTGAAGAAAATATGGTGAAATCTGTTATGTTGGATTTAATTTTCAGAATGAACTAAATTTTTGAATTCTAGGAAAACAATGTAGCCAGTTTCGAACTATGCTTGCTCTTTGATGCTAATCTGAAGTAGTTTTCATTAATGTTTGTTTGAGTTATTCTGTGCCTAATGCTTTTAATTAACAAGCCATTAATTAAATGATTTTAGTTTTGTGATTTGCTACCAAAAGATTATAGGATAGATCTTGGATAATTCAGCGTAGGTAAATATAGAGATCGAAAGACTTTTATGAACCTACGTAGCATTAAAAATCGAGGGTCTTATTGCGTTCTTGCGTTATTAATTTGCCTACTCTTATGTTAAATAATAAACAAGAATAGGTTCTGATTGACTATCGAAAGAGGCTTTTGGAAAAATTGGTGATTTGCTAACAAACAGAGAAAACGAAGTTGAATTAGCTAAATGAGTAAAGCATAGTGAGAAACTAGGTGAAATCGGTTTCCTAGAAGTTTTCACCATCATCAATTTGACACGCGGTATCCAGTTTTAAATTCTCTTGAATAGTTTATTTAAAGTAGCTTTGTTTAAATTTTGCAGTCTAAAATTATTAATTTTTCTAAATAAAATCAAGGTAAGTAAAATTTTGGTACTTGGTAAAATTAAGACATCAATCCCTGAGGACAATACTCTACACATCATTATATTATAAAACTACGATACTGTGCACTTGTAGTTTGCACCGGTCAATTAGGACAATCATAACACTTCTTTTGTAATCTTCATACCATTAATGGGAATTGAGCTCGAATAGGGGTCCATGAAATAAGTCTATATGTAAGGGTGGCTCAGCTTTCACATTTTGAGTAGGCTACAAGACCTAGGTTTCTATCTCCCCACTAGGTGTCACCTCTAGGCTAGCAAATCAAATACAGAGACTAGTGTATAAGGAATCATCCAGAAAAAAGAGAATTGAGTTCCATAAACTCTAATTTAATATTAATGCTCAGAAGGATGATACATAGCTCAAGGATATCTCACAAGGTGTCATAGTTGCCACGGGTGTTTTTTCAATGCTTACAGGAAACCCTAAGTGTAATGAATCACGTGAATGTGTTTATTTAGTCTCATGAGATGCCATGTAAATACTAGAAACTATATAGCCAGATTAACACGAGTGTATTATCAATCAATTCTTCATGGAGTCATAATAATTATATAAAGAAAAACTACTCATGATTGACTCAAGTGTGTCATTCTTAAGTTATACGCAAGTATGTGAAGGGTATGCAGCAGTGTTAAGCATGACATAATGCAATGTAATTCCTCAGTGCTCTTCTTTCTTTCTCTCTTTCTTTTTTTATTTTTTTTGTTTTTTTTATTTTTTATTTTTTGATTTTTTTGATTTTTTTTTATAATATAAAACTCGGTACGTGTACGTGCACAGTCTCACATGCGAATGCTTCACCCCCCCCCCTCCCAAGTAAAGTGGAACATTGTCCTCAATGTGATAACATAGGGGATATAGAAAGGATTGTGCACGGGAAAAGTAAGGCGTACCTGAGTGATGGGGTAATGGAAAAGAAAAACTAAACTACAAGAAAATAGACCTGAAAAATAACTAAAAATAAAATAAGATAAAATAAAAGGAAAAGAAGGATAATAAAAACATCACAATTGTCTGGTGAAGGCTTTGGAGGAATTTCATCTAGTGGTCGTAGGTATATAAATTGCACCAACGGGTCTTCAAATTTGAGCTGCCACAATTGATCAGTCTTCATACCTACACGAAAATCAGCCTCAAATGAATTAGTACTCGTTAAAATATCAAACAATATGTGTGCAGATCGACCCTCTTGTGTTGACAAGAAAGGGTCTTTATTCAACATCGTGTCTAGGAAATTTGCTTCTTTACGAACTAGTGTTCGAGAGAGAGTTATTGGAACAAGTACCTGTAGTTCTTCAAAAGCATTAACATTATGAGTTTTACCCGGTTCCTTGAAAATGAGATTCTCACCAGACTGGTCACCCTCTTTATCGGGTGTACAAATCATCTCACCACGATAAGGATCTACTTCCACATTGGGCTCCACTACATCTTATTCAGGCAGGAGTGACGGTTCCACAGTTTCTAGGCTTTGAGAGTGTGGTACCGCAGGTTGGTACTCTGTATTGGTATCAGTCTCCTCATTAGCTTATTGCTCTGCTTCTAGGCTCGTTTCCTCTGATTTTTCTTTGACCTCTTCTAGTTCAGCCGTAACTTCTGGTGCTGGGATAACTAGTTGCCCGGCGATGAGCATCTCAAGTTGGGGAACTTCTTTCTTACTTATCGGAGTAATGGCGGTCTCTGCTATCTTAAAGAGAACATCGTGCATTTGTTGTTGTGGTTGTTGGTACTCTTAAGGACTAGGCTGAGGTTTTGCAAGTAATTCTTCTTTTTCTAAGATGTCCACCTATGTGCTTATCGTATTAATGGTGTCCCACAATTCATTCTGATAATCGACTTGAGTTTAGATGAATTGTTGGAGCATGCTCGCCATCTGTGTCATGCTTTCCTCAAACAGGTCTAACAGCGTACAACTCTGAGGGATCTATTATGGCTGATATTGAGGCAGAGGAATATCTGGGTAGTTTGGTGGTTCGTATACATCTCCACCACCGATTGTGTTGATAGGGTGTGCAGTCATGGGTGCTTGAGTGTATCGTGTGTTCCACTGTGGGACATTTTCAGCTAAGTAATTAAAGAATGATAATTCCTGATCTGGATCCTCACTGACAAACTCTCCATTAGACATGGTCTTGACAAAGTACTTGCAATCAGGGGTAAGAGCAATATAATAATCAGCTAACCTCCATGAGTCAAACCTGTGATGTGGGCAAGTAGTTAGAAGATCCTTGAATCACTCCTAGCAAGCCTGAAATGTCTCGTCATCCTGTTGCACAAAATTAAGAATTTGTTCCTACAAAAATTGAGTTTTCAATGAGGAACAAAAAGCATGTAGAAATTCACGCTCCATATCAGACCAATTAGTGATAGAGTGAGGTCTCAAGGACTAAAACCACACCTGTGCTCTATCCTTCAAAGAGCTAAGAAATAAATGCAGTTTTTGTAGATTCATTAGTTCTAGTACGAGAGAAAAAAATATTGCAAGTCAACTCGAACTCTGACAGGTGCTAATAAGGGCACTCAGATTCCGTCCCATAGAACTGAGGTAGCAACGACTTCCTCCCGCGCTGCCTCATGAAATCAAGTTCTTTATTAGGCAAAGTGAAAGAGGATGCAGTAGCGTATTCAAGCTGCAAAAAGTCCATTATCGTGCGTGGTGCTGGTGTAGCCATTTTTTTTTTCAAAACTCAATTTTTTTTTTTTCTATCTTTTTGTTTTCTTCTTCTTCTTCTTCTTCTTCTTCTTCTTCTTCTTCTTCATGAAACTAATGAAAATGATGGGAAAAACGCTAATTTGAGACTAAGGCCGACATTCCCCGGAAATGGCACAAAAACTTGACTCACTCGAAAAATGAGCAACTCGGAAGCTATCCCAAGTATAGAAGTTACGTCGTGTAATACTCAGCCTAAGGTCTAGATTGTCTCCTCAGGGAATGCGTTTAATTTCAGATTTTACATTCGTCCAATCGAAAATTAAAATGTACTAAACTCAGTTCAGATTCGAGATTTCAAGATTGTTGATTTCACTCTAAAAAAATTAAATAATATGCACAATAAACCATAACACTAGCATTTATTAAATTAAACAGCAAGAATGAAAACCGTAGCCTACTTAAGGAAACACTGAAACAAGCATTAATTAAAAATGACAACTTCGAGCATGGAATTAAAACACAATAATGAAAACTCAATCGGACACAAACGCATACAATAAAAATTGAACCTTTAACACGAACTTGAACCTCAATCATAATTTAAACACAACCATAAACTTCAACGAAAAAGGAACATTCAAACGATAACGGAATATGGTAAAACACGAACTTAAACAAAATCGACCCTAACTAAACCGAACGATAAATAAATAAAAGAGTCTAAATTAAATTCTTCAAATCTAATGGTAACATTAAATAAGAGAAACATAAAAAAATAAAAATTAAACTTCACTAAAACAAATTAAAATTACTTAACACTAATTCAAACAAGTTTTTCAAAAACTCTAATAAATAACTAAATAAAAAGAAAATATATATTTAGTTGGAATTTTGAAAATAAAATAAAGAAAAGAAAATAAGAAAGAAGAGAGAGAGAGGGAGAGAGAGAAGCTGTAGGCTAAGTTGCAGGTTGGAGTCGTGGATGGAGCTGACATGCTGGAGAACCTGCTGGAAGAGCTCTCGGGTCTGCTGTGGAGTTGATGGGAGGCTAGTCCTTGAGCTGCTATGCAAGTTGGCATGCTAGGCGGCTGAGGAGGACTGCTATGGTGGCTAGCCAAGTAGAGGCTTGCTGGAGTTGAACTGAGAACCAAGGGAAGACTTGTAGAGGCGAAGCTAGAACCGGTCTATGGACTGGTATGGTAGTGGCATGTGGTCGTGCGCATAGGAGGGTTGGAGGAGAAGCGAGATTTGAGGGGAAGAAACAAAGGGACAGAGAAAGGGGAAGATTTTGAGAGAAGATAGAAGAAAGAAGAGAGTTAGGGACTGAGAGAGAAGAGAGTACCTGAAAATAGAGGTAGTGAGTGATAGAAAAAAAAGAATTTGCAGAGAAGAAGAAGGGGAACAGGAAGAGTAAGGAAAGGGAAGAGATGGTGCGCAGGGCACAAGAAGCAATGGAAGAAAAGAAGGGATTAAATAAGAAGAAGTGCAGAGGCTTGCCCTAGACCCGGATCCAGTTAAGTGACCTGACCCGACTGTGTGGGCGGGTCACATCATAATTTAACTTTATATTTTTTTTCTTCATTTTTGCTCTCCGCGTTCACAGCCAACTTTGACCTTTTTGGAGTCTGTTTCTCACAAAACTTAAAACACGAATGTTGTAGATAATCTTTTCCTCTTTCTCCAAAAATTTGAATTGTCTCGATCGGAGCTTGGACGGAAAATTTATGCACAAATTATGAACAGGTGCCGGTTTTGGTTCCCGGGAATTTTTCTACGATGAAAAATTACAAAAAATTCATAAATTATGCAATAAAACTCAAAAATGATAAATACGGAACTATATTAAAATATGGGATGTAATTGGACATTTAATTAAAAATATAAGCCGTAAAGACCGGGTTGAGATGCCCAATTACGCTGTTTTGGCATGTAATGAGTTCACCCTACGCTTAGAACTGAAAAGAACGTGATATCATGATGGCGTATGGTGACTCCAAGGAAGATTGAAGAATATTTTGCTTAATTTGTATTTCTATTTTTATATTCTTTATTCTAGTTTGTAATTCAATATGATCTGTAATAACTACATCATGCGTGATACGAATGTATACTCAAGTTGCCCTAGATTGACCTTAGGTTCCTACACACTTAGTGCAAAGGACCCCACTACACTCTCATGTCATCAGGGGTAAATTTAAATTAAATAATGGAACTTAGGCTTAAAATTATAAGGGCTTCAGGAGACCGAATTGCCTCGATCGATCGAACTGCTGACTAGTCAAATAGTTGACCTAACCGAACTTAGATGACTTGAGTGTCCATGGTCGACCGAAGTCATACCCTTACTTTTTCCAAAAACTTGGGCACCCAAACTTCATGTTCAAAATGCCATCGGGTGACCGAATGTGCAAGTTCGATAGACCAAACTTGAGACTAGGTGACCAAATCTCCAATAGATTGAAAAATTGCCTTGGTTAGCAAACCGAACCCTCATTCAGGCACCCAAAATTCAAAATTTACTTTTTATATTGTGTCTTTTCAGGTGACCGAACCTATGGCCTGGTCGACCAAAACTCTCGGGTTGGCCAAAATTTTACCACGGTTCATTGGGGGTTAAACAGGGTTAATTTTCTTAAACTATTTTAAAACAAATTTAACTATTCCCTATGTATCCCCAACGGTTATAATTTTGGCATTGCCTATATATATGGGTTCATTTGCTCATATTAGTAATTAATTAGCACCTTGATTAGTAAAAATACTCTCTGTATTTTTTAGAGAGCTTTATCCAAATACAAAGCCTATACCCTTACATACTACTATTCCTTTGATAAATCAATTCTTGTGAGAGTTCTTTGAGTGGTTATACATTATTCTCTTTGTTAGGAAACTCTCATTGTGTTGTATATTTGATTTTCGGATTAAGAGTTAAGCATAAGGTTTTTCCCCTGATTTTTACTAATAAATCTTTGTGTGGGAAAACCTTTGTAGCTAGTGAGTCTTTGCATTTTTGTTACAAGACTCATCAAGCTTGTGGTTTTTGATTGTGTAAAATCTTTTTCACAAGCTTATTGATTTTTTAAATATATCTTGAGCAAATATTTTGAGAAAATCATTTCTGAGATATTTTGAATACTCTAGTTGGAACTCTATGAAACTTGTGGTGATTGATTAATATTGATACTTTGTTTCAAAGATTGTTTAAAAATACACTCTAAAACTTGATTGCATATTTACACTAGATTGAGTGTTAGCACACTTTATTTGCACTGAGCATAAATTCTATCATCTATGTGTGCATGCATATTTATCTGGACTATATTGTGGTACATATCTGCTTGTGTAGAAGCACTTTACATGTACAGCAAATTTGAGTTATCTGATTGTATTCCAAGCATGGGCCTGAAGAGGGAGACCTACCCTATGAAAAGTCTCTGTTTGGCTTTGACCCAGTTAGGAAAGTTAGGAGCACCATCCTGGTAAGGTGTTGTATACAGTGCCACTTGACCCGTGAAGTGAGCCTTAGTGGAATCCTTCTGCTTTTGAGCCAAGGCGAGGACGTAGGCTATGTTGGCCGAACCTCAATATCATATTCGGTGTCACCTTTACATTTACTGCATTACATTCTGCTTTGTGCTTGATTTAATTTTCTTGTTGAACAAACTACATATTTGATTCGCACGGTATTGTATCTAGTCGAGAAATATTGAAATTGTGGTGCATGTATTGAAAATTGTTTAATACATCATATCTGTAATTTCATACATACTTAGACTATCCCTAGGTTGTGTAATACTACTGCTGGATTAGTTGAACTTAAGAGGAAATTTTCTAATCTCCAATTCACCCCCCTCTTGGGATTGCACCAAAGTTAACATACCTCTAAGTTCTTTCTCCTCCGATTTTATTTTCTAGCTTCTGATTTTTTCTAGTGTTTGGTACTTTACTTCTTTCCTTCTCTGTTTCTTCTTCTTCCAGCCCATCTGCTCTCAGGTCCTCTGCTTCCTTTCTCTCTACAATTTGGCAGAGTTTCTTTTTACTTTGAGTTCTATTAATCTTTGCACCTCCATCCTCTAACTCACTTTTATGTCAATTTGGCAGGGTATTGCTCTTTTTTTTGTTGTGTTCCTAGCTACAGTGTGAGCCTCCCTATTTGGCTTCAATTTACCTCTGCTAATCGATTTCCCCTCCAACTAACTTGGCAGGGAATAATTCCTTTCCCGCCACACACATGAATTTTTGTTTATATATATGGAATTTTTAGCTAACAAACTCTTCCGTTGTTTCTTTTGTGCGCAAATGGCTTAAGGGAGATGCTTCCAGCTAGTGACTAGAGAGTGGAGGGCTTAGCATTTTCTCTTATTGGTAGGCTTGCCAGGGCATGGGTCCTTAACCACCAAAAATAATATTTATAAAACCTAACTATCCCTAGTTCAGTAAAAAGTGGGTAAGTCGGGTTTCGATCCACGGAGACTTAAAGCGTAGTTATCAAACCACTTCCAAATCAGTTTATTATAGCCTTGTTATGAAAAAGAAGTAAAAGGTTGTATTTTTCAATGGGTAAAATCTAACCAACTACTGGAAAGCAAATAAATGAAAGCAAGTAAATCTATATTAACTCTACTCCTACAAAGTAGTGTTTAGACATGACTATAGTTTAGGATGTTGTTCTGCTTACTCAAAGTTTAGTGAGTTTACCATACTAAACGAATCGGAACCGGGATAAACAATCCAAGGAGCCATTCGATAGCATAGAGTAGCAAGGGTGCACCAACCGTGCAGAGCACAGTCGGGAACCGGAGTATACTCTATCACAACGATCACGAGAACCTTTATGGGAGACTATAGCCTAATATGTGTACCTGACTAAAGCAATAGAGGTGCTAATCTTGTCACTAAACATCATCACAATCGAAACCATAAATGAAAGCAGTAAAGGAATTGTCACGCCCCGAACCCAGAAATGGGCCCCAGGTGTGATTTAGTAACCTAACCTGTCCTTGTATCATACAATGCAAGGGTTTGACCCCGTAGGGCTCACGCATACCTTATCCACAATCACATATACCATATACAAAGTGGAATAATTCAAACTAATGCCTTTATTAAACCATACCAGAGTCTATACAAAATAAGAGCTAATTTCCCAAAATACCTAACATACCCCGGGTGTTTACGTAACCCAAAAATGACAACTCACTAAAAGACCAGTACTTACACGAGTACTTCTATATAGCTAATCAACCACCACGCTCTTGAACCTCTAAGATGCTAGTGTCGGCTACTCAAAGGACCTGAAAAACATTTGTATGATAGGGGTGAGACACCTCTCAGTAAAGGAGAAACAGGTTATATCAGTGTGTGGATACATAAGTGTTATTTCAATAGGAAGCATACATTTCACAATACTTGTATTTTCACAAATACAGTTCTAGTATACATACAATACTAAAAGAATACGATCTGGTGTCGTCACACCCTTTGGCCTAAGTCGGACTGTCTGGTGGTATTTCACAACCTTTGGCAAAATCTGGTGCCCCAGTAACTTGGCATAGCATAAGCCCCCACAGTGTTAAACCTGTGCAGGTCTGGTGTTCTCACACCCTTCGGTAAAAACTGGCCAGTCTGGGGGTATTGCGCACCCTTCGAAAAAAGACAAACATTAAAGCTTATGGTCTTATTCCAACTCGGTTCAATATCTCAGTCTATGGCATTTTAATCCGGTTAGCTTTGATATATCCCCATCGGTATTACACCGCAAGGGCATTTTCACAAAACCTAGAACATTTTGGAACTCACGTACCTATATCTCATTTGAATAATTCATAGTCTATGGTAGTTAGCCAACACACTTTACTACAAAACACATTATTCAAATTCACCATCTCATCCCACACTCATTTGGGTAAACAAACAATCACATATTAGGTATTCAAAAAATACTGTTTAAAATAATTAGAGGCACGGTCATCTCTATATCGTTGTTTATACCAATATAAATTTTTTCAATAGAAACGAAGATGATACCTGAAACCCCCAATTTTCCCAAAAATAGTAAATCGAAAATCCCATAATTTCACCTAATAGATTTTCCTAAAGAAGTAACCAAAAAATCAGTAGAATTGTAAACTACAGTTTTATCGATTCAGATTACAAAAAAAATAACTGATATAAACAAAAACACCTTACCTTTCCCAAAAACCGAAACACAAACTTAATTGGTCCAAAACAACAACACGGGACCCCCAAACCTAAAAATCAAAGAACAATACTTCAATATATTCACAACTACTACAAGTCTAATGAACTAGAAACGAAATCGGACTCTTACCTCGATTTTGGATCAAAACCTGAAAATCCTATAAATGAAATTCTGATCCGCTATAAACGTACCGATTCCCCTCCTGATTCACGTGGTAACGTTGGATTGTTGATTCAGGTAACAGATGGACCTAGAGAGAGAGAGAGAGAGAGAATTTTAGTTTACTTAGCAATGAAGAAATGAATAGATATTTATAATCCTTTTAACCTAACCAGACTCGTTGATGAGACGATGTCCTTGTCGACGAGCATAAGAAGAAAGTTCGTTGACGATTGGAGTTGCCTTGTTGATGAGCCTAAGATTTCAGAATTTTCCAAAATCCCTCGGCATCCTCTCATCAACGAACCTCTAAATTTTGTCGCCGAGCTATAGAAAGGACCTCGTGGACAAGAAAAGGAGTCTCATGGATGAGCCCTACTAGTTTTCCCTTTTTTAATTTCCTTCATTTTTATTATTTATTTAATTCAAAATTCTTGGGTCGGGTTCTTACAACCTCCCCTCCTTACAAAAATTTCATCCTCGAAATTTGTAATCTTCCACTAGATACTCAGCCACATACCAAAATATATACTCGACGCTAGAAAGAGTCGGCAGCCACCCACATAGCATCCCCGTCCCAAATATATAACATACCCTCACTTATGGCAAAGGAATACCGTGGTTACATACACAGTGTCTCGGGAGTTCACAATACCACAAAACTCTCCCAGAAACTAACCACACATTAATACTCAAAACATATACATCATATACTTACCTAAGTCGTACTTATAAACATTACCCTCAAAACAAATGTGGATATTTCCGGCATATTTTCGTCTCCAATTCCCAAGAATCCTCCTCAACCGTGTGATTTCGCTACAACACTTTCACTAACGGTATCTCCTTGGTACGCAACTTCTGAACTTTCTGGTCCAGAATCTGAATGATTATCTCCTCATATGCCAAAGCATCCCCGATCTCTAAAGATTCGTAACTAATCACATGTGACGGATCAGACACGTACCTCCTTAATATAGATACGTGGAATACATCGTGGATCCTAAAAAGCGCTGGAGGTAGTGTAATCCTGTAGGCTACTAGACCCACTCGTTCAAGTATCTTGAATGACCCAATATACCTCAAGCTCAGCTTGCCCTTCTTCTCGAACCTCATCACCCTTTTCATTGGAGCGATTCTCAGAAATATCTTACTCCCTACCTCGAATTTTAACTCTAGTCGGTGAACATCTACATAACTCTTTTGCAGACTCTGAGCTAATTTAATTTTATCCCTAATCAATCTGACTTTCTCAAAAGCCTGCTGTACGAGTTCAAGACCCAATATCTACAATTCACTGACCTCATCATAGTACAAAGGAGACCGACACCTCCAACCATACAATGCCTCGAACGATGCCATACCAATACTAGCTTGGAAGCTATTGTTATAGGAAAATTCCACTAACGATAGAAATTGAATCCAACCATCGCCAAAATCTAATACACATGCTCGTAACATATCCTCCAAGATCTATATCATCCTCTCTGACTGCCCGTCAATTTGGGAGTGGAATGTTGTACCAAACTTCATCTCCAATGCCTCCTGTAAGTTCTTCCGTTAACTAGTTTAAATATTAAGTCCATGTTTGCGTGTCCTAGTCTCCTGTGCCAAATCCAACTAATCTCATTTATAGCAAAGAAACATATCACATGTTGAGAAGTTAAGTTATCAAAGCTGGTGGTATATACATTTTCATAAGGGTCAGCAGTAAATAGAATTTTGTTATTAGTTTTATATTCAACAATGCACTTGTCATGTTCAAAAGATACTTTATAACCTTTATCACATAGTTGACTTATACTCCTATGATCTTCCCTTTTGCATTGTCCCCAAAAGTGACAAATGCTCCGTCCTTTGGTGTGATGGATGCAAATTTAGATTTATCCTCAGTCATATGACGTGAACATCCACTATCCATATGCCATCTATATTTTGAGGAGGATGATCTCAAGAACACCTGCAATAGACATTTAAGTAACTGTTTTTGGTACCCATTTATTTTTGGGTCCATGGGGGTTAGTGCTTGAATCTCCTTTAACTCTCCATACCTTTTTCATTTTAACATCTTTTTTCTTAAAAGGTGAATCAAATTTTATATGACCCATCCTTTTACATTTAAAGCATGATGTATATTTATAAGAGTCTTTTGATGGAGCATAACCTTTTGATTCTCTTACAAAATAACCCATGTAAAGATGTTTTTCTTTCAAATTTTCCTTTCCATTAAAACCAAGTCCTTCTTTATCTAGGGAATTTCTTTGTGCCCTAAGAAGTCTTTTAAAGTTACTCTAACCCTCTTTGAATTTAAGAATAATTTTAGAATTGTCTTTCAAATTTCTTTCCAATTCCTCAATTTTTAAATCCTGTTCTTTTATCTCAGATGCACAAGACTCATTATGTTTTCCAATAAGCTTTGATAGTTCTTTTACTTTACATTTCAAATTAGAAATTTTCGTAGTTTTTTTCTCATGCATTTTAAGAGTGTACAAATATTCTTGTTGCAATTTATTATAAGAAAGCATGTTATTTTCATTTTTAGAATCACTAAAATAATAAGAAGATGCTGAGAAAGATTATTGTACCTCAAGGTCATCATGTGCCATTAGACATAGATTGGCTACCAGATCATCACTAGTCTCAGTGTCTAAACTACTTGTGTTGTGCGTGTCCAAACCAACTTTTAGAGCCTTCTTCTTTTTCTTAGAGGCTTTCATTAGTTTAGAACATTCATGCTTGATGTGTCCAACCTCTCTGCAATTGTAGCAAGTTGGCGGATCTTCCTTATCTTTCCTCTTTCTACTCTCTCCTCTTTCTGATTTTGAGTTTCAAAATTTTCTATTAAACTTCTTATACTTCTTTAGGAACTTCTCGAACTTCTTTGTTAGCAAGGCCATGTCATCTTCTGATTCTAAGTCACTTCCTTCACTAGAGCTGCTAGACGATGCCTTAAGAGCTGTAACTCTCTTTACTTTATTCTACTCATTTTTCCTTTCACTTATTGCTAGCTTACGCGTGATAAGTGAATCGATCAGTTCATCAATTTACATCTCTTTCAGATTCCTTTCTTCGGCTATAGTAGTAGCTTTAGCTTCCCAAACTGGCCATAGTCCCCTAAGAATTTTCCTGATCAACTCATAAATAGGGTAAGATTTACTAAGAGTATTTAGTGAATTCTTGATGTGTGTGAATCTAGTGTACATTGATTGAATAGACTCATCAGCAATCATTTTAAATGCCTTATATTCACTAATAAACATATCTATCCTACTATCTTTTACTTCCTTAGCTCCTTTATATGTTACTTCTAATTTTTCTCATATCTCTTTAGCAGTTTTACAGACCATCACACTATTAAACTCATTAACGTCTAGTGCACAGTATAGAAGGTTTATAGCAATAGCATTTATTTGAACAGATTTCCAATCATCATTAGTATACTCATCTTCAGTCTTAGGTACATTTACTTTATCAACCACTTTCATAAGAACATTATTTCCTTTAGAAACTATTCTTCACACTTTCCAATCAACATTTAAAAGATATATACTCATCCTTCGTTTCCAATAGGTGTAATTTACACCACAAAAAATTGGTGGTCTAGTGGACGAGTGTCCCTCACCGAATGAGGTCACACCGATGTATGCCATTGTGATGTTTTACAAAAATAATGGTTAAGTCTATGTAACCTAACTCTGATACCAAATGTGAATTGTGGTGTTATCCCAAGAGGAGGGTGAATTGGGTATTTTAAAACTATCAATTACAAACTTGCAAACTACTTACAACTACCTCAATGTTTTTCAATTAATCAACTTAATGTGTGATTTTATCAATCAACCTAATTTACCCAATTACTTTGATGACCAACTATATATTTAAAATATTCAAAATATTCACAGAAATAAGATTATGCAGAAATTTAATAGAGGTAAGGGTAAGAGAGATGCAAACTCGATTTTACGAGGTTTGGTTTACTCTAGCCTACGTCTTCACCTTGAGCAACCTACTCAAGGATTCCACTAAAAATTCGCTCCTTTAACTAGGATGAAGCTTCCCTTACAATCTGCTGTTTACAAGAGGGGTAGCTTCCTCCTCAACCCCGATTCGCAATTTAAACCGTGAATACAATATAAAGATTACAATTTCTACAAAACTCTAAGTGCTTCTAACCAAGCTAATGAGTACAATAGAAATTCTAGTACATACTCATATGATAAAACATGAAGCTTAATATGTATGTACTGATAAGATTGTTATATGAGTAATGTGATGCTTCCTAAATTTATTTTTAATCAATATCTCCCAAAAATAATTTCTAAAAAATATAATTTGATTTCAACTCACTTTATGCAAGAATAACAAATAAGATCTTTAAAAAAATAGTCTTAAATAATATGCAGATCTAAGTTCTTGCTATCAAATAACTTGCAGAATAAACCTTTGAATAACGATATGTTTTTGGATATTACAAAGATTTAAAAACAATAGTTTTCAAGTACTTTTTGCACTAATAATGTAAAACTCTTTGTATAAATATATAACATTGAATATCACAAGGATTCAATCTTTAGAGTGCTATTCCCAAAAGATTTTTTTCAAATAAATAACTATGGGAAAATAGGTGTCTTGCTCCCAAGAATATTTTTATATAAACAACTAATGGAGAAGAATACCTTTAATAACAGATTGAATACTCAATGAAAGATTTTTCCAAACCTCAAGATCAAACCTAGATTAGCAAAAGTCGTGCGTGTATTCGCTTGAATCTTGATGATGAGAATGCCTAGACAAATGTGTGTTATTTGGAATGCAAGCAAAGATTCTTAGTAGTATGATTCAAGGCTCTAAAAAACGTAGGCAAAAAGTTCAAGGCTCTCAATAATATACAAAAAAAGTGTTCTTCTAGGGTTTAGAGATTATTTTTATAAGTGTTCTCAACCTTAGATTAAGTTCAGGCTGTTGGATTATTTAGACTAAGTAAATTCCATATGTATCCTAGATGAGACGTCGTTCAGCACCGCGACCTTCATTGACAAATGGGTACGTTCGTCGACGAGTCTACAACACTCATTCATCAATGAGGTCATGCGTTCGTCGACAATAGCACTGTCTGAAATTTTTGGGCTGTCGGTATTTCTTCGTCGATGAGAGAAAACTGTTCATCGCCGAGTGGCCTTCATGAGTTCATTGACAAGGCCATGGGGTTCGTCGACGAAGCCTATAAAATTTGCCGCTAAAAATTTATTCAACCTAGAACTAATGTAAATGAATATTTCATGAAATGCATGAGTCCTAAGGTCTGTTTAGAGAATATTTGATCTTCAAATTATATCATATGACATATGTAAATACATTCAATTCTAAATACTCATTCCCATTGAAGATCTTGAAAGTTTTGCTTCTTCATTCTTTTATTCTTCTAGTTTCATGGATTGATCCAAGTAATATGTACTTTAGATTCCTCATGGCTTCCCTATCAAGCTTACCATTCGTGCATTCTAAATTATAATCCTATTCACAAACTCAATTATATAGGTCAAATATCAAGTGATTTGTCATTATCAAAATAGGATTGGACTCATAGAGTCAACATAAACATTAAATACAAAGGAAAGCAAGTTGGTCTTCATTTCCCTTGAATCTCCATATGCCACCATATGATGTAAGACTTAGCCATCTTATGCAAGAATGAACCTGCACACAAACTCAAGGAAAAGGTAAGATACAAAGATATTTGTCATTATCAAAACGAGATATGACCTATAAGGTCAATAACGACCACCTATCTTTAGTCCTCAATGCTTGCAATTTAATTTGAAGAAAAATCACTATACACAAAGAACAAGAAAATATTTTTTTCCTTTATTTCCAATCTCATGAATTGATACGTTAAGCATATTATTTATTTATAAAATCATAATTCACAGGATTTGACAAATTATCATCTTCTAGGTCTACCGGATATTTTCTTAGCATTGTCTTTTTTCTTTTTTCCTCCATGCTAACATTTTCTGCATTTCAATTGGCACATTTGTGCCATCACCTTCATCTGACTCTCCCTCTATTTCCAGTGCAGTGTATTTAGAATCAATTTTTGGGTTAAGGCTGCTAGGCAAAGTAAAGTTATTGTCCTCAAATATACATATAAGGTTAACATAGCACAACAAAAGTAATATAATATTCAATTAATGTAGTATAAAATGATATGATGTAGTGCATGAGAGATAACTTTTCCTGAAAATATGTCTTTCATTGAATCTTCTCAAAATAGTGCTTTGGTGGGTAGAAACCCCTTATTACATTTTCAAAAGATGGAAAACAAAAGGCAAAAGACACACAAACCATAACCCTTTTGGGACAAATGTCCTTGAATTCATTGAAAAATAAAATGAGAGCATTATAACATGTCATTAGCTAATCCAAAGAACTCCAATTGCTCAACTAAAATCCTAATTAGAATGAGTACACCCAAATGCCATCTGTCTCCACAATGCTACTAGTTTCGACCATCAAAATAGATAAATGAAACATAGTGCCAGTTAGTTGTTGCGTAATCATGATGCTCTAGAGATCTGATAATATAAACCCCCCACTTATGAAGATTTTGGCTATCTTATGATAAATCTTGTTTGGAGTCTCATCCTCCTTTCCATATAATTGAGCAAACTTTTGGGGATGTGACTCATATTCTGAGTGGAACATATGTACTAGGGGAAGCACCGTGAAGCGAGAGACTAGGTTAGAGATGCAGGATGGAAACCTTGAGGGCAAATCATCGACGGTTTGGGTGTAACCATTGATGGTTTGGGCAATGCTGCAGATGTGTTATTTTCAGCTTCAAACCATCGACGATTTGGCTGACTTTTACTACTATATGATCCTTGCACTGGGCAATAATATGCAAAGCTTTGGTATGGCCCCTTCCCTCGGATGGGATCTCATCATTGTATGTCATGATGTCCCCTACTATGTGGTCAAAATTTTTAATACTGATGCTATGGGGGACGTAAGCTTGGTTCAATACCCTCATTAATTCCTCTCTATAGAGCCCCAAATTCAACAACAAAGACAAAATGGAGATCCTAGAAGGTAGCTTATTTAGTTATTCAACAACCCCAAACTCGTAGTGTTTAATGATCTTCAAGAATTCACACGCATCTTTTTGAGTTGCAAGGTTCTGAATTGGCTGCAGTACTTCCTACTGAATATTTACTTGCACCTCTTGGGTCTTTTCCATTGGACCTTTCATAGACATTTTCCCCTTTTCACCTTTAATTTTCCCCAAACCCTTAGGAGTGTATCATATTCCACTTTTTATGATCCCTGCAACACTGGCAATATTACTTGATAATTCATTTATAGACCCATCTTCCTCTTCTTTAACCACCTTAAATTCGTATAAGCAAGGAACCTAGTTATTGATTTTGTACACAAATGGTTGTGGAGCTCTGACAGTCAATTTGTACTTGATAGATTCCTCGAGCTGCTAGGTTTTACAAGATTGAAAAACAATGGGTTTTGAAGTGATCTGAGGATGATTCTTCATGAACTCCTTCATATCCTCAAGAGCGCTGATTGCTTCTTTTAATGACATTACCCCAATCTCAACCTCTCCTTGGTTCATCATTGTCTATAATAATTGCCAAAAAGATGGGAAATATTGTACTGAGAAATTAGATCCCTTGTTTCCACAACGACACTAAACTATTGGTGAGCATAGCATCTCCCCATACACAATTCCCAAAAAAATTCATCTCTAGGCATATTTTGGTCAATGGGGTTTTCACTTCTTCCACTAACATCCTTATTTCTTCATAGTTAATGGACATTAACAGATGGTCCACCAATGTGATTGGGCAATGGGTTTCATTTCACTACGATTTCTATATTATTGCCAAAATCTTTACTTCCTAATTCTTTCAAACTTTGAACCTTATATTTTAGTGGCCAATAGTTTTGATGGAATAGCCTAGTCCTTCGGTGTGATAATCACAAGTGACATTGGGGTCATACAATTTTAGATATGGCTCCTTCATAGCTACTAGGGGAACAAGGACTATCAAGTTCCTTGCCAAGAATTGCAAGAATAGCTCTACATACGACATTGGGATAAGTTGGATGGTCTTCCTTTCTTTTCTCTCTTCACTACGTTGCCTTATCTACATGGCCATCGGTAAAGCAATGCTGATAGTCTGGAATGTAGTATGTGGCCCTTTATCTTTCAAATTATTTCTTTTGGATTATTGCCCTTCTATGTCCTAGACTTTGCATTCTTTTTTTTTCCCTCCAACATTTCTTTGGCTATTTTTATTTTTATTTTTTATCATCAATCTTCCCACTGTGAATTCTGGCTTCAATTCTTTCTCCTACCTTCACCAACCTTGCAAACTTTGGGTACGTATTTCCCACCAATCGCGCATAATAAACTATGGTTAAGGTACCTACAAAAATGGTGGCAACTTTATCCTCAATTAAGGGGGGTTGTATAAGAGTGGTTGTTTCTCTCCATCTGTAGGCATATTCGCAGATACTTTCCCCAGTATTCTTTCTCATTCCTTGCAAATTCATTTTTTCTAAAGCAAATTCTATAACATGCTCGTATTGGTTCATGAAAGCATTAACTAGATCTATTCATGTTTTAATATAGGCTCCGTCTAACTACAAATACCATCTTAACGACACTCATGTCAGACTCTTTTGGAAACAATGGATGAGAAGCTTATCATTATGTGTATGAGTGACCGTTTTACTGAAAAACATTACGATATGTATATTAGGGGTACTTCATATGCATTTGATACCTTAGAAACCCAATTTTTTTGCTTTTTCTTCAAGCATATAGAATTTTGGAGGTATCACAAGCACTAGACACAAACTGAATGCATCCATAGGACCAAATATTTTTGTCCCTTCTATGGTTCGGAGCCTATATTTCATTTGCTCGTATTTTCTTCTCATTTCTTCTTCTTCTTTTGAATCCTTAGCAACCCAATTTTTTAGCTCTTTCTGTAATGCCCCAACCTGGGTTGGCTAGGGAGCACTGCGTCTCTCCTCCTCCACCTAGACCAGACAATAGGGGGCAGATTTTATCAGACTAATGACTGGCCCCACAAACCAACACGTGTCCTTTTCAGTGTGTTTTGTCCTCACTCACACACTTGCTAAGAAAACTTCCAAGGTGGTCACCTATCCCAAGATTGCTCCAAGCCAAGCACGCTTAACTATGGAGTTCTTATGGGAAAGCTCCCGAAAAGAAAGGTGCACCTTGTTGATATGGGTAGTAACATCTAATCTTTTAAGTCTTTCATCCATGGGAAATCACATTCTCCCTCACTTATAGAACACAACGTCCTCATTGCAAACCTACATTTTCAAACCCAGGCAATGTGAATCTCATCACACTTTCGGCTGGGTGTTGGCTATGATACCATTTGTAACGCCCCAACCTGGGTCTGCTAAGGAGCACTACATCTCTCCTCCTTCACCTGGACCAGAAAACAGAGGGCAGGCCTTATCAGACTAATGACTGGCCCCACAAACCAACACGTGTCCTTTTCAGTGTGTTTTGTCCTCACTCACACACTTCCTGAGAAAACTTCCCAGGTGGTCACCCATCCCAAGATTGCTCCAAGCCAAGTACGCTTAACTATGGAGTTCTTATGGGAAAGCTCCCGAAAAGAAAGGTGCACCTTGTTGATATGGGTAGTAACATCTAATCTTTTAAATCTTTCATCCATGGGGTATCACACTTTCCTTTCTACCAACCCAGAGGTTGCTTTTGGAATGTAGTGCATATGATCTACCCTTGTTGGTCGGAATTCAAATGGTTGTGCCTTTGGGGGAGGCACATGAGACTTGTTGTCTAGTGGAGGTATGGGTGTACCATCTAACAGTGGAGGAGGGTGAACCTCTGTGGGAGTAAACCCCGATGGGGATATTAGATCTTCATCCTAGACAGTTTTCAAAATTTGTCAGGTCTATTTAAACTCCTTTTCCCTTATTCTACACAGCCAACAATTCCATGAGCTTATTCATCTATTATTTCAATGCTTTAAGAACTTGGTGAACTTCCTTTTGACTTTGTTTTAAACCGGCTATCCTACTTTCCAAATATTCTCCATTGCCTTTGAAAATTTTTTGGTGTTATATGGATGACGATGAAACTTTATGATGTCAATCATTTGAAATGAAAGCTATGCATGAGTGCATGATCATAGAATGCATAAGAATCACATGATGCATGCATGAGTGTAATGTCTATTTTAGTCAATGATCCTAGCAAGAGCCTATATGCATTGCACATGTTTATGTGAAGGAAACACAAACATTATTTCCAAAGTTCTAAAATTGTTGACGATAAGACAGACACGAATTGAGAGACCCTCACTTATAGTGGTATTTTAGGGAGTCCCTCAGATTCATGTAGCTAGCACAATTCTATCTTCCTTGCACCAAATTTTTAAGTTTACCTACGAAGGAAAGCTCATATGTGTGAAAGGAAGACCTATTGGTGATGAAATCCCCTACTGCTCCATATGTTGAGGTTGTAGAAGAAGCTCTATAATATTCCTTTTGTGCCTTTGAGGTTGTTAATGCCACCTATGTGTAACACCCAAAAAATTCTAGCTATATTATTATTATTATTATTATTATTGGCCTTACAAGACTTAAAATCTTGTTTTGATGCTAACAAATAAGTGAAACTTAACATTTTTGGTTGAGTGGTGATATTTCATAACTCACAAGGATCACATATGTGAAAGTAAGGTCAAAGTGCTCACAAGGATCAAATGAAGCTTAAAAGAGTCAAAGCATGAATTTAAAGATGATATTTTAAAGCTTGAAGAAAATGAAGACATGGATGATTTGTTGAAGGCCAAAGAAAAGTTAGAAGTCAAAAGAGCCAAAGAAAAGCAAAGTGAGAGAGCTCAAAGAAAGACAAAGCATGAAGACTCAAGTTCCTAGAATGTGAAAAGTCTTAGAAGTCTTTATATAAGTACTTTAATGTTTAAATATCATTTGAAATATTTTGAAGCTCTTAGGTTAATTTCTTGGACCTAGATACATTTTAAAATACTTGAAAAATATTTGTATAAGGTGAAAATATATTTCAAAAAGGTTAAAATTATTTTTAGAATGAAAAGCACCAAAAAAGGGTTTTTCCAAATGCTGTCATTTTTTCTACATCCGCATTGAGGTTCTTTTTTCACTATCACACACTCCTTATTTTAAAAAGTGTTCAACATAAAAGTTGTAGGATTTTCTCTTAAATTTCTTTTTACACCAAGAAAATCTAATTTGGAGTTGTATAGAAAATGTTATGATCAAAATACTGAAGCGTAGTCGATGTTGTCAGCAAACTGAACACTGTTCACGGCAAAACTTCAGAGGACCGAACAGCAGACAGAACCACTTTAGACAAATGAAGTGTAACTTCAGACGTCTAAAAAATTTCTTCAGAAGATTGAAGATTAAGTTTAGACTTCTAAAGATTTTTCTAAAAGTTTTCTAAAGAGGCAGAACCACCTCAGACGACTGAACCCGAAAGTTCAGACATCTGAACACTGTTAACAGTCGTATTATTTAAAAGATTTGAATTTGAAATTCATATATCTTAGCCACCAAAATTTCTATAAACTTGGAAGATACTCCAAGTAATCTTGGGCAACACGAAAACACTTTTGAAAGCCTATAAATACATGGTTTTGCAAATCAAAACACACTAAGAATTGAAAATTTTGATTGATAAGCTGAAAACACTCTTGTTCTTATAAAGCTCTCTCTTGCTCACTCATTGCAAAACTTTTTTGCCAAGATATTCTTAAGTGCTGATCCTTCCTCCTCTGAATTCCTACTGCTAATCCTCATCTAAGAAGGGTATTGGTGAATTCTATACTTGAGCTTCAATTCTATTTCCTATTAATATTTTTACATTGAAGTATATAGTGATGAAATTGTACTAACTTGCTCTTTGTGAGAGTATACTTGTATGCAGATTGTATCTTGTGTTTCTTGTAGTTCTTTGAAGTTTCAAGATGTTTGGATCGTTGTCTAAGCATGGGGATATCACTTAGAGAGGCGAGCTCTAGCCTAATTGAAGGAGTGACCGAGTGAGGGGATATCACTTGGAGAGGCGGGCTCTAGCCTACTGAATGAGTGTGTAAAGGTGTTGTTCCACATGGAAAAGGAACTGGTTTAGTGAATCTTTTGGTCGTTTGCCAAAGGTGAGGACGTAGGCTGGGGATAAGCCGAACCTCGTAAAAATCCTAGTGTCACTCTCTTTCGCTTTACTCTCTTTATTTTCAACATACATATAAACTGTGTGAATGATTTATATTTCTTAATCATAAAAACAAATGTGGTTTGGATTTTAAATAAAGTTGAAGTTTAATTTGTTTTTGGGTTTGTAAAAACCAAAAGGGAGTACGTTGGTTGATCAATATTGATTACAGAAACCGTAAGAGAATTCGTTGGTTGATCAACACCCAAAACCTATTAACGGAGGTTTATTTGAAATCTGAATTTTGGGAAGAGTGTGGATGCTATATTGATTATCATAAAGAAAATTAAATTACATTTACTATGGGGCTTGAATCAAATTCATTTACACAAGGTTGTCAACAAAAGCTGAGAATTGCTATAAAAGTTTTCTTGATTAAATTGTGGTTGAATGATTTAAAGTTTGGTTGGTTGATTGATTGTTTACTTGTGTTGTGTGGTTGTGGATTGATAAAGAACCAAGCTTTGATTGAAATAATTATAAAAAGGGTTAAGAATCTTACAAAGAATTAAAAGAAAATTTTAAATAACCCAATTCACCCTCCTCTTGCGACTACATCTTGGTTTTCAATTATTATTATTATTATTATTATTATTATTATTATTATTATTATTATTATTATTATTATTATTATTTTCCATTTTACTTAATAAACTCTGATACCTCAAACTGTAAACAAAGTTGACCCGGATGCAAAGTGGGGTACCAGGGATATACATGTTCATAAATACATATCATCTGTGCAGCGAGAAAACATGATATACCTGAACCTTATACACAATACCAAAGTCCTACTAACTTCATAATTATACATATACATCCCCATAAATCCATTAAAATATTCTAGCGACTCACACAAAAATCCTCTTCTAACTTAAATACTTACCCTACAACTAGGGCAGTACTAAAACCTTTTTTATCTCGGAGCTCGCTCCACTCGTTTGACTAGGTTGTTTGAATTATGGGGTGAGACACCTCTCATTAAGTGGGATAGATTAGCATCAGTGTGTGACACAAGAGTTTTATTTTGTTATAAACATATACTATACGTAATTAACTACATCTGATAAATCAAGTAAATCTATTCTGTATAATTCTAAAGAATTCATATTTCAACATAGACATACTAGGCCATAATAGATTTCTGTATAATACTAAAATTCTATACGCATATAAATTGTCTGTTATATATGTATAATACTAAAATTTTGTATGCATATAAATTGTCTGCTATATTTGTATAATACTGAAATTCTATATGCATATAAATTGTCTACTATATCTGCATAATATTGAAATTCTGTATGCATATAAATTGACTGCTATATCTGTATAATACTGAGATTTTGTATGCATATAAATTGTCTGCTAAATCTGTATAATATTGAAATTCTGTATGCATATAAATTGTCTACTATATCTGTATAATACTGAAATTATCCCTAAGATGGATAGCTAGTTCATATCATGTATTACGCTCACATGATTGGGTTCTGCAACCCATAGGCAAGACCTAGCAATGGTTGGCCTACCATGCTAAGCCAAAACTGACTTATCTGTGAGTACGATTGGCTTGCCCAGCCTGGTCCGGACTGCTAGGGGGCACACTACTACACTGGGCTCAATCAATTCTCCATACACTGACACTCTATCTAAGATGTGTGGTGGCACTAATCTGAACTGATAGATACACTATCGTGCTCTGAAACTAAACTAAGTCATCTGGGTTCTGCTATCATATAGTATATTTCATAAATAACAGTAATATAATTGTTTCAAGGGCTTATGCAAAATCTGTCATAATAGTGTTTTTGAATAAACTATTATAAATATATCTAATCACAGCATTTGGACCAACTAAAATATAACGGCATCTAGGCTGGCTGAAATATCACGGCATTTGGGCCGATTGAATTACCACGGCATTTGGGCCGGTTGAATTATCATGACATCTGGGTCGGCTGAATTATCACGACATCTAGGCTGACTGAATTATTATAATATACTGAAAATATCATAAGTTCTGTATTATTTATAGATTTTTTAAAAATTGGTTATAAAACATGCTTATTTTGTATAACCATAAAATAACTTGACATGCTAATATCTGCAATAAAGTATTTATACTTATGCCACACGAGTGAGTGTTATTCTATAATATGCTGACTGTCTAGGAAGATTATATTTTTTCTGAAAAAATAATATTAAATCTATTTTCATAAATCTAAATATCCAGATAATTCATATATATAATTTATGAATCAAATATTGTATTTTAAACAATGAACTTTCTGAAAATACCTAACATAATCTATCCCCTTACCTGTTTCCTAGAACTATGCCTGCAGGGAATCCAATACTATGTCCGTGGTGCCTACACAAAGCCTATATTCATAAACCCTAACTCAATCAACTTAACCCCAGAATAATGACCATTCAACATACTTGGGCCCACATATTACCAATAACTAGCTAAACTTTTAAAAATAATCTCCTTACCTTTATTTTGGAGTGATTTCTGAAATGCTTGATTCTCAAAATTACTCCGGTTAAACTGCAAAGAATCACCGTTGGGATCCCGAAATCACGATCGAGGTGAGAGAGAGAGAGAGAGAGAGAGAGAGAGAGAGAGAGAGAGAGAGAGAGAGAGAGAGAGAGAGCTGGCCACAACCCTAAGAAAGAGAAAGAGAGAGATTTTGATTTTCCTTAAGAAAATTTTACTGTAGGACCTTACATATAAGCCACTGCTAGACAAAACCGTCGATGGTTTTCTTGAAACCGTCGATGGTTTGGCTTTTAATCAAACCTTTTCACCATTTTACCCTTAACCATGTAGTGGTAATAACAAAACCATCGACGATTTTCTACTCCCCCACCAAACCGTCGACGGTGTGGTCTACACCAAACCAAATTCCTCTTTTTCTTTGTTTTTCTTATTATTCTCATTTTCCAACCGCTACATTCTCCCCTCCTCATAAAAATTTTGTCCTCAAAATATAGACAAGGCATTTGCACTCACCCAACAGACCATTACAACCAAATTTAGGATTCAAGTTTGTGAGACTTTACCCCATATGAGTTCTTACCTCTAATCATGACTGAGCAACCTGTATATTTTGGCCACCCACCTTTATACAAGCAGTTGAACCTCAAAGATAAGGTTATTCATCTGCTAATTACATATAAAATTCTACCTAGGGTTGGGTCTCGCGACCATTTGTCCTATTTAGACTTTTCTATAATGTGGTACTTATACAAAGGGAAACACCTAGATATGTCTATCCTAATCTTAAAATAGATGATCTCAAAAGAGGAAACAAGACGAGTTGTTCTTCCATATAAAGGAATTTTCAAGGGAGAGGAGAACAGTGTTCACGTGCTTAAGGTCTAAAAAGTTAAGGTTTTTGAGAACATTAAGTATATATATCTATGCGATTCAGGCACCTGACTTGAAGCATTTAGTCGCCTGAACTACTTGGGTTTTAAAAATTTGCAAGTCAATAGTTGTTCATTCGACTGAGGATTATAGTTTAGACCCCTAAAGTACCTAGATTTTAAAATTGCACAGGTCAGTAACTATTCAGTCGATTAAGAGTGAAGAGTCAATCGTCCGAAGTTCTGAAATTTTGGCTAACTTGAACTTTTAACCTAAACACTTAACTTATTGACTTACTTCCTCTCAAATCACTTCTATACTGTGCAATAAACCTAATTCTCGTTGTATTGAGATGAAACAGTCCTCTTAAAGAGGTTTTGTGAAAATATCTGCCCATTGTTCATCCATGTTTACAAATTCAAGAATAATATCATCCTTTTGTAATTACACATAAAATTTTTATGATATTATTCATTTTATTTCACTAATTATATATACAATTTTTATGATGTTGTTCATTTTTTTTGTAAATTATATATAAAATTTTTATGATGTAAATTTTATAAATTATATAGTAGTATGTTTTTAAAACCCCTTATGGCTCAAAAATCATAGAATTATAGATGCTCAGTACTGTAACTTACATATTACAATTTATAGAGTGCACACACACTGTTTACAAAGTGATTTTGCAGAGTAGTGGATTTCTTTTGAGTGCACACCTGATTTCGGACCAAGACTTAATAGCTAAAATCTCATTTGCATATTACAGTTTGATTTAGTATGGTCGGCCAGCCAGCTAAGTCCAGTATTCGAACTACACAACCTTGTCATGGGGGTAAACATGACTTATAGTTAACAAACCTAAGGGAGGTTTTTATAGTGTATATATATATATATATAATTAAGTATTATAGTTACAGTTTTAAAGTTAATAAGTTCAGTTTGACAATTACAGTATATGGTTATAAAATTTACTACTATAGTTGATGGTAAAAATTTTATTCAAAAAATTTTAAATTTACTTTTATTTTAAATGTAGCTTTGGAGTTTTAGTATTGTATATATGTTTTCTCCCCTTTTCAAGTTTTCATAAAACAGTCTAACCAAATTTGGATAAATGCCCCTTGGTTAATATAAAATAAATCTATCTTATCCTAAAACATTGAACATTTGAAGGATGTTGGGGAAACTCTCTTGCATAAACGAAAGATCCAAGATCTTACCAAGGATTGGTTCCATAGATCTGATATGCTCGTTGTACATTCTCTTTGCCGTAGGAGAGACGAGCCACCTTTGAATAGCCTCGAAATCATCCTTCCTTGAGCTTTGACTCTGGTTTGCCCTACACTTCGTTCTAGGCATGATTTGGGAGAAAATGGTTCAGTTAAATATGCTAACTAAAAGAATTCTTTTTCTACCACTAATTCCTTCACTCACTTTCTTTCTCTTCTTCTGAAAATTTTTTCACATAAATGGAGTGGATTTTATGAGCTTCAGTTGGAGAGGGTTCTTCTATTTATAGCTTCGAAATGCAATTGTATGATGTGGTCAGCTTCCAATTTGATGTAAGCATGTATGGTGGAAATGGGTGATGGAATGAGTAGCTTGCAATTATCGTTATTATTTTTTATCTATATGTATGACTGAGTGTCGGTAGCCCATATGCTTCCTTTATAATTTTTATTTTATTATTATAAAAGCAAGCAACTGAAGGAAGTGTCGGTTTTGCTTTCTTCTTCTTCTTATTATTTATATAAAGATAGTGCATATCACTATCGAACTAATATTATTATTGCGTCTGATGGATGAGAGGGGGCATTGGTAGAAGATAATGAAGATAAGGCCGTTAGCTTGTCTTTTTCCAACACATACATACATACATACATACATATATATATATATATATAATTATAATACAATAATAACAATAAATTGGATGGGGATAGAGCTCATCCCATCATTTACTTACCTGCAGCCCTTCACCCACATGCATGCATGCTTAGTTACATAAAAATAATATATATATATATATATATATATATATATATATATCTGGCGGTGAGTATGAATGTAATATTATATTAAATTATTATTGTATATTTATAATATAAGTTTTTGTGTGGAACGTACGGGCGGATAAAATCATTATTTTATTTATATGTGCTTATATATGCGTACTACCTGTGTCTACTTTGTTTGTCCTATGAAGTTCCATTTTGATCAGGGAGTGACCGAGCTGCAATGGTCTTTAAGCACTCACTTAGACAAGGTCTTTCTTAAGCATCAAATATGGAATCAAGGATCCTAACAGAGAAATACTTTCGTATTGACGCTAGCTTAATGACCATTTTATTATTTTATTATTATACTAAGATAGTGTGTAGAAGTAAATAATCGGTTAACTTCTATATTATATTACTATGTTTTACTCGTATATATATTTTTCGGGTCGTCACAATACTCCTATAATGAGTAGATTTTCCTTGTTTACTTTGTAATGAAGTTCCTAATGGTAGACAACATCTCTTTTTGGTTGTAATGTGGCCGAAGAGGATTACCACAAAGCTATTGCGACTTTAAACCATCAAAATTTGAGATCTTCTAGAAAATTTAATAAATTATATAGATTTTAGGTATAATTGCATAAATTTCTTTAGTTGAATGAGCGTTTTCCAAAATTAGTTTTTTTTAATGGAATGAGCAATGTTTCTTTTTTTTTTTTCTATTAAAGAAATAAGAATATAGGACTATGAATGCTTTTGATAGGAATTATCATTTTTGGTTGTCATGACTAAATGGACTGTTGTGTTGGGCACCCCACTTGTTCCAAACACTAATATTACAACTATTGCTATTGAATATATAAGAAACTAAAGCAATGTAGAAACTAATAATAAAATAGTAAAAAAAATAAGATAAGAAATTAACGAGGTTCGGTATAAAATTACCTACGTCCTCAGGCGCCAACAATCAATCCACTACTTCTTGACAAAGTACAACTTTGAGGTGTGTTTTACAAATGAAGAGTTGAGCTATTTATATAGCTTCAACCCCAAGTCCAAAAAAAACTTCTCTCCAATGTGGGACAAATAATACAAAAAATTCAAAACAACTTTTTATACTAATGTGGAACTATTCTACCAATGTGGGACAAAAAAGAACAAATCTCCACCTTGACAATAAATTCAACAAATTTTTCAGTCACCAATATTTTCTGGAGTTCCACATTATTGGCGCCTTCAAAAAATATTCAGATTTGCAGGATATTGATCAAGTCCAGACAATGTTTGAACTTGATTATTGTCACAATCTTAGTCAACATATCTATGGGATTTTCAGTTGTAGTAATCTTCTGAAGAAGTATCTTGCCTCCATCAATAATATCTCGCATAAAATGAATCTGAATGTAGATATGCTTCATTCGTGCATGATAGACTTGGTTCTTTGCCAAATGAATAGCACTCTGGCTATCATAGAACACAACAATATGCTTCTTAACAACTCCCAAATTTTCAAGTAAACCTTGCAACCAAATAGCTTCCTTAACAGCCTCTGAAGCTGTCATGTACTCTGCTTCTGTCGTAGACAAGGCAATGGTAGACTGTAAGGTTGACTTCCAACTCATTGGACCATTAGCAAATGTAAAAACATATCCAGTAGTTGATTGACGTTTATCCAAATCACCTACAAAATCAAAATCCACATATCCAACAACACATTGATCAATAGTATTATTTTTCTCAAATACTGTACCAACATCAATCGTATTCATAATATATCTCAATATCCATTTCACAACTTGCCAATGTCTTTTACTCTGATCATGCATATACCTGCTCATCATACTAATAGCTTGTGAAATATCAGGTCTAGTACAAACCATTGCATACATCAAACTATCAACAACACTTGCATAAGGAACCTGTGACATATACTTACGTATCTCATCTGATTTAGGAGATAAAGCCGCACTAAGTTTGAAATGAGAGCAAGAGGAGTGCTTACTGGTGTTGACTGCTCAAACATGCCAAAACTCTGCACTACCTTCTTCAAATACTGTTTCTGAGACAAACTAACTATTCCTCTCATTTTTGTCTTTGCAAATCTCTATACCAAGTATCTTCTTTGCTTCAACAAGATCTTTCATCTCAAACTCTTGATTTAACTGACTTTTCAACTTGTTGATTTCTTCCCTATTCTTTGACGCTATCAACATATCATCAACATACAAGAGTAAATATATAAAAGATTCATTTTGTGGTCTGTGAAAATAAACACAATGATCATGTTTATCTTTGATGTACTTCTGACCCATCATAAATTGATGAAATCATTTGTACCACTATCTTGGAGACTATTTTAAACCATACAACGATTTAGCCAGTTTACATATCCAATTTTCTTTTCCAGCAACCTGAAATCCATCTGGCTGAGTCATATAGATTTCCTCTTCCAAATCACCATGTAAAAATGCAGTTTTTACATCGAGCTAAACTAGTTCAAGATCAAATTGTGCTACTAAAGCCAAAAAAATTTGAATGGAAGAATGTTTAACAACTAGAGAAAATACCTCATTATAATCAATATCTTCTCTCTGTGCATAGCCTTTAGCTACCAATCTAGCTTTGAAGCGAACATTATTTGCATTTGGAAATCCTTCTTTCTTTACATAAACCCATTTGCAACCAATTGCTTTCTTACCCTTGGGCAGTTGGGTTAGCTCCCAAGTCTGATTCTGATAAAGAGACTGCATTTCTTCATTCATTGCTCTTTTCCACTTGCCTGATTCAGAGTTCCTAATTGCTTCTTTGAAAGTGTAAAGAACATTATCATCCACAACTGGAAGTGCATAGGCCACTATATTAGCATACCAAGCAAGATTTCGAATTCCTCATCGTAGCCTATGAGAAACAATTGATTCTTGTTGCTATGAAGATTCTCGAATTGAAACCTCCTCTTCTTGTAAACTATTCCCCGCCGTAACTAGAGAGTTACCTTGTGTAGTCTCATTCTCACTGGGTTTCCCAAAATTGTCTCAACCTCCATATGTTGTTGAGTACCACTGGTCTTCTCTTCAACTCGTGACTCCTTGCGTATTGTTTTCTTCATCATCGTAAGTTCATCAAAAGTCATTTCCCTGCTTAAAATCATTTTTTTCTTCTCTAGACACCAAAGACGGTATCCTTTGACTCCTGCACTTATCCCCAAGAATATTGCTTTCTTGGCTCTTGGATCCAACTTAGATTTTTTAACATGATAATAAGCTATAGTACCAAATACATGTAAATAATTATAATCACTAGCAAGATTTCCAGACCAAACCTCATAGGGTGTTTTTCCCCTATTGCAGATGATGGTAGACGATTGATGAGATGACACTCATATCTAATAGCCTCAGCCCAAAACCTTTTGTCTAACCCAATATTAGACAACATACATCGAACTTTTTTCAGCAAAGTCTGATTCATGTGCTCTGCCACCCCACTCGGCTGTAGTGTATCTTGAACTGTGAAGTGTCGAGTGATACCTTCATCCTGACATACCTTCATAAATGGATCACTCGTGTATTCACCACCATTATCTGATCTAAGCCATTTAATCTTTCTGTCAGTTTGAGTTTCAACTAATTTTTTCCACTTAAGGAAAATATCACACTTCATTTTTATGCTTCATAGAATACACCCAAACTCTTCTGGAAAAATAATCAACAAAAGTGACACAATAATGCATACCACCCAACGAAGCCATTTTTGTGGGCCCCCATATATCTGTATGGATTTAGTCTAAAATACCTTCAATCTGGTGGATTGCGGTGCAAAATTTCACTCTAGTTTATTTTCCTAGAATGCAATGCTCACAAAATTCAAGTTAACACACCTTTGCATCCTTTAACAAACCTCGCTAAGCTAATTGTTGCAAAGATTTTTCTCCTGCATGTGCTAATCACATATACCATAACCTGGTTGTATCTGAACCTACATCTTTCTTAGAAACAATAGCTGCTGATTCTTCAAAAATTAGAAAACCATTCCCCATTGGGACATATGTGATAGGAACAACCAGAATCCAAAATCCACTCACCAAAATAATGTGATGAAGATGTTCCAACAAAAGAAAAATCTGACTCACTTCCATCATCATTGGCTATATTGGCATTAGAATGTGTTTTGCCCTTATTCTTCTACAGTAATTTAGGGCAATCTTTCTTCCAATGCCCTCTCTCACAACAAAAGTCGCATTCATCTTTAGCAGATCTCCCACGAGATTTACTCCTCCCATGAGATTTACTCTTCCTTCCAGGCATACGACTCTGAGAACGTCCCCTTATTGTTAGTGCTTCTGTTGTTTCCTTATGGACCCTCTAATCCTTCTTTCTGCATTCAGTACTAATCAATGCAGTACAAACAACATAATAAGTAACTTTATCTTTCCTATACAATAAAGTGGTGGTCAAATGTTCATACTCATCAGGGAGAGAATTCAATAACAATATGGCCTCATCCTCATCTTCCACCTTTTCATCCAAATTTAACAAATCGGCCAAAATTTTATTAAAAGCATTTATGTGGTCATTAATCGAAATACTTGGTTGATACTGAAAGTGAAACAATTTATTTTTCAAATAGAGCTGATTTTCCGGACTCTTGGTCATAAATGTATCTTCCAATGTCTTCCACAATTTATTTGCAGATGTCTCCCTCATAACACAATATTTCTTATTTTTAGTGAGACACAGACGACTCATACCATATGCCTGACGATTGATATTTTCCCAATCTTTGTCACCCATATCTACTTATTTATCATCCAAAGCAATATCTAGTTCTTACTGATACAAGATGTCCATCACCTCACATTGTCATAAACCAAAATTATTGGTACCATCAAACTTATCCACCTCAAACCGAGCATTAGCTATCGTCTTCGATGATGATGTCAAAGCTGAAGGGGTTAGAGTTTGTGTGGACAGAGTTTCTTCTACTGCTGCACTAGTTTCTGCCATCTTCAATATATTCAATAGCAACAAACAAAGAAAAAGGCCTAGGATGAATAGTATGTACCAACTGTGTCCACTCTATTTTATCCTATGAAACTCCACTTTGACCAGTGTTGACATTATAGGTCACACCCGATTTTGTTAATGACAAATACTTAGGTATTTTATGGTTGTCAAGTGTTTGTGCAGGCTTAGATGAGCATCTCAAGGAATGATACTTGAAGCAACATGAAGACCCTGAAGATTTTAATTTGTATTTCCAATTCAATTATTGTAATATGGGTCTGTAATAGTAACTTAGGAATATGGTCTATATTACTTACCTGCATATCATGCATATAGGATATATGGTAAGCTCAGTAAGACCACTGTATGACTCTAGGTCCCAACACGCTCACATATATCATACAAATTTGAGGAGTGTTAAAAATGCACTTAATTAAATACTACTAAGGAATTTGAGAGAGCTCAGGCGACCAAACCCTAGAAGTTCAAAACTCCTCCGGCGCCCGAATTGTTGAGAAGTCAACAGTTGACTTAGGCTCTCGGGTGATCGGCCATATTTGTTCATACTGTCCACGGGCGCCCGAACCCTTAGAAAGGGACATTCCACCAACTCAAGTTACTGAGAGATATAGTTTAAATTGAGCCCGGGGCGACCAAACACATGAGTTTGGGCTACCAAACCTATGACCAGGCACCAAAAGTTATGAAGAAATCTTTCTGACTTTGTTTCGGGCCACCGAACTCAAACTTAAGCTGTCGAACTGAATTTAAAGACTTTTATTACTGTGTCTATTTGGGCGATCGAACCATGGTTCAGCCACCCAAACCTCGGCGGGTTAAAATTATTTTAACTGTGGTAAAATTGGGTTAAGTTGGGTTAATGGTGTTTTAACTATTTGAAACTTTTTAATAATTCCCAACAAGTCCCAAACAGTTATATTTTTTACCTTGCCTATAAGTATAGGCTCATTTATAAGGATTAGGAACAATTAGCAATTTGATTAGTCAAAAAATCCTCTTTTTTCAAAATGCACTCTTTGTCCAGATACTCTCAAATCTTCACTTCCTTAATATATTCTGAGATTATGAGAACATATTTAGAGTGCTTGTGATTGCTACACTTTATTAGAAACTCTCATTTGTGTGATTGATTGTGATATTATTTTTGGGGAGTTTAGCTTAGGTTTATCCCACCGATTTTGATATTATAAATCTTGTGTTGGGATAAACTAAATGAGCTTAGGATATTTGCATTGTTGTTGCAAGTGTCCAATAGTTTTGATTTTTGTTGTGCAAAGATTTTTCCAACAAGTAAAATATTTTCAAACTAGTATTGTGCTTATTTCATTGAAGAAAATCTTCTTGACCTAGTTTGATTATCTGATTCATATATTTAGAATATTGATTTTCTACTGAACTGTGCTTTTCTTAAATTCCAAGATATTTCTTGTATTGAACACTCTTGAGCATTTCACTGATTATATCATATTGAGTGTTGATAGCACAACTATGTGAATGCGCGTAGTGGGTACATATCTGCTTTACATGAAAGCATAATCAATGTATCATTTGATTGAGAGAATACTATTGTATTTCAAGGTGTGGCCTGAGGGGGCGATAATCCAGCCTAGCAAGGATTGTTTTAAGGTTGAGGTCAACCCTGTGCTAATTGACCTGATTTTTTTAGGTGCCACTCCACCCATTTAAGTGAGCATTATAGTGGTAATCATTGTACTGGTTAGCCAAGGCGAGGATGTTGGCAATTTGCCGAACCTCAATAACACTTCTACATGTCACTTCTCTTTACTGCTTTCTAGTGCATTCTTAGTCAATTAAATTGCATTATTTAACTTCTATCACATATTTCAATTGATTTATTTTACTTGCACTAGATTGACTTTAGGGTTGTGAATATATTGCTGTTAGGATACTAAACTTGGGCATTAATTTTAAAAATACCAATTCACCCCTCTCTTGGGATCACGATAAAGTTAACAATTGGTATCAGAGCCACGTAGCATAGACTAATAGTTATTTTTCCAAAGATCTTATATAGCCCATAGCTCTGTGACCCCTTTCCCTGAGGGCCTGTCTTCCACACGACCTCTGATTTTCAGTGGTGTTAATTACACCTTCTGGAAATAGAGGATGCGCATCTACCTTCAAATACAGATTAGAAGGTGTGGAGGATCATCTCTAAGGGAAATTATGTTCCTATGAAAACTGAGGGTACAACTAGAGTTTCTAAAACTGAGGAAGAATATGATGATGTTGATGATGATATGAAAGTTGTTAGTTTAAATGCCACTGCTATGAACATTCTGTATTGTAGTCTTGAGGTGAATGAGTTTAATAGAATAATGGCATGTGCTACTTCAAAAGAAATATGGGATAAGTTAGAAGTCACATATGAGGGTACTAAAGATGTGAAAGATAGTAGGATAGATATGTTGACTAGTGAATATGAGGCCTTTAGGATGAAGGTAGGTGAGTCCATTCAGAGTATGTACACTAGATTCACACACATTATAAACTCACTGCATACATTAGGTAAGACCTATCCCACATATGAGATGATTAAAAAGATCCTTAGAGGATTGCCTTCTACTTGGGAAGCTAAGGCTACGGCCATTGTTAAGGGTAGAGACCTTAAGGCCATGACTCTAGATGAATTGATAGGTTGCCTAATCACCTATGAATTAGCCATAAATGAGAGAGTCAACGAACATAATAGGGTGATGAAAGTGACTGCATTGAAAAGCTGCACTAACACATCTAGTGAATGCAACGAACCTGACACTAATGATGATATGGTCAAGCTAACTAGAAAATTTAGAAGATTCTTCAGGAAGAATAGAAAGTCATACAAAAGATATAGGGAGTTTGCATCTGAAAAGGGAGAGTCTAGCAAAAGAAAATAAAAATCAAATGCTCTCACGTGTTACAATTGCAACAAAGTTGGGCACATCAAGCCGAACTACCCACTATTGAAAAATGAGGTTAAGAAAAAGAAGAAAGCCATGAAGGCAGGCACCTCATGGGATAAATTAAGCAGCAGTGACTAAAAATCATATCACAGTGATTCAGAGGTTGCTAATTTGTGCTTGATGGCACACGGTGATAAGGTATCGTCCTCTTGTTCTTTATCCTCATATTATTCATCTAATGATTGTGATTCTGATTGCATGCCTACGTTTAGAGAATTACAATTTAAATTTATTCATGTATCTAAATTGTTGAATAAAATGACCAAAGATAATGATGATTTGAAAAAGAAATGTGAGAATTGGTCAAAATTGTTTGGAATTGCAAAAACCTCTCATGGTTCTATTTTGAAAGGAAAATATGTGACTATTGCTGAACTTGAGAAGAAATTGGAGGATAGTTCCAAAGTTGTTTTTAAATTCACTGAGGGCAAATGCAATTTTGAAAAACTACTTGGTGCCCAAAAATATTATCTAAGTAAAGAGAGTTTAGGTTTTAATGGCATTGAAAATGTTAGACAACCTAACCTTTACTTGGGACATTTCACCCGTGAATCAAAATCTCAAGTCCCACCTAAAGATCCTAAGTGTAGAATGAAATTTTTGAAATGCAAATAAATTGGCCATATTCAATTTGACTGTCCACTTAGAAATAAGAATGTGAAAATTAGAAAAGTATCGGTAGTTAAGGATGATCCAGCTACTAACCCCTGTGGACCGAACAAAATTTGGGGACCAGCATCAGTTACTTCGCCTATTTTGCAGGTATGTTTGAGATCGTCCTCCTCCAAGGACAAGTGGTACTTGGATAGTGGGTGCTGAAGACATGTGACCGGCGACAAGGAAAAATTTGCATCAATCACTCTCAAGGATGGAGGATATGTGACGTTCGACGACAATGCAAAGGGACGCATCATTGGCGTAGGTAAGGTTGGTAAGGAACCTTCCCTTGTAATTGATAATGTTTTATGAGTTGATGGGCTGAAGCATAATTTGTTGAACATAAGTCAATTGTGTGATAAAGGATATAAGGTATCATTTGAAAATGATAAATGCATAGTTGAAAGTAAAACATATCATAAAGTTCTTTTTATTGCAGATTGCCATGAAAATGTGTATACTACAACTTTTGACAACTTAGCTTCATGACAAGTAACTTGTTTTTCTGCAATAAATGAATCTAGTTGGTTATGGCATAGGCGCTTAGGACACGCTAGCATGGACTTATTGTCAAAACTAGTAAGAAAAGATTTAGTAAAAAGTTTGCCAAAAATGTCAGTTGTAAAAGATAAAATTTGTGATGCATGTCAAATGAGTAAGCAAACAAAATCTAGTTTTAAGAAAAAAAAATTTATATCTACCACTAGACCACTTGAAATGCTTCACTTGGATTTGTTTGGTCCTAATTCTGTGCAAAGTCTTAGTGGTAAATCATATGCTTTTGTCATTGTTGATGACTTTTCTAGGTTCACATTGGTGTTATTTCTTTCACGTAAAAATTAATCATGTGAACATTTTACCAATCTTTGTAGGAGAATTCAAAATGAAAATGGGCTATAAGATAACTCATATAAGAAGTAATAAAAGTATGGAATTTAAAAATGAAGGCATAGAAAATTATTGTGACCTAGAGGACATATCACATAACTTTTCTGCACCTAAGACCCCTCAAAAAAACGGTGTAGTAGAAAGAAAGAATAGGTCATTACAAGAAATGGGTAGAACTATGCTAAATGAACATAACTTACCTAAATATTTTCGGGTTGAGACCATAAATACTACTTGTAAGTGAAAACCCTTTCTGAATTGTGGAACAACCATAAACCTAATATTTCCTATTTTCATGTTTTTGGTTGTAAATGCTTTGTGCTTAGGGATAATGAACATCGAAGGAAATTTGACTCTAAATCTGATGAAGGCATTTTCCTAGGCTATGCTCTTAATAGCAAAGCATATAGGGTTTTCAATAAAAGAACATTGACTGTCATTGAATCTATCCATGTTGTGTTTGATGAATTTAATCCATTTTCTAAAAAAGATGATGAAGATGATATTGACATTAGAAAATGCTTAGACAAATTGTCTATTGAAAACAATGTAAGTGAAAATTCAGAAGTAAATGATAAATCATCTGAAGATAATGATAATGAAAATGAAGTTTAGGAGTTGCCTAGATATTGGAAATTTATTAGAAACCATCCTATAGATCAAATCATAGGTGAACCATCCCGTGGTGTAGCCAAAAGATCTTCCTTGAAGCACCTAGTGAGTCATTCTGCTTTCTTGTCCCAAGAAGAACCTAAAAATATTAAATAAGCCATAGAGGATGAGTCTTGGGTGATGTCTATGCAAGAAAAACCTAATCAATTTGAAAGAAGCAAAGTGTGGACCCTAGTTCCTAAGCCTAACGATCATACAATTATTGGAACTAAATGGGTATATAGAAATAAGAAAGATGAGAATGGGGTAGTAACTAGTTTTAAGGCTAGACTAGTTGGCCAAGGTTATAATCAGGAAGAGGGGATAGACTTTGATGAAACAAATGCTCCTGTTGCTAGGTTAGAAGCCATTCGTATGCTACTTGCTTATGCCACTTTTAAAAATTTTAAATTGTTTCAAATGGATGTTAAAAGCGCTTTTCTAAATGGCTATATTAATGAAGAAGTATATGTAGAACAACCACCTAGTTTTGAAAATCATAAATATCCAGATCATGTTTACCGGTTGTCTAAGGCCTTGTATGGATTGAAACAAGCTCCTAGAGCTTGGTATGAGACGCTTAGTGGTTTTTTGCTAGAAAATGGATTTACCCATGGCAAGATTGACACTACACTCTTCATCAAATCCAAAAATGATGATATGCTCCTAGTTCAAATTTATGTTGATGATATCATTTTTGAAGCAACTAGTGATGAGTTATGTAATGAATTTGCCAAATGCATGCAAAGTGAATTTGAAATTAGCATGATGGGTAAGCTTAGTTTCTTCTTAGGGCTGCAAATTAAACAAGCTGAATATGGAACTTTCATATGCCAATCTAAATATGTCAGGGACTTGCTAAAGAAACTTAATATGGAAGATTGTAAAATTCTTGGTACCCCTATGAGTTCTTCAATTAAACTTGATAAAGATGAGCAAGGGATCCCTGTTGACGTGAAATTGTATCGTGGCATGATTGGGAGTCTTCTATATCTTACTGCTAGTAGGCCTGATACTATGTTTAGTGTGTGTATGTGTGTTAGGTTTCAAGCTGCTCCTAAGGAATCTCATCTAATAGCGGTTAAACAAATCCTTAGGTATCAAGTTGGAACTATAGAGTTAGGACTACGGTACCCTAAGCATACTACATTTGAGATTGTGAGTTATACTGATGCTGACTTTGCCGGTAGTAAGGTCAATAAAAACAATAACAGCGACACTTGTCACTACTTAAGACAATCTCTCATTTCTTGGTTCACCAAGAAACAAAACTCAGTTGCCTTATCTGAATTCTAAGGTGTAGTCCCAAGAGGGGGGTGAATTGAGTTATTTAAAATGTTCTTTGATTCTTTTTGAGAACTCTTGTCCCTTTTCACAATCTCTTAAGGATTACTTGTATTTTTGTTGATGAGGCAATCCACACAAACTCCTATTTTCTCTAATCAATCCACAATCAACAAATACAATCAATTAATTTACTATTCGAGCACAACAACAACACAACAAAAATCAATTGGAATATTTAGAGTCCCTATATATGAATATACAACTCTTGTTGTTGTCATTTGAATTTGAATGTTACAACGATATCCAAACACCTTTTTAATACAGAACTTAATTAAACCTTCAGCTAATAAGTTTTTGGATGTTAACCAATCAACGAACTTCCTTTTAGTTTCCGCAAAAGATCGATTAACCAACGTACTCCCTTTCGGTTTACGCAAACCCAAGAACAAATTAGTTTTTGGGTTTACTTAATTTCTAATACGTGTTTTCTTTGTAATTAAAAGTATTAAAACATTCACGTAGGTTATATTGTTGTTGAAATTAAAAGAGAGTAAGGAAAATAGAGTGACACCACCATTTTTACGAGGTTTGGCTTATACCCAACCTACATCCTCGCCTTAGTTCAACCACCTAAGGAATTTATTATATCTTGTTCCTTCTGGGTGGAACAAAAACCTTACACAATTTACCCTCTTTTTTAGGAAGAGAAACCTCTCCAAGCACCGACCTGTGCTCGGTCCAAGGATCCAACAAATCTTTGAATCATTCAAAGTACAAGAGGATAGAAGTAGATATGCGTACAAAAAATACTCTCAAAATTCAGAGCGGGTTGTACAAATTAAGTTCTAAATTGTACTTCAAAACACCAAAGCTAAATAGAACATGAGAAGTTCTAAAGTTTTAAAAGTCACCTATGGTTCTAAAGAAAAATTTGAATGCAACTTGGAACCAAGCTTTTGATTTTTTTAATCTACCTAAAACATAGAGTTTTTCTCCAGCAAAATGATGTGAGCAAAGGAACTCAAGGAGAATTTCAGTGTAGAAAGAATTTTAGTGTATTGTCTTGTTTGATCTCTTAGGCTTATCTTTCTTGTATATCCTCTCCTTTTCATTGCCCAAATGAGGTATTTATAGATTTTTCCAAAGAACAATTTCCTCATTTAATTAGGTAGCATTAAATTATTGAATTAATTTTGAAATTCAAAATTTTCAAAAAATAATTTTCTCATTTAATTAGGTAGCATTAAATTATTGAATTAATTTTGAAATTCAACATTTTTTCCAAAAAATAATTTCCTCATTTAATTAGGTAGCGTTAAATTATTGAATTAATTTTGAATTTTCTAAAGAACAATTTTCTCTTTTAATTAAATTATTGAATTAATTTTGAAATTCAATATTTTTCAAGGAACAATTTCCTTATTTAATTAAATTATTTATTAATTTTGAAATTCAAAATTTTTCCAAAGAACAATTTTGAAAACCCAGAAGGTTGGCAGTCCCCTGGCAAGACTTGGCAGTCGTCTATCTTGACCACCTAGGCCCCTGTTAGTGCTCAAGCAGTCGCTTGGAACCCTACTGCCTCCTAAATTATTTCTGTTAAATTGTGGCAGTTGCCTGCCTATATAGTGCAGTCGCCTGACTCTCAGTATTTTCCTTTTTACTTTGAAAAAATTTCTTCCTTTGAGACCTTTTATCAAAAGCATATTTTAAGGTCTTTTAAAACATGTGTTTCTTAGTTTATTTTGATTTATAAGAGCTTCACATATCTAGATAGTTTTTGGCTTTGAAGTACTTACAACAATCCTTCTAATCATGGTCTCCTTAATTACTAAGTCCTTCAGCCTCCTTCAAACTCTCGAGGTTCACTTTTGACTTTGAGATTTGCTTTGCCTTTAACCTCTTCATTTGTCCTTCATTGACTTCAATATTCTAAGAAGCTTCTACTAGATTGATATTGAACTTCAGCTTATCAACCATAAGTGTCCTTTTACCTAAATCAAATCACTCAACATCACATGTTAAAGCATCATTCACTTTGTTATCATCAAAACAAGATTGAAATTCCAGTTATGCCAACAATCTCCCCCTTTTTGATGATGACAAATGAGGAGCAAAAAATATGAATAAGCGAGGAAGAAAAATCTCCCCCTTACAACTAGCATTATTCTACTATCCCTTATAATAAGCATTATTTTAACAATTTGTAGATTCAAGACCAATCATGCTCATTGCTCAATTTTGCATTCGTATTATGCGCAACATGCTCCAATATGATTTTTCACTATCATGCTCAACATGTTCAAAATTCAATATCACGCTCAAATTTCAATATCGCTCAAAATTCAATATTTTGCTCTCGATCATGCCAAGATTTTTGCTCAAATACTACTCCCCCTTTTGACATCAATCAAAATGGGTAAACATTCAAATGAACAAATGATCACACACTTCTCAATCATGCCAAAATTTAATATCATATTTCATGGATACCAATATACATCTTTGATATTCATGTTGAAGTTTTATCATACACTTCTCATAGATGCTAATTTTTCATTCATTCATGTGATCATTAGCATACATGGTCAAGACATTTCAAAAATCATGTTTCACACTTAATAACTTTATGCTTAGATTTTTAAAATACCAATTTCAAGATGCCAATTTTTCAAACATCCACATGTAGCATGCTATATATCACATATCATGAGTCTATTTTACAAGCAACAAGGAAAGCAAACCAAGCTAAGTGTTGTATTATACAACACATCAAAGTACACGCCAAAATAAACTTAGATCACCCAAAGAGACAAACCCTAGGTCAGTTAACTGACACTTTTAAGTTTCACAAACGAGTCTAGGGTTGCTCTATCAGTCAGTAGGCTGACTGGCCTCTGTTCCAAAAGAAAAACACTTCAATTAGTCGGCTAACCTTAGAGTTAGTTGGCTGACTGTAGATTTTTCTTTAAGCTTTGTTCTTTTAGTTTGCTTCTCTACTATGTAGTAGCCCAAGCTCTCTTCTAATAGTTATAAATCTATCTTCTGAGAGTGGTTTAGTAAAGATATCAGCCCATTGATCATCTATATTGATGATTGATGTCTTCCTTTTGAACATGATCTCTTAGGAAGTGGTGTCTTATGTGAATGTGTTTTGTTCTTGAGTGTGAAATTGGACTTTTAGATATGTTAATCGCACTTGTATTATCACACTTAATTGGTACAATTATGTATTTTAAATTGAAATCTCTTAATTGTTGTTTCATGTAAAGAGTTTGTGCACAACAACTACTAGCTGCCACATATTCGGCCTCGGCAGTTGACAAAGCCACAGAATTTTGTTTCTTAGAAAACCAAGAAACTAAAGATCTACCTAAGAAGTGGCATGTGCCACTTGTGCTTTTTCTATCTATCTTACAACCGGCATACTCCGCATCTGAATAGCTGATCATTTCAAAACCAGTGTCTTTAGGGTACCATAGTCCTAAGTCCATTGTGCCTATTAAGTATCTTAGGATTCTTTTAACAGTTATTTGGTGTGATTCCTTAGGTGCTAATTGAAAATGTGCACACATACACACACTAAACATTATATCTGGTCTACTGGCTGTTAAATATAATAAACTTCCAATCATGCCTCTATAGTGCTTTGTGTCTATGGATTTTCCCTTTTCATCTTTGTCTAGGCTGATGGTGGTACTCATAGGTGTACCTATGGGTTTACTATTTTCCATACCAAGTTTTTGTATCATATCTTTTACGTATTTGGATTGACTTATAAAAGTCTCATTCTTTGCTTGTTTAATTTACAGTCCAAGAAAATAGTTTAATTCCCTCATCATGCTCTTTTCAAATTCTTCTTGCATACATTTTGTAAATTCTTTACATAGATGTTCATTTATAGCGCAAAAAATTATATCATCTACGTAGATTTGAACTAAAAGTATGTCATTTTCCTTATTTTTAATAAACAATGTACTATCAATTTTTCCTCTTGAAAATCTCTTCTCAATTAGAAATCTACTAAGTCTTTCATACCAAGCCCTAGAGGTCTGTTTTAGTCCATATAAAGCCTTAGTTAGTCTAAATACATGGTTAGGATTTTCAATATCCTCAAAACCAGGGGGTTGATCAACATATACCTCTTCATTAATATACCCATTCAAGAATGCACTTTTGACATCCATTTGGTATAACTCAAATTCTTTGTAGGAAGCATAGGCTAACAACATTATAATGGCTTCCATTCTAGCTATGAGAGCAAAGGTTTCATCATAGTCTATTCCTTCTTCTTGATTGTACCCCTTTGCTACAAGTCTAGCCTTGTTTCTAGTGATTATACCATTTTCATCCTTTTTATTTCTAAATACTCATTTAGTTCCTATAATCGAATGATTTTTCGATTTGAGTACTAATTTTCATACTTGGCTTCTTTCAAATTGGTTTAATTCTTCTTGCATTGCAACTATCCAAAATTCATCCTTAAGGGCTTCTTCAACATCTTTAGGTTCATTTTGGGATAGGAATGCATAATGATTGCAAATATTCTTTAGTGAAGATCTAGTAGTCACACCTTTAGATGGTTCACTTATAATTTGTTCTTGAGGGTGATCTTTCTTATACTTCCATTCTCTTGGTAATTCCATTTTTTCTATGAGTTCATCTTTTGACTTTTCTTCGTTTATTTCTTTTTCTTCCTTGATTTCTATCTCATCTTTCTTTTTGAACATATCATCTTTTTCTTCATTTTTGACTTCTTTTGAAAAAGGGTTAGATTCATCAAAGTCTACGTGAATTGATTCAACTATGGTAAGTGTTCTTTTGTTATAGACTCTATAGGCTTTACTCTTCGTGGAGAATCCTAGGAAAATGCCATCATCCAATTTAGCATCAAATTTTCCTAAGTTGTCTTTGTTATTTAGGACAAAATACTTACGTCCAAAGACATAAAGTAATTTATGTTAGGCCTTCTTCCTTTCCTCAATTCATAGGGTGTCTTTTTTAGGTTTGATCTAATGGAAACCCTATTAATTATATAGCTAGCTGCATTTACAGCTTCAGCCCAAAAATATTTGGGTAGGTCATTCTCATTAAGCATAGTCCTTGCCATTTCTTAGAGGATTCTATTTTTCCTTTCCATAACTCCATTTTGTTGTGGGGTTCTAGGTGTTGAAAAGTTGTGATTTATGCCATGTTCATTACAAATTTTTCAACATCTTGATTCTTAAATTCTCTTCTTTGGTCACTTCTAATATTTAAGACATTATACCCTTCTCATTTTGAATCTTCTTACATAAAGTGATTAATGAGTTGCAAGCTTCTTCTTTGTTAGCTAGGAACAACACTCATGTGTATCTTAAGTAATCATTAACGATTACAAAGGCATATTGTTTTCCTCCTAAACTTTGGGTTCTAGTAGGACCAAACAAGTCTAAGTGTATAAGTTCTAGGGGTCTACTAGTTGATATATGATTCTTCTTTTTGAAGCTTTTCTTGATTTGTTTTCCTAATTGACAAGTATCACACACTTTATCTTTAATAAATTTGGTGTTAGGCAAGCCTTTAACTAAATTCCTTTTAGAGAGCTTGGATATAAGATCCATGCTTGCATGTCCTAACCTCTTATGCCAAAGCCAAATATTCTCGCTTATGGCTACTAAGAAAATTATGTATTGAGAGGTTAATCTATCAAGGTTTATGCAATATACATTGCTCATTCTAAGTGCAGTGAATGATGTCTTTTTATCCTTAGAATCTCGAATTATGCATTTGTCTCTCTTAAACACTATTTCAAATCCTTTATCGCTAAGTTGACTAATGCTTAGTAAATTGTGCTTTAAACCATCTACTAACAAGACATCATCTATAGTAAGTGAAGAGTCTTTACTGATTTTACCTATTCTGATGATCTTGCCTTTTGCATTGTCACCGAAGGTTACAAATCCTCCATCCTCTTGAGTAAGAGAGGTGAACTTAGATTTATCTCCCGTCATATGCCTTGAACATCCGCTGTCCAAGTACGATTTATCCTTAGATGGTGTGGTCCTAAAGCAAACCTACAATAAAAAATTTAAGTTGTTACTTTTGAAACCCAAACCTTCTTAATTTTCTTTAAATCTTGTCTAGTTTTGGAATTTATCTTCCACTTATCTTTTACTTTAATGTATTTTTTCCTAAGTGGACAATTAAACATTATGTGTCCTTTATTTTTACACAAGTAGCAAGTGGTGTGCTGTTGAATATTTGTTGATGAAGTGTTTGCATAATGTCGAGATTGATTTACAAAATATCCCATAAACAAGTTTTTCTCTCTTTTTTTTGGTGCTCCATTATAGCCAATTCCCTCTTTGTTGTTTGCCATTCTTTGTTGTCCTACCATCTTTTCGAAGTTATCCTTTCCTTTGGTAAAGTTGTAGATGACCTTTTCGTTTTCTTGAATTTTATTTTTAAGATCATTTATTTCTTGCACTTTCTTACTATTTTCATTTACTTGAGACTTAGCTAATTCTTGAGGCAAGTTATCTACTTTCTTCTCAAGTTCTTTAATCTTTAAGTCTTTTTCTTCTTCAACAAGTTTTGTAGATTCAAGTTGATTTTTAAGTGTTTCGTTTTGTTGTTTCAAGCTTGTGCTCCTCTTTGAGACTTTAATAAACTTGTTATGTAGAAAGAGTAATTCAGCTTGAAGTTTTTTGTAAGAGGGCATACTTTCACACGAATTATGCGCCATGAAGCACATGTTTGCTACTTCTCGATCACTTGGCTCACTCTCCGATTCACTCGAACTAGTGTCATCCCAAGTTGCCTTCATTGCAGGCTTCTTTTTCTTCTTTTCCTTCATGAGTTGTGGGCATTTCGATTTGATGTGCCCGACCCTTTTACAATGATAGCAAGTGGGGGATCATTTTTGTTTTTGTATTCTTTTTTTATTGCTTTCTCCTTTTTCAACTTTTGATACATTAAATTTTCTAGTGAACTTTTTGTTTCTTCTTAAGAATTTTCCAAGTCTTTTAGTTATGAGAGCTAAGTCCTCATCTTCTAATTCACTAGATTCATTATCTTCCTCACTTGAATATTCTTTCAAAGCTTTTAAAGCTATGGACTTCTTATTTTTTTTTTCAGTGCTTCTTTCTTTTAACATCATTTCATAGGTTAGAAGAGATCCTATGAGTTCATCTAAGGAAGTTGTTTTAAGATTTCTTCCTTCCATAATGGCTGTGGCTTTTGGTTCCCAAATAGGTGGAAGTGCTCTTAGAATTTTACAGATCATCTCATGGGTGGAATAAGTTTTTCCTAAGGCACTTAGGGAGTTTATGATATGGGTGAACCTAGTGTACATGCTTGTTATACTTTCATCGGAGTTCATCCTAAAAGCTTCATATTCACTGGTTAACACATCGATTCTACTTTCCCTAACTTCTATCATGTCTTCATAGGTTACTTCCAATTTATCTCAAATCTCTTTGGTTGTTTTACACATCATTACTCTATTAAATTCATTTGCATCAAGTGCACAGTATAAGGCGTTTATTGCACTTGAATTAATTTGCAACATTTTGTAATCTGAGTCATTTAGTTCTTTATCTTCTTTAGGTACTTCTTTTCCATCAACTAGCTTAGTAGGTGAAATAAGGAATAGCTTCCCAACAGGGGGGATGAATTGGATTCTTTTTAAATTTTAATGATTTTTAAGATTTTGATTTTATTTATCCAGAAAACAAGATATATATATATATATATGAACGATAACCACACTAAAAGAATACTGAAACTTAAATTCACAAATCAATTAATGAAATCAAGATAATTCAATCACTCAATCAAAAATGTTAAAGCTTTTATTGATTTCCATGTAAACTCTTAGTATGCACTTTACTTGATCAAGATTTCCAAAAATTAATCAACATACTCCCTTTTTGGGTTTCCGCAAACGATTAATCAAAACGTACTTTCTAAATATCAAGTACCTTTGTTTCTTTCTTACTGAAGATCCTGCAACCTGCACTTTTAAAACATACAATAATAACGAGTAAAGAATATAAAGTACAGGAGGGAGAGGGACAAGAATTTTTACGAGGTTCGTCTTCAACACAGCCTACGTTCTCGCCTTTGGAAAAACACCAAAGGATTCCATTAGATCAGTTTCGTTACCGGGTGGAACAACACCTATTTACAACCACTCCTTCCGTTAGGCTAGAGCCTGCCTCTCCAAACAATAATCCCTTGTTTGGTCCAACGATTCAACAGCTCTGAATCATTTAAGAATGATGATAAAGAAATTTTGTGTACAAAAGAGAACTCTCACAATAGAGTAAATTAGTACAATGATCAGCACACTTATATTCCAAGGTAATTCAAATATAAGAAATTTGAAGCTCAATACGATGTATGAATTACCAAATAATTTTTCAAAGAAAATGAAAGATCCTGATTTTTGAAAAGTTTTGCTTCAAAGTATAAATCAATAGTAGATTAGAATTTTAAGAACAAGAGAGTTTTAGATCCTTTGAGAAATTTGAATATTTGAATATCGCTTGATCTAAAAACCTTTGAAAAAGTTATTTGATCTAAAAACTTTGAAGACTGCTGGATCTGAAAACTTTGAAGATAGCTGGATCTGAAAGCTTTTGAGAATTGCTTAATTTTTTTAAAAAAAAAAACTTTGAATATTGTCTCAATGATAACCATTATAAAACCTTTGAAGTTTTTGACTATTTATAGGTGCTTTACAAGCCATCCGTTACTCCCAAAGATTTCTAAAAATCATTTCCAAATATTTTGAAATAAATATGTTCAAAAACGTGGTTTAAAAAATCTTCCCGTTGAGAGAATTAATGCCAATGCTCGAGTGGCAGTCACCTCCTACGACTTGGCAGTCGCCTATCATAGAACAGACTCTCAACACAGAATGCTGGCAGTCGTCTGCCAGAACCAAGGCAATCACCTGGCTTGTTCACGTAGGCGCCTGGCAAGTTAGGCAGTTGCCTGTCTAGCTACTGACCTTTTGAAAAAAAATTTTCTTAATGTGGCAGTCGCCTGCCTCATCATGGCAGTCGCCTGGCCCTTCATTATTTCAAAAAATTTTTCTTTTCTCAAACCCTTTCTTTTTACTGATTTAAGAAATATTCTTTAGAGTATACATATAAAAACATATTTTTGAATTTTTATGAGCTTCAAACCACTTTTCATTTGAGATTAACTTTGAAGTACTTACATTTAGAATGTCCAAAAAAAATATAATTCTTTTAGTCTTCAATCTTGTTCTTCCATCAACTTTGTGATTCCAATCTTTCCTTTGTGCTTTTCTCAGTATAGCTTTGTTCTTCAAGCTCTTTTATAATCCATAAGCTTTCCTTTGTGTCTTTCAAGGATTCTTTGTAATCCATAAACTTCCTTATGCACTTGAGCTTTGTTTCTTTCCTGAAAAACTTTTATTTAAAACATATTAAGCATATCATTTATTTGTCATCATCAAAATAAGAGTTGTAAGCCTCAGCCAACAATAGGAATTAAATTTCCATTTGTGACAACATTTCATGTCTTCCAGTCCATTGTTTGAAGGTAGATTCTCATTCGTTGCTTCCAAAAGGTTTGATTTATTCCACAAAAAATGGGTGGCCTAGTCGAGGATTGACCCTCACCAAAGGGAGTTACTCCTATTTTTTCCATTTTAATCTTTATATAGCTACTTGTTAGGCTTTTCTATAACCAGGCTTTGATACCAATTGAAACCTAAGGTGTAGTCCCAAGAGGGGGGGTGAATTGGGTTATTTAAAAATTTCTTTGATTCTTTTTGAGAACTCTTGTCCCTTTTCACAACCTCTTAAGGACTACTTGTATTTTTGTTAATGAGGCAATCCACACAAACTCCTATTTTCTCTAATCAATCCACAATCAACAAATACAATCAATCAATTACTATTTAAACACAACAACCACACAACAAAAATCAATTGGAATATTTAGAGTCCATGTATATGAATATACAACTCCTGTTGTTGTCTTTTGAATTTGAATATTACAACGACATCCAAACACTTTTTCAATATCAGAACTTAATTAAACCTTCAGCTAATAAGTTTTTGGATGTTAACCAATCAACGTACTTCCTTTCGGTTTCCACAAAAGATCGATTAACCAACATATTCATTTTCGGTTTCCACAAGCCCAAGAACAAATAAGTTTTTGGGTTTACTTAATTTCTAATACGTGTTTGCTTTATAATTAAAAGTATTAAAACATTCATGCAGGCTATATCGTTGTTGAAATTAAAAGAGAGTAAGGAAAAGAGAGTGACACCACCACTTTTACGAGGTTCAGCTTATACCCAGCCTACGTCCTCGCCTTAGGTCAACCATTTAAGGAATTTGCTATATCTTGTTCCTTCCAGGTGGAACAAAAACCTTACACAATTTACCCTCTTTTTCAGGAATAGAAACCTCTCCAAGCACCAACCTGTGCTAGGTCTAAGGATCCAAGAAACCTTTGAATCGTTCAAAGTACAAGAAGATAGAAGTAGATCTATGTACAAAAAATACTCTCAAAATGCAAAGCAGGTTGTACAAATTAAGTTCTAAATTGTACTTCAAAACATCAAAACTAAATAAAACATGAGAAGCTCTAAAGTTTTAGAAGTCAACGATGGTTCTAAAGAAAAATTTGAATGCAACTCAAAACCAAGCTTTTGATTTTTTTAATCCACCACAAACGTAGAGTTTTTCTCCAGCAAAATGATGTGAGCAAAGGAACTCAAGGAGAATTTCTAGCGTATTGTCTTGTTTGATCTCTTAGGCTTATCTTTCTTGTATATCCTCTCCTTTTCATTGCCCAAAGGAGGTATTTATAGATTTTTCCAAAGAACAATTTCCTCATTTAATTAGGTAGCATTAAATTTTGAATTAATTTTGAAATTCAAAATTTTTTTAAAAATAATTTTCTCATTTAATTAGGTAGCATGAAATAATTGAATTAATTTTCAAATTCAAAATTTTTCCAAAAAACAATTTCCTTATTTAATTAGGTTGCGTTAAATTATTGAATAAATTTTGAAATTCAAAATTTTTCCAGAGAACAATTTTCTCATTTAATTAAATTATTGAATTAATTTTGAAATTAAAAATTTTTCCAAGTAACAATTTCCTTATTTAATTAAATTATTGAATTAATTTTGAAATTCAAAATTTTTCCAAAGAACAATTTTGAAAACCTAGAAGGTTGGCAGTCATCTGTCTTGACCACCTAGGCCCCTGTCAGTGCTCAGGCAGTCGCCTGGAACCCTACTACCTCCTAAATTATTTCTTTTAAATTGTGGCAGTCGCTTGCCTATATAGGGCAGTCATCTGGCTCTCAGTATTTTCCTTTTTACTTTGAAAAACTTTCTTATTTTGAGACCTTTTATCAAAAACATATTTTAAGGTCTTTCAAAACATATGTTTCTTAGTTTCTTTTGATTTATAAGAGCCTCACATATCTAGATAGTTTTTAGCTTTGAAGTACTTACAACAATCCTTCTAATCACGGTCTCCTTAATTACTAAGTCCTTCAGCCTCCTTCAGACTCTTGAGGTTCACTTTTGACTTTAAGATTTGCTTTGCCTTTAACATCTTCATTTGTCCTTCATTGACTTCAATATTCTGAGGAGCTTCCACTAGATTGACATTGAACTTCAGCTTATCAACCATGTGTGTCCTTTTACCTAAATCAAATCACTCAACATCACATGTTAATGCATCTTTCACTTTGTTATCATCAAAACAAGATTGAAAAGCCCAGTTAGGCCAACATTATCCATAGCCGAAGCTTAATATATTGCGGCTGGAAGTTGTTGTATTCAAACTCTTTATATTCAACAACAACTTTGGATTTTGGATTACACTATGATACAATGCCGATTAAATGTGATAATAATAGTGCAATCAACATCTCTAAGAATCCTATCTGACATTCACGAACTAAACACATTGAAATTAGACATCACTTCCTTCGTGATCATGTGCAGAAAGGGGATGTGGCTCTTGAGTTTGTATGTCCTAATGAGCAATGGGTGAACATTTTCACTAAGTCGCTTCCTGAAGATAGGTTCATACAAATTAGACGTGAATTAGGTCTCATGCATAGTAGAGATGCTTACTAGATATTTCATAGTTTGCATAAATTCAGGGGAAGCTTTCAAATAAATTTTAAAAGTCTAATACCTAATATAACTGTTGATATCTTTTATTAACTTAGACTTTGTGAAAATTGATTATGGTTTGCAATGCATAATTCTCATATCAACTACATGATGATGATTGCACTTATGTCTTATATCTTGATCATATTGGAGCTGTTTGAGTTGCCTAGTTATGAATAAACTGTTAGGTTTTATAAACTCAAAACAGATCATTTTTATACATGAATTTTAGGGAACTGTCTTATTTTCAAATGGCATGCTGTCAATTTTTTAAAAATTCCCAAACTTATCTTGTATAGAAATGAATCTTACCCATTGCCTAAAGTTATAAGTTTTATGACCCTTTTTGCTGTTGCCAAAAGGGGGAGATGGATAAGAGAGGGCAAAAATTGGGGTAACTTAAAAATTGGATTAAATTGAACTTAAAGGAAATTTTATATGATGCACATTGTTAGGGGAAGCCTTCTAAGGCTATACCCAATTTTTTGCATGATAAATTTGTCATCATCAAAAAAGGGAAGAATGTTGACCTTATAGGTCACACTCAGTTTTGATAATGACAAATACTTAGGTATTTGATGGTTGTCAAGTGTTTGTGAAGGCTTAGATGAGCATCTCAAGGAATGACACTTGAAACAACATGAAGACCCTAAAGATTTTAATTTGTATGGCCAATTCAATTATTATAATATGGGTCTGTAATAGTAACTTAAAAATATGGTCTCTATTACTTACCTGCATATCATGCATGTAGGATATATGGTAAGCTCAGTAAGACCATAGTATGATTCTAGGTCCCAACACTCTCACATATATCATACAAATTTGAGGAGTGTTAAAAATGCACTTAATTGAATTTTACAAGAAATTTGAGAATGCTCAGGCGACCGAACCCCAGGAGTTCAAAACTTCTCCGGCGCCCAAACTATTGAGAAGTCAATAATTGACTTAGGCTCTTGAGCGACCAACCATATTTGTGCATACTATCCACGGGCCCCCGAACCATGAGAAAGGGACATTCCACCAACTCGGGCTATTGAGAGATATAGTTCAAATTGAGCCCCGGGTGAACAAACACATGAGTTTAGGCTGCCGAACCTATGACTGAGCACTCGAAGTTACGAAGAAATATTTTTGACTTTGTTTCGGCCACCGAACTCAAACTCGGGCTACTGAACTGAATTTAAAGACCTTTATTACTATGTCTATTCGAGTGACCGAACCACGGTTCAGCAACCCGAACCCCAGCGGTTAAAATTATTTTAACTGCGGTAAAATTGGGTTAAGTTGGGTTAATGGTGTTTTAACTATTTGAAACTTTTTTAATAATTCCCAACAAGTCTCAAACGGTTATATTTTTTACCTTGCCTATAAATATAGGCTCATTTGTGAGGATTAGGAACAATTAGCAATTTGATTAGCCGAAAAATCCTCTCTTTTCAAAATACACTCTTTGTCCAAATACTCTCAAATCTTCAATTCCTTAATATATTCTGAGATTGAAAGAACATATTTAGAGTGCTTGTGATTGCTACACTTTGCTAGAAACTCCCATTTGAGTGATTAATTGTGATATTATTTTTGGGGAGTTTAGCTTAGGTTTATCCCACAGATTTTGATATTATAAATCTTGTGCTGGGATAAACTAAGTGAGCTTAGGATATTTGCATTGTTATTACAAGTGTCCAATAGCTTTGATTTTTGTTACGCAAATATTTTTCCAACAAGAAAAATATTTTCAAACTAGTATTGTGCTTATTTCATTGAAGAAAATATTCTTGAACTAGTTTGATTATCTAATTCATATCTTTGGAATATTGATTTGCTACTGAACTGTGTTTTACTTAAATTCCAAGATATTGCTTGTATTGAACACTCTTGAGCATTTCTTTGATTATATCATATTGAGTGTTGATAGCACAACTATTTGCATCACTGAGCTTACACTATATCCATATCATTGATGTGTATGTGACTGCGTGTATTGGATACATATCTACTTTACATGAAAGCATAATTTTTGTACCATTTGATTGAGAGAATAATGTTGTATTTCCAGGCATGGCCTGAGGGGGCGGTAATCCAGCCCAATAAGGATTGTGTAAAGGTTGAGGTCATCCCTGTGCTAATTGACCTAGTTGTTTAGGCGTCGCTCCACCCGCTGAAGTGAGCATTATAGTGGTAATCCTTGTGCTTGTTAGCCAAGGCGGGGACATAGGCAACTTGCCGAACCTCGATAACACTTCTGCGTGTCACTTCTCTTTACTGCTTTTCTGGTGCATGCTTAGTCAATTAAATTGCGTTATTTAATTTTTGCTACATATTTCAATTGATTTATTTTACTTGCACTAGATTGACTTTAGGGTTGTGAATATACTACTGTTAGGATACTAACCTAGGGCATTAATTTAAAAATATCTGTTGACTTTATAGGTCACGCCCGGTTTTGATTATAACAAATACTCATTATATCTAATGAGTATTTGAGATTATGTGTGGGAACTTAAATTAAATGATCAAGATGCACATAAAGAAAGTGAAGATTGAAGACCCAATTATTTTATGTGTAATATATTTCATCTATGTAAATGGTCTGTAATTGTAATTAGGGTTTTTACTTATAATAATCACACACATCACATGCATGGTCTAATAGGTAAGCTCAGACTGAAAAATAATTGAAATAGGACTTAGAAATGACCTTAGGACACTCACCATTGCACTTGCATGTGTTAGGCACTTGAATAGGGTGATTGTGGAATGAAACAGGATCAAAATACACAAAATGTGCTCCTTTGGTCGACCGACCTGTGCAGTTTATTTTGCCCCCGGTCGACCGAGCTATGTCAGTTCATTTAACCCCGGTCGATCGAACCTCCCTGAAGTCAACATCATTGACTTTCCAGTCGACCGAGAATATTTTGTATTGCACCAACCTAGTCGACTGCGTTCCCACATGTGGGAACCCAATGATCTGGTCGATCGACCAGTATAGTTCAAAATGACCATGGTCGACCGAACCTCGCAAAATTGGAAAATTGCCTTGGACATACATGTCCAGTCGACCGAACGGGAAGTTCATTTTTGGCCCGGTCGCCTGAACCCCAAGTACTTGGGTCGACCGAACTTGTCCTAGTCAACCAATGCTCTCTGGTTGGACTTATTTTTTTTACCATGGTTAACTCAGTTAAATGGGGTTAAAATAATTAAATATCATTAAAAATTTTATAATTACTCCAACCATATCCTTAACGGTTATATTTCAGGGGAAGTCTATAAATACCCCCTCATTTGGAATAATTAGTATGAGATTAAAAATCTTGATTAAGAGAAATTCTCTGAAATTCCCAAAATCCATACTACTCATTTTTAAGCTCTATACACTCAATCTTAGCTTCCCATATTGTTGAAAATCATTTGTAAGTTGATTTAAGTGTTGCTAAGGGTTGCTCTCCCAAGTGTTGTGATTGTGTGTGAAGATTTTTCTTGAGAGCCAAACCCAAGTATTCTTAGGGGACTTTGTAAATAAGTCTCTCTTAACAAGACTTCTATTAACTTCAGAGTATTGCATATTCATTGCAATATCTTGTGAAGTTTTTATTTTTTATTTTTTTGGATTGCAAAGTATTTTCAAAACATTTCCAAATATCTTGTGAGATTTATCTTGACATACCTTTGAAAAGATATTTGTTAATGTGATAAAAAATCTTTGTTGCAATATTCATTAATTCATATATCGTTTGTTGAATACAAAGATTAAAAATTCTTTTGCAAACCAAGCATATACATTACGTGAGCTTTACACGATTGAGATAACCTGCGAGTTGATATATTTGAGATTTGATTGATATCTTTGTTTGAGCATGCTGATTGAACATCTAGTGATACAAAGATCGTACTGGTTTGCACTCTCATGCACTGATTACACTAATAGAAAATATTTATTTGAGAGCATATATTAAACCACATTAATCTTACTTATTATATCATTTGGTGGTGTATGTAATTGCGCATTACTGGGTACATATCAGCTTTACATGAAAGCATAATCACTATACCAATCTCATTTATTGTGAACATACTATTGTATTTCAAGGCACATGAGCTTTACACGATTGAGATAACCTGCGAGTTGATATATTTGAGATTTGATTGATATCTTTGTTTGAGCATGATGATTGAACATCTTGTGATACAAAGATCGTACTGGTTTGCACTTTCATGCACTGATTACACTGATAGAAAATATTTATTTGAGAGCATAAATTAAACCACATTGAGCTTACTTATTATATCATTTGGTGGTGTATGTGATTGCGCGTTACTGGGTACATATCTGCTTTACATTAAAGCATAATCACTATACCAATCTCATTGATTGTGAACATAGTGTTGTATTTCAAGGCACATGCCTGAAGAGGGCGACTAGCCCTTTGAAATAGTCTCGGATTGGCTTAGACCCGATTAGGAAAGTTAGGTGCACCATTGTAACGACTCGAAGAATAATAGTATTTAAATAATAAAGAGAGAGGGAAATGGAAATAGAAACAGAAGAAGACAGCAGACTTCGTCGACAACATTGCACTTTGGGAGTAATAACCCAGGAATTTAATCAAGGACTCATCAACGAATATAGGGGATTCGTCGACGAATTCGTTGATGAGGATAACATAGGGTCTCATCGACGAGGGTATGTTTCATCGACGAGAAAATATCAAGAGGATATTTGGGCGACTCTAAATTTCATCTACGAAGGGTAGGGTTCGTCGACGAATTGCCTCTTGACCTCGTCGACAAGGTGACGTGACTCGTCGACGAGGGTCAGTGTATAAAAAGGCCAAACTTCATTTTTTTAGCAGAATTTTGATGCTCAAACCCTCTCTCTCTCTCTCTCTCTCTCTCTCTCTCTCTCTCTCTCTCTCTCTCTCTCTCTCTCCTCCCTATAGTTTCTCCCTCTTCTTTCTTCAATTTCGGCCCCTTTAGTCGTTGAATCGACGATCTGAGGCCACCACAATGCTCCTGGGGAAGTTCTCTCTAATTGGAGCAGATTGTTTGTGGGACGAAGTTGGATTTCATCCCCGATTCAAGATAAGGCCTTTTTGTCAAAATTTGGCTTTCCAGCAGTTGTAGGAAATGCAGTAGACGTAGAAATAGTAATATTTTATTCTAGGATATATGGTTTTCAGGGTGTTGAGTGGGAAGCCCTGCGAGTGTAGGACCCGTTACAGTAGGGGGTTTTATCCAAAATCAAGTAAGGGAAATATGCTATGCTAGGCAAACCTGCTTTGATTCAATATAAATTATATGTTTTTTAGAAAATTATTATTCAAATTATTTATGCAGTTTCATAACCTGATAATATTAATGTTTAATTGTGTGGCATAAGTTTATTATTCCCAGTACATGGTTTCCATAGGTTTTAGAATACCATGATTTTTAGCATAAGTACAGAAACATGAAATTTATAGTATTTTTCAGAATATTAAGATGTACCTATTTCAAAACAATAATGTTCAATTCATACAGTTAATCAAGAAATTCAGTTATATAGTTATGCAGATATTTCAGATATCCAATTATTATAGTTTATTCAGCTTAGAATATATAATGTTTTGGTTATTTCAGCTATTGGAAAATCATGGTAAAAAAAAAAAGTATTTTAGAAATTTCAATTATGTATATAGTATTAGACCCTTATGGACTATATTCAGCGGTAGAGCATGGTACCGTAGCTATATTTAGTTTAGAGTGCAACCCCTATTCAGATAATAGGTGGTATACAGAAGTCGGTCTTGCCTATGTTGTGGATAGGCTCCCCATCAAATATGGGTTGAGGGGGCACGATCTGACTGTCGGAGTTCAATTGACTTACTTTGGTCAGCCAACCAAGTTAGGTCCTGCCTTCGAGCCACACAACCCTGTCATAAGGGGTTAATTCATGACTTCAGTTATCCATCCAGGGAATTTTCTCAGTTTTATTAAATATATATGATTAGACCTTTCATAAAATTAGTCCTACTTAGATATCTAGAAGTATTATGAATAGATTATTCAGAAAAACCAGATTATGTTAAACAACATAGGTATATGTTATACGGTAATAGACATGTGAGTTTTTTTCAGATTCTATTAATTATGGTATTTTCATAGAACAAATGTTCCAAGCATATGACTCATTTGCTATACCCTAGTAATAGCATGTTTCTTCTTATTGAACGTCGTCTCATCCCATTTAACTCATATTTTTCAGGTGATCCAACGAGGCGAGCAGATTAGGCTCGCAGATAGAGGGGTTTCAATGCTGCCTGTCGATAGAGTGAGTATTTTTTGGAAAGGTTTTCTTTGTATAGTTCTAGTCTCAGATGAGGGATTTTGGGAAGTACAGCTTATATATATATCATGGGAAGCAAGGTAATACTTTGTTATTGTATGGTATTGTATTGTAATGTATTTGTTTATGGTTATGGATATATGACTTCAGCTTTCGCTGCTTAGGTTGACTGTTAGAAAAATAAACTGAAAAATAAATAGCAGGTCCTTACAACCATTCTGTTAAGGTGTAGGTTAAGGTCAGCCTCGCTAATTAACCTGGTTGTAAAGGTTGAGGTCAACCCTGTGATAATTGACCTGATTGTAATCGGTGTTGCTCCACCCATTTAGTGAGCCTTTAGTGGAATCCTCGGTCTTGCGAGCTAGAGGCGGGGACGTAGGCACAGTTGGCTGAATCCCTATAACATATCGTGTGCCTTGTTTATATTTCTGCACTTTATATTTATCGCACATGTATGTTATGATGTGAATGATGCGCTTGATTTAAATTTCCGCACATTATATTATTGGGGCATTGGAATTGCATAGAAAGACCCTAGGTTGAGTTATACGGGTATTTCACTTAACCTAGGAGATAAATTTTAAAATTCCAATTCACTCTCCCCCCCCCCCCTCCTTGGGAATACACCAATTCTAACAATACCAATTCACCCCCCTCTTAGGATCACAGTAAAGCTAACAACTAAGTCGACCTCCAGGGAGTGACTGAGCCGCAATGGTCTTTGAGCACTCGCTCAGACAATGCCTTTCTTAGGCATCAAACATGAAATCAAGGATCCTAATAGAGGAACACCTCCGTATCGACACTTTTGAACCTAGCTCTGATACCAATTGTTGTGTCGGGCACCCCACTTGTGCCAAACACCAATACTACAACTACTGCTATCGAATATATAAGAAATTAAAGCAATGCAGAAACAAATAATAAAATAGTAAAAAGAACAAGACAAGAAATTAACAAGGTTCAACATAGAATTACCTATGTCCTCGGCTGCCGACGATCAATCCACTACTTTTTGACAAAGTACAACTTTGAGGTGTGTTTTACAAATGAAGAGTTGAGCTCTTTATATAGCTTCAACCTCAAGTCCAAAAAACACTTCTCTCCAATGTAGGAAAAATAATACAAAAAATTCAAAATAACTTTTTATACTAATGTGGAACTATTCCACCAATGTGGGACATAAAACAACATGGACAGTGTTCACTCAGGGGATAGTGTGGATAACTTGATTATTGGAATCTGGGGACAGAAGCCAAAGGTTTTTTAAGACTAGTATGCCTATTTTTTTAGTTAACCAATCCTTAATGAACTACATGATCTAGCATCATTGATAAGTGGGTTTCTCTTGGCTTCTCTTTGCTATCCATGGAAAATTTTGCCCCCTTCAATTTCCTCAATATTTTTCCATTTGGAGTTGTGCATTTTTTTTATTTTTTATTTTTGTTATGTGGGGATTTATTCGTAATTATGTATGGTGGATTGTAGGGTTGACTATAGGGTGTACATAAATACATTTTGTGTTTGTGTTGGTTTTAATGTTTTGCACTTTGAATTGAAATTCAAAATTTTCTCTTGTTTCTCTTCTATTCCCCTCACATAAGCTTTTTCCTTTTCCTTCTTTCACCCTTTTATTCTTGTTTCCATTCGACATCAGTTTAACATTTAAGTATAATTTGAAACACAACCATTATTTGACTTATGCACTTCTTCGTTGCTATAGACTTTGCTATAGATTTGAGTATCTATGATCAAACTATCAAAGCCTAACATGCTCTTATTGTAGTCATAGAGGCTAACTAAGGCACTATAACATTGCAAGTTTTCCAAGTTTACAATGTCTAAAACCATATTGCAGTAAACTTGTAGTTCTACAATGCTTTAATCAATGGCAAAACTACTAACATCGAAAATAGATTGCCAACTAGGAGATCTCCATAGTTTGGTTGTCATCCGTCTATGTGAGCCCTCCTACATGCTAATTGTTGGCCAAATATTTTCTAATCCCTGCCCCTTCAATTTGCTTGGTCATATGTGATTTTGGTTTAGTTTTCTTGAGGTTTCTTATGTTTTTGATTTGTTGTGTTCACTTTGAGTTGGGCTTTTTATTTTTTAATAAATTGATTTTTTTAAATGGGAAAAATTTTTTTTGGAATTTGATCTTTTTTTTTTTGTAGTGGCTTTTAGTGAGTTTCTTATGCCTTTTATTAGTTTAATAAGCCTCCTTCACTTTGGGATAATGTTTATTCAACTACCACATCTTAGAAGCCTTATGTTTATAAGTGTTACCTTGGTGAAGTAGGTAACTAAAATCTCTTATTGAGAATCTATATTAGGATTACATATTTGCCAAGCAAGTAGGAGCATCCATAAAGTATAAATCTAGGATAAACACAAATTTATCTTTGTTTCTCTCCCCATTGTTATCCATGTCCAATTACCTACCCACCGTCAATAAATATATTGCCAAAGTTTGCTCGATTATTATTCATTACAGAGCAATTCAACCCTTTCTCAGCATATAGCTGCTAAAAGCAACCCATTTAAGAAGCTCCATTCTTGAAACTCTTAACACCTTATTATAATAGATATAACATAATTCCTTGATGCAAATGATGGTCGTATTATATAACAATCTCCTTGATGCAAATAATGGTCGTATTATATAACAATCTCTTCTTGAATGTCATATTATTTGCTTTAACTACGTAAGATCAACTATGTAAGATTTTGTAGCAGGTTAGTCTCTTTCTTCTTCTTCTTCTTCTTCTTCTTCTTCTTCTTCTTCTTCTCCTCCTCCTCCTCCTCCTCTTTTTATTATGTAGGGTAGACTTATGGTCCTATTTTGTATTATGGTTAGTCCTTACTACCTCTACATTTTTCTAATATATCGCATTATCTAGTATCAGAGGCGAGGATTGTTCTATTGATTTTGGGATTTGTATATGTTTAGATATTAAGAATAGAATATTGATGAAATGCGGGAATGAAAAAAAAAACTATTAATTTTTTTTATATCATGTACGTGTTAATCTGCTGGTTGTATTAATTAATTGCTTGAAGCCTTTTTCTGCTCAAGTTATACATTAGCATGGTTTAAGTCCATTTCTCTATGCTTATGGTCAAGTACTTGGTATCTTACATGCATTGTTTCCATTGCTTGACAGAATTGAACAAAGTATGGATATACTTTGGAGTTGAAAAGATACTATTAAAGAGGCAAAGGAAATTAAATTCTTTTTCCTGTGATAGAAGTTGAATTCTTTACCTATGTGTGTTAGAATTGTGGTTTATATGATAATCAAAATTGATAATGAATCTAAATTTCCTAAAGTTTTGTTTAAGATTAATATTCTTAATTTTTTGCCCATTTATGTGGAATCATCAATTTCCTTCTTTACTTGCAAAGATATGTAATTTACTTTTTGTTCACCTTTTCCTAGTACTCCAATGGCACCATGAATAACAATAGAGATTCAAACTCGTGAACTCAATGATAAAAAGTAATTGAAACTTTTAAGTCTAATCAAAGACGAGCCAAGGTAGGAGTCAAAAGTGGTAAACCAAACAAGTTATATAAGAACAATTGGTGCTTCCAACACCAAACCTACTAATGACATTGCCTATGTTCAAATAATTTTAATTTTGTATTTATACCATCACACAATGAAAAAGAAAAAACCAAAAATGGTTGTATGACCGAAGTAATGTTCTTTAAATAACTTTCTTTACAAGTGTTGAATTGCACATTGTTTGATACATTGGAAAGAAGTGTATCACACATTTCAAATTGTAGCTAATTTGAATTGATAAAGTTTCAAAATTAAATTAATTTTCCATTAAAGTTCACTCTGTTTTGTTTGACAACCATGTTTTATCACAATAAATTACCAATGTAAACTCCTTTTGAGTCAAAGCATTGAATTTTAAGCATTATGTTGTACTAAATATTTTCATAATAATATTCTTAAACCAAGTTCTTCAGTACTTTATAAAGCAAAATGTTTTTATAGACAAATTTTGTTATGACAAAATACTAATGAACTGATAATAAGCGAGTTGTATATGTTTTTACTATTGTAATATTATGTAAAAATGCTTGAACTTTTTTTTCCTAGAAATAGATGTCACTTTTGCTATAATTTTTGAATGAATAGTTGAATACAACTTTGACAAAAATAGATTAAATACAAATGAAAAAAACTAAAACATAAAAATACAATGAGGAAATTAACTACAATATCTTATGAAATCTCATTATTTGTTTTAGCTTTCCTATGTCAAGAAGAAATTTTTATTGATAGATTCCTGCTTATGCTTAAAAGAGGCCAATTTCTATAACCATATTTTGTGTTCTCTTTAGTCTCTATTACTATTGTTGTTAAGGGGATTCATTCATGGGGTTTGGTTTGACTTATAATCATAGTATTGTGTGCCCATTGCTACTAAGAGGTAAGGAAATTAATTACTTAATTTATTTTCTCTTAATAATATGTCATATGGCCTAATTTATGCAAGTATCTCATTGCAATGATCTTGTTTAATGACAAATTCTAGATAGTGTAAGACATGTCTTGGTGTGGGTGTGCATTCCTAGATAAATTACAAAATCTATTATGGAATATTTGTTATGGAAAATTGCTTGTATTATGGAAATTTAATTCAGATGAGGAAATCAAATAGTTCATTTCACACGATAAGTGCCTTTGTTTAGGTTAGTTGCACCACAAATTGACCTTTCAATTGATAGGCTTGTTTGGGCTTGCTTTTGTATTCAAATTAACTTGTGCCCTATTTTAGATCCCTAAACTTTAGCTCGCTATGTTTAGTCTTCATATTATTAGATATTAAATATCTTTTTTTCAATGTACTCCTTAAAATTGTGTGATGAAAAATTACAGTTTATTGTAACACATAGCTTTTCCGAGTGGTGAAGAAGGTTATAATTATCAAATAGGTACATTTTTTCTTATCCATTGATATATAAAATAAAGGTTGACTTGTTGGAGAGTTTTTCTATGTATGCAAAGGAAGAATTATTGGTACATGCCTAATCTCAATTCATCGTATATGAATGTAGTTGAATATATTCTAGTGCAGCGACATGATTTTGTCAACTCAACTAATGTAGGATCTTGCGGTTTTGATATCTGAAGAAATAAATAGTGACAACTTTTTTAAAATGTAGATAGAAGATTGAATATTAACATTGTCAGAACTTCTTAAAAGAGGGAATCACAAGAAAGAGACAAATTATTAGAGGGATTAGCAACTAAGAAGTTAAGATCAAACATAGTATTGTCTTCCATGTTAAGGATCATTTTTTTTAAGATTTGGTTCAATTTATGGCTATTGTTTATGAATTCAATTAGAATTTTCGTGGAGAGTGTGATTTGAGGGAAAATGTTATTTTTGGAGAAGGGTTTGTATTAAGAATTATCCAGCCATTATGATATATATATGTATTAAGTTTAGGTTGGATACATTTCTTGAATACTCATATTGGCTTAATTATTTAAGATTCTTAGTATTCAATATAGAGTACAGAGAATGCATATACTAAGAATTTTCATTTAAAACACCAACCACTTCTTAAGCCTACAGTCATCACAACTCCTAAACTTAGGAACTAAGGGAAGATTAAAATATTTATATAATTTTCTATTGGAATCTGATCTTCCTTAGGTCCTACGGAGTTCGCCTTCTGAGTACCCACATCATTTCTTTGTCTAAACCACTGACACTTCTGAATGGATATATGAACTGAATGTGCCACATCATTTTATAAGATAAGCATGTTTTATGTATGCTTGAAAGAATATGCTTACAAATCTTATTTTTGCTCGATGAGGCATTTTTATGACTATGGGTTTGATAGACAGAACATGAACCCTTTTTGAAAATATTTTTCATTTTAAGTACAAGAGTTCGTTATGATTATTCTTTTCATTTTCAGTTTTGATTATACCTCTAGAATAATCATTTATCTCTTTCTCTAAGCAGATGATTTTCAAAATCTTCTCAATCTTTTTCTTTCCAAGAATAGCCTAATAATCTTTTAATTTGTCTAATTGCTTTGCTATCCTTTTATTCTCACTTTTCAAAAATGATTTCTGCTTAGATAACTTAACTAGAAATTTATTCATTTTCAATAAGGTCTTTTCTAGATTTTCATACGACAGCATGCTTTTATTATTTAATTCAGCACATGATTCAACAAAAGAATTAACACAATAATTTTCAAATGAATCATTGCATGCAACAGCAGTAGTATTTTCACAAAGTTTGACAAATGATTCACCACATGATATTTTGCAATAATTAACATAAGAATCATCAACTGCATAACAAACTAAAATAGGAGGTGAATCATATACCTCCTCGTTGATTACTAGCTTAGGATTCGCCACTACCTGATCATTTAAACTTGGTGCTTCTGGAGTGGCAATCTCCCTCTCCTAGGCCTCTCCATGTCTCCTTTCCAACTCAACCCAAATCTCCCTGGCATTTGTACATGCCATAATCTCAAGAAAAATATTAGAATCTAAAGCGCAATACAGTATATCCATGGCATGTGAATTTGCATGCATGACAGTAGTATCATTTCCGTTTACAAGCATACAAATTCCTTTGACAATCACCTGTCAGACCCTCCAACCCATTGATTTTGTAAATATGCTCATTCTAATTTTTCCAGGCGGTGTAATCAAAACCACAAAATAATGGAGGACTGGAAGGTGATCGTCCCTCTCCGAATGAGGATATACCAAATTGTGTCATTGCAATCTTTTTGCAACAACATTTAAGTCTAGTGCAACGAGGCCCTGATACCAATTATTGGAATTAGTGTATTCCTAAGAGGAGGGTGAATTGGGTATATAAAATTTTCTCCTAAGTTCAACTAATCCAACAACTAGTATTACACAAACCTAGGGTATGTATATGCAGTTCCAAATGCACAAATAAATATAACATGCAGAAATTAAATTATGCACAGCATTCACAATAACATACATGTGCAAAAATATAAATTTATCGAAATATAAACAATGCACACACGTTATGTTATTGGGGTTCAGCCAACTATGCCTACGTTCCCGCCTCTAGCTCGCAAGCCTGAAGATTCCACTAATGCTCACTTAAGGGGTGGAGCGGCACCGATTACAACAAGGTCAATTAACGGGGCTGACCTCAACCTACAACCGCACCTTACCAGGATGGTGCACCTAGCTTTCCTAATCGGGTCTAAGCCAATCTGAGATTATTCAACGGGATTGTCTCCCTCTTCAGGCCCATGCCTGGAATACAATAGATATAAAATTTTGGCGTACAAATAAATGCTTCTTAACTAAGCAGACTATGTATCGATTCAGCACAAGTACTAATCAATGCACTTCAAATAGATAGGAACTATAAGTTCAATGGTGTATATGTGTAAACAACACTCAATATATTGTATATTCTCAAATATGCACAAGAGTGTTCAACAAGCCTATCTTTGAAACTTTAAAGAAAATCTCAATATCGAGTTAGGGTTTCAAAGATGCAAGCAAGAATAATCAAACAATCTCAAAAATGTTTTCTCAATATACTTAGCACAAGAGATGTTTGAATTTACACTTGTAAAAATAATAATTTTGCACACACAAAAATTATAGGCTAAGGTATCTTGCAATATTGATGCAAAAACCCACAAGCCACAAAGTTCTCCATACACCGGATTTATTAAATTAAAATGGTGGAAAACTTTAGCCCAAACACTCAATCAACAAAATCAATCAACAAGAAATACAATATGAGTGTTTGAGTAATATTAGATTGATTATAAACACTCTAGGCACTCTTACAAAGCTTGGTTATTCAAGAAATTTGGAGTAAGAGGGTGTATGGAGGTAGTATGTGAAAAATAGGCCTGGGAAATTTGAGATAGAATTTTTCTTAATCACAATCTTAATCCCCCACTATTTTTGACAAATGAAAGCATATATATAGAGAAGGGGCAAATTATGACCATTGAGGACATATCTGGCATTTTTGGAAAAGTTAAAATGAGGTTAATGAAAAACAACAACATTTTAACCTCGATAAAATTCGAGCAACCCGAGAAGGTTCTTTGACCTTTTTCATGGTTTGGTCGATCGGGGTACTCAGTTTGATCGATCAGGGAGAATTTGAACTGAGTGTTTGGTCAACCATTTATAAGGCGATTTTGAACCTCCGCAGTTTGGTCGATCGTATTAGATTCGGTTGACTGAACTTTACAAACTTCAGTCAATTAGCATGAGAATGAACTGGTTTGGTTGGTCGATCAAAGCGTTGAGGTTTCCCACATAGGGATTCAATCGACCAGGACGTTGCTTTATATTTCTGGTCGGTCGACCAAATCATGGTCAACACGTTGACCTCCGTAGCAGTTTGGTCGACCAGCATATTTGAACTGGTCTGGTTCGGTCGACCAAACTTGCTTCTTTTATGTGATTTTGGTCCTGATTATTATGCATCAAAGTGAAGGGACCTAGGGTCTTTTCTAAGGCCTTTTTGAACTTCTTAATTAAGCCCAAAAACCTGTCGTCAGTCGACTGCCCTAAGGTTATTCTAAGGTCTTGAGCTTATAGTCCTATATGCATGATATGCAGATTATTACAGACCCATTTGAAATGAAATTATTACAGACCCAATAATATTACAACAAATAAAAAATGTGTCAGGGTCTTCATATTTCTTCAAGTTGCTGCATGCTATCAATATGATCCAACTTAGTATGATCCTACACACAAACTTGAAAGTCATCAAGTACTAAGAGTATTTGTCATTATCAAAACTAGGTATGAACTATGAGGTCAACAACAGAGTAGGAGGAAGTTGTGCCTTTTGTAAGCAGCGGAGTAGGAGGAAGTTGTGCCTCTTGTAAGCAGTAGAGTAGGAGGAAGTTGTGCCTCTTGTAAGCAGTGAGTTTGTAACAAGAAACTCTGTCTTGATTTAAGGAGCAAATTAGTGCAATCCTTTGGGGTTTTGCCCAAGGTGAGGATGTAGGCCGGGTTTTTCCGAACCTCATTAAAAATCCGATGTCTGCTCTCTCTCTCTCTCTCTCTCTCTCTCTCTCTCTCTCTCTCTCTCTCTCTCTCTCTCTCTCTCTCTATTTCTTTTATATTTTTGCATTTATATTCATATTATATCTACTATGCATGTATTAAATATTGGTAAATATGAATATCTAAAATACGTGAGAATAATTAGGTAATACTGAATTAATTAAGATATCCAACGACTAAATCAATTGAGTTGTATAATACTAAAATCGATGTGTAACCAAATTCATGTTTGTATGGTTAGGATTTAATTTAAGGATTGAAATACAAAAATATTTTTAAAATACCCAATTCACCCTCCTCTTGAGATTACACCTAAATTAACATTTTTCCATATAAAATTGTCTTAATACCTTCTCGGTATATTTAGATTGATGAACAAAAATTTTGCCATTTACATGTTCAATTTGTAGGCCAAGACAATATTTTGTCTTTCCTAAATCTTTCATTTCAAATTCTGCCATTAAATAATTAACAGCTTTAGTGAGCTTTTCAGGAGTCCCAACTAAATTCAAATCATCAACATAAACAACAATTATAGCAAATTCGAATTCTAATCTTTTAGTAAAAATGCATGGGCAAATTGGATCATTTATGAAACCTTCTTTCAAAAGGTACTCACTTAATCGATTGTACCACATGCGTCCACATTACTTTAATCCATGTAAAGAACGTTGGAGTTTAATTGAAGATAAATTTCTGGGTTACGCTTCAAGCAATTTAAATCCTTAAGGGATTTTCATATAAATTTCATTATCCAACGATCCATATAGGTATTCTATTACTACGTCCACAAGACACATGCTCAGTCATTCAGTGACTGCTAGCCTAATCAAGAATCTAAATGTGATTCCATCCATTACAGGAGAATATGTCTCCTCATAATCAATTCCGGGTTTCTGCAAGAAACCTCATTGAAAAGCAAGATGTAGCCCAAAAGGGGGGTGAATTGGGTTTTAAAAATTTTCTTTTAAATCTTTTTAGAAGTTCTTAACTTATTTTATTTCTTTTAACCAATTCTTGACTTGTTTGTTTAATTTTTCAATCACACAAGAACTTAGTTTCTTTTATACAATCAACAACACAACTATGTAAATATCCAAGTAACCAAACCGATCATCCACAATTTTGAAAGCAAACAACCAAACCAAGATTAAAATACACAACACTTAGGTAATGTAAGAACTTAATATGGTTGTTTGTTTATTTATATAAGCCTTGTGGAATTTGAACCAAACCCTGTAGTGAATGATAATTTATGCTTGCTGATATGGAATTGATTCTTCAATATGATTTTCACCAAACCATTCACAAACACACTTCTTTCCAATGTTCAGCTTTTAAATAAACTTTCAATTTAATAAGTTAAGGATGATCAACCAACATAATCCCTTTCATTTTCTGCAATCAATGCTAATCAAACCAAAACAAATTAACTTTCGATCTATTTAACAACCAAACATTCATAATTCGGAGATTTATAAAGCATCCACACAATTCATAAATTTTTTTAAAAAGTAAAGAGTAGATAAGAGAGAGTAAGACAGGGATTTTTATGAGGTTCAGCTTATACCCAGCCTACGTCCTCGCCTTTGGCGAACCATCAAAGGATTCACTAAACCTGTTCCTTTACCAGGAAAAACAAACCTTTACACACTCCTTCAGTAGGCTAGAGCCCGCCTCTCCAAACGATATCCCCTCGTTTGGTCACTCCCTAATTAGGCTAAAGCCCGCCTCTATAAGCAATATCCCCTTGCTTAGCCAATGATCTAAACAATCCTTGGAATCGTCAATTTACAAGAAATACAACCAAAATATGTGTAAAAGAATTTGCTCCTCAAAGAGTTTATTAGTACTACAGTTACAGCACAATAATATATTTCAATAAAATTTAGAATATGCAATTCAGATTGAAGTTCTAGAGATTTATCACCGTAGGAATCTTTCAATAGATGAAAGAATTAACAATTATAGTGCAATATCAGTGAGAAGATCAGCAAGACTTTAGTAACTTCATGAATGATATGAGCAATGGAGAGCTTTCACAATTTCAATATGCTTGAGAGAGACTTTTGAGTGTTGAATTGATTTCTTGGCTCTTGGTGTTTAAATCAATGTAATTTGAGGGTATTTATAGATGTAGAAAGTTTTCTAACTTGTTCCCCAAGTTTATTTGGAGTAGGGTCCAAGTTTAAATTAATTTGGGCCTCAAGTAATTTAAATTTCAAAAATATGCCCATTGAGTTATTTGAAATTTGCTGCAAGCCAGATGACTATGTGCTCCTTGGCAGTCGTCTGTCCATGTATTTCAACTATAATTTCCAAACAGAAAGGTGTCAGTCGTTTGTCCTCAAGGTGGCATTCATCTGTCACTGAACAACTTAGCTTTTTAAAAACATACAGAAGGGTGGCAGTCGGCTGGAAAAACACACCCAGTCGTCTCAGTTGTCATTGGTAGTCGTCTGTCAAGTTTTTGACAGTCGTCTATCCAGCTTCTGTCTATTTAAATAAAGTCCTTTAACTTGCCAATCATCTTACCCTAGTCAAACAGTCGTCTATCAACTGGTTGTTTCTCATTTCAAGACATTTTTTATTTCTCTCTCATTTTCTTAATATATCTTGGAATATTAACTTATTTAACTTTGAAAAATATGTTCCAAGACTTAAACTAAGGTCTCTAAGTCTTTTTGCCTAATGAGCTTCAAAATGAAAAATCATATTTGAATCAACTTGAAATACTTACAAAGACTTGTCCTAAGAACTGATTTGATTCTTCTTTACTTTGAGTTCTCTTTATTGCTGATCTTTGATCTTTCAACCTTCTTTGGGCTTAATTGATCATGAATTTGATGTGAGCTTGCAATTGAGCTTGCAATTCTTTATCTCTCTTGATCTTTAATCATTAATTCAAATTTTGAGCTTCATTGATCTTTGAGCTTTCCATGTTGATCACTTGAACTTTCCATGCTGATCACTAGAGCTTTCATTTTTGAAGCTTTTTAATATCAATGCTTTCATGATCTTCAAGTCTTAATCCTTGTTTCAAGCTTGATGTAATCATCCTTATTTGGAGTACAAGCTTTCATGAATTCTTTAACCTTACATTTATCATTGAGTCCTGAAAATACATCACTTAAACAAAGCATGTTAAATTCTACTTGTTTGTTAGCATTAAAACAAGATGTTAAGTTTTGTATGGCCAACAATCTCCCCATTTTTTATGATGACAAACAAGAAGCAAAAATTTGGAGTGAGCTTTAAAAAGACTCCCCCTTTCAATAAGCATCATCTTAACAATATTTGCAAGATCAATATTAATTTCAATACTCTTTTACAATCATGTTCATCACTTCATTTAAGTTCAAGTTTCTCCCCCTTTTTAATATATATTATGTTCATGCTTAATTTTTGTAATACCATGCTCAATTTTTGCTTAAAACTTCTCCCCCTTTTGACATCAATTAAAAAGAGAAAAATATGATTAAGTTCAAATAAAATCATATTCTGAGCATATCTTCAAATATGCATATCAAACATATGTACACACTCAAATTATTATTTTTCAATATAGCATATGTAGTGTGTTTTAACAGCTTTTTCTTCCTTTGACATTTTTCAAGATACTAATTGTTGATTTTATGATAAAAAAAATATGTGATACCAACTGAAAAATATGTGATACCAATTTAAAATTTAATTCATGATATCAATTGATTAATAGGGAAACGATCATAATATAAGCAATAAGTCATAACACTCCCCCTGAATTCAATACATTCAATTTTTGTTACCAATTATGCTTTTATCATCCCATGTTTCAAAACATTGATTCACATTATGTATCAAATATTAATATCAAGCTAATATCATCAATGTCATACTATGCTCATAGATATAAGCATACTTGTCATGCTCAAAGACAAATTTAACTTCTTGGTTGTGATACCAAGTGAGCTTTTAAATTTTGATACTAATTAAAATTTTTAAAATGTGATACCAAAAATACTTTATAGATACCAAAGCTAATATCACATCATGCATAGTTCATGGATATCAAAAGTAGTTTATAGATACCAAAGTTATTATCACATCATGCATAGCTCATAGATATCAATATAACTATTATATCTTTCATAGTTCATAGATATCAATATAATTATTATATCTTTCATAGCTCATAAATATCAATATAAAGAGCAGTAAGTTTATCCATGTGATTCATGCATGGTCAAGAATTAATCTCATATCAAAATTCATGTTTATGCTCAATAATCTCATGCTCAAATTTTTAACATACTGAACCATAAATTATCAATATAAGCCAAGCCAAGTCATACACATGTAGCATATAGCATATCATATAGGCATGTAAGCATGTAGCATATAGGCTTTCATTCTTAAATATCTTTTTTTTTAATCAAGGCACTTATGTTATAAGCTCAATTTGATATTTCTTAATATTTTCTTAAGTTAAGCCTTGTAAAAAAAATCATCCTATGATTTTGGCCAACAATGTCATTTTGAATTTGTTATAATAAGCTCTTAAACTCATCTTTAAGTTTTTCTATTTCAACTAGTTCGTTTGTTGATCATGACTAAGTTACTTTCTCAATTTTAAAAGGGAATGACTTAATCCATGGAGTTTTACTTTTATGAACTAATCTTTCATCTTGGTACACATACTCTCTTGGGTCCAGTTAGTTTAATAAAGGATGTTTCTTTTACTCTCCATATTTGTTTTGTTTTTACACCTTTTCTCTTAAAAAGACATTCAAATTTTATATGCCCCTTTTTCTTACATTGATAGCATATGGTGTTAGTGTAGGCATTAGAATATGTGCTTGCATAATCCTTGGAGACTTTTGAAAAATAACCCATATAAAGATTCTTTTTATTTTTATTTTTAATCCTATTAAATCTGATGCCTTCTTTATTTAAGGTCATCCTTTGTGAGCCTATCATCTTGTCAAAGTTTGTTTTTCCTTTTGTAAAGTTATAAATGATTTTTTCTTTATCTTCAACTTGATTTTTGAGATCTTTTATCTCTATCTCTTTCTTTTTGTCAACCTTCGTTAGTGATTTTTCTAATTCTAAAGATAGTTTTCTTATTTTATTCTCTAATTCAGAAATATATATATATATATATATTTCTTATATTCTATAGAGGATAGGGATTGAAGGTCTTTTATCATTTTTTCATTCTTGCTTTCTAATTCTTTGATTTTCAGTCTTTTTCTTTTTCAGCAAGATTTTTAGCTTCTTACTCTTTTGTCATAGCTTCATTCTTACTTTTTATTTTCTTAATTCTTGAGTCCTTTTCTCTTTCAGCAGTTTTAAGAGATTCTTACTCTTTCATTATACATTCATTCTTATTTTTCAATGAAGTATTTTGTTTAGTTACTTTAATTAACATCTTATGCACTTTGAATAAGTCATTTTGAAGTTCTACATAAGATGGTATACACTCATCATCAGATTCATCACTACAAGAATTATTTAAAGATTTAGATGAGGAGTTTTCCTTATCGTCCCAAGCCATAAAGCACGTATAAGCAATCTCTTTGTCACTTGATTCATTTTCCGAACTACTTGTACTCATGTTGTCCCAAGTAGTGGCTTTCATGGCCTTTTTCTTTTTCTTCTTAGACTCTTTCTTAAGTAGTGGACATTCTGGTTTAATATGTCCAACTTTGTTGCAATTGTAACACGTAAGAGTTTTATTCTTTGATTTCTTGCTAAATTCTTCTACTTCTTTATCTGATTCAGATTTGGATTTTCTTTTGAATTTATTTTTTCTCCTAAGGATTTTTACTAGCTTCTTAGATATGAAGGCTACTTCATCTTCATCCATCTCTTCTTCACTACTAGAGTTTGAAGCTTTGAAGGCTATTGATTCTTGGGCTTTAGTTTTTCCACTTTTTTCATTCATTGTCATTTCATTTGTGAGGAGAGAACCTAATAGCTCATCTAAGGAAGTGGTTTTCAAATTTCTTCCTTCAGTTATGGCAGTGGCTTTTGGTTCCCATTTTGGTGGCAACCCTCTAAGAATTTCCCTAATCATCTCATAAGTAGTGTAGGTTTTTCCTAGTACATTTAGGGAATTTATCATGTGAGTGAACTTAGTGAACATATTAGTTATGGATTCATCCGGGTTCATCTTAAAAGCTTCATATTCACCTGTAAGCATATCGATCATATTATCCCTAACATCTATAGTGCCTTTGTAAGTGACTTCTAGTTTGTCCCATATTTCCTTAGCTAATTTGCAAGCCATTATTCTATTAAATTCATTGGCATCTAAAGCACAATATAAGGCATTCATGGCACTAGAATTTACTTACAGCATCTTATAGTCTAAGTCTGTCATATCAATTTTCTCCTTGGGAACTTGTTTTCCATCTACTAGTTTAAAGGGAATTTGGTCACCTTCCATGACAACCTCTCATGCTTTCCAATTCATAGTTTGAAGATATATTTGCATTCTCTTTTTTCCAAAAAGGTATACTTGTTTCCACAAAAGATTGGTGGCCTAGTTGAAGATTGTCCCTCTCCAAAGGGAGCTACGCCTGAGTGAGCCATTAGGATCTTTTTATAGCAACTAATTAAGATTTGCTATAACCTGACTCTGATACCAATTGAAAAGTAAGATGTAGTCCCAAGAGGGGGGTGAATTGGGTTTTTTTTTTTTAAATTTAAATCTTTTTAGAAGTTCTTAACTTATTTTATTTCTTTTAACCAATTCTTGACTTGTTTGTTTAATTTGTCAATCACACAAGAACTTAGTTTCTTTTATACAATCAACAACACAACTATGTAAACATCCAAGTAACCAAACTGATCATCCATAATTTTGAAAGCAAACAACCAAACCAAGATTAAAATACACAGCACTTAGGTAATATAAGAACTTAATATGGTTGTTTGTTTATTTATATAAGCCTTGTGGAATTTGAACAAAGCCCTGTAGTGAATGATAATTTATGCTTGCTGATATGGAATTGATTCTTTGATATGATTTTCAACAAACCATTCACAAACACACTTCTTCCCAATGTTCAGCTTTTAAATAAACTTTCAATTTAATAAGTTAAGGATGATCAACCAACATAATCCCTTTCGGTTTCCGCAATCAATACTGACCAAACTAAAACAAATTAACTTCCGGTCTATTTAACAACCAAACATTCAGAATTCAGAGATTTATAAAGCATCCACACAATTCATAAATTTTTCTAAAAAGTAAAGAGTAGGGAAGAGAGAGTGAGATAGGGATTTTTACGAGGTTCGGCTTATACCCAGCCTATGTCCTCGCCTTTGGTGAACCACCAAAGGATTCATTAAACCTGTTCCTTTACCGGGCATAACAAACCTTTACACACTCCTTCAGTAGGCTAGAGCCCACCTCTCCAAACGATATCCCCTCGTTCGGTCACTCATTAATTAGGCTAGAAACCGCCTCTTTAAGCAATATCCCCTTGCTTAGCCAACGATCTAAACAATCCTTGGAATCGTCAATCTACAAGAAATACAACCAAAATATGTGTACAAGAATTTGTTCCTCAAAAAACTGATTAGTACAACAATTACAGCACAATAATATACTTCAATAAAATTCAGAATATGCAATTCAAATTAAAGCTCTAGAGATTTATCACCGTAGAAATCTTTCAATAGATGAAAGAATTAACAATTGTAGTGCAATATTAGTGAGAAGATCAGCAAGACTTCAGTAACTTCGTGAATGATATGAGCAATAGAGAGCTTTCAGAATTTCAGAATGCTTGAAAGAGAATTTTGAGTGCTGAATTGATTTCTTGGCTCTTGGTGTTTAAATCAATGTAACCTAAGGGTATTTATAGATGTAGAAAGTTGTCTAGCTTGTTCCCCAAGTTTACTTGGAGTATGGTCCAAGTTTTAAATTAATTTGGGCCTCAAGTAATTTAAATTTCAAAAATATGCTCTTTGAGTTATTTGAAATTTGCCGCAAGCCAGACGACTGTGTGCTCCTTGGCAGTGGTCTGTCCATGTATTTCAACTATAATTTCCAAACAAAAAGGTAGTGGTCATCTATCCTCAAGGTGGCAATCATCTGTCACTGAACAATTTAGCTTTCTAAAAACTTATAGAAGGGTGCCAGTCGGCTGGCAAAACACACCCACTCGTCTCAGTTGTCACTAGCAGTCATCTATCAAGTTCTTGACAATCGTCTGTCCAACTTCTATCTATTTAAATAAAGTCCTTTAACTTGCTAGTCGTCTGAACATAGACAGACAGTCGTCTGTCAACTGGTTGTTTCTCATTTCAAGACATTTTTTATTTTTTTCTCTCCTTTTCTTAATTTATCTTGGAATATTAACTTGTTTAACTTCAAAAAATATGTTCTAAGACTTAAACTAAGGTCTTTAAGTCTTTTTTTCCTAATGAGCTTCAAAATGAAAAATCATATTTGAATCAACTTGAAATACTTACAAAGACTTGTCCTAAAAACTCATTTGATTCTTCTTTGCTTTGAGTTTTCTTTAGTGCTGATCTCTGATCTTTCAACCTTTTTTGGGCTTCATTGATCCTAAATTTGATGTGAGCTTGCAATTCTTTATCTCTCTTGATCTTTAATCATTAATTCAGATTTTGAGTTTCATTGATCTTTAAGTTTTCCATGTTGATCACTTGAGTTTTCCATGCTGATCACTTGGGCTTTCATTCTTGAAACTTTTTGATATCAATGCTCTCATGATCTTTAAGTCTTAATTCATGCTTCAAACTTGATGTAATCATCCTTATCTGGAGTACAAGCTTTAATGAATTCTTTAACCTTGCATTCATTATTGAGTCCTGAAAATACATCACTTAATCAAAGCATGTTAAGTTCTACTTGTTTGTTAGCATCAAAACAAGATGTTAAGCTTTGTAAGGCCAACACTTGTGCCACAAGCCTTGCTTAATACCAAGTAATTTCATTATTTTCATTTCTCTTGGGCACAAATACCCATTTGTATCCAACGGGTTGAACATCTTCTGGTGTTTGGACTATAGGTCCAAAAACTTCTCTTTTCAATAGAGAGTTTAATTCTGATATGATAGCCTCTTTCCATTTTGGTCAATCACTTCACATTCATTAACAAATTTAGGTTCAGGATCCTCATTACTTTTGGTAATGTTAGTAGCTACTGCATATGCAACTGTTTTGTTGACAACAACTTTATTTTTATCCCACATTTCTTTTGTGTAATGAATTGAGATCTCATTATCATTTCCAGGTACCTGTCCCTTTTCAAAGGATGTCACTTCAAGAGTTTTCTCTTCAGAAGATTCCTCTTCAGGAGGTTCCTCTTCAGTAAGCTTTATAATAGGGATTTCATTTTCAAGAGAAATGGGTTTGTGAATGTCGAATGAATTATCCACCTTTGTAACCTCTTCTAAAGTATTTACAGATTTCAATCTTCTCCTTCTAGGAGTTTTATCTTTTGTACCAATAGGCCTTCCACGCTTAACTTGTGGTTTAGGTTCAATAGCTGGTTGTTGTCCTTTAGGGACATCAATACGTGCTAGAATATTTGCAGTAGGTATAAGAGGTTTTTGTATGGCCTTGGTATCTAAAAAATAATTTGATAATTGATTTACAATCCCTTGCAAATGGATAATCTTCTAAACTTTAAGTTCTCTTTGATTTGTGCGAGAATCTAAATAAGACAAACTCATGGCATTTCATGTGATTTCATGTTGTGCTTCAGATATTGATTTAGCTCCCCCTAATGTAGGGAATATTGTTTCATCAAAATGACAAACTTGAAACTGTGTTATAAACAAATCACCTATTAAAGGTTCAAGATATCTAATAATAGAAGGGAAATCAAAACCAACATAGATACCAAGCTTACGTTGAGGACCCATTTTAGTTCTTTGAGGAGGGGCAATAAGATCATATATTGCACAACCAAAAATTCTTAAATAAGAAATATCAAGTTGTTGCTCAAAAACTAATTCCATGGGTGAAAGATTATTGTAAGCAGATGAAATTATACGAACTAAACATGCAGCATGAAGAATAGCATGTGGCCAAACCGATAAAGGCAATTTAGTTCTCATAATCATAGATCTAGTAATGAGTTGAAGTCTTTTAATAAAAGATTCAATTAAATCATTTTGTATATAGGTATGAGCAACAGAATGTTCAACATTTATTTCAAGTGATATGTAATAGTTATCAGAAGTTTGGGATGTAAATTCACTTGCATTATCCAAACGAATTGATTTAATTGGATAATCGGGAAAATGAGCTCATAATCTAATCAGTTGAGAAAGAAGTCTAATAAATGCAATATTATGAGTAAAAAGTAGAGAAACATGTGACCATCTAGTAGATGCATCAATTAAAATCATAAAATATCTAAATGATCCATGAAATTGGAATAGCTTTCCCAAGAGGGGGGTGAATTGGGATTTAAAAAAATTATTCCCCTTTTTTTAATACTATTGTGTTATAACAATAATCAATACTCAAACACCATCACAAAATTGATTCAGAGTAATCTCTACCAAAACAAAATAATCAACCACTTAATTCTTGTAACAATAGCCCTGTATCAATTTGTAAAGCTTGTTGAACGTGTATAAGCCCTGTGTCAAAATTCACAAACACACTTCTTCCCAATGTTCAACTTTTAAATAAACTTTTAGTTTAATAAGTTAAGGATGATCAACCAATGTAGTCCCTTTCGGTTTTTGCAATTAATGCTGATCAAACCAAAACAAATTATCTTCCAGTCTATTTAACAACCAAACACTTATAATTCAGAGTTTGATAAAACATCCACACAATTTATAATCTTTGCTGAAAAGTAAAGAGTAGGGAAGAGAGAGAAGAACACAAGGTTTTTATGAGGTTCGGTTTTAACACAGTCTACGTCCTTGCCCTTGGCAAAACCACCAAAGGATTCACTATCACCGTTCCTTTACCAAGCGAAACAATATCGATTACAACACTCCTTGGTTAAGGCTAGAGTCCGCCTTATCCAAACAATATTCCCTTGTTTGGTTCAACAATTCAACACTCAAATCGTCTATCAATTCGCAACAAAGATTTAAAACAAGGCGTATAAGAATTTGCTCCTCAAAAAGTTGATTAGTACAGATCAAAAACTATGTACTTCAATAAAATTCATAATACAAAATTCAGATTGAAGCTCTAGAAATTTTTCACCGTAGGATTCTTTCAACAGATGAAAGAATTTAGTATTTGAAGCACAATCTTAGTAAGAAAATCAGCAAGACTTCAGTAACTTCATGGAAGTTGTGAGCAACAAAGACCTTTTAGAAATTTAGAATGCTTGAGTGAGAATTTGATTGCTGAATTGATTTCTTGATGTACAAATCAATGTAACTTGAGGGTATTTATAGATGTATAAAGGTTTCTAACTTGTTCCCCAAGTTTACTTGGAGTAGGGTCCAAGTTTTATATTAATTTGGGCTTCAAGTAATTGAAATTTCAAAAATATATCCATTGAGTATTTTAAAATCTATCGCAAACCAGACGACTGTGCGGTCTCTGGCAGTCGTCTATCCTTGCATTTCAAGTATATATTTCACAAACAGTAAGGTGGCAGTCGCTTGTCATCAGGGTGGCAGTTATCTGTCATTGAACAACCAAGGTTTTAAAAATAACCAGAAGGGTTCTAGATGACTGACAAACTACACCTAGTTGTCTCAATTGTCACTGATAGTCGTCTATCAGCTACTTGGCAGTCGTCTATCAAGCTTCTGTCTTACTTAATTTAAGTCCTTTAATATGTCAGTTGGCTATCCATAGATAGACAGTCGTCTGTGAACCAGTTGATCCTCATTTCAAGATATTTTTTATTTCTCTCTTCTTTGTTAATTTAGACTTAGAATCTCAATTTGTTTTTCTTTGAAAAATATGTTCCAAGACTTTAAAACTTAAGTTCTCTAAGTATGTCTTTGCCTAATGAGCTTCAAAATGAAAATTCACACTTGAATCAACTTGAAGTACTTACAAAGCTTGTTAAAATCAAATTTGACACTTCTTTGTGTTGACTCTATGAGTCCAATCTGGTTTTGATAATGACAAATCACTTGGTATTTGATCTGTGCATTGAGTTTGTGAACAGGGCCTATATTATGCATGCATGGAAAGATAACGAGTCATGGAAGCGATAAAGTAAAACTAACATATCTTGGCAAGATCCATGGAACTCAAAGAGTATAAGAATCAAGATGCAAGCGGCAAAGTTCAAGAACATCTTGGGAATGGGTATTTAGAACTCATGTACTTATATTTTCATATGATTTAATTTGATGCTCAACATAACTTAGAATGATTTTAGGATTCATGCATTTCATGTATATCATTAGGGAACTTTCATGGACTTAGAAATGTTTTCAAAATCATGGAAAATATGTTTTATAACAGGCCCAAGAAAAAGAGCAAAGCATATTTTTAAATTAGAAAAAGGAAATTGAGAAAAGGGGGACTTCAGTAGCCTGAACTCACCCTCAGTAGCCTGAAGAATTTCTTCAGGAGCCTAAAGATTAAGTTTGGTAGTCTAAAGAATTAATGGAAAAATATAGCAAGAAGGCCGAGGTACTTCGGTTGCCTGACCCTAGAACTTCAGTCGCCTGAAGTCACTTTAGGAGCCTGAACTTCAACATTAGTAACCTGAAGTCGTAGGGAAGTTTAAAAATCATATTTTTATTTAACGAACTCGCGAGCTATTTCTTTGATCCAACGGTTGAGATCAATCCTAAGGGTAAGACACTATAAATACTAAATATCTAAACCCTAGAACCAAGCTAAGACACACAAGAAGAGAAGAACACATCTCATTGAAAGAGAATAGAGAAACTTGAGCGGATTGATATACGATTGCCTACACTTCAACTTCTACTCATCAAGCTTGGGCAAATCAACTCAGAATCTCGAAGGGAACTCGTTTACTCATCTTGTTTTTCATTCTAGTATTGAGGTTTGATCATTCAAGTTATTATTTTCAAGAACTTCTCATCTCATTACTTGTTATTGAATATCATTAGAGAAATTGATCTTGAATGTGTATATACATACAAATATTTTTTTTACAAGATCATTACTTGAGAAAGGTTTTAGCGATTGGTTGAATAGTATTTGATTCAAGAGTAAATCTATTTTTCACAGAACTTCTCATTCCAAATCTATTGTTGAAATAAGCCGGGTGATTGATAGTGAGTATATTTTCACATAGATTATTTAGATAATCTCACTACTTGATTAAGTTTTTTTTTATTGGTTAAAAATATTTGATTCTAGTGTGTGGTTGTTAAAGGATCTATATTTTAGATATATTAACGCTTGATTAAATATCCTTGATTTTTGTAAATATACATTTTATAGAGGGATATTTTTCTGAACAACAATATGTTAAGTTTGTGAGTGTTGAACATCATTATGTATATATATACATGCTTGCATATAACAAAGATTGTGTTGAGATTGAATATTTGAAAGGAACCGATTGTAATTGATATAATCTTCAAAGCTTTTCGATAAGTTCACAAAAGATATATTTGTGCATTTTTACCAAGTGAACTAGAACCCTAAAATTCTCCAAAGTGCTTAAATATATTTTATTTGGGAGATTTCATAAAAAGAGTATTTGTGTGTTGAAGCATATCATACATAAATGATTGTATCGTTTCCATAGATTCTGAGCTTCAAGTTTTATCATATGATTATGTACTAGGACTTTGAATTGTACTCACTAGCTTTGTTAAAAGCAACATTGAGTGTTTTGTAGATTAAATTGTATTCAAGGTTCAGTTTGTGAATCGGGGTTGAGGAGAGAGTTGTATCTGTTGTAAGCAGCGGATTAGGAGGGAGTTGTACCTTTTGTAAGCAGTGGATTAGGAGGGAGCAGTACCTCTTGTAAGCAGCAGATTGTAAGGGAAGCTCCGTCCCAATTTAAGGAGCAGGGATTATAGTAGAATCATTGAGTGGGTTGCTCAAGGCAAGGACGTAGGCCGGGTTGACTGAACCTCGTAAAATCGTGGTTGCATTCTCTCTTCCCTTATTCTATTCATTTTCTGCATCGTATTTCAATTTCCTGTTTGTTTGTGTATGTTGAATAACTTTACACGCATTTAATTGGGTAAAAGGGAATTCATTGATTTAGTAATTCAATTCAACATCAAATTCCAGCCATTAATTAGTTAAATATAGAAATAGGGATTGATAGGTAAATAAGTTTCAAAGAATTTTTTAAAATACCCAATTCACCCCCCTCCCCCTTCTTGGGATTACACCTAAATCAACACTTTGTTTTGAGTTCTTTTTGTCGCTGATCTTTGATCTTTCAAAACATCTTGAGCTTTCATTATGGATCACTTGCTTTTATGTAAGGCTTTCCATGTTCCTTGAGCCTTGTGAGCTTTCAAGATATGGCATTTGAAGTTTAAGCTTTTCGAATTTTCCTTTTTATCACTAAAATCATCTTTACTTGAAATAGTATCACTTGGAAACAAATTAGATAACTTTACTTTGTTATCATCAAAATCAAGATTTGTAAGCCTAGTTAGGCCAACAATCTCCCCTTTTTGATAATGACAAAGAAGGAGCAAAGATACAAAAATAATACTCCCCCTATCAATAAGCATAGACTTAAAGACTTAATTTCATAAGGTTCATTTTTCAGATTTAACATAGAAGCATATACATAATAGAACAAAGAAACAAATACATAGAACTCATAATTCATCAAACTAGAAACATAGACTCATAGACTTTGCGCACATACATACTCCCCCTTTTGACATCAACAAAAAGGCATAATACATCCATAAACTGAGCATGTGTAGCATACAAAACAGCAAAAAGTTCAAGCGTCATAAAAAGTCTTTAGTCAAGCATCTGAAGTTGTATCACTCTCTGCAGCAATTGCTTTCCCTTTAGATTGCTATGATCCTTCTTCTTCTCCTTCAGCAGAGCCTTCATTTGAATTATCATGTGAACCTTGATCTGATTGTGAGCCAGCATTATCTTTATAAGAATCAGAATCATGTTGTGCTAAACTAGTGACGCGTTGTTCTATTTTGTCAAGGCGTTGGTCCAATAAAGAGTACTTATCATCAATATTTGAGATCTTATCTTGAAGAGAGGTAAAGCCAGCCCACATGTCAAAACTAAACCTGGAATAATGCTGATAGAATGGAAGAAACCATGTAGGCATATCAACTTCTTTAGGAATTGGATTAGGTTCTTCTGGTGCTGGTCGTGCAGGCCTATTTCCCCTAAACATCCATCCCTTAGTAAATTTCTTGTAACCTATCCTTTTTAGAATAGTGGAGGAGAATATGTTATAATGGGTTCGCTTCACTATTTTGGAAGATGGAGTGAGGACTTGGAAGTGAGCAAAAACTAAAGAAAGAATGCCACCATATAGAAGTCCAATTTTAGGAGATTTGAGCTCATGACCATCCATTTGAGTATGAGGCTTGCTAAATCCAATTTCTTTCCTTTTAGAATGCACCACATGATGAAGCAATCAAAGAAGGAAATATGATCAAAGGATCCTGCTCTAGGAATTATATTATAAGCAACAATTTTGTGAAGAATTTGTGCTTGCAAATTTAGCTGCTTGTATTGCGGAGGATTTCCAAAATAAACAGGTTGATCATTCATTACAAGAGGTAGAAATTCTTGTGGGGAAAAACCCTGCTCCACTGTCCATTGTTTTTCAATGGGATTGCACTCAAAATCACCATGCTTTATACAAAGTATTTTCCATAGCGAATGTGGAGTAAGTGTAATCTTTTGGCCAAATACTTTGGTGGCAAAACCATCATCTTTCTTTACCAAGTTTGAGTAAAACAGTTTGATCTGATCAGGGTAATATCTTTTAACTTGGTGAAGAATAAACTTGTCCCATCCTATATTTTTGAATAACTCAAGAATCTTAGGGAAATTTTCTTCAAAGAAAGAAACATCAAGTACCTTACCAAATATTGGATCGATAGTGGAGATGTGATTTTGGTACAAGGTTTTTGCGTGAGATGAGACTAACCATTTTTCAATTTCATTGTTGCTAACAGGCCTTGAAGAAGAATATGTTTTGTCCTTTTTCTCGACTGTTTTGGTTCTTGGCATATTGATGTAGCGAAAATTCGAGGAACCCAAGGTGTGAAGGATTTAGGGTTTGATTGGAGTGAAGTTGGGAAGAGGTTTGGAGAAATGAATTTTTAAAGGAGAGATAAAGAGAGGCTGGTTTAGTGAAGGGCAGACGAGTGGACAAGCGTCTAAGCTTTAAAAAGAATGTTTTTCTTTGTTAAGTAAGCATGAACCGTCGCGAGACAGTATTTTGTCATCAAGGTGACAGTCAACTGTCGACTGTCTTTCCAAATAGACAGTAGCCTGTTAGGCGCCTGCCTAATATCTAGTAGTCATCTGCCCTATAGGAAAATTCTTTTCTCTCTTAGTTTACTTCTTGTATGTAATGACCCAAAGAATAATGGTATTTAAATAATAAAGAGGAAGGGAAAAGGAAATAGTAACATAAGGAGGCAGCTGACTTCGTCGATGACGTTACACTTTGGGATGTAATAACCTAAGAAAATTTATCAAGTCCTTGTTGACAAACACAAGGGATTCGTCAACGAGGGTACAAGAGGGCCTCATTGACGAGAAGTTACCGACAGAGGATTTTTGGAAGTCTAAAATTCATCGACGAGGGTGCAGGTTCATCGACGAACTTTCTACGGGACTCGTCAATAAGATGACGTGGCTCGTCAACGAATCTCGCAGTATAAATAGTGTTAAATGAAGATTTTTACGCAAAAAATTCACCGACACTCTCTCTCCCTTCTCTCCTATGGCTCCTCCTCCTTCTCTCTTCGATTTCAGTCCCGTTAGTCACCAGATCGATGATCTAAGGCCACCACGACACTCTTGGGGGAGTTCTCTCCAAGTTTGCCGGAGCAGATCGTCGGTGGGACGAAGTGGGATTTCATCCCAGATTCAGGGTAAGACCTTTTTATTGAAATTTGACTTTCCAACAGTTGTAGGAAATTTTGTACATGTAAAAATAGTGATGTTTTGTTATGGGATATATGGTTTTCAAGATGTTGAGTGAAGAACCCTACGGGTGTAGGACCCATTATAGTAGGGGGATTTTAGCATAAATCAGGTAAGGGAAATATGTTATGCTAGCCAATTTTAGAATGATTTTCAGTATGAAATGTATATTTTTACTAGAATATTATTCACAGCAGAACTTTATACATTTTATTAATTATGAATAATATGTTTTAAATTACTATGTGGCTTGAGAATATAAATATAGTATAGAAACATGTTTTACAGTATTTTGTAGAGATATGTTTTATAGAATATACAGACAGTGGATATGTTTCATAGTAATTACAAAATACCATGATTATATAGTTTATAGTACCATGACATACAGTTTTATAGTTCATTTTAGAAATATAGTTGATACAGATATAGTTTATCACAACGTCCTGGTTAATACAGTTATTACAGAATCATGGTAAAATAGATAGTTGTATATAGAAATGTATTATATAGTATCAGACCCTGATGGACCATTACAGATACAGTTTACAAAGTACAGTACCGTTGCTATATACAAAATAAAGTGCAACCACCTATTTAGATAATACGTGGCAAGTAGGTCGATCAAATGCCCACGTGTGGACAGGCTCCCCATTAGATATGGGTTGAGGAGGGCTTATCAGATTGATGGAGTATAGTGGTTTATCTTGGTCGGCTATCCAAGGTAGATCCCGTCTACGGGCCGCACAACCCTGTCATAAGGGGTTAAATCATGACATACAGTTATCCATGCAGGCAAGCTTTTAGTTACTATTATGTGTGTACAGTTTCATAGAAATAGGAAATATACGTATATATATATTAAAAGTATTATGTATAGAAACCTAAAATATAGTTGTGTTAAGTAGCATGGAAAAGGGTGGTGGTTTATATTATTTGTACTGTATTTACAGATTCAGTTATACATGATTATATAGAAACAGATTTCCATAGTATTGTAACTCATTTGCCACACACTAGCAATAGCATATTTCGTCTTACTAAACATTGGCTCATCCCATTACTTTAACATTTTTCAGGTGATCCAGGTAGGCGAACAGATCAAGCATGCAGGTAGAGGTGTTTCAGTACCGTCCTGTCAGTAGATTGAGTATTTTTGGGAGTATTTATGTATAGTCCTAGCCCAATTTGGGAAACAGTCATATATGTATATTTTGGAGAACATTTTAGCACTCTAGTATTGTATATATTTATATATGGTTATGTTTATATGAATTCAGCTTCTTGCTGCTTAGGTTGATGGTTTGGTTTAATTCAGTTTAGTATCAGAGCATTATAAATTTTATAGTATAAAAAAAAAATTGGAAAATAAATAGTAGGTCGTTACATCGTATATGTAACATTCCCAATTCCCGTCGGATAAATACAAATTGATCTTTTGCTAGTGGTTTTGTAAATATATCAGCTAATTGATAGTGTGTGTTAACAAATTCAAGAACTATTTCTTTCTTATCTACATTATCTCTTAAGAAGTGATGATGTATATCAATATGTTTGGTTCTTGAGTATGATATTGGATTTTTTGAAATATTTATAACACTTGTATTGTCACACTTTATAGGAATTGTTTGATATTGAATTTTGAAGTCCCTTAATTGTTGTTTCATATATAACGTTTGAGCACAATTGCTCCCAGCTGCTATGTATTATGCTTAAGTTGTAAATAATGCTACGGAATTTTGTTTCTTTGAAAACCAAGAAACTAGTGAGTCTCCTAGAAAGTGACAAGTCCCATTTGTGTTCTTTCTATCTATTTTGCATCCTACATAATCCGCATCTGAATAACTTATCATTTCGAAATCAGTTTCCTTTGGATACCATAAACCCAGATCGAGTGTGCCTAGCAAATATCTAAGTATTTGTTTAACTGTGATTTGATGTGATTCCTTAGGAGCCGATTGAAACCTAGCACATATACATACACTAAACATGATATTTGGTCTACTTGCTATTAGATATAGTAAGTTTCCTATCATTCCTCGGTAATGTTTGGTATCTACTTGTTTCCATTCTCATCCTTGTCAAGACTCATTAAGGCACTCATGGGAGTTCCTATGGGTTTGCTTTCTTCCATATCAAACTTTTTAAGCATGTCTTTAATATATTTAGTTTGATTTATGAATATTCCATTTTTAACTTGTTTAATTTGTAACCCTAGGAAGTAATTTAACTCTCCCATCATGCTCATTTCAAATTCTCTTTGCATACTTGTAGCAAATTCGTTACACAAATCTTCATGAGTTGCTCCAAATATGATATCGTCAACATAAATTTGTACTATAAGCGTATCATTATTTTTGGTTTTTATAAATAAAGTGCTATCTATCTTTCCTCTTGAAAAATTGTGTTGGAGTAGGAACTTGCTTAGTCTTTCATACCAAGCTCTAGGAGCTTGTTTCAATCCATATAAGGCTTTTGTTAACTTGAATACATGATTTGGATTTTTAGAGTCTTCAAATCCTAGAGGTTGTTTAGCATAAACTTCTTCATTTATATATCCGTTTAAGAATGCACTTTTTACATCCATTTGATATAATTTAAAATCCTTATGTGCTACATTGGCAAGACGCATCCTTATAGCTTCCATTCTTGCTATGGGAGCAATGGTTTCTTCATAATCAATACCTTCTTCTTGATTATAACCTTGTGCTACTAACCTAACTTTGTTTCTAATGACTACCCCATTTTCATCCTTTTTATTTCTAAATACCCATTTGGTTCCTATGATTGATTTATCTTTGGGTTTAGGTATAAGTTCTCATACTTTACTTCTTTCAAATTGATTTAGTTCTTCCTGCATAGCTATAATCCAAGAATCATCTTTTAATGCTTCTTCAATTTTCCTGGGTTCATCTTGAGACAAAAAAGCATAATGGTTACAAATATTTTTTAATGAGGCTCTAGTGGTTATTCCTTTTGATGGTACACCAAGAATTTGATCTTTTGGGTGACTTTTAGCATATCTCCATTCTTTAGGAAGTTATAGATTTTCTATGATGTTTTCATTTGAAGTTTCATTATTGTTTTCTTCTTATATTTCAAGATCTTCTTCTTTTTGTGAGATATCTTCTTTTTCATCAATCTTATCTTTATTGTCATAATTATTTGATTCATCAAACGTTATGTGTATTGATTCAATAATAGTAAGAGTCCTTTTATTATAAAACCTATAAGCTTCACTATTTGTAAAATAACCTAAGAAGATACCTTCATCATATTTTGCATCGAACTTACCTAGATCATCTTTAGTATTAAGAATAAAGCATTTGCACCCAAATACATGAAGGTAGGAAATGTTGGGTTTTCTACCTTTCCATAGTTCATACGGTGTTTTGTCTATACTTGATCTTATAGTTACCCCATTTATAATATAACAGATTGTATTCACAACTTCTGCCCAAAAGTATTTAGGTAGATTATTTTCGTTTATCATGGTTATTGCCATTTCTTGGAGGGTTCTATTTTTTCTTTCTACAACTCCATTTTGTTGTGGAGTCTTAGGTGCTGAAGAATTATGGTTTATTCCATATTCATTACAAAATTTATCAACACCTTTGTTTTAAACTCTCTACCATGATTATTTCTAAAATTAGTTACATTATAGCCTTTTTCATTTTGTAATTTCTTGCATAAGGTGATTAGCATGTCACAGGCTTCATCTTTGTTTGCTATTAATAATACCCAAGTAAATCCTGAATAGTCATCTACAATTACAAAAGCATAATGTTTGCCTCGTAAGCTTAAGGTTCTAGTTTGACCAAATAAGTCTAGGTACAAGAGTTCTAAAGGTCTTTTAGTTGATATGTATTTTTTCTTTTTGAAACTTGTTTTGACTTGCTTTTCTTTTTGGCATGCATCACACATCTTGTCTTTTATGAATTTTGTATTTGGTAACCCTTTTACAAGATTTTTCTTTGATAGTTTAGATAATATGTCCATGCTAGCATGTCCTAGTTTATCATGCCATAGCCAACTTATTTCATTCATTGCAGCCAAACAAGTTACGTTTTGATTTACTAAGTTCTCAAGGTTTATACAATATACATTATTTATCTTATGAGCTATAAACAAGGTTTTATTGTTCATAGGGTTTTGAATAACACACTTTTCTTTCTTAAAAGTTATTTCGAAACCTTTGTCACGTAATTGGCTAATGCTTAAAAGATTGTGTTTTAATCCTTCTACCAATAACACATTATCAATAGTAAGAGAAGGTTCTTTACCTATTTTTCCAACGCCAACAATTTTACCTTTGGAATTGTCGCCGAAGGTGACGTATCCCCTATCCTTTTGTTTTAATGTGGTGAACTTGGTCCTATCACTGGTCATGTGCCTTGAAGACCCGCTGTCCAAGTACCATTTATCCGTTGATGGTGTTGTCCTAAAGTACACCTACAATGAGGGATTCATAGTGTTAGTCTTTGGAACCCAAATTCTCTTAACTTTCTTTGAATTGTTTTTAGTTCCATTATTTACTTTCCATTCTCCTTGAACTTTAACATATTTTCTTTTTAGTGGGCAATTGAACATTACATGACCTTTAGTCTTGCACATGTAGCAAGTGGTGTGTTCAAGTTTGTTGTTTAAAGTACTAGCATAGTGCTTGACTTATTTGACAAAATATCTCATGTATAATTTTTTACTCCTTTTATTTGTTCTTCCATTATAACCTATCCCTTCTTTATTTCCATGTAGTTTTTGTTGTCCAATCATTTTTCAAAATTTTCTTTTCCTTTGGTAAAGTTATATATAATTTTCTCTTTATCCTCTACTAATTTTTTAAGTTCAATTATCTCTAACTCTTTTTTATTTAAATCATTTTTTTTTAATTTTTCCTATCTCTTGAGTAATTTCTTTTATTTCATCTTCTAATTTTTTAATACAAGAATCTTTTTCTTTTTCAATGGTTTTGGAGGATTCAAGTTGTTTTATTAATTCTTTATTTTGTTCTTTCAATGTTATGTTTCTTTTGAAAATTTTTATGAATCTTTTATGTAAAGAAAACAACTCAACTTGTAATTCCTTATAGGAGGGCATACTATCACAAGACTCATTGTAAGATTTTGTTGAGTAGTAGGAATTTACCTCTTCGTCATTCCCCATGAAGCATATATTTGCCATCTCTTGTCCACTTGATGTTTTCCGTCTCGCTGGAGCTTGAATCATCCCAAGTGGTCTTCATAGCTTCCTTCTTTTTCTTCTTGTCTTTCTTTATTAACGGGTAGTCCGACTTGATGTGCCCTAGTTTCTTGCAATGATAGCATATAGGAGGTTCATTTTTACTTTTATTTTCTCTTCTACTTGTCTCTCCTTTTTTAGGTTTCTTTTTATTAAACTTTCTAGGAAACCTTTTATTTCTCCTATAGAACTTGCCTAGTCTTTTAGTGATGAATGCTAATTCATCTTGATTTAAGTCGCTTGATTCACTTTCCCCTTCACTTGAGCTGTTACTAGAAGCTTTTAATGCAATGGACCTTTTATGCTTGGGTTCAAGATTTTTTTCCTTTAAAGTCATTTCATAGGTAAGCAGTGAACCTATAAGTTCATCTAGTGAGGAGGTTTTAAGATTTCTACCTTTTGTGATAGCAGTAGCTTTTGGTTCCCATATGGAGGGAAGGCCTCTTAGAAATTTTCTAATCATTTCATAGGTAGTGTGAGTCTTTCCTAAGGCACTTAAGGAATTTATTATGTGGGTAAATCTGGTATACATACTTAAGATTGTTTCATCTGAATTCATTTTGAATGCTTCATACTCACTTGTTAACATACCTATCCTGTTGTCCCTAACATCTACTATTCCTTCGTATGTTACTTCTAATTTGTCCCATATTTCTTTAGCCGTTTTGTAGGCCATGACCCTATTGAACTCATTGGCATCTAAAGCACAATATAAGGCATTTATAGCACTTGAATTTATTTGGAGCATCTTATAGTCTATATCGGTCATATCCTTTTTCTCTTTAGGAATTTTTTTTCCATCTACTATCTTAGTGGGAATAAGGTCTCCATCCATAACTACTTCCCAAGCTTTCCAATCCATGTGTTGGAGATATATTTACATTCGCTTTTTCCAAAAGGTATAATTATGTCCACAAAAGATTGGTGGTCGAGTTGAGGATTGGCCCTCACCAAAGGTTGCTACTCCTATATTTTCTGTTTGATCTTTTTATAGTTCCTAGGAATCACTATAACTAGGCTCTGATACCAATTGAAATTGGAATAGCTTTCCCAAGAGGGGGAGGGTGAATTGGGATTCAAAAATTTTATTCTCCTTTTTTTAATACTTTTGTGTTATAATAATAATCAATGCTCGAACACAATCACAAAATTGATTTAGAGTAATCTCAAACAAAACAAAATAATCAACCACTTAATTCTTGTAACAATAGCCATGTATCAATATGTAAAGCTTGTTGAACGTGTGTAAGCTCTGTGTCAAAATTCACAAACACACTTCTTCCTAATGTTCAACTTTTAAATAAACTTTCAGTTTAATAAGTTAAGGATGATCAACCAACGTAGTCCCTTTCAGTTTCCGCAATCAATGCTGATCAAACCAAAACAAATTATCTTTCGATTTATTTAACAACCAAACACTTAGAATTCAGAGTTTGATAAAACATCCATGCAATTTATAATCTTTGCTGAAAAGTAAAGAGTAGGGAAGAGAGAGAAGAACACAAGGTTTTTACAAGGTTCGGCTTCAACATAGCCTACGTCCTCGCCCTTGGCAAAACCACCAAAGGATTCACTATCACCGTTCCTTTACCAGGAAGAACAATACCAATTACAACACTGCTTGATTAAGGCTAGAGCTCGCTTTCTCCAAACAATATTCCCTTTTTTGGTTCAACGATTCAACACTCGAACTATCTATCAATTTGCTACAAAGATTTAAAACAAGGCGTAAAAGATCAAAAAGCTGATTAGTACAAATCAAAAACTATGTACTTCAATAAAATTCACAATACGAAATTCAGATTGAAGCTCTAGATATTTTTCATCGTATGATTCTTTCGATAGATGAAAGAATTTAGTATTTGAATCACAATCTCAGCGAGAAAATCAGTAAGACTTCAGTAATTTCGTGGAAGTTGTGAGCAACAAAGACCTTTTAGAAATTCAGAATGCTTAAGAGAGAATTTGATTGCTGAATTGATTTCTTGATTTACAAATTAATGTAACTTGAGGGTATTTATAGATGTAGATAGGTTTCTAACTTGTTCCCCAAGTTTACTTGGAGTAGGGTCCAAGTTTTATATTAATTTGGGCTTCAAGTAATTGAAATTTCAAAAGTATATAGATTGAGTATTTTAAAATCTGCCCCTAGCCAAACAACTGTGTGGTCTCTGGCAGTCGTCTATCCATGCATTTCAAGTATATATTTCACAAACAGTAAGGTGGCAGTCGCCTGTCATCAGGGTGACAGTTGCCCGTCACTAAACAACCAAGTTTTTAAAAATAACTAGAAGGGTGCCAGATAACTGACAAAACACACCCAGTCATCTCAGTTGTCACTGATAGTCATCTATCAGTTACTTGATAGTTGTCTGTCAAGCTTCTGTTTTACTTAAATTAAGTCTTTTAATATGTCAGTCGGCTATCCATAAACAGACAGTCGTTTGTGAACCAGTTGATCCTTATTTCAAGATATTTTTTATTTCTCTCTTCTTTGTTAATTTAGACCTAGAATCTCAATTTGTTTTTCTTTGAAAAATATGTTCCAAGACTTTAAAACTTAAGGTATCTAAGTATGTCTTTGCCTAATGAGCTTCAAAATGAAAATTCACACTTGAATCAACTTGAAGTACTTACAAAGCTTGTTCTAAAAGCAAATTTGGCACTTCTTTGCTTTAAGTTCTTTTTGTCGCTGATCTTTGATCTTTCAAAACATCTTAAGCTTTCATTATGGATCACTTGCTTTTATGTAAGGCTTTCCATGTTCCTTGATCCTTGTGAGCTTTCAAGATATGACATTTGAAGTTTGAGCTTTCGGAATTTTCTTTTTTACCACTGAAATCATCTTTGCCTGAAATAGTATCACTTGGAAACAAATTAGATAATCTTACTTTGTTATCATCAAAATCAAGAGTTGTAAGCCTACCTAGGCCAACAATCCAGATGGTGGATGTATTAGTTTGCATATATCACCATGAATTCTTTGTAAGAAACTAGGTGATTCAAGACTTACTTTTGAAATAGATGGTTTGACAATTAATTTTCCTTGAAAACAAACTGTAGACATGAAATCATTTTATAAAAGAATCCTGGTTCTTTAGTGGATGACCATGTGATGTCTCAATGATTCTTTGCATCATTACATATTTAGAATGCCCAAAATGATCATGTCAAAATGTAAATAAATTTGGGTCATTGCACTTCTAGTGTAAGACATTATATGATTCAACTATTTTAATCTTTGTATAATATAATCCAGAAGACAAAGTTGGTAGCTTTTCTAAAATTTGTTTCTTCCTAGAAACAATAGAAGTAATATAAAGGAATTATATACTGCCTTCATTTGTAGTATCAATGTGATATCCATTAAGTCTTAAATCTTTAAAGCTTAACAAATTTTTTCTATTTCTAGATCTACTAGAATATAAAGTTTAATCAATTTGTAATAACATACCATTGGATAACTTTATACTAACTCTTCTGGAACTTTTAATCAAATTTGTAGAACTAGATATTGTATTTAACATTTGTTGAAGATATATTCAAGTAATGAAAATATTTCCTATCTCAAAGAATTATGTGTTTTGTAGCACTGTCGACTAAACAAACTTCTTCCAAAGACGTCTTAGAATCGATTAAGGCTTTAAGAAAATTCACACTACAACAAATAATTTAAAAACTCATTACTATAATTGATCATAGCAACAATTTATCAAAATACAATATTACTTACTATATATCATAAAATATTACATCATTATTTTCATCTGGATTTACAAGGAAATCAGCAACATCAAGATAAACAAAATTAGATGGTCCAACATTTATTGGAACAACATTATTAGCAAATATTGTTTCAACCTTTTTAGTCTTTTCCTTTTCTTTTGTAGATGCTTGGTATAGATTTACCAAGTGCTTGGGAGTACGACAGGTACGCGACCAATGACATTTTCCTTCACATCTGTAACATTCAGTTTCATGCTACTTGGGTCTCTGATTTTGATCGTTTACCTACTTTTGAGGACCATCCCTCTTCTGGGGGTTATCCCTCTTCTAGGGGATTGTAGTCTCACGTTGATGCCAGTGATTATTACGGCCACGCCCACGACCATGCTTGCGGTCTCGTCCTCGTCCTCAACTACGAGATGTATTTATATTCACTTTAGGGAATGGGGTCAAATCAGTTGGACGAGTTTGATGATTTTTCATCAAAAGCTCGTTATTTTGCTCAACGACAAGAAGACATGTTATAAGTTTAGAAAATTTAGTAAATTTTTTCTCCCTATATTGCTGCTGCATGAGCACATTAGTGGGATGAAAAGTAGTAAAAGTTTTTTTCTAGCATGTCTTCATCAGTAATATTTTCACCACATAATTTTAGTTTCGAGCTAATCTTATGTAGAGCTGAGTTATACTCACTAACTATTTTAAAGTCTTACAATCTCAAGTGCAACTATTTGGATCGAGCTTTTGGTAAAATCATAGTTTTTTGGTGGTCAAATCTATCCTTTAAATTTTTCCATATGATAAGTGGGTCTTTAATAGTGAGGTATTTAGTCTTTAATTTTTCATCTAAATGATGACGAAAGATCATAACTTTTGCACGATCATGTAGGGATGCAGTATTTTCATCTAAAATAGTATCTTTGAAATTCATTGCATTTAGATGAATATCAACATTAAGAATCCATGATAAATAATTGTTGTCTTTGATATTAAGGGGAACAAATTCAACTTTGCTTAGGTTCGACATCTGAATAAATTAACAATAATAAAGAAATTTAGAAAAAAAATATAAAAACTAAAATAAAACTGAGATAATAATATAATAGTATTTCAACCCTTTCGGGGTACCTAAATATGTTTTTTTCAGGAATATTATTTTATTTTTCTCAATTTGTACTCTTTAGGAGTATGATTCTAATTTACAATATTAAATTAAGCAATAATTTAACACTTCTTCTAGAAGTTAAATATACTCTTTCATATGGAGAATAAATGTTTCACCTCTTTAAAAGGTCGAATTTAACATCTCTTCAAGAGGTTAAAAATATAGACGGAAAATTTAAATATATTGCCTCTTCAAGAGGACTATCTTTAATGACCTGGAAATTAAAATAATTAGGAAATATAATAAAAGGAATGGATTAATGAGTAATAAAGGAAAAAGGAAGGATTTTAGAAAGGAAAGCAGACCTCGTCGATGAATGTCCTATCTTCGTCAATAAGTGTCTTTCTAAGATCGTCGACGAAGTCTGTTCCTTGTAGATGAAGGAATCCCGAGAGAATATTTTTGGAACTTTGAATTTCAGCGACGAAATTATCTTCTCATCGACGAAGTCTCTACAGTGCCTCGTCAACGAATCCACGTGTCTCATTGACAAAGCCCTGCCTATAAATAGAGTTTTCTTCATTATTCGACGAGAATTCATGAACTCTCTCTCCTCTTTTCCTCTCTCTAAAACGGTCTCCCAGCCTTCTCTCTTCAATTCTGGGCCGGATTTGACTCGATTTGACGATTCGAAACCACCACGGGGTTCGTAAGATCATTCTCTACAAGGCTGTAGGAGCTTATTGTTGGTTTTAGGGGTTTGGGAAACATCCCAAAACTAGGGTAAGTGAGTTATTTTGGGAATTCCTTAACAAATAATATTATCTGAAACTTAGGAAATAGTGAATAGGTGTTTTTCTTAAGAATTGAGTTAGTTGGAATTTATTTTAATTAAATTAGGATTTTTGGTTTAGGGTCCAGGTGAACATTGTGGGCATCAGTTCCGGGATCCTATCAGCGTAGTTCGAAAGTCAGGTAAGAGGGAAATTTATGTATTAATTCAGGTTTTCATGAATTAAAATGGATTATGTATTATTTATGTATATATGTTTTTAAGTGAGTTTGAAATGCCAACCATGTAAAACTATGTTTTCTGAGCCTAGGAATGCTGATATAGCTATGTATATGTGAAAGTGAATGGATGAAAGTGAAAAGTAATTTCTGAGGAGTTATGTAAGAAATAAAATGTATTTTCAACATATAAATGTTAAATGTGGGTTGACCTATTTTATAGAAATAAGTATGAATTTTACTGCTAAATTGTGTGGCATGAGTAAATGTAAATTCTGTGCAAATATATGTTAAATGTATGAGATGCAGGCCAAGTAAGTAAAACATTATGAATAAAATATGATATAAACTATGTTGCTTGTGTATGTTAAATGCAATTGAGTAAATGTAAGATAGCTAAAAGACAGCCATGTTAGCAGATTCTAACGCATTTCTTTGTGGACTAACTGATGAGAGCTAAAAGGAGCTGTGTTAGCAGATTCTAGCATATTTCTATGTGGACTAACTGATGATGGCTAAAGACCAGCTATAGTACGAAGGAATAAAATGAAAACGTTATATAATGAAATGACAATGGACTGAAATGTGAAATGTAAATGATGAAAATAGGAAAGAGTCACTTAAAGTGAAATGCAATGTAATGTTTAAGTTATGAATATGAACAAGTGCGTATGATTGAATAATGACAGAAAGAATGATCTATTATGATATTAGAAGTATTTATGTACGTAGAACATGCTATGATTTGGGTGGGGCGTACTCTTCGTTTGAGAGCTTGCTGAGAAAGGCGAGTGCGCTAGTAACTTCAAATGTGGCAATAACTGCATAACGTACTAGGGTAGAGGGAACCTACTTATATGGGTGGGTAGATTTCCCTATCCTTAGGGCCTCTGCTAGTAAACCATTGTTGAACGGTGTGAGTATGAGATCTAACTAGCACTTGAGGGCTTACTGAGTAAGGCGAGTGCCTTGGTATGCTTTAGTTGCGACCTTAGGGTTGCCTAAGTATCAGAGCAGAGGGGTGCTACTTGTATAGGCGGGTAATCACCCCTATCCTTAGGTAATCTCGTGGGTTAAATCTTTTGCATGTGCGTGATTAGGCTTAGAGAATGATTTCAATGGTTATGATAATGTTTTGCAAATGTTATTAAAATGATATTTATATCCTCATGTTAAACACACGTTGTTTTAATATGTATATTTCTTCTCTTATTGAGATGTGTCTCACCCGCATATGATTATTTCTTTTTTAGGACATTCTCGAGATCGGGATTAGGGAGCTCAAGGGTATTTAGTCTTTTTTAGGAATATAAAGAAACAAGGTATATGTTGATGACCTTTTGGATGTAAATATTTATGTTTTATGTTTTATGTCGTTATGTTTTAAGGATGTTGAGGGATGAATGATTTTGAAAATACTGGAATGTTTTGGAATTATGTATTTATGGAAATGCAGGTGTTGGATGGATAATACGAAGTTTAAATAGAGTTAGTAAACTCTAGTATTACGGAATTATGGTATTATAGTATTACTTAAATGAAGATTATGTTTATGTTTTCCGCTGCGTATATTATGAATTATAGATTATCAGGATTATATCAAGTATAATGCATTGGACCCAGGTTTAAGGGTTCGTGGCCTTACATTATGGTATCAGAGCAATGATTTTGGGATTTTGAGAACTTAGGAAATGATTTATACCAGAGTATAGGAATAAGTTAGGATTTAAAATAGGAGATGGGTAGGTTAGGCGTTGAGAAGTAGGTATCATGATATTAAATAACGCTGTTACGTAACTGAAAAATAGGTCTTTGATACCGTTTCAGGCCGCATTAGCGGCGAGCCAAAAATTCACATGGGTAACGGCCATTACGGAAACGTAACGACCGTTACACTGACGTTACGGAACGTAACGTCCGTTACACAGCTTCGAGCCTTCAAACCCTTACATCTATCGTCCACAAGTTAAGTTAAGTTCCCTCTTCACTTGAATCACTCTTCGATTCTTCGTCTCCTTCATACATACAACTTCAATCTACTGATCTGAAGCTTCAAAATCCCTAAAACCCCCCAAATCTGCTTGGTACAGCTTCGTCTCCCTCAACTCGTCATTCGTCTCCCTCGTCCAAGAACCCAAAAATCAGCAAACCTTCGATTCCTCCATTCGAAGCCTTTGATTCCTCCAAAATTTGGAGGCTAGTAGGTTGCAGCTGTAGTAGGCTAGCAGCTCTCTCGCAGTTGCAGGGTCGCAGCTTCCGTGGGTGTGGGAGTCAGGAGTGGGTAAGTGGTAACTGGGAAGTGGGTGGTGGCCAGTGGGTATGTAGTATGTTTGTTGTTTTATTATTTCAATTTATGCTTTATTGTTTTATATAAATTGTAAATTTCAGTTTGTTTTAAATTTCAGTTTATTTAATTAGTATATAAATTGTAAATTTCAGTTCATTTAATTAGTATATAAATTGTGAATTAAATTTAGTTTTTTTTATAATTTCAATTTATAGTTTATATAAATTATAAATTTCAATTTATTTAATTACTAATTAGTATATAAGTTGTAAATTTTGTTTTATAATTTCAATTTATAAATATAATTAGTATATAAATTTAGTTTATTTATTATTTAATTAGAATACAAATTAACAATTGCAAATTATTAATGATTGTATAAGTAGAATTTTTTAATTAAAATAAAAAAAATAGTATAAAGTTTTTTAAATATAAAATTTATAGTGTTACTTAGACTCTTAGAGTTAGAATCTAGAACTTAGAACTTAGAAACTTAGAGTACAGAATTAGTAAAAAATTATTAACTAATATTCTACATATATTTTTTTTTAATACCTTGACGTCCTTGACAATTAATAATTTAATATTAGATCTACAATTTATAATAAATTATAATTGGTACACAATTAGTCAAGTCGAAACTCTTAAGTGACTCAAGTTCAAGTCTATTACCATTTAAATAATTAAATTGTAAGATTTACAATTTCATATTTATTTTGTTAAATTGTAAATTTTAAGTAATGTAAATTATTAAAAAATATGTTTTTTTTTTTTTAATAAACAGCGCATTAAAATTAATATAAAAATCATAATGCCTCTTAAAAAACATTTGTAGGTTGAATGAAGACCTTTAAAATTCATTAAAGTCATGTATTAATGGATTTCATGCTTATTTTTCGATTTTGACATGGTTGTGCATGCGTAAAAAAGATTCACGACTGTTACGCCCGCTTCCCATTACGTAACACCCGCGTCTCCCGCGTCCCGCGACCATTACGCGACATTACCTGCGACCGCGATTTCGAACCATGGTAAGTATGGCGTATGGAAGTATAGAATTTTGTCTTATAGCTTGGAGGCAAAAATCCCTTGGTGGACTTCTAAGATTTTCTGATTCAGTTGACAGTCTCAGAAAACTGCGGTAAATCCATCGACGGTGATGTTTCCTTGCCATGAGATTGGTCTTTATACGCAGATTTTGGATTTAATTTAATGATTATGTTGTTTGAAGTTATGATATGAAATTCTTATCTCTTCTCTGTCCTATTTGCAGGACGGATTTTGGTGATGAGAATGTAAAGGCTGAAGGAAGGGAGGATTCAGTGACCTCTAGTGAGGAAGAAATAGATACCTCTAAGGTGTTGTGAGGTATCGTTCGTTAGGTTACGACAAAAATGAAGAAGGATTCAAAGGAACAAAACTATCCACCTACAGGACAAGGCTGCAGTATTAAAGAATTCATGAGGATGAACCCTTTAGCCTTTACAGGAGGACCTGATCCAGTGGCAACAGAGAATTGGGTACAGGAGATAGAAAAAATTATGGCTGTACTCGACTGCACGGACGAGCAGAAGGTTTGTTATGCCGCTTTCAAGATGACAGGAGAGGTGAAGCAATGGTGGCTTTCTACAAAGTTGCTGAAGTATCAGAAGGTAGTAAGGATAGCTCTTACCTGGGAGACTTTCAAGGAGTTGTTCTTTGACAGATATTTTCCTTCATCTGTTAGAGAGGAAAAGATTGAGGAATTCATCAATCTGACCCAGGGGGATAAAAAAGTTGCAGAGTATGCAGCTAAATTTGTGGAACTATAGCGTTTCGCTCCATTTCTAATCCCAAATGAAGTAAGGAAGGCTAGGAAATTTGAGAAAGGTTTGAGGCACATAATCTACAAGTTGGTGGTCGGGTTTTAGGTCTAGAGTTTTTCAAAATTAGTTGATAAGGCCTCAGTATTGGAAGAGAGTATCCAGAGCAGCACTGAGCCTCCAGAGCAGAAGAAGAGACCTGCACCATTTGGTTTTTAGTCTGAGGCCATTCAGAGATCAGCTAAGAAAGGGAAGGAAGCAATGGGCTCTGTATGTCCAAAGTGTAATAAGAGACATAAGGGCGAATGCTGGTTTGGCACTCCGAATTGCTTTAGGTGCGGTAAGTCAGGGCATATCAGGAAAGATTGCCAAGAACCCTAGCCTATGGTTTCTGCTCAGAATTAGGACTAGGAAAAACAGCAGGTACCGCTTGGAAGGGGTGCTCCACCTCGACTGTACACACTCTGAGCTGAGGAGGATGCCTACAGGTAAGAGATTATATTTAATATAGTGATGATTTAACTTCATGAATCATGATTGAATGATTTATATGATGATATGCGTGTTAAGTTCTTATGATGGTAGTTATCAAATGAATTTAAGTAATATGAAATGATTATTAGTTAGTAAAATTTTGAGGACGAAATTTCTTAAGGAGGGGAGAATGTAATGACCCGAAAATTAAAATAATTAGGAAATATAATAAATGGAATGGATTAATGAGTAATAAGGGAAAAAGGAAGGATTTTTGAAGGAAAAGCAGGCCTCATCGACAAATGTCCTATCTTCGTCGACGAGTGTCCTTCTAAGATCACCGACGAAGTCTGTTCCTCGTCGACAAAGGAATCCTGTGAGAGTATTTTTGGAACTCTGAATTTGGTGGCAATAGTATATTCTCGTCGACGAAGTCTCTACAATGCCTCGTCAATGAATCCACATGTCTCATCGATGAAGCCCTGACTATAAATAGAGTTTTCTTCATTTTTCAGCGAGAATTCACAAACTCTCTCTCCTCTCTCTCTAAAATGGTCTCCCAACCTTCTCTCTTCGATTTCGGTCCGGATTTGACCCGGTTTGCTGATCTGGAACCACCACGGGATTCGTAGGATCATTCTTTACAAGACTGTAGGAGCTAAGCGTTGGTTTGAAGGGTTTGGGAAACATCCCAAAACCATGGTAAGTGAGTTATTTTAGGAATTCCTTAACAAATAATATTATCTGGAACTTAGGAAATAGTAAATAGGTGTTTTTCTTAAGATTTGAGTTAGTTGAAATTTATTTTAATTAAATTAGGATTTTTGGTTCAGGACCCAAGTGAATGCTGTGGGCATCAGTTCAGGGATCCTATCAGCATAGTTTGAAAGTTAGGTAAGGGGAAATTTATGTATTAATTCAAGTTTTCATGAATTAAATGGATTATGTGTTATTTATGTATATATGTTTTTAAGTGAATTTGAAATGCCAACCATGTAAAATTATGTTTTCTGAGCCTAGGAATGTTTATATAGTTATGTATATGTGAAAGTAAATGGATGAAAGGGAAAAGTATTTTCTGAGGAATTATGTAAGAAATGAAATGTATTTCCAACATATAAATGTTAAATGTGGGTTGACCTATTTTACAGAAATAAGTATGAATGTTACTGTTAAATTGTGTGATATGAGTAATGTAAGTTCTGTGCAAATATATGTTAAATGTATGAGATGCAAATTAAGTAAGTAAAATATTATGAATAAAATATGATATGGACTATGTTACTTGTGTATATTAAATGCAATTGAGTAAATGTAAGACAGCTGAAAAACAACCATGTTAGCAGATTCTAACGCATTTTTATGTAGACTAACTGATGACAGCTAAAAGGAGCTGTGTTAGCAGATTCTAGCGCATTTCTATGTGGACTAACTGATGATGGCTAAAGACCAGCTGTAGTACAAAAGGATGAAATGAAAACGTTATGCAATGAAATGAAATGTGAAATGTAAATGATGAAAATGGAAAAGAGTCACTTAAAGTGAAATGCAATGTAATATTTAAGTTATGAATATGAACAGGTGTGTATGATTGAATGATGACAAAAAGAATGATGTATTATGATATTAGAAGTATTTATGTACGTAGAACATGTTATGATTTGGGCGGGGTATACTGTTCACTTGAGGGCTTGCTGAGAAAGGTGAGTGCGCTACTAACTTCAGATGTGGCAATAGCTGCATAACGTACTAGGGCAGTGGGAACCTACTTGTATGGGCAGGTAGATTTCCTTATCCTTAGGGCCTCTGCTAGTGAACCATTGTTGAACGGTGTGAGTACGAGATCTAACACACACTTGAGGGCTTACAGAGTAAGTTGAGTATCCTAGTATGCTTTAGTTGCGACCTTAGAGTTACCTAAGTATTAGAGCAGAGGGGTTCTATTTATATGGACGGGTAATCACCCCTATCCTTAGGTAATCTCATGGGTTAAATCTTTTGCTTATGTTTGATTAGGCTCAGAGAATGATTTCAAAGGTTATGATAATGTTTTGCAAATGTTATTAAAATGATGTTTATATCCTCATGTTAGCCACACGCTGTTTTAATATGTATATTTCTTCCCTTACTGAGATGTGTCTCACACGAATATGATTATTTCTTTTTTAGGACATCCTTGAGGTCGGGCTTAGGGAGCTCGAAGGTATTTAGTCTTTTTTAGGAATATAAAGAAACATGGTATATGTTGATGACCTTTTGGATGTAAACATTTATGTTTAATGTTTTATGTCGTTATGTTTTAAGGATGTTGAGGGATGAATGATTTTGAAAATATTGGAATGTTTTGGAATTATGTATATATGGAAATGCAGGTGTTGGATGGATAATACGAAATTTAGATAGAGTTAGTAAACTCTGGTATTACGAAATTATGGTATTATAGTATTACTTATATGAAGATTATATTTATGTTTTCCGCTGCATATATTATAGATTATGAATTATCAGGAGGATTATATCAGGTATAACGCACCGGACCCGGGTTTAAGGGTTTGGGGCGTTACACTATCTCTTCAGGAGATTTAAATATGTAAATGAAAAATTTAAATATATTGCTTTTTTAGGAAGACTATCTCTTCGGGAGATATATATATATATATATATATATATATATATAGACAATTTAAATATATAACCTCTTTAGGAGGACTATTATACCATCTCTTGTAGAGATTGATAGTTTATATATATATATATATATATATATATAGACGGTACATAAATAAAACCGACCATTAAGGTGGTATAAAGAGAAATAAAACCGTTCATTAAGGCGGTTAAATATATAGAAATATATTTGTCGGTTAGAGTCTCGTGAATTAAATAAGAATTAAAGAATTATGTCAGTTGGTTAGAGTCTCGTACTGATAACGTGTTATAAAAGATGTAGAAAATAACTAGGAAAATAAATAAATAGAGACTAAACAAAAATTTATGTGGTTCGGCTATGCCTGCTTCACAGGCGGATGAAATCAAAAATTCACTATCATGGGAAGAATTACAATATGATATGAAATCGGCCTTATACAAGATATCTTTATCTTCTCTTTATCTTTCATCTTCTTTCTATATACCCTACTTACTTCAAGTATATAAGTAAGTATTGAAGCATGTAATGATATATATTATAAATGTGAGAGGTAAGATGCCCTTTTATAGGGTAATATAAATAACATTATATTTATTAGGATGAAGGAAGATGAAGTGACATCACTTTTCCATAATCCTATTTTTCATAACAAAAGCGTTTTAGCTTGTTTAGAAAAATTAGACGTACTTGCATGGGTATTTTAGGTATTTTAAAGAAAAAAGAAAAATCAGTCTTGGGGAACTCCAGAACTGTGTTCTGTATTAGGGGATGTCGACAGAAAGAGAGCCGGAAAAAAGAAAAAGAAAAAGAAAAAGGGAATCAAAAACAGAAGGGGCATTTACAATTAGGGGAAGGGTGCGAATCAGACCCTGCCCAAACCCCTCCCAAAACCTAGACGACAACAACTCCTCTTCAACCACCGAACTCCGCAAGCCCTAGACCCCAACTATGGCGACGAACGCGCCCAATCTGGAGTGCCGGATGTACGAAGCCAAGTATCCGGAGGTGGACATGGCGGTGATGATTCAGGTGAAGCACATCGCCGACATGGGCGCCTACGTCTCCCTGCTCGAGTACAACAACATCGAGGGCATGATTTTATTCTCGGAGCTCTCTCGCCGCCGGATTCGCAGTGTCAGCAGCCTGATCAAGGTCGGACGCATCGAGCCCGTCATGGTCCTCCGTGTCGACAAGGAGAAGGGCTACATCGATCTCAGCAAGCGCAGGGTCTCGGAGGAGGACATTCAGGCGTGCGAGGAAAGGTATAATAAGAGCAAGCTCGTGCATTCCATCATGCGCCATGTGGCCGAGACTATGAGTCTCGATTTGGAGGTGAAATTAAATTCAGTCTGTATGTTCTTTTGGTCTTCAAATTGTGAAAAATTCATTTTCTTTTTTTTTTTTTAAAAAAATTTTTAATTTTTTTTTAAAAAATTTTGATAAGCAATGTCGTGAGAAATGCTTTTTTTTGATTAATTGTTTCTAGTCAGGGGTAAACAATGTAGTGAAAAATGTTGTGTGGAGCGCTTTGTTTTCCTTTCTTTATGTAGAATTGTGATTTAGTTAACTTTGCAATATCCATTTCAAAATCTGTGATGCATTTGCCATAGTTGCTTGCAAGTTTTTAAGTTGATGAGACATTAGTAAATTGCAGAGTTCAAAACTGTAATTTACTGTAGTATCTAAAAATGAGGGCAGCGCTTGACTCAATGATCAATTATGAGGTGTTATGTTTAAACTTGAAGGTCATGGGTTCAAGTCATGAAACAACTTCTCAGAATGCGGTGGTTAGAATCCGTGCATCATGTTTTTCCCAAAGGCATGGAAGCCTTGTGCAGGTGGTGTGCAAAAAATTATTCTCTAAAATTTTTTGTGATGTAAGATTTGGGGTTAATAAAGGGTTGATTTTGGAACAAAATTTAAAGGGAAATAACTCCAAATATGTCACTGAAATTATATCAAGTACAGCTGGTTGGATGCTTGAAGGGCTAGTTTATGCCTTGACTGGGAGGGAGTAAAACAAACGACCTGAGAAGGTGATTTAGGACAAGAAGCTGGACCGTGGGAAAACCCTTGTTGGAGACTAATTTAGAAGAATTAGGTAAAGGGATTGTTGGGTTTAGTTAATAGTTTATTGTGTGCTTAGTTTAATTAGTATAGGATTATGTGTATTTTGGGGCTTGTTTTTAGTATTTTTGTAATTTAGGGCTGTGTTTGTAATTTCATTTATTTACGGGGTATATATGTAATTTCTTGTATTATAGGCTTCTTTGTAAGTAGTCTGTTAAAGCCATGTAAGAGTTAGGTTCTTTGTTAAATTTGAAATGAGATTAACGTGTGTTCTTCCCACTTGGAGTGCATCTCCCTCTTCTCCTTCTCTTCTTCATCCTTCTTCTTCTTCTTCTTTCCTTGTTCTTCTCTCCTCAATTCCTTCTAAATTCTTTTTGTCGGCAGATCCATGATGTTGTCGTGCATCAAAAGGTTTTCTGCTAATGCCTTTATTTTCGTTCATGATGCAGGCTTTTTTGGACTGCATTTTCATGGGAAAAGAGTCATTGTAATGGACAGTGTTTTAGAAGGCGAAGGCGTAAGGCGAGGCGTTTTACCCTCCGCGAGACGAGGCGTAAGCCTCAAGGCGTTGAGGCGTAAGCATTTTGGGATTGTATTTTTTAAAATAATTAATAAATAAATAAATTTATATATAGTAGAACAATGAGAAAAATATTAGAATAATGGAGAAAAAAGTAAAAATATAATTCTTAAGTATTAAAAATAAGCCATAAGTATTCAAACAAAAGAGAAAAAGCCAAATTACAAAATTTCTCCAACCTGTTAAAGGGCTGTTTGGGAGACGCCTGAAACTTCTCCAACCTTGAACCCAACTTTCATGAGAAAATGGGAATAATTTTTAAATTCATTTAGTCAACTCTTGGGTGATTGTAAAAATAATATGGTCTGACCCACTGGACAGAGACTTTGAGAGAGTGAGAGAGAGAGAGCAGAGGCTTTGAGCAAAGGCTTCGTCGAGGCATAAGGGAGAGCAGACACTTCGAGTAGAGGGTTCGTTGAGAGAGTGTAGAGGCTTTGCCGAGCTTCGTCGAGTCTTTGAAAGAGAGAGTAGAGGCTTTGCCGAGCTTCGTTGAATCTTTGAAAGAGAGAGAGGCTTCGTCGAGGCTTCGAGAGAGAGTAGAGGCTTCGTTGAGCTTTGTCCAAGCTTCAAAGAGAGAGCGAAGGCTTTGTTAGGCTTCGACGACAGAGCAGAGGAGAAGAAGCTTTGCAAGAGAGAGAGGGAGGATAGGGTTTCAGTGTGTTTTGGGCTCTGGAATTACAAATACCAAAAGGCACACGCCTTGCATATGAGGCATAAAAAAGTGTGCTTTTTTGGCTGAGGCATACGCTTTATTGGATTTACGCCTTTACACATGCCTTGAGGTGTTTTTGTCCCAAAACGCACTGAGGTGCGCCTAAAAAATGCCTTTCAAAACACTGGTAATGGATGTTTGAGTTTTTATTATTGGTTATAGCTGCTGCATACCATGCTTTCTTATAGAGCAAAAATGTTGCACATGCATTCGTGCACCAGCAAATGTTGGTTCATGCATTTGTACTTGTTAATTGTTGCATTATTGGACGTAGAAGTAGGTATTGGAGTGCTTGAACAGTGAGGATGAACTGTTAATAGTAGTTATGTTATCATGACAATATGATGAGGGATAGGATTAGAAAGTTAGAAACAGAGAGGTAGAGAGAATAAGGTAGAGATATAGAGTGAAGAAGAGAAGAATAAAGAGGCTGCTGGAAAGAAAAAAGAATTAAGGGCGACAGAGAACATAACAGAATGGTGAAAGAACAAAAGGAGAAGGGAATATGAATGAAGAAGAAGAAAGGAGAGAGAGAGAGAGAGAGAGAGAGGGAGAGGGAGAGGGAGAGAGAAGACTAAAGTCCTCTTGGTGGTTCTCGATCAAACTCCCCTTAGAGAAAACTCGACCTCAGCTGTGAAATGGAAGAGTAGGTTTATCTCCATGAGCAAGACGAAGTTTAACATTTAGGCAAATCAAGAGGTGGCACGAACCGTATTGCATCATCAATCACCACAGGAGAGCACCTAAAAGATCCTCCAGTTTCAAGTAGCATAGAAGGCCGCAATGTCCTCCATTAAGATTACAAGTCTTCCAAAACAAGATTAATCTAATATCCAGATCTATTGGCAACTCAAGCAAATATGCATGTGGTCCATGTTCTAGAATAACAGACAATGCTCTGCTAGATTTGGTCAAAGAAGACGTGGAGAGAGTAGATGCAAGGGATGAAATAGGTTCCATAAGTAAAGAATTTTTAACAAACTCTAGAGTAACTAATTGTTGCTCTTACTTTGGGTGGAAATGGACAATCGAGGTTGAAGAGTTGGGTCGTTGAAATTTTCTGGAAGTTCAAGTCACAATACAATTTCTCTAACTGTGGTGGTTAGACTCCATATATCATGCCTTCTGAAGAGGTATGTGAGCCTTGTGTGGGGGGGAGGGGGGGTGTTGCAAATAATTGCCAATTGTTTTTTTTGCGATTTAAATTTGGGGTTAATAAAGGGTTGATCTTGGAGCAAATTTAAAGGAAAAAAAATCCAAGTATGTCATTGAAAGTATATCGAGTGCTACTGGTTTGATGCTTGAAACTTGAAAGGCTAGTTTATGCCTTGCGAAGCAGGATAAAACAAATGGCCTGTGAAGGATTTTTGCAAATGCCTTTATTTTCCTTCATGATGCAGGTTTTGTGGTCTTCAATATCATGGGAAAACCAAATTTATTGATAGCAGCATTGCATACTTTGATTGGTAATTGCAAAGATTGCAAAAGCGAAGGAAGATGGTGATTGTAATGGTCATGCATCAAATGGTCGATAGAGTCATTGTAATGGATGTTTGAGTTTCCTTCATTGGAATTGCTTTCAAATTGCTCAAAATTGTGTAGTTTATTATTAATTATATTTGTTGGCTGTCATGCTCATATGGACCACGAATGTTGCATATTCATTTGTGCAGGATTAAATACACCTGTGTTTATTGAATTATTGACTAAATCAATGAGGTCACTAATATTTGAATTTGTCACTAATCTACCAAAATGTCGCAATGCCCGTCCCTTTTTCCGTATAGGACTAACAGGCCTCTGTTAGAAATACTAATGTGGAAGGTCAGTTTTTGAGTGTGGCAGCTGAGGTTCTACCTTGATCGACTTGAATAAGTTTCCTTCCAAAAAAGTCACGTGTCTCCTTCAGGCCATCTCCTTACCATCTTTAGGGAACTCTTAAATCTAGAGCACCGGCTACCTGCTATGCGAATATTGAAACATCAGGATTTGCTGTCGACAGGGCCGAATTCAGGGAGTGGCACATTGTTTCCTTTTAAGAAACTATAAATTAATATATTATTAAATGCAATTTTCCTCAACCAGATGTAAGTTCTCATGGTTGAATCTTATTTACAGCTGGTGGAGGAGGCACAAGGCCGCCACCATGATGTCTGGTTGGGGAGACATCCCTCAGAGGCGCCATTGCTACCATAGACTCTGCCAAAGTACTCTTAATGCAGTCACTGGGCCGGAGTTAAGGATTTATGCATAATCTTCATTCTGGCCCGGACACGAGTTCAGTGGAACTGAACAAAACTCTTAGTTCATTTTTTATTAATATTTCTTGATTCATTCCCCTTATTTTTCATTTGTTTAAGGAAAGCATACACATGAAGTATGAATTTTTTATTGTCTAAATTTAAATATATTTTGCTATTTTTCTTCTTGTTTGCATATCAATATATGCATGCCATTTAGAAGTGATTTTGGAAATGATACCAGATCTTACAATTTGATTTGATTCTTGATTCCCAAAAGTGGAATTTTGATGCACTATTTGAATCTTAATTTGACAACTGTGCTTAAAAATACGAAAAATAGCCCAAAGTTGACTTAATTTATTAGAGAAATAGATTTTTTTTTTCAAACTAAAATAAAAATCCTAATTTCTAAAACTATAGAAATACAAGCATCCAAAGTTCTCCCCTGTGCTTCTCCATAACACTGTTGTTTAGTAGCTCTAGAAATTGGGGTAATTTTTGGTTTTCTTATGTAATTTGACTGCAAACAACTTTTTTTGGCAGTCTATTGTTTTCAAAATTCACATTTCAATCCATGTAATTTGAATAATTCTTTGTCACTATGCGTGCTGTTCTAATTGTTTGAATATGAAGAAATATATTAAACTCATCTTCTTCCTAACCTTTCTTTTGCAGTTTGGAAGATGTGCTTTTCTTTTTCCTTATTCCTCCCCCTCCCCCCCCCCCCCTCTGCGGGGTGGTTTGGGGGACACTCTTAACCAAAGCTTCTACTGTTGGAGGTTCTGATTAGGTTGGATGCTTATTTCATGGCTATTAACAATGCAACTTTTATTCATTGCAGGATTTGTATGTGCATGTCGGATGGCCGTTGTATCGGAAGTATGGTCATGCTTTTGAGGTGAGATTGTTTACCACATGGGTTTAAATTGCGGTTGCGGGTAGCGTAACGTAACAGTAACTAGTGTAACGGGAAGCGGGAGTAGCGGATGTTACGTAACGGGAAGCAGGTGTAACGGCTGTGAATATTTTTGAAGCATGCACAACCTTGTGCATGTTAGTGTACTTGCATGTTTTAAGCTTTTAGCCCTTCTTAAAAAGAGTTTTAGTGTATTTTGGATCATTTAGTTCGAGTAAGTAGTAACTAAGTTCTTTGGTAAGGGCAACAAGTTTACATTTGTTTTAAACCACCATTGATAGAAAAATTACGTGTGTGTGTGTGCATTTATACTTCTCATTGTTCTTATGTGTGATACATTCTTATGTGTGCTAAATTAATTAATAGAACAAAATACATTTTACACTCCATTAATCTATTAGACACATAAGACATACAAATAATACAAATATAAAATAGCTAGAAAAGAAAGATGGTTGAAGTTGAAAAATATAGAACATTAATATCACATTACTAATATTATCCAAATAAAATATTTTCCTAACTAGTATTTTCAAATTGTTAATTAATGCATCTATTGTGAATATTTAAAAAATAGTAAATTTTGTATCATTGTCATCCTCATTATAATCTTTTCCCCCTCTCGCCACATGGTATATTGAAAATGATTTATGAAAGAGAGGGAAAAAGTGAGAAGAAAAAGCAAAAAATAAAATAATTTTTTTGGTGTAATAGTCCTATAGTGGTTACGTAATGGCCGTAGCGGCCTTTACGTAACGTCCGCAGTTCATAACGGCCGCTATGGCCGTGATTTTTCTTCACACCAATTTTGCGGTGTGTAACGGTATCGGCAACCCAAAAAACCGTAATGTAACGGCGTTACGTAACGGTCACGGCCTTTATTTAAAACCATGGTTTACCACCTTTTTGAGATTTGTATCTCCTGAGTTGCCACTTAGAACCTGAACTATTTCTTATGTAGGCATTCAAAATAATAGTCAATGATCCTGATTCGGTTCTAAATTCCCTTACCCGTGAAGTTAAAGAAGCTGGTCCTGATGGACAAGAGGTAATGTTTGTTGGCATAGGTTTTATGTTTCCTTCTTCCACTTGTTAGCTGAAGCCATTTCCCATGTCTTCCGTCAATAGGTGACAAAGGTAGTTCCTGCCATCTCAGAGGAAGTCAAAGATGCATTAGTAAAAAATATTAGAAGACGAATGACCCCTCAACCATTGAAAATTCGCGCTGATATTGAAATGAAATGCTTCCAGTTTGATGGCGTTCTTCACATTAAGGTTTTCTCCTTTGCCTCATGTTTCCTTCTATTGATCGGCTGGTCTATCAGGAGTTTACTGTGGAAGTATTTTCTTAATTTTAAAAGCTAGCCTGTCATTTTTTATGTTGCAGGAAGCCATGCGGAAAGCTGAAGCTGCTGGCAATAAGGAGTGCCCAGTTAAAATTAAGTTGGTTGCTCCCCCACTTTATGTTCTGACTACTCAGACTCTTGACAAGGTAATAATGCAAATCATCACATATATTTTGATTTGATAAATTATTGTATTGTCTGTTTGGAATTGTTTGGTGTCGTGTGCCCTATGGGCTCTGTGTGGCCATTTTGCTTATTTGGTTGGCACTTGCCATAAGTAGGTGAAACTCTTGCCATAAGTAGGTGAAGCTCCATTCCTGTTATTAACTAATTCTCTGCTACACGATAGCCTAGTTTTCGATGGAGGCATCGAGGAAAAAGGTTTTTTTATTTTTATTTTATTTTTCACATATTTTATCACATTGTTTTTATTAGAAGATTTGAATGGGAACTTCACCCCCCCCCCTCTGCTTCTGTTAAATTTCTATTAACTTTTGGACTGTTAATTAAATATTCATTCCTAAAGTAGTCAACTAATGTGCAGAGGCAATAATCTTGTCGATGCGATCTTATTTGTTCTTTTTCTTTACTGCTAGAGAGAAGGGCAATTCCTAGAACATTTTTCTGAACTGTGCGACCTTTCCCAACCTAATGGGATGAGGACTGCATATTGTGTTAGCTTTATACTGTACTGGTGAAGGAGCTGCTTGAGACCACCTTGAGACCTCTCCTAAAGCCCATGAAGCAGCTAAGGCGTGCACGAGCAGGAACAAAGGGGGAGGGGGGAGGAGAACTGGTGTCTTTTTGGAGAAAGAAAATGCAAAAATACCTGATATGACACTCTAGAGGCTTTCAAAAGTCTAGTAAAATTTAAATGAGTCTAGGAGCTGGGGGTCTTGACCTACAGAACAAGGGGAAGCAAACAGTGTGGAGGGGGAGACTGAAGCAAGATGAGGATGGCGCTTATTCTTTCAGTTCTCACTCCACTGAAATTGGAGGACCTCTAATTGAGAACTTTTTTGTGAAATGTGAGGCGTCAAAAACAGGCATGGGTGCAGATTGGGAAAGGAACTTGGAAGGGTCTCGTATCTTACATGAATTGGAATGCATTTCTGAAAGCTATAATCCTAAGCGAGGTCTGGAACCAAGAAAACCTAAACTGAACTACATCGGACACCCAAATCAGTGTGAGAGAGTTAGGCTGACCTATAGAGAGTTCAGGGAGAGGAAGAGGGCTAAGAAATTGAGTAGGGAGTCGGATAAATTGGTGAAGTCTCTTAAACATGATATAGGAGGCAAGTCATCAAGGGTCTTTAGCATTGTAAAATGGGATGTTAGAGGGCTAGGGAACTCGGGTAATAGAAGAGTGGTTAAGGAATTATTAGATAAGGTTAACCTTGATATTTTGTTTCTTCAAGATAGTAATTTGAGGGAAGTGAATATTTTTCTCCTCTGAATTATTTGGGACTGCAGGAACAAGATTGGTTGGCATTACCTTCTTCTGGGGCTTTCTAGGGTCAAATAGTGGCTTGGGACATAAGGTTGACTTCCATTATTGATTGCCTTGGGGAGACTTTTCTCTTTTCCGATTTTGTTAGAGGTCTGAAGGATTGGGAACCTGTGGTTAACATCAATTTATGGTTTAAACAGGTCATCCTTGAGAAACTCTTTCTTGGGCGAGTTTGTTGATGTCTTTGGCCTTTGCTGTCTGTGTTATGTGGTATGTTATGGGGGGTGGGGTGGGTGTCAATGTTATTTGAAGCTCTAGTAATAAACTTAGGGGGATTGAAGATCACTACATGTATATGAGGAGGTTTGATTTTGTCATCTGGGATTGCGAGCTTAGGGACATCCCTCTGTGCAAGCTTTACTTGGTTGGCTTTGAGAGATAGGTTACCTCTCATAGTAATATATTCTTGTCACCAATTTGTGGGTAGACACTTTTCCACATTTAGTGCAGGAGATTCTGTCGAGATCCTCGGACCATTGCCCCATACTCCATGAATCCAACTTGAGTAGTAGAGGTCTTCCCATTTTTGCTTCAACATATGTGGCTGATGCATCCTTTAGGTACGAAAATTGGTTGGGATGAGTGTCAAGACGAGGTTTGGGAGGGATTCAATATTCATGGAAAAACTGTAGAGTGTCAAGGAAAAGGTGACTGAAGTAGAAGTATTTAGGGAATATTGAAGAGAAAAAACAACATTTTTTCCTTTGAAATTATGTGGTTGGATGGACTTGAGGAGTGTGGTTTATTAGATTATGAGGCTAGGTTTAGACAATCTGCTTTGTGCAATGAGTTGGAGGTGCTCCTTGATGGAGGATATGTGTTGGCAATACAAAGCCAGGGTGAATTGGGTCAAGGTAGGGAATGTCAATTTTGGCTTTTCTCGTGCGTGCAGAAGGATAGGTCTTATAGAAATATTTGAACTTAGAATCAGAGGTTATGTTGAGGGAGTAGACTCTAATAGGGGAAGAGATTACCAAATTCTATAAATATTTGTTTCTGGGGGAGCTTCTAACAAATTGTTCTCTCTCCCCTAGTTGGTTAGTCAGTCACCAACACCTATGTCTAGGATCCACCCACATAATAGTACTATTTTGACACTAAATATAGCGATCTTTGCCCAACTTTGACGAGGTCGCAATTTTTTCCTTTAAAAAATGCCTCACAAGATTGTGAAACTTTCACCATCTTATATGGCTAAGATCTTCCTAGTACATTTCTGATGTGGGATTGTGATATTTAATGTAACATTATCGGCCCAACTCTAGTGAAGTATTGTTCCCTCATGTTTTTGTCTTATAAAAAGACACCTCACAAGATTGAAACCTTATCCATCCTTATATGGCCAATATCTTACCTAGTACATGTCTGATGTGGGATCGAGACATGCTTTCCCGTCTGATGTCTGAATCCATAGTGGCTTAAACCCCTATGTGTGGGACCTTCACCTATGTGTATACCCACACGACAGTATCTGAGGCTGGCTCTTATACAAATTGTAAGTCTTGTCCCAACTGTGGTAAGGTATTGTCCACTTTGGCCACTTGCCTCATAGTTTTGTCCTATAAAGGTGCCTCAGATAATTGAAGCCTAAACCATCACTATATATGCAAGATTTCCATAGTGCATGTCGGGTGGGATAATTACAAATCCTAGGAGTATTAAAATCCTTGTTTTCCTAACTTTGTATATGATGGGGAACTTGATTATCATCATTTATCTTCAATAGCAGGGGAAAAAAGTAAAAATAATGAAGGGCAATTTGTTAATACACTTTTATTCTTTGTGCAAACACAGCAGCACAGCCACGTGGGGGATTGTACCAAACAAATTGTTCAATATATGATAACTGACAACTTATAATACAAAGAACATGATAAAGAGAGGACCAAGAATTAAATATAATCTATATCTAGATTCAAGACCCTTGTATGGAAGACAGAAAATAAAAGATCTCTACATATTGATATTTTTAAGAAAAAAAATAATAGGAGGGTCAGCTCATTGTTGCAACATAGAGGCTGCTGATCTGTGCTCATCTTTGTGATAGCCATATTCCATATTTCCCCAAAGAGTCAGATTTTGTAACTTTACTGCTAAAAAATGGGGTTTGAAGAAGGGATTATGTGGGTTATGATCCCATCTTAAAGCCCAAATTAGAATTTCTAACCTGCGTGTTACAAATTTGTCCAAGCACATGAATTTGGTGGATGGGATTTTAGAAATCCGAAGATTTAATGAAATCCCATTTTAGAATCCGCATTCAAGCATGCTCCAAATGGGTAACCAAACCTTGTATTTTGAAAATAACTACTTTTATCCTCTCATTCTAGATCTCGTATATTTGTGATATATTTTTGGCCATCAATTCTCTTATTTGCTCTTGATATTGAGCATTCTTTATTTGTGTGGTAGGTTTTTGGCTGCTATGATTTGTTTGATTACAATAAACTGTACTAAGTGGAGTATTGTACCAACTGGCCACTTTCCTAATAATGTTATATATATATATATATATATATATATATATATGTATGTATATTTGGGTATGCAGGACCAGGGAATTTTGGTTCTTAACAAAGCAATTACAGCTTGCACTGAAGAAATAGAGCGACACAAAGGAAAACTTATTGTGAAGGAGGCAGCCAGAGCAGTATGTCTTCTCTTTGATTTAATTATAACATTGATGTTGTCATTTGTTTTAAACGGCTGCTGGACTTGAAATCATTGCATACATATCCCTAATAACTACATTTTCTTGCTTGGTCCTCCCTTCCAAAATTTGCTGTTGGAAGCCTTTGTATCCATCCAATTGTTGATCTGATATGGTGGCATTATTGTAGGTGAGTGAAAGAGATGATAAACTACTGGCCGAGCACATGGCTAAGCTCCGTCAAGAGAATGAGGAGGTTACCGGCGATGAAGATAGTGAAGAAGAGGAAGATACAGGCATGGGAGAAATTGATGTCGAGAACCATGGTTCAGGGATTACAGAATGAAGAGGCGGCATAGTTGGTTATTTTGAAAATTTCCCTTGTATTTCTCTCCTCTTTATTTTTTTCTTCACTTTGTTTCTGAATGGATGTGCAAAACCCATCACAAGTTTTGTGTTAATGTTGTTAGGTCGGGCACTTCCCAAAATTAATTGGGCAAAACAATACAAGGTTTTTGTTTTTTTTTGGAAGAATTTTGTTAGAATTTGTTATTTTACATTCTCCTTCCTTCCCTCTCCCCTCCAAACAAAAAAAAAGGAAAATGCTCTGGTTCGTGTGATTTAGATAACTATGGATTTCAGTTTCCTATTTTATTTTATTTTATTTATTCTTTTAATTGGGTGTGGATCATAGTCAAACAAAGACATGCTGATAGAAGGTGCATCTCTGATGTGAATTGGCGGGACCGTGGGGTTTGGTTGGTACAGTTGGATGTAATGTAATGATTCTAAAATAAATTGAATTTATTGAAAAATAGTCTCTTATTACAATAATCTTAATTAGGGCTTTTATGATGCTTAATTGGTCCCCATTAGATTTTTGTTCTTGTAAATCGAGTAACATTTTGTTTGTAGCTGAGTTGTGCGATCATGTAGAGGGATAAGCATCAAACATTGGGCACAATGGCTCAAATTTAAATAAATCACATCTCACTCACTTCTCATGGAAGTACTATTTGGCTAGCTGTCCAAACCATTTGAGTCTATAGGAGGTAAGTTAAACTCTTTCTTTTTTTGTTGACACATTATTTTGCGGTACTCGAGTCGTATAAGTCACCTTTTTCTTATTTTATCTTTTACAGGAATTACGTCCAACTTATTGTGAATATGTTAATTCTTAATTCATCTTTTAATCTTCTACTATTCATCCATCTTAGCATTCTCAACTTGATAACTTCTACTTGTTGGATATGTTATTTTTAGTCGTCTAACATTTTGATCCTTACAGTCTTTTAGAGGTTTCCTTTAAATTATAATGGTATTCTATGATTATACAACACACTTGAAACATTTTTCTATTTCACCCAACCTACCTTAACTCAATACATTACATATTTTTTAATTTTTCCTTAACTCATATATATATGTACATGTTACATAACTTAAGTCTTTGCTTTTTCTTTCCCTAACTCTAACAAGTTTAAATGTCTCTTTCCCTTTCTTTTGTATTTAGTCTAACATACAAATTATTAAATGATCATGCTTAGCTTCACTAACAACCTTTTTTTTTTTTTTTTGTGTATTTTTTCTTGCTTTTTTTATACTTTTCAAAGTTTTTTCATATTTCTACATTTTTGTTATGCTTTAAACTAAATATATTTTTTCTTTACAACATTTTGGAGATTTTGATCCTACCACAAACTCTTTTTATTATTTGAGAATTTTCCTTTTGATTCACATAATATATATAATCTTTTTAATAGATCTAGCTACCCTACTCCAAAGAGTAATTGTTTCTATGCCATCTTCTATTGTCCAATAAGCATCTTTGATCATTTCATGTTTAAATTTTATTATATTTTCTCCCTTTAGGCTCCACCACTTAGTTCTTGTAGACTAATTTATATTATATTTTCTCTTCTATATACATATCTAACACTAAAACTCTATATTATGAAGTATTCATTGTAATAAAATCATATAACATGGTGAAGTCTAAGATTATATTCCAAACTCATTTTTATATCCATATCCATATCCTCCTTTATGTATCCTCTCACAACCTTTATCATTCCTTCCAATGTGTCCATTCAGATATGCTTCTATAAATATTTTTTTAGTCACTAATATCCTTATATGATAAATACTACCCATATCTTTCCAAGATTATCTCTTGAGATTTTTTGCTAACCCTACTTGAAGAACATAAGTATTAATGACATTTATTATCTCTTGACTTAATACCATCTTAATTTTTATAATTCTATTCCCTACTCTTTTGACATCTACACTACTATCTTTCAAGTCCTTGTTTATAATAATTCCTACCCTATTTTTATGTTATTTTTTAGTGTACTCAAGCTTGAATCCTCATTTTTTAATTTGTCTAGTTTTCTCCCCTACCAACTTAGTTTCTTGAAGACACATTGGAGTAATTTTTCTTCTAATCATTGTATTCAATATCTCCATGCTTTTACCCATAAGTGTTATTATATTCCAAGTTACTAATCTAATTCTAATCTCCTAAACTAACTTCTTTTACTGTCCACGTCCATAAGGATGTGAAAACCATTGCATATTTGACATAGTACTCATAAACCGACATGAGGACAAATTTAAATAAATTTCCTTTAGTTGACTGACCTCATCTAATTCAAATAGATGGTGGTTGCCGCATTACACCCGTTCTCAGGGTATCCTCCTCTTCCTCATCACTCTTCAATTCCCTCTCCGCAATGGAAGCTTGTAAGGCATTGAGTGATGAATTGTAAGAACATTCAGCAACTTTGTTAAGTAGCATGAAATTTTACCCTTTCCATAGGGTGTGTTGAACCCTCGAGACAATGAAGGTTCTTTTGAAGTTCACGCCTTACTATTAGCTCCCCCACTTTTAGGTTGCCGTTCTTGAAAGACTTTCTGTTGTTTCCATCTATGCCACTCTCTTTAAACGAAACTGTATTATAACCAGCGTAGTTAATCAAGCATTCTGGAGCAGTTTGTGCAGTAGACAAGTTTTGATCTCTTTCCCTAGGAAGTTTTATCCTTACCCATGGTTTCAACCTCTCAAGAAAATAGAACAACTCGTCTTTCTCTGAAATGTCCCTAATGTCTAACATCAAATCAAAAAGTTGTTTCACATATTCCCTAATTGACCTAGTATGCTTGAGGCCTCTCAGCTTTCTTCTAGCATTATACTCAACATTCTCAGGAAATAATTAGGTCTTGAGCTCTCTCTTCAAATATTTCAAACAATCAACTACATATCGTCCATTATCAACTTCATTGTACTCGGTACGCCACAACGGTTTGGCGTCACTAGCCAATTACATAGTCGTAGTATTCACTTTCATCTATTTTGAGTCTGTCCTCAAAGCGTGAAAGTATTGCTACATATCAAACAAGAAGTTCTCCAACTTCTTGGCATCACGGGCACCCCCATAGTCCTAGGTTCTGGTATCTTGGCCTTGCTAAACCCCGAAGTGTTAGAGTTTCCCATAGCAAGAACCATCATATTCATCTTTGCAGTCAAAACAACGTTCTGAGCTTGCAAGGTCTCCACAGTGTGGTGAAAGTCCTCTGACATTTCCACCATTCAACTTTATTGATGCCTTTGTGATCCCTCCAATTCATCGATATGTTCTGTCAGTCCAGCAATCTCTACAGCCACATTACTACCTCTTATCTCAACCTGTGCTTCTAGCACATCAATTCTCTGGGTGTTGGTCAACATTGTCATTTACCAAAGCTTTACTAATCCCATAACGAAGGTAACTGAATTCACATAGCAAATAAATGAGATCTAATACTAGGTGTCACAAGCCAAATATTTCAAACCTTTGTGAAAGGATCATGCGATGCTAGCTAAAGAACTCTTGTTTAGCTAGACAACTTAGCGTTTACCACAGTTGACCAACAAAACACTTTCATTGTCATTCAAGATCGATAAGTGGAAGCAATAAGCAACTTATGAAAGCAAAGACACATAAGCAGTAAACATTGAAGTAACGTAATTCATTATAAACACCTTTGATTAACAATGTGTGTTAGCGAAGGAGGTAAGTAGGCTAAACACATTTACAATAGCTAGTGAGTTTTACAAGTTGATGAAAACTAACCCTCCCCCTAAAGAGATTTCTATGTTATTATAACTCTAGTACTAGGAAAATTCACTATGACAAAATGGAAGTACATAGTTCAAGAGAAGAAGATGCTAGCAGTGATCCATTATCTCTGCATTTGGAGGCATTATCTACTTGGGTCAAGGTTCATAGTGAAAACGGATTACTTAAGTGTTAGCCACTTCTTTATATAGTCATAGTTATCACCCAAGAAAGGTCAATGACAATAATTCTTGGAAGAATTTGATTTCTTATTTGAGCATAAGTCGGGGCGAATGAACCAAGTTGTTGATGCACTGAGCAAGAAGGTTGAGCTGGGGCCTTACAAATGGTAACACACTTGACACTGAGTACCGTTACCATGATGATGTAGAAGCGCATCAAGAAGGATTTAGCCAAAGATCCAGTTGTGCAAAACCTCATGAAGCTGATAGAAGAGGGGAAAGCACATAAGTTCTAGATGGAAGACAGATTGCTAATGACCCATGGTAGTAAGCTCTTTGTGCCGCAAGCTGGAGATCTATGAAAGCCGCTACCTAGTGTCATGATACCATGTGGGTTGGACATCTAAGATGGCAGTGCACTTTGGCATTACTAAAGCAGAGGTAATATTAGCCGCATATGCATGATGATGTGGTTGATTATAACCAAACTTGTCTCACATGCCAACAAGACAAGGTGGAGTGGAAGAAGATTGCAGGGCTACTGGAGCCCCTACTAGTACCATCCAGACTATGGGAAAGTGTCTCATTGGACTTCCTGACCAACCTGCCTAAAGTAGGAGATGTAGGGTCTATACTTATGGTTATAGACAAGTTTTCAAAGTATGGTACCTTCATACCCACACTGAAGTGTTGATCGATATAGGATATGACACGACTATTCTTTAATCATATTGTGAAGTATTGAGGTGTTCCCAAAGATATCATTAATGACCAAGATTTAAGACTCACCGACAACTTCTGGATAGAACTTTTCATAATCCTTGGTTCATAACTTGACATCTCTTCGAGCTATCATCCACAGACTGATAGACAATTAGGGAGATTCAATAGGCTACTAGAAGAGTAATTGCATCATTTTTTCAAAGACAACTAGAAGAATTGGGTGCAACTACTGGATGTGGCTCGGTTTTGTTTCAATGCCCAAAAGAGCTCAACAACCAACAAGAGTCTTTTTGAGTTGTTATGGGCCAACAACCACTCTTACCTCACACAGTAGACGAGTCATATAGAGGAAAAAGTCTCAGAGTGTACATCTTCACCAAAGATTGGGGACAGAATGCAGAAATTTCTTAAACCTACATGAAGAAAGCTTCTAAGAGGATGAAAAAGTAGGTAGATCAGTGGAGAAGACCCCAACACTTCAATGTAGGTCACTTGGTGCTTGTTAAGCTCAATCCTCAACATATTATGTCACTGTGAGGACAAAATAGGAGACTACTTCATAAATATGAAAGACTAGTCCCCATCTTGGATAAAGTCGGGAAGGCCTGTTAGAGAATTAACCCTCTGACTTGGATGAAAGTGCATCCAGTGTTGCATGTTAACTGCCTCAAGTCATTCAAAGCCAACATCGAAGATCTAAATAGAAGTCAGTCAACTAGATCATAATTAAAGATAATACAACCCAACAGAAGAGAAGTTGAAGACGTCATCGTAGATAGAGGGTTCATATCCTTAAGGAAAAAGTAGTAAGAGTTCTTATTGAAGTGGAAAGGCCTTGGTGACAAAGAAATTAGTTAGGTTTTTGTGGAAGATATGCAATTATTCATGGAAAAAGTTGAAGTGTACCTAGACGTCAACCGCATAAGTGAGGGAGTGTGACAAGCTGAGCTTGTTGAGGGCATTATGCATGCCTGTGACCAATTGTCTTGTGCATTTGGGATGAGTTTCCATCATGTAAGTACTAGTGTAAGGTTATTTTTTAGAGATAGCTTTACCCTAGGCTAAAAAGTGGAGTATGACTCCTCAATCATAGTGATGTTTCCTAATATCAGAGTGAGAATAGCATAGAAAGCTCTTTAAGGGGAGGGTAAGTGTTCATTAACTTGTAAAACTCACTAGCTATTGTAAATGTGTTTAGCCTACTTGCTCCCCTTGCTAGACACACGTTGCTAACGGAGGTGTTGATAATGAATTATATTGCTTCAATTTTTACTGTGTACGCGTCATTGCATTGTTATGTGTGTGTGTGTGTAGAATTTTTTTTAATGGGCCTTTTAATTAAAGGGAGTTTTTAATAATTTGCATCCTTTTTTCTTCCCTAAAAAATAAAGTCTCTCTTCCTTTTAAGGTCTACAACCCTCTCCACTTTTCTCCTTTTGTATCATGAAATTTTCAATTGAAATTTAGGTTTTAAATTGTCTTTTGAGTGCTGAATTCGTGAACTAAACTAATGCATAACCTTTTGAAGGGACCATGAAGAGGCAAATGGGTACTTCACTTTAGTGCAAGAATTAAGGAATGTACCCAATAAATTCACTTTTTCCATAATCCTCAAGGATTGGGTTGGTTTAATAGGTGTGCAGAAGAGGAAGGAAGTTCATGCTATGATATACAAATTGGGATTTGGCTAAGACGCGTATGTGGGGAATGCTCTAATTGATATGTATGGTGAATTTGGAAGAGTGGATTGTACCTGCCAACTTATTGATAGGATGACTAAGAGAGATATTGCTTCTTGTACATCAATTATTTGTGCTTGTGTGGGTATTCTTATATTGGGAAGCTAGAAGGCACTTGCTTTATTTGAGCGGATGAAGAATCACCTTTTTGGTTTCATATGGAATTTTGTGAGTTGATTTCTGATTTGGCCGCTTGGAATGCGATAATTTCAAGTTTTGCTCAAAGCCACCAACCCTACAAAGCAATAAAAGTTAGGGATGTTTTAGCTACTAGGATTAAGCCTAATCATGTGACTGTTGCCAACATGTGGATTGATGGGTTCAATTGGTAGGGGAAAGAAATTCATTGCCTGGTCGATAGGATGGAGCTTCACATCAATGTGTATATTGCTACTGCTCTTGTAGACATGTACTTCTAATGTGGGAGCGTGAAAGATGCTCAGAGTGTGTTTGATTGGGTTCATGTTAAGAATGTCACATTGTGGAGTGTTGCGATTTGATGTTATGGGAAGCATAGGATGGCTGAATCCTAAATCCAATTGTTTGAGAGAGTGCAAAAAGAAGGAATATAGGCAAATCAAATTACTTTGACTTGTGTTCTTTTTACTTGTAGCCATGGAGGTTTAGTTGAGATTGGGTTGAGGATTCTTATATCCATAAAACAAACCTATGGCTTTGAGGTCAATAAGAAGCATCATGCTTGTTTTGTTGATCTCCTTTGTCACTTTGGATGGATGGTGGAAGCTTATGAACTGGTGAAGGGGATGTCAATAAGAGTCAGTCACACATTCTATTATTGGTTCCTTCTTCAATGGGTGTATAATCCATGGAAGAAGAGATTTGGAGAAAACAATGGTAGAGGACATTTTAAGTATGGTGCTGAGGACCAGAGGTTTTGTCACACTACCAAAATTTATGTTGAAATGGGTGAAGCTATACTCATATAAGACTGCTTAAAATGCCGGTTTTAGTAGTTGTGATGTACAAATCAAAATGAAAGGGAATTATGTAATTTGAGCTATTTAAATTTAAATGAACAACACTTTTAAGATTTGTTTACTTCTAAATAAATGTAAAACTTTGAGATGTCTTATGTTCAAGTTGTTGGTGTGAGTTGTAAAACAAACAAGAAAGATTATAGTAATAAACCGATCAAAGAGATTATATATAGAAATAGTCATAACTACAAAATCCCTTCCATTAAGGGATTAACCATGATTATGATTCCAAAATTTGATTTTAACATGATTATTATCAATAAATCTGTATAGGCAAGGATTGGGTTATTAATCTCTCTCTCTCTCTCTCTCTCTCTCTCTCTCTCTCTCTATATATATATATATATATATATATTTGTACAATACCTCTATAAATATATGAAATAAAAAGATAGAGAATTTGACATAGTATTAGAGCCATACAATATATGGCTCTTGCCTCTTGGTTCACGCCAACCCCTAGCCCATAGCCTCCTTTTGCCTGATCCCTTCTTACAAGGGAGACGATGACAAAGTGCCGATGAAGTCTGATGACTCTACCACCGATCCTAATACGCTCCTCTCTCAATTATTTACCACAAATATGGCCGAAGCTCTGTCCAAAGCTCAGGCCCTGACCATGCCCACTAAACCCGTGACTGTCCCAATTGGCATCAAGTTGGATGATTCCAACTATGCTTTATGGTTCCAAGTTGTCGAGATGCACATCTCTGGCAAAGACAAGTTGGGCGACATCAATGGCAAGTTACCTCCACCATCTTCAATTGACATGTACTTCCGCAAGTGGCGCATTGACAACGCCATTGTCAAAGGTAGGGGTGAGCAAACGGTCGGTTCGGCTAAATTCGGTTAATTAACCGAATTAACCAAAAATTTTGGTTAAAGAATCCTGTTAACCAAACCGACCGAACTGTTTGGTCTCACCGAACCGAACTCGACCGAATTTATTTTCGGGTAATTCGGTTAACCTATTTTAAACGTGAAACGAGGAACGGAAGGGGGAAAGGTGTACTCGACTTTGTATCCGTCTTAAACAAGGAAAGGTGGGGGAAGGTTGAAACCTTGAAGTCCTGAGTCACTAAGTGTTAATCCATCGCCATGCCCACGCGAGGGAAGAGCCGATCGAAGAGGGATTCGGGATCGGGACGGGTCACGAACTGGGAAGACTGGAAGAGGGGCTCAGGTGAAGCCGCGAAGCCAGGAAGAGGCGATTCGCAAAGAGGGAGAACCGGAGAACTGAGAAGTGGAGATTGATGTGGAGGAAAGGTGGTTGGTTAGGGAGACGATTGGGCTCGGGCGAGCTTGATGCTAGTGAGGAGGAGCCGCCGAGCTGGGGTGGTTCTCAGTGAACTGCTCTGTGCGGGAGACTGTGAGAGAAAAAAATGAGAATGAGAGGGAGCTTGTGTGCCGGTGACGATGACCAGCGACGACGATGGCGATGGTCGCCGGCGATAGCATCGCGTGAAGATGGTGGTGCGAACTGCGGTGGATTGAGCTCGGGTGAGCGAGAGAAAGGCGGCCTTCTGACTTCTGAGTTTTTGAGAGCACTTAGAGTGAGACGGAGAGTGAGAGCCGAGAGGCGGAGAGGGAATGGAAATATAGAAGATAACAGGAATTTTTCTAATTTAAATTTAAAATTTAATTAATTATTAATTCGGTTAATCGGTTAACCGAATTAATGTTTTCTATTCACCAAACCGAAACCCGATTCCCCGAAATATTGGAATGTATAACCGAACCAACCGAACTGGTTTTTTTAACCGAACCGAATCGACCAATTTCGGTCGGTTAATTCGGTTAATTCGGTTTTCCCCGAATTATGCTCACCCCTAGTCAAAGGTTGGCTGATCAACTCCATGGATCAGGCGTTAATAAGCAATTTCATTAGATTTCCCACATCCAAATTGGTTTGGGATTTTGTTGCTACCACCTATTTTAATGGTGGCGATACCTTCTGTCATGCCCCGAACCCGGGAATTGACCTTAGGGGTGATTTAGTAACCTAACCTGTCCCTATATCATACAAAACACAAATGATACTATAATGAATGGGGGTCCGACTCTGTGGGGTTCCCGTACACCCTATACACATTCATATACACGACATATTCGTAGCAAAAAAGTTCATTCTATATGTACATAGTACCATACCAGAGTCTATACAAGCAGAGTCTAAGCTCCATATTACAAAACACAACCCAAGGTGCCCGCAATACCCAAAATGACTACCCTGTTACAGTCCAACTACTTTAGTACTCTACGCAGTAAACTGACCACCATGCTCCCAACACTAGGACGCTAGTTCCGATTACTCGAAGGACCTAAAAACATGTTTGTACAATAGGGGTGCGACACTTCTCCAGTAAGGCAGAATTAGGTTATATCGGTGTGTGGCATATGAGTGTTATCATGACATATAAGATATACACAGTTCAGTTCCATTATTTCCACAAAATAGTTCTCAACACACATATGATCAAGTAACTCGGTGTTGTCACACCCTTCAGCACGAAGCCGGCCCGCATTACACGACATCCTTGGCACATGGCGTAGCCTTGGGCTCCTATGGCATCGTACCAGTACATCTGGTGGATCCACACCCTTCGGTGATCAGCTAGTAAGAGGCGATATTTCACGCCCTCAAATATTGAGCCAGACACTCTTGCCACTAGAAGGTGATATTTCACACTCTCGAATATAGAGCCAGACACACTTTCACAACCTGGAACAATTCGGAACACACGTTCCTATATCTCATTTCAGCAAATCACAACTCATGCAAATTCATATAACAGTACATTCCAGACTTATTTGGTAATCACAGAACCATGATTTTCAAAAATATAGTTTAAATCAAGTCAAGGCACGACCATCTCCATAACACAATATATATAAAACAATATATCCACGGTTTTCCAATAAAACTAGAGATGCAACCTAATGCCCCCCTTTTCCCAAAAATGTAACATGAAAACCCCATAATTTTACTCGTTAGATTTCCCCAAATAAGTAGCCAAAAAACACATAGGATCGTGAACCATAGTTCTACCGAATCCGATTTCGAAAATAACCAATATAAACGGAATCCCCTTACCTTTCCCAAAAAATCCAAACCCGAACTATATGGCTCTTAAATAACGAACCAAGTTCCCAAAACCTATAAATCACAGTACAATACATACTTACAATTCCATTCTCTACATATCTACCATAATAGAAATGAAAACCGAGCCTTACCTCGAATTTGGGTCAAAACCCAAAAACCCTCGAAATGAAGATTCGTTCCAAAAATCACGAAGAGAATCCTTCGCTGATCCTCGCAGTAACGTCAGATGTCGATTCTAACGACAAACAGAGAAGAAATCTAGTGAGAGAGAGAGAGTGGATCTTTGAGTTCTTAGAGAGAGAGAGAGAGAGAGAGAGAGAGAGAGAGAGAGAGAGAGAGAAATTTGGATATCTTAGCTTCTAAGCATCCCAACTGATATTTATCGCACCTTTGACTCGGCCAATCTCGTCGATGAGGCGGCGTCTTCGTTGACGAGTCAACAAAGGTAGTTCGTTGACGTAGTGGTGGCCTCGTCGACGAGCCTGAGATTTTCAAGTTTTTCGAAACCTCTGCTTCTCCTCGTTGACGAGCCTCTGCATTTCATCACCGAACAACAGAAGGGCCTTCGTCGATGAAACTCTGGCTTTGTTGATGAAGCCTGCTCAATTTACTATTTTACCCTTTTCTTATTTATTTATTCCATATATCACAGGTCAGGTTCTTACACCTTCTCTTTTGCAGTCCCAGGTAACCTTGGTCATAGCTTGCTTAGTCATCGTCACGATGTGAATAGTGGTGCTTGGCTCCTCGATTCTAGGGCCACATATCATATGGCTTTTGATCCTGTAGATTCTCATAGGGGCTAGATCTATGACCTCCCAAGTTACTATAGACGAAAATTATGTGATACTAATTTATCCCGATTTTTGTCTTCTTCAGGATATTCTCACCAAGGAGATCATTTGGCATGGTACTACGAGGGGAGGGGGGGGGGGATTGTACTACATAGAAGATTTCAGTTTGGGTCGTGCGCATCATGTGTCTTTTTCATCTGGTTCCAAAGCTCAACATGTTTGGCTATGACATCATCATTTGGTTACTTACGAAATTTTTTTCCCGATGTATTCCCCAATGTCGATATTTATGAATTTAAATGTGATACTTGCATTCTAGCTAAAATTCATTGTATTATTTACCCATTAAGCATGAATAAAAGTGATACACCATTTGCTTTAATTCATTCTGATGTATAAGGACCCTCCAATGTATCCACTTTCTTTGGTTTACATTGGTTTGTGATATTTGTTAATGACTGCACCCAAATAACCTAGTTATATTTGATGAAACTTAAGGATGAAGTGTTTCATGTTTTTCAGTCATTTCATGTTATGGTTTAGACTCCATTTTCTACTAAGACTCGGATTCTCTGCTTCGATAATGGTGGTGAATATGTTAATCATCACTTTCATTCCTATTTTCAACATCATGGTCTTATCCACGAGACCTCATGTACCTAGAATCGGCATCTTATTGAAACTACATGGGCTCTCTTATTAGGCACTCATGTCCCCGCTTGACATTGGCCCAATGCTATTACCACTATCATGCATTTAATCATCCGACTTCCTTAAAAAATCTTAAATTTTAAGACCCAATTGACTGCCTAGTTAGCCTCAGTATCCCTACCTACGACCCTCATGCTCCCTCCTTGTATATCTGGGTGTGTGATGTATGTGCACCTCGATCCTTATGAACAAGCGCACCAAACTACTTGACCTATGTGCTCTTCGATGCCTCTTCTTGGACTATGCTGCGCATAAAAAAAACTACCGCTACTATGATCTTGCTACTAAGCATTCCTATGTGACTATGGATGTCACCTTTATGGAGTTTGAACTATTCTATCCTTCTTCGGCATCCAATTCTTACCTTTAGGGGGAGACACTGAATTAAGAGTCGAATTGGCTGAGTTTTGACTGGCTTGAAGAGCACAATGACACACCAATAATTTGTGAGGAATCAATGGATACATCTTCAAGATCGGACATATCCTCTGAATCTAGAAGGCCTTAGAAATTGAGCCCAAACCATCAGGAGACAAACCAGAATCCCCCTATCTCTCAGTGCCTTTAGACCCATCTCTTGAGAATATTCTCGAGGTAAGCATTTCCACTACACCCTCATTTATGAATAACATCGATACTTATGCAAGGTATATCTTACCTTTCGGGCATAATTGTGGCAAGCCACCAAATAGATACTCTCCGGACATTGAGGAAATGAGGTTGAGGTATTGAAAACTAAGGTGTAGTCCTAAGAGAGGGGGTGAATCAGGTTGTTAAAATTTTATTTTAAACCTTTTATGAAGTCTTAACCTCTTTTAATTCTTTTAATGAATTCTTGACTTCTTCTTGATTTATCCAATACACAACAAATACTTAAGTCATTATACAATTCTCAAAAACAATATTTAATCCACAACCATATACGAACAAAGTAACCAATTGATCAACCAAACTTTAAACCATTCAACTAATATATTCAATTAATCAAATATTTCAAGAAAGATTTATAGCAATTCTCAGCTTTTGTTACAACCCTGTGTACATGAATTTGATTTAAGCCTTGTAGTAATGAAATTTTTTTATTCAATGCAAACCACAACTCAAATTCCCAACAACTAAAAATTTAAATAAACTCTTAGTTAATTTGTCTTTGGGTATTAACCAATCAACGTACTTCCTTTGAGGTTTCCGCAAAGTATTGCTCAACCAATGTACTCCCTTTTGGTTTCCACAATCCCGAAACCAAATTAAACTTAAGTTTATTTAATTTTCAAATTACGTAGTATATGTGATTAAGAAATTAAATCATCCACGCAGTTGATATGTTTGCTGGAATTTACATAGAGAAAGGGAAAGAGAGTGACATTGGGTTTTTACGAGGTTCCGCTTATCCCCAACCTACGTCCTCACCTTAGGCAAACCATCTAAGGATTCACTATACCAGTTCCTTTCTGAGCGGAACAAAACCATTACACACTCCTTCAATATGCTAGAGCATTGCCTCTCCAAGTGATACCCCACACTCGGTCACTTCTTCAATAGGTTAGAGCTGCACCTCTCCAAGTGATACCCCACACTTGGCCAATGATCCAACAACCTGTAATCGTCAATGAAACAAGAAACAAGAGTTGGGTACAATAATGCTTTCACACAAAGAAGATTAGTACAATTTCAAAACTATATACTTCAAAGTAATACAATATGAAATTTAAATTGAAGCTTAAGGAGTTATATCACCGATTCATTCTTTCAATGAATGAAAGATTTTGACTTGAAGCACAAACTCAGTGATTGAGAGTCAGCAATACTCAGTGGAATTTGTGAGCTATATATGAGAAAGAGAGCCTTTGAAAGATGAGAGCAATTTTGAGAATTTGAAAGCTGAAATTGATGCTTGGTTAATTAAAATCAATGACCTTGGGGGCTATTTATAGATTTGGAAAAGTGACTTACTTGATCCTCAAGTTTACTTGGAGTAGTGTCCAAGTTTTAGACAAATTTGAGCCCCAAGCAATCAATTTTAGAAACTTTACCGTTACAAAAAATTTGAATTTTCCTGCGTGGCAGTAGCCTGTCACTTTAAAACTCAGTTTTAAATCAAAGGAAGAAGGGTGGCAGTCGCTTGGTAGAACCCATTTGGGCTTCTCAGTTTACCTTGTCAAGCTTCTATAAAGGTCTGGTCAGTCGCCTGATGACCTTTTATCTGTCCATCTTAAAAGCCATTAAATATGTCAGCCTACTGAGAATGTTCAGTCAGACTTCTGTCTAGTTCAAAACACTATTTTTAAGATTTCTTTGCAAAAACTCTATTTGCTTTTCAAATCTTGAATTTTTGATTTGTTTACTAAAAAAATATTTTCCATGATTAAAATTTAGGTCTCTAGGTCTCTTATACCTAATGAGCTTCATGGAATTTCATATTGGAGTATACTTGAAGTACTTACATAATAGTTCCTATAGACTTTCAATTCTTGAACTCCTTGAAGTCTTCATGTATGAACATGTCCTATAGCTTCTTTCAAATTTTCAATTCTTGATCACTTGAACTTGATGTAAGTTTTTGAAAACATTCCATGTGATCATTTTCTTCAAGCTTTATTAAATCATCCTTGAATCCATGCTTTAGGCTTCATATGATCATCCTCCTTTGAAATATAAGCTTTCATGAATCCTTCTAAACACTTGACCTTACTTTCTTATAGATGAGTGTTGAAATGTCATCACTTAACCAAATATGTTAAGTTCTACTTGTTTGTCAGCATCGAAACAGGATGTTAATCCTTATAAGGCCAATAATCTCTCCTTTTTTTTTTTTTTTATGATGACAAATAAGGAGCAAAAATTTGAGTAAGCCTTAAAAAGACTCCCTCTTACAATAAGCATCATTTCAACAAACTTAACAATATCAAGATCAATGTCAAAAACTCTTTTACTATCATGCTCATCACATTATTCAAGTTCAAGATCATCATTCAAGTTCAAATACTCCTCCTCCTTTTGATACATACATCATGTTCAATTTTTTTAATACCATGCTTAATTTTTGCTCAAAACTTCTCCCTCTTTTGACATCAATCAAAAAGAGAAGGATATAAAAAATGATTAAGTTCAAATAAAATCATATTTTGAGCATATGAATATCAAACATGCATATCAAGCATATGTACACACTCGATTCATTATTTTTCAATATGGCATGTGTAGTGTGCTTCAATAGTCAAATAGTCATGTATATTTCATATTTGTAATTCATATATGTGTTGTAACATATTTACTAACAACATTATCCCTCTTTGAAAATTTCATTATATCATGATACCAATTAAAACATTAAAGAATCATACTAATTGAACATTTCATTAATTCATGATATCAATTGAAAAATTAGGGAGAAACAAAACATTATACAAGCAATAAGTCATATAACTCCCCCTAAATTTAATACATTCAAATTTGATACCAATTATGTTTTTAAATTTATCATCCCATGTTTCAAACATTGATTCATATCATGTATGTGCTCATGGATACTAATATCAACTACCAATATCATATCAATGTCATAACATGCTCATGGATATAATTATGTTTGTCATGCTCAAATATTAATTAATATATTCATGGATACCAATATACTTTATAAATACCAATGCTAATGTCACATTATGCACTGCTCATGGATACTAAATTATTTAGATGCAAATTTTTCAATTTATCCATGTGATCCATCATTAGCATGTATGGTCAAGAATTAATTTCATATTCATATATCAATATCATATCAAAATTTATGCTTCTAAATCATGCTTTATAACTCCATGCTCAGATTTTCAATATATAGTGAGCCACAAATCATCAATCATTTTCATGTCTTTGGAGATTTCAAGGTATACATATGTAGCATATAGCATATCAGCATAAAATTTAAGGATGGAGCATATCATTATCATGTGCATTGTACTACAATATTACTCAATTTATTCTCATTCTCAAATATCTTTTCTTAAAAAAAAAACGCAAGCAATAAGCTCAGATTTTCTTTGATTTCATATGAGTTCCCAAACTTCATATATCTTAATACTTTCTAATTTAAGGCTTGTATGGATTATACTATGATTTTGGCCAACAATGTTATTTTTTTTTTATTTGTTTCAATAAGCTCTTAAACTCTTCTTTGAGATTTTTCATGATTTGAACAAGGCCTTTTATCTAGGTACCCATACTTTCGTGGGTCTGGATGGTTTAACAAAGGATGTTTCTTTTATTCTCCATATTTGTTTAGTTTTCACACCCTTTCTCTTTAATGGACATTCAAACTTTATATGTCCCTTTTTCTTACAAAGGAAGCATGTGGTGTGAGTGTAAGCATTTAAAGATGTGCTAGCATAATCTTTAGAGGCTTTTGTAAAGTATCCCATGTAGAGATTTTTTTTCTTTGTATTATATACCCCATTAAATTCTATGCCTTCTTTATTTAAGGACATTCTTTAAGCTCCAATCATTTTGTCAAAATTTTATTTTCCTTTAGTGAATTTGTAGATGATTTTGGCTTGATCCTCAATTCTTTTCTTAAGACCATAGATTTTTGAATTTTTTATATGTTAATTTTGGTGTATTCCCAAGAGGGGGGAGGGGTGAATTGGGTATTTGAAAATTATCGCCTAGGTTAAACCAGATCAACAGTATTACTCAACTTAGGGTCTGTCTATGCAAAAATATACCCAATTATTCATAATAAAACATACACGTGCAATAAATAAATTGCGAAAATGTAAAGAACACGCACGATATGTTATCAGGTTCGGCCAATTGTGCCTATGTCCCCACCTCTAGCTCGCAAGCCCGAGGATTCCACTAATGCCCACTTTACGGGTGGAGCAACACCAATTACAACCACGTCAATTAGCATAGGGCTAACCTCAATCTTTACAAATTCTCATTACGGGGTGGAGAAGGCCCTAGGTCAAATTCACAGGGCTGACCCTAACCTAATCCTTCTGGGTTAGATCAATCCCCCTCAGGCCACGCCTGAAAATACAGCAGTATTTTTCACAACATGACTGGTACAATGATTATGCTTCTCAAGTAAAGCAAATATGTACCCCAATATGCATAGTATACTCAATCAATCACACATCAACAATATAGGAAATGTAAGCTCAGTGATGTGATTTTGTGCAAGCAACACTCAACAAGGTATTATCACTAATATGCTCAAGAGTGTTCTAATCAAGCTATTTCTTTGAAACAGTAAATATCAAATCTCAATAATAAACCAGGGTTTCAAAGATGCTTAATCAAATATTCAAACTAACTCAAAATATTTTCCTTCAATGTAATGAGCTCGAGAGTAGTTTGAAAAATATTATAGCTTTATAAAAATATTTTTGCCCACAAAATATAAGCTCTAATGAGTCTTGCAATGAAAATGCAAAGACCCACTTAGCTATAAGATTTTTCCCACACAAAGATTTATCAAATAAAATCGGGGGAAAAATCAAGCTAAACCCTCAATATGAAAATCACAAGCACAAAAGCAAGTGAGGGTTTGTAGAAAAATGGAATAATCAATAAAACACTCACAAAGCAATATTTCTCAAAGGGATGAAAGTATTATGAGTGTATGGGGTTGGAATGAACAAATAGGGTTTAGGAAATTTGAGAGAATTTTTGGCTAATCCTATTTGCTAACCTTGCCTTAATTTTGCAAATGAAGAGATATATATAGCCATAGACAAAATTATGACCATTGGGGACACCAAGGGTATTCTTAAAATTTATTAAAACGATTTAGGAAAATTAACCTTGTTTAACTATATTTAACCCTAGTAAAAAATAATTTAACCCACAAGATTTGGGTGCCTGCTCTGAGGTTCAGGTTCCCGAATAGACTTAGTCAGAAATTCAATTTTTAAAGGTTCAGGTGCCCAAAGTCATGGTCGGTTGGTTGAACCAAAGATAGAAACTTTCTGTCCATGGTTTGGGTGCCTGAAGCTGAGTTTGGTTAACCGAACCAGCAAGTTTGGTCACCTGAGGCCTTTTTGAACGCAAAGGTTCGGGTGCCTAGGTTGGTGAAAAGCACTCTAACATGGGTTCGGTCACCCGAGGGTGATATGTTCATTGCAAGTTTGGTCGCCCAAAACTTGATCAACCCACTAACTTCTCAGCGGTTCGGGCGCTCGAGGTGTATTGAACCAGATGAGTTTGGTCGCCCGACCTCTAAAAAATTTTGTCTATTTAGTCCATTTTTAAGCCAATTGATTCCCCTGATTATGTAAGTGATATGGGGACTGTTTGTGCATTTTTTTAGGGACCTAAGTTCTTTCCGAAAAAATTTGACGTTGGTCGACCTTCAGTCCCTATGGTTAGTCTATGACATTTCTGAGCTTACAAACCTACATGCATGACATGCAGAGATTATTATAGACCATATCCCTAGTTACTATTACAGACCCATATTACATTGATTGACTTTACAATATGAAATAGAATCTTTAGGGTCTTCAGGCTTCACTTCAGGTTGCCGCATGCCATTATATGAGTATTTGCCAATAAGAACCTATACACAAACTTGACAACCATTAAATACTTGAGTATTTTTCATAATCAAAATAGGGTATGACCCATGAGGTCAACATTATATTTTTACCCTTTTCTTGATCTTGAGACATTTTTGTGATTTTATTCTCTAATTCAAAAATATATGGATCTTTCTCATTTTCCATAGAGAATTGGAATCTTAAGTCTTATACTTCCTTCATCAACTTTTCATTCTTGCTTTCTAATCTCTTGATTTTCAAATATTTTTTTTTTGTAAGATTTTTAATTTCTAATTCATTCCTAACTCCTTCATTCTTATTTTTCAATGATGTGTATTGTTTAGTCATATTAACTAACATCTTATGCACCTTGAATAAATCAGTTTGAAGTTCTTCATAAGAGGGCATACACTCATCATTGGATTCTTCTACTGAATCATCACAAGAACTATTTAAGGATTTGGATAAGGAGTTTTCCCCATCTTCCCAAGCCATATAGCAAGCAACCTCTTGGTCACTTGATTCATTATCGGAACTACTTGTACTCATATTGTCCTAAGTAGTGGCTTTCATTGCCTTTTTCTTCTTCGTTTTAGAATCTTTCTTAAGTTTTGGACAATCCGGTTTTAGGTGTCCAACTTTCTTGCAATTATAGCATATGGGTAGTTCTTTCTTTATTTTTTTATTCTTAGTTTTTTCCTCATTTGAGCTTGAGTTTTGGATTTTTCTTTTGTATTTATTTTTCCTTCTTAGGATTTTGGCAAGTTTCTTATATATGAAGGCTATTTCATTTTCATCTTCATCACTAGAGTTTTTATTTGAGACTTTAAATGCAATTGATTCTTGAGCTTTAGTTTTTTTGCTTCTTTCATTTATAGACATTTCATACGTGAGGAGATAACCTATTAATTCATCTAGGAAAGTGTTTTCAAATTTCTTCCTTCAGTTATTGTTGTGGCTTTTGGTTCCCATACGGGTGGCAGCCCTCTAAGAATTTTCCGGATCATTTCATAGGTGCTGTAAGTTTTTCTCAGTGCATTGAGGGAGTTTATAATATGGGTGAACCTAGTGTACATGCTAGTGATTGATTCTTTCGGGTTCATTATAAATGCTTCATACTCGCTAGTGAGCATTTCGATTCGATTGCCCCTTACATCAATAGTACCTTCATAGGTTACTTCTAATTTATCCCAAATTTCTTTTGCTGATTTACATGCCATGACTCTGTTGAATTTATTCATATCAAGGGCACAATAAAATGCATTCATAGCACTTGAATTAACTTATAACATCCTATGGTCATTTTCGGTCCATTCTTTTTCTTCTTTGGGTACTTCTTTACCATCTACGATTTTTGTAGGAATTAAGTCACCATGTGTGACAACCTTTCAAGCCTTCCAATCCATTGTTTGAAGGTAGATTCTCATCCTTTGTTTCCAAAATATATAATTTAAACCACAAAAGATGGGAGACCTAGTTGAGGATTGACCCTCTCCAAAGGGAGCTACACCTAAGCGTGCCATATAGATCTTTATGTAGCTTCTAGTTAGGATTTGCTACAACCCCACTCTGATACCAATTGAAAACTAAGGTGTAGTCCCAAGATGGGTGGGGGAGGGGGGTGAATTGGGTTATTAAAATTTTCTTTTAAACCTTCTATGAATTCTTAACCTCTTTTAATTCTTTTAATGAATTCTTGACTTCTTGTTGATTTATCCAATACACAACAAATACTTAAGTCTTTATACAATTCTCAAAAACAATATTCAATCCACAAACCAAACTTTAAACCATTCAACTAATATATTCAATCAATCAAATATTCAATCAAGAAAGCTTTATAGAAATTCTCAGCTTTTGTTAATAGCCCTGTGTATATAAATTTGATTTAAGCCCTATAGTAATGAAATTTGTTTCTTTAATGCAAACAACAACTCAAATTCCCAACAACTCAAAATTTAATAAACTCTTAGTTAATTTGTCTTTGGGTGTTAACCAATCAACGTACTCCCTTTTGGTTTCAGAAATCCCAAAACCAAATTAAACTTAAGTTTATTTAATTTCCAAATTACATAGTATATATGATTAAGAAGTTAAATCATCCACACAGTTTATATGTTTGTGGAATTTAAAGAGAGTAAGGGAAAAAGAATGACACTGGATTTTTACAAGGTTTGGCTTATCCCCAACCTACGTCCTCGCCTTAGGCAAACTACCTAAGGATTCACTAAACTAGTTCCTTTCCAGATGGAACAAAACTGTTACACACTCCTTCAATAGGCTAGAGCACCGCCTCTCCAAGTGATACCCCACACTCAGTCACTTCTTCAATAGGCTAGAGCTGCACCTCTCCAAGTGATACCCCACACTTGGCCAATGATCCAACAACCTGGAATCGTCAATGAAATAAGAAACAAGAGCTGTGTACAATAATGCTTTCACATAAAGTAGATTAGTACAATTTCAAGATTATATACTACAAAGTAATACAATATGAAATTGAAATTGAAGCTCAAGGAGTTTTATTACTGGTTGATTCTTTTAATGAATGAAAGATTTAGACTTGAAGCATAAACTCAGTGATTGAAAGTCAGAAATACTCAGTGGAATTCGTGAGCTATATGTGAGCAAGAAAGCCTTTGAAAGATGAGAGCAATTTTGAGAATATGAGAGATGAAATTGATGCTTTGTTAATTAAAATCAATGACCTTGGTGGCTATTTATAAATTTGGAAAAGTGACTTACTTGATCCCCAAATTTACTTGGAGTAGTGTCCAAGTTTTAGACAAATTTGAGCCCCAAGCAATCAATTTTAAAAACTTTACCGTTAGAAAAAATTTGAATTTCCCACATGGCAGTAGCTTGTCACTTTTGGTCAGGTGCCTGTCACTTTAAAACTCAGTTTAAATCAAAGGCAGAAGGGTGGCAGTCGCCTGGCTAAACCCAGTCAGGCTTCTTAGTTTACCTCGTCAAGCTTCTGTGAAGGTCTGGTCAGTTGCCTGATGACCTTTTATCTGTCCATCTTAAAAGCCATTAAATATGTCAGCCTACTGAGGATGTTCAGTCTGGCTTCTATCTAGTTCAAAACACTGTTTTTAAGATTTCTTTGCAAAAACTCTATTTTCTTTTCAAATCTTGAATTTTTGACTTGTTTACTTAAAAAATATTTTCCAAGATTAAAATTTAGGTCTCGAGGTCTCTTATAACTAATGAGCTTCAAGGAATTTCATATTAGAGTATACTTGAGGTACTTACATAATAGTTCTTATAGACTTTCAATTCTTGAACTCCTTGAAGTATTCATGTATGAACATGTCCTATAGCTTCTTTCAAAGTTTCAATTATTGGTCACTTGAATTTAATGTAAGCTTTGGAAAACATTCCATGTGATCATTTTGTTCAAGCTTTTTTTAATCATCCTTGAATCCATGCTTTAGGCTTCTGAACACTTGACCTTGCTTTCTCATAGTTGAGTTTTGAAATGTCATCACTTAACCAAATATGTTAAGTTCTACTTGTTTGTTAGCATCAAAATAGGATGTTAAGCCTTCTAAGGCTAACCGGTATCCAATTGCCAACTATGTCTCCACTGAAAAGCTACCTAAACCTATCAAGACGTTTGCACATTAGCTTTCCACATGTCATATTCCCACTACAATCCAGGAAGCATTAATGGATCGCAAGTGGACTCAGGCAATAGAGGAAGTAATGGGGGCACTGCTAAAGAATCAAACATGGACCTTGGTTCCATTGCCCTAAGGAATGAAAACAGTCGGATGTAAATGTGTTTCTATATCAGAAACAAGGCATATGGATCTATAGAACAGTACAAGGTGAGGTTGGTAGCAAAGGGATACACTCGGACATATGGCATAGATTATCAAGAGACATTTTTGCCGGTAGCCAAGTTAAATATCGTCAGGGTTGTAGAGACTCGGTGAATTATATTAATTAAATAATAGGAGGAGGAGAGGAAAAGAAATTGAAATTGGGAATTCAGCAAGGTCTCATTGACAAACGGGCTTCTTGGGCTTGTTGATGTGGACACGTGTCTCATTGACGAGAAGATACCGAGAAGGCTATTTTCAGACCTAAAATTCATCGAAGAAGGGTAAGTGTTCGTCGATGAAATTCCTTCATGGCCTCGTAGATGAAGTGACGTGTCTCGTTGATGAAGACACGTGGCTAAGCATTCTATTTAAGGCCAAAATGACCTTTTTGACAGAGAAATTCTTTCTCTCAACTCCCTCTCTCTCCTATACGACTCCCCTCCCCTTCTTTCTAGAAATCCGAGCCAATTTTCTACCGATTTAACGATCTGAAGCTACCATGCTACTCCTGGAAAATTTCTCTTCATTACTACTGGAGTAGATCGTTGGTAGGGCTAACTTGGACACCATCCTAGATTCGAGGTAAGTTGGTTTTCTTAGGCTTTGTAATGAATATTTGGTATTTTTAGAGTTGTAAAAAAGTAGTATTTGGAGAAATACTGAAGTTCTGTTTGGAAAAATGTTATTTTTAGGGTGTTGAGCTGAGAACCCAGTAGGCACAGGGCTAGTTATTTTTAGGGCTTTCCAGTGGTCAAGTAAGGGAGTAAACTAAAACAGTAATTTTTCATGAAAATTATCATTTTTTAATAGCAAATTAATTTTCAGAAAGCATGTATTATGTGTGAGTATATTTGGGAAAATATATTTGGAAAATTACCGTTGTTACACAGGAATATGTTTTCAGTGTAAAATGTCAGAAAATGTAATTCTAGAATAGATTTCATGTTTTATTCAATTTGTGTGGCATGAATATTATTTCACGTATATTGTATTATTTCAAGTCAGATTTACAAAAAAGCATGTTTACAGTTATTTTTAGGAAAAACATGGATAATATAGGAAATTATAATTTCAGAACTTATGATAAACAATACATTTATTCAGATCAGTATGTATGAAATGCTCAGCGCAAGGCCGTGATTGATAGCCGGCACAAGGCCGTAATTATGTACTTTATTCGGCGCAAGGTTGTGTTTACTATGATATGTCAGAATTCAGAGAAAATCTATCAATCTAGTTTTCATGTTAAACCAGTATAGATGTAAATGTACTATATGTTATCAAAACCCAGATGGTGGTTTAGATAAGTATTCAGAGCACGATACCGTAGCTATTCAGTTCAGTTCAGACTTGTGCTACCACCCCTGCCAGTTGAGGGGGTGGGAGATGGACAGTTGATATGGCTTCAGTGTAGTGTTGTAGACATCCCCCTGGAAGTCTGGACTAGGGTGGGGCGGGCCCATCGTACTTACAAAAATATTTGACTTGGCAGTGGTCGCCAGCCATTGTCAAGTCTCGCCTTTGAGCTACATAACCCGTCATGGGGGAAAATACATGACATCAGCTAGCTATTCATCGTTGGTATGTTTCAGTATTATCAGTTATAGTAGATGATTTTATAATAATAGAAAAATAGTATGATTTAATATGCTTATGATTATGTATATTTTTCTCAGTTATTATATTACCAATTTAATACCAAGCATGTATCACGTGCTGTTTATTCATTATAATGCAAAAATATTCATGTTGCCACACAAATGTGTTTAGTTTATTTCCCTTACTGAGAAGTGTCTCACCCAAGCTTAAAATATTTCAGGAAACCCAGACAGACAGGCGGATTGAGCTTTGCGCCATTAGAGTCAGTTTATACTACCCTACTAGGAGGGTGAGTTTTGAACTAGGGTTAGTTTATTTTTGATGTATGATCCTAGTTTTATTTTTTGGTGTCTTTGGGGATTGTATATACACTTTTACATAAATTTTTTGGATTGTGAATAGTTTTGGTACTGTTATTATGGATGAATTTTATTTTTACCGTTACTTAGGTGTCTGCTGTGTATAATAGGTGTGTCTCCATTACCCATGGGTTCGGGTCGACTTCGCTATATCATTATTTATTGGTATCAGGGTATTTAATATGATTGATTATATAGTAAATCAAGTAGGTCTTTACAGTTTGGTATCACAACCTAGGTTACTATATCGTTTCTTTTGTAGTCTGTATGCAAGACTTCCGTTATGGTTTAGGTGTCTTTCTTGGGGTGATGATTTCAAGAAAGCCATGGTAAACTATTGTTAGGTTGGGTATGTAATAACCCGAGGAATATTTCAGTATCTCGTCGATGAACACAAGGGATTCGTCGACGAGGGTATAAGAGGAGCTCGTCGACGAGGACAGGATTCATCGACGAGAAACTACTGAGCGGGGTTTGGGGGATTCTGAATTTCGTCGATGAGGAGAGAGAGCTCGTCGACGAGTTGTCTTCATGACCTTATCAACGAGGTGACGTGGCTTGTCGACGAAGGCTGCAGTATAAATAGTTCTAAACATGATTTTTCTATCCATTTGTGCGCAAGAATCTCTCTCTCTCTCTCTCTCTCTCTCTCTCTCTCTCTCTCTTTCTCATCCTTTGGTTTCTCCTTCTTCTCTCTAAGTTTCTGGGCCAGATTTCCGCCGGTTCGACGATCTGAAGCCCCCACGACACTCCTGGGAGAGTTCTCTTCAAATCTCCTGGAGTGGATCGTCAGTGGGGCTGAGTTAGAAACCATCCGAGATTCAGGGTAAGGCCTTTTACTCAGTGTTTGGATATTTGATAGGCTGGAAAGCATATTACGAGTAGAAATACTGAACTTTAGTTATGGGAAATGTCGTTTTCAGGGTGTTGAGCAGGGAACCCTGCAGGTGCAAAAGTATTTCTCTTAGGGGCTTTTTAGGACTTAGGTAAGGGGATAAACTAAGCTAGTTATTTTATGAAAAAGTATGTATGTTATTACAACATCTTGTTTCAGAAAAATAAATATATTTATATATGTTTATATTTGGAAAATACTGCTGAAAATGATGGTATGTTAAATATACGAAAAACCTATTTCGTGTGGCATAAGTAGAAATTATAATGAAATACTATTTTTTGGGAGTATGATAAAGATATGGATTTTTATAATGTGAAAAACTGGCTTATGGGCCAAGATTTTTATATGATTTGCTAGCGTACAGGCTGAGCTATATATATGATTTGCCAGCGTACGGGCTGAACTATGTATATGATTTGCCAGCGTATGGGTCGAGCTATGTATATGATTTGCCAGTGTACGGGCCAAGCTATGTATATGATTTGCCGGTATATGAGCCGAGCTATGTGTATGATTTGCCGACATACGGGCTGAGCTATGAATATAATCTGCCGGTGTATGGGACGAGCTATGGTAAAATATGAAATACTGGCGTAAGAGCCGATGATTTTCAAGATATACGTATATATATATATATATATATATATATATGCAAAATGATATGATTGATTTGATAATTAATGTTGTGAAATATCCATATATCATAGTTTGAGTATATGCTATATGCTATCAGAACCTGGTTAGCTTGGTTTAGGCTAGCACTCGCACGATACCGATGCTAAGTGTTCATGATTTATTATGATATTGTGTTAACGCTGTTGACTGGAGTGGTGTGAGATTGGATGGTTGATGTGGTTTTAAGAAGTGCATGAGTGCCGCTGGTGTACACCAGGTCTAGCAGACCCATCGGACTTATAGACTGTACTTTTGACTTGGCAGTGGTCAACCAACCATTATCAGGTCCCGCCTTCAAGCCACATAACCTAGTCATGTGGAGGTAATACATGACAACAACCAGTTAACCTACTAGGGTTGTTTTTGTATTATTATTTATATGAGATGAATTATACTATGGAAGCCATTATGTTCTGCTATGTTTTGATTATACATGTTTTTCCCAGAAATGATATATATACAGTTTTACTAGTTATGTTTATGATGATATGTATATCACAGAAATGCTTATGTTGCCACACACTAGTGTTAGTTTATTTCCCTTACTGAGAGGTGTCTTACCCCGAATTTCATAAATATTTCAGGAGCCCTTGATAGGAGAGCGGGTAAAGCTCTGCTGATATAGTACCATTGATCTGCCCTCTTTGAAGGGTAAGTTTTGGGGGAGATGGTTGATTTTTGTGGGAAATGTCCCTATGTCTTTCTTATTTGGGATGTGTATATAATGGATGTAGTAACTCTGGTATATTGATGGATGGTATTATATATGGTATTATGGGTTATTTATGATTTTATATTTCTTGCTGTTTAGGCTTCCACACTATTTTTTGAGGTATTCCTAGTACCCCACGGGTCCAGGTGGATTATGATCTGCTGGATATATGTTATATTGGTTTTATTAAAAAAAAAAATCTATGAAAATTAAGCAGGTCATTACAGTTTGGTATTAGAGCCTAGGTTTCTAGGTTCTGTAGGCTTTAGAATGCAGCAGAAACGATACCAAAGTATAGGAAATGATTTAAGGATTTGTTCTATAGTCTAGAGGTAGGACTTCCGTAGTGATTTCTGTGTTTTTCCAGGGGTAACAATTTCATGAAAACCATAGTAAACTATTATCGAGTTATGTTCCTAGAATGTAGGACTGGGGTTAGGAATAAGATGAGAATGTAAGTGGTGAGGTTAGGTCGGTAAATTATAAGGATAGGATTTCTAAGTTACGTTTGTTGTTATTTTTCAGGATGGATCCAAGAGGAGGTAGTGCCCATGCAAGTGGCAGTGATGGAACAGGGCCATCAAGTGCAGGTGGGACTGACTCTGACGCGGTATTACGTAACGTGGCTTAGTAGGTTATGACTGAGATCGCTAGGAACTCTAGAGAGCAGGGTGATCCGCCAGCAGGCCATGGGTGCACTATAGAAAATTTTAAGAAGATGAATCCTTCGGCATTCTCAGGGGGAGTTGATCTTGTACCCACTGAGAACTAGATGCAGGAGACTGAGAAAGTCTTGGATGTGTTGTAGTGTACTGAGGAATAGAGGGTCTTCTTTGCCACCTATAGACTAACAGGAGAGGCCGAGAGGTTTATAGACTAACAGGAGAGGCCGAGAGGTTATGGACTACTGGAGCAGCATAGGGTGACTCTGATAGCCATGACATGGGACCGGTTTAAAGAGTTGTTCTTCGATAGATATTTTTTAGCTACTGTCAGGGAGGCTAAAGTGGAATAGTTCCTAAGTCTGAAGCAGGGACAGCTATCCATCTAGCAGTATGCGGCATGTTTCATCAAGCTCTCTCGTTTCACCCAGTACATTGTCCCTGATAAGGTGAAGAAAGCGAGGTAGTTTGAGAGAGGCTTGAGGCGGAGTATATTCAAGTAGGTGGGGGTGCTATAGATCCAGGACTTTGCTGAGTTAGTCGACATGGCAGCTTTGGCAGAGATTGGTGAGCATCTCAATGCAGAGGAGTAGAGATAGAGGAAGAGATCTGCATCTATAGGTTATCAGCAAGGTCATAGACCGGGTTAGTGAAGGAGACAAAACCATGGAAGAGGGCGGAGGCAGGAGACTGGAAGATGCGAGGTTCAGATAGGGCAGGGTCCTCTTGTCTGGAAAACTTGTGGTAGGAGACACTAGGAAGAGTGTCAAGCAGGTGGGGTTGTCTGCTATCACTGCGGTAGACCGGGGCACATGGTACGAGACTGCCTTACACCACCAGATGCAGCTTCTGCTCCCAGACCATACAGAGGAGGTTATCAAGCACTACGAGGGGACCAACAGAGGAATACGGCTCTAGCTAGAGTGTTCGCTCTGATACCGGGTGATGTAGAGACATTCGGTGACGTGGTGACAAGTATAGTTAGCATGTTTTCCTTTAAAATTATTGCATTGTTCGATTTAAGAGCCACACACTCGTTTGTGTCCTTGGGGTGCACTAGACTCTTTGGGGTAGAAACACAGTTGTTAGACACAAAGCTATTGGTACTACACTAAGTGGGTCAGCAGTGAGGTGTAGTAGGGTACTTCGGGATTGTTCAGTTGATAGTTAAGGGAAAATTCTATCTGCTAATCTAATAGTGCTAGATATGCATGGATTCGATGTGATCTTTGGCATGGATTGGTTAGCAGCTAATTTTGTGAGTATAGAGTGCCATTCACGAGAAGTGATATTTTGACCTCTGGGACGAGCAGAATTTAAGTTCATAGGGTCATGAGTGCAATCCCCACCTCAACTAGTTTCAGCTATTCAGGCCAGGAGAGTACTGGTGAGTGGTTGTCAGGGGTTTGTGACTATTGTAAAGGAGATGTTAGAAAATGAATTGAAACTTACTAGCACGCCTGTAGTAAAGGAGTTTACTGATGTTTTCCTAGATGAGTTACCAGGCTTGCGACCTGATCATGAGGTAGATTTCCCAATTGATCTACTTTCAGGTACAACGCTAATTTCCAAAGTACTTTATCAAATGACGCCAGCAGAATTGGAAGAATTGAAGAATCAATTGCAAGATCTGCTTGATAAGGGCTTCATATGACCCAGTGTATCTTCGTGGGGAGCTCCAGTTCTATTTGTGAAAAAAAAAAGACAGGTCTATGAGCATGTGTATAGATTATAGGGATATTAATAAAGTGACAATCAAGAACGAATATCCTCTACCCTGTACAGATGATTTGTTTGACCAGCTCCAAGGTACACGGATTTATTCGAAGATTAATCTTAGATTCGGCTATCATCAAGTGAAAGTGAAAGCAGAAGACGTCTCGAAGACGACCTTCGGGACTAGGTACGGGTATTACGAGTTCCTTGTTATGCCATTTGGTTTGATGAATGAACTGAGTCTTCCACTAATACCTAGACCAATTCGTTGTTGTTTTTATTGACGATGTACTGGTCTATTCTAGGAGCTATGAAGAACATGAGACACACTTGAGGCGGGTTCTACAGACATTACGGGAAAGAAGTTATACGCCAAGTTCAATAAATGTGACTTCTGACTCGATAAGGTCGTGTTCTTAGGGCATGTTATATCTGGAGATTGTATTTTCTTAGTTCCTAGTAAGATCGAGGCGGTAGTGAATTGGGCTAGACCGAGGAACATTTAGGAGATCAGGAGTTTCTTGGGGCTAGCTGGGTATTACTGTCATTTTGTAGAGGGACTCTTAGCATTATCGGGGCCTTTGACATGACTGACAAGGAAGAATGTCAGGTTTGATTGGGACAACAGCTACGAGCAGAGTTTTCAGGAATTAAAGCAGAAGTTAGTCACAGCACCAGTATTGGTCATCCCATCAAGGGGTGAAGGTTATGTCATTTACAGTGATGTGTCCTTAAAGGGACTTGGCTGTGTATTGATGCTGCATGGCAGGGTGGTAGCGTATGTGTTTAGGCAGTTAAAAGAATATGAAAAGAACTACCCTACCCATGATCTTGAATTAGCTGCAATTATACACGCATTGAAGATTTGGAGGCATTACCTGTACGGCGAGCGGTGTGAGATCTTTTTCGACCACAAGAGTTTGAAGTAATTTTTCACACAAAAGGAACTTGGTTCTTGAGGGTCTACTTGGTTCTTGGCAGTAGACTGCTGGTTCTGTGCCGTGAGGGTCTGCTTGGTTCTTGGCAGCAGACTGCTGCTGGTGTGGCCTGCAGAAGAGAGAGCTCCCGGGCTTCAACTGGTTGCAGCAGCTTCTCGGGTGGAGGCTGGACTGTTGCAGCACGTTGCAGAGTTTCTTGGGATGGTGATGGATGGAGCTCGAACAGGGGGTTGCAGTTGGAGTAGAGGAGAGCTTGGGTGATGGTGGCCTCTCAGATGTGGCTAGAGCAGAGGAACAGATGGGACTGAGTTGCTGGAGATCCGTGGACTCAGAGTGGCTGTGCAGAGGGAGTTTCAGCAGGAAAACAGAGGAGGAAAAAGAAGGGAAAGGAGAAGAAGAAAGAGGAAAAAGAAGAAGAGAAATACTGAAAGATAGAAAAGATAAAATAAATATCAAAAGAGAAGACAGGAAACAGCAAGGAAAAGTAAGGAGAAGAGAAGAAGAAGAAGAAGAAGAAGGAGAAGAAGAATGAGAAGAAGAAGAAGAAGGAGAAGAAGAATGAGAAGAAGAAGAAGAGTATAGGAGAGGAGAGCCGCCCCCAAGAGCTGCACTGGAGGAGTTTAAAAAGAAAAAAGGAGAAGCCCTACCCAGATAGCACTGACCCGACCCGGCCACATGGCCGGGTCACATCATATATTCATTCAAATATATTTTTTATTTTCTTATTTTATTTGTTCTCTGTTCGTCACAGATCTGACTCTTCTAGAGCTAGTATCTCACAAAGCTCAAAACATGAAAGTTGTAGATGATCCTTTCCTATTTCTCTAGAAATTTGAATCTTCTCGATCAGAGCTCAGACAGAAAAGTTATGCATGAAATATGAACAAGTGTCGGTTTTGGTTCCCGGAAATTTTCCTGCGACAAAAAATTACCAAAACTTCATAAATAGTGCAATAAAGTTCAAGAATGATGATTTTGGCACTTTATTAAAATATTGGACAATTTTGGACATTTAATTAAAAATATAAACCGTAAAGCTCGGGTTAAGATGCCAAATTACGCAATTTCGGCGCGTAATCAGTACTTCGTGTCAAGACTACCAACGGCGTTGCACGGCCAGAATGCCATTTGGGTGATTATTGATCGATTGACTAAGACAACCCTTTCCTCCCTATCAAGATCAGCCATTCCATCAACCATTTGGCAGAGATCTACATTCAGGAGATAGTTCGTTCTCATGGGGTGCCAGTATCGATTGTGTCATATCAAGACTCACGTTTTACGTCACGTTTTTGGAGGAGCTTATAGGAAGCTCTAAGGTCTCAGTTATCGTTTAGCACAACATTCCATCTTCAGTCAGATGGGCATAGGACTATACAGATATTAGAGGATATGCTCTGAGCGTGCGTATTGGACTTTGGGGGTAGTTGGACTCTGTTCATGCCGTTGGTAGAGTTTGCGTATAATAACAGTTATCAGACTAGCATTGGCATGGCACCATTTGAAGCACTGAATGGTAGGAGATGTCATTCCCCTTTGTTTTGGGATGAGATGGGTGAACGACGAGTTGTGGGGCCAAAGCTAGTACAGCAACCGTGTGATAAAGTTTGATTTTTTAGAGATAGAATCAGTGGAGCTCAGAACTAATAGAAAAGTTATGCTGATAATTGCCTTAGGAATCTAGAATTTGATGTGGTTAATCATTTATTTTTGAAAATAGCTCCGTTGAAAGGGTATGCAATTTGGAAAGAAGGGTAAACTTAGCCCTAGGTTTATCGGTCCATTTGAGATTCTAGATAAAATGGGCCCGATTGCCTATAGGCTAGCTTTGCCACCTGTGTTGTCTAGGATCCACGACGTATTTCATGTGTCTATGTTGAGAAAATACGTCCCAGATCCTTCTTATATCATCAGTTATGGTGAATTAGAACTCAGTGATTCACTGGTGTATGAGGAGGTACCAGTACAGATTTTGGATAGGAAAGTACAGGAGTTACGTAACAAGGAGATTCCTCAGGTAAAATTTTTGTGAAGGAATCATACAGTGGAAGAGGCTTCTTGGGAGTCTGAGGAGCAGATGAAGCAGAAGTATCCACACTTTTTCCAAGAAGCCTAGTCAGGTAAAATGTAAGTAGTTAGGTAGTATTTCGTTCGCAGGTACATGTAAAAAGTTTAGTTAGTAAGTGGCATTTTAGTTTTGGGAGAATTTTCTTTTGTTTATGTAATCTCCTAGGACTCGAAATGTAACCATGGTATTCCTCCATCATAAGTGAGGGTAAGTAATAAAATAACTAGACCCTTTTCTTTTAAGGGATAATAAGTTACATGAATAGTAAATTTCGAGGACGAAATTTTTGTAAGGAGGGGAGAATGTAATAACCCAAGGAATTTTTCAGCATCTCGTCGACTAACACAGGGGATTCGTCGACGAGGGTATAAGAGGAGCTCATCGACGAGGACAGGATTCGTCGACGAGAAAATACCGACCGGGGGTTTGGGGGATTCTGAAGTCGACAAAGAGAGAGAGCTCGTCGATGAGTTGTCTTCATGACCTCGTCGATGAGGTGACGTAGCTCGTCAACGAATGCTATAGTATAAATAGTTCTAAATGTGATTTTTCAGTCCATTTGTGCGCAGGAATCTCTCTCCCTCTCTCTCATCCTTCGGTTTCTCCTTTTTCTCTCTAAGTTTGTGGGCCAGATTTCTGCCGGTTCGACGATCTGAAGCCACCACGACACTCCTGGGAGAGTTCTCTTCAAATCTGTTGGAGTGGATCATCGGTGGGGTTGAGTGGGAAACCATCCCAGATTCAGGGTAAGGCTTTCTACTCAGTATTTGGCTATTTGACAGTTGTAGAAAGCGTAGTACGCATATAACTACTGAACTTTAGTTCTGGGAAATGTTGTTTTCAGGGTATTAAGTGGGGAACCCTGTGGGTGCAGGAGTATTTCTCTTATGAGCTTTTTAGGATTTAGGTAAGGGGATAAACTAAGCTAGTTATTTTATGAAAATGTATGTATGTTATTATAATATATGGTTTCAGGAAATAAATATATTTATATATGTTTATATTTGGGAAATACTGTTGAAAATGATAGTATGTTAAATATACGGAAAACCTATTTTGTGTGGTATAAGTAAAGATGTATTATATAGTATCAGACCCTGTTGGACCATACCGTTTATAGAGCACGATACCGTACCTACATACAATATATAGAGTGCAACCACCTATTCAGATAATGCATGGTATAAAGGTCGATCGCATAGAACCCACGAGTGGACAGGCTCCCCATCAGATATGGGTTGAGGAGGGCTGATCAGACTATGGAGTATAGTGATTTATTCCTAGTTGGCCATCCAGGATAAATGCCACCTATGGGCCGCACAACCCTGTCATGAGGGGTTAAATCATGACACATAGTTATCCACAGGGAAGTTTACAATTATAACTATGTTTATACAGGTTTACAGAAATAGAATATATATATATATATATATATATATATTAGCAGTATTTTGAGTAGAAACCTAAAGTACAGAAATGTTAAGCAACAAATAAAAGATGAAGATTATATTACTGGTATTATACTTTACAGATTCAGTGATACATGACTATATAGTAATAGATTTTCACAATATTGTAACTTATTTGCCACACACTAGCAATAGCATATTTCGTCTTACTGAGCGTTGGCTCATCCCAATTACTTTAACATTTTTCAGGTGATCTAGGTAAGCGAGCAGATTAGGCTCACAGATAGAGAGGCCTCGGTATTGCCCTAATAGTAGTGTGAGTATTTTTGTATAGCCCTAGCCAGTTGAGGGTATTTTGGAAAATAGACATATATGTATATTTTAAGAAACATTTTAATACTCTGGTATTGTATATAATTACATATGGCTATTGTTTTATTTGATTTCTGCTTCTTGTTGCGTAGGTTGATGATTGGGTTTAATCCAGTATGGTATCAGAGCATTTTAAATGTTATAGTACAACAAAAAAAAAAAACCCAAGTTAAATAGCAGGTCATTACATGTATTATTATTTATATGAGATGAATTATACTATAGAAACCATTATGTTCTGCCATGTTTTGATTATACATGTTTTTCCCAAAAATGATATATATATGTATAGTTTTACTGGTTATGTTTATGATTATATCTATATCACAGAAATGCTCATGTTGTCACACACTAGTGTTAGTTTATTTCCTTTACTAAGAGGTGTCTCACTCCGAATTTCATAAATATTTCAGGAGCCCTTAATAAGAGAGCGGGTAAAGCTCCGTTGATATAGTATCGTTGATTTGCCCTCTCTGAAGGGTAAGTTTTTGTGGGGACGGTTGATTTTTGTGGGAAATGTCCCTAGGTCTTTCTTATTTGGGATGTGTATATAATGGATGTAGTAACTCTGGTATATTGATGGATGGTATTGTATATGGTATTATGGGTTATTTATGATTTTATGTTTCCTGATGTTTAGGCTTTCACACTACTTTCTAAGGTATCCCTGGTACCCACGGGTCCAGGTGGATTATGATCTCCTGAATATATGTTATATTGGTTTTACTAAAAAAAAAAATCTATGGAAATTAAGTAGGTCGTTACAGGGCATCTAGGTTGCAGGATTGAATCTTGAATTGAGATCAGGGATAATAAACTAGTTAAGGATATGATATACTAGTTTGATGGTTTGTGTGGGGTATGTTGTGGTAATAGGGTCCTAAGCTAAGTTTATTATTTTTTCAAGATGGACCTTGGAAGTGGTAGTGCCCATGCTAGTGGCAATCGAGGGTGCTAGGCCCTCAGGTGTAGCTGGTGGCGACTCAAACGCAGTACTACGCAGAGTGGTTCAACAAGTGATGGCTGAAATTTCCAGGAACTCCAGGGAGTAGGGATGTCCGTCTATAGGCCATAATAGTTCGATTGAAAAGTTTATCAAGATGAATCCTCTTGCTTTCTCCGGAGGAACTAATCCTGCGGTCGCTGAGAACTGGGTGTAGGAAATTGAAAAGGTGCTGATAGGTACTCTAGTGTATGGAGGTGTAAAGGGTGCTATTTTCTACGTATAAATTGATAGGAGAGGCTGAGAGACGGTGGACGGCGGGGAAGCTCCTGGAGCAGTAGAGAATAGTGCCTATAAAGATGACATGGGATCGGTTTAAGGAAGTATTTTTTGACAGATAGTTTCCAGTCTTGTCTAGAGAAACCAAGATAGAGGGATTCCTGAACCTGAAGCAAGGACAACAGACAGTGCAGTAGTATGCGGTGAGGTTTATTAAATTATATCGCTTTGGCTCGTACATTATTCCAGATGAAAAGAAGAAAGTAAGACAGTTTGAAAAAGGCTTGAAGAGAGAATTACATAAGCAGGTACAGAAGACGGAGAGCAGTTGGAGGCTGAAGAGCAGAAAAAGACAAAGAGATCCATGCTTTTTAGTTCTCGGCAGGGGTCCAGTTGGGGTTTGGGGAAGAGAGGTGGTTACTATAGGGATTGGATGCAAGAGTCGGGGAGTCGTGGGTTTCAGGGCATGCAGTCATTCCCAGCTTGTTCGACTTGTGGGAAGAGACACCCGAGGGAGTGTCGTGCTAGGCGAGGTATTTGCTACCGATGTCAAGAGCCAGGGCACATGATGAGAGATTTTCAGGCTCAAATTGGAGCTGCTCTTGCTCCTAGACCTGCTTGGTGAGGTTATCAAGTGCCTCGTGGAGGTCAACAGAGGAATACGGCTCCAAAGAGAGTTTACGCTTTGACGCCGAGTGATGCTGAGACAGTTGGCGACGTGGTGGCAGGTATAGTTAGCATGCTTTCATTTAAAGTTATTGTATTGTTTGATTTAGGGGCCACACATTCATTCATGTCAATGGAATGTATTAAATTATATGGGGCAGAAACACAGTTATTAGGCCCTGAACTGTTAGTAACTACACCGACCGGGTCAGTAGTGAGGTGTAGTAGGGTGCTCCAAGGCTATCTTGTTGATATCCAGGAGAAAGTTTTGTCTGCTAATTTGATAGTGATGGACATGCACGGGTTTGATGTAATATTCGACATGGATTGGCTGGCAGCTAACTTTGCCAGTATAGACTGTCGATTGAAAGAAGTGATTTTTCGACCTCCGGGAAGACCAGAATTCAGGTTCATAGGATCGCGAGTGCAATCCCAGCCTCAGTTAGTATCAGCCATTCAGGCGAGGAGACTACTTTTGAGCGGTTGTTAGGGATTTGTGGCCTTTATTAAAGAAATGTCATGGAATGAATTGAAGTTTGCTAATACGCCAGTGGTGAAGGAGTTTTCAGATGTCTTTCCAGATGAGTTACCCGGTTTACCTCGTGATCGCGAGGTGGATTTCCCTATCGATATACTTTCAGGGAAAACTCTGATCTCTAAAGTTCCTTATAGAATGGTGCTAGTAGAATTGGTAGAGCTTAAAGATCAGTTACACGATTTGTTAGATAAAGGATTTGGCCCTAGCAGAATTGGGAGAACTTAAAGATCAGTTACACGATTGTTGGATAAAAGATTTATATGACCTAGTGTATTTTCGTGGGGAGCTCTGGTATTACTTGTAAAGAAGAAAGAAGGGACCATGAGAATGTGTATGTATTATCGGGAAATTAATAAGGTAACAATCAAGAACAAGTATCCTCTACCCCATATAAATGATTTATTTGATCAGCTCCAGGGTACACGGGTTTACACCAAGATTGATCTCAGATCAAGTTATCATCAAGTAAAGGTGAGGGCAGAAGATGTATCGAAGATAGCCTTTTAGACTAGGTATGAGCATTATGAGTTTCTTGTTATACCTTTTGGTCTGATGAATGCTCCTGCAATATTTATGGATTTGATGAATAGAATCTTCCACCAATATTTAGACCAGTTTGTCATGGTTTTCATTGATGATATACTAGTCTATTCGAGGAGTTATGAGGCGCATGAGGCACATTTGAGAATGCTCTTCAGATGCTCAGGGAGAAGAAGTTATATGCCAAGTATAGAAAGTGTGAATTCTGGCTTGAGAAGGTTGTGTTTTTTGGGCATGTTATCTCAGAGGATGAAATTTCTGTGGATCCCAATAAGATTGATGTAGTGGTGAATTGGGCTAGACCAAGGAACATCTAGGAAATAAGGATTTTTTTGGGACTGGCTGGTTATTACCATCGTTTTGTTGAGGGATTCTCAGCGTTATTAGGGCCTCTGACATGGCTGACTAGGAAGAATGTCAAGTTTGAATTGGATGACCACTATAAGCAGAGCTTCTAGGAATTGAAGCAAAGGCTTGTCACGTTACCAGTGTTGATCATCCCGTCAGAGGGTGAGGGTTATGTTATCTATAGATATGCATCTTTGAAAGGGCTTTGCTGTGTATTGATGTAGCATGGTAGTGTTGTAGCTTATTCTTCTAGGTAGTTGAAAGAATATGAAAGAACTAACCTACCCATGATCTAGAATTGGTTGCAGTAGTACACGTGTTAAAGATTTGGAGGCATTACCTGTATAGTGAGAGATGCGAGATATTCTCCAACCACAAAGGTTTAAAGTACTTTTTCACTCAGAAGGTACTGAATATGAGATAGAGAAGGTGGTTGGAGCTCATTAAGGATTTTGATTGTACTATCAGTTACCACCTAGGGAAAGCAAACATGGTGGTTGATGCACTGAGTAGGAAATCTGTGGGACTAGCACTGGCAGTTATGGAGGTTCAACACCTGATCTTGATTGATTTGGAGAGACTTGGTAATCAATTGATCGATAGTGATCCTTAGGCCTTTATTGTCAACTTAGTGGTGCAACCTACGTTACTGACAGGGCCGGCTCTTCACAATATGGGGCCCTAGGCGAATGATTTAATCAAGGACCCTTAATATTTTTTTTAATTTTAATTTTAATTTTTATTTTTATTTTTATTTAAAATTAATTTTTCTAGCTTTTTGAGATGCAAAATCACTAATTAAAGTTTTATATTCAAGATTTTCAAGTATTTCTTTTTCTATTGATAACATAGCCAATCCATTTAATCTTTCTTGTGACATAGTTGATCGCAAATAATTTTTTATAAGTTTAAGTTTTGAAAAACTTCTTTCTGCAGAAGCTACTGTCACAGGTATCGTTAATAAAATTCTATAAGTAATAAAGGTATTTGGAAAACAATCTACCTTTTTTATAAAATTCAATGTTTCAATTGGTGTACTCATTTCTTCTAAACTTTCTTTTAAAATTCTCAATTCTGAAAATAAATCAAAACCATTAATATCTGAATGTGTTCCACATTTTAAAATATTCTCAAGTGTCAAACATTTTTGTTTCAAATTATTCTCATCTAATGATTTTAATATTTTTAAATCATATAAAAAACCAAAAATATTCTCATATGTTTGAAATTGTTCAAATCTACTCTCAAATGAAATAATAGCTTGATCTATTATGTATAAGAAAAAATTAATCCTAAAAGATTCTTCAGCTGAGTGTGTTGTATCATCATTAGCATTCTCATCAAATTGTTTTTTCCTATTAATTACACGTTTTTTACGAAATATAGGTTCGATATTCATTTCAAGTGCAATCTCTTTTGCTGAAATCATAGAAGATATAAATCCATTCTCCCTATAATTTTTTAGAAAAACAATAAGACCTTTTAATTGATTAATGGCGACATCAATACACATATCTTTTGATTGTAAATTTTTACTAACACAATTAACAGCAAATAATATGTCATACCAAATAATCATTCCTAGTAAGAATTCAAAATTTTCCATTTCATAAGTTGCTATACAATAAGATTCACTCTTTGTTTTTGGATCATCACTAGTTTTTTCTAATTGAAGCAAAGCATCTCTAATTTGAGAAGCTTGAAACCTTATTGTCTTAACACTCTCTATTCGACTTTCCCAACGTGTTTGTGATAATGATTTTACAGTTAAATTTGGTACATATTCGGTTAAAATTTTCCATCGTTTCGTAGAAGAAGAAAATAATGTATATATTCGTTGTACTACTCCAAAAAAAGTTATAGCTTTAGAACAACAATTAGCCATATCACAAAGTACTAGATTAAGACTGTGACAACCACACGGAGTATAAAATGCTCTAGAATTTAAATCTAATAGTCTCTTTTGTACACCTTGTTGTTTTCCTTTCATATTAGATCCATTATCATATCCTTGCCCTCTTATATTCTCAATACTAAGTTCAAATTTTTGTATGACATTTATTAATTCATTAAAGAGTCCTTCTCCTGACGTATCATCTACTTTTAGAAATTCTATAAAAATGTTCTTCTATTTTAATTGGACTTGTAGAAAGATTCAAATATCGTATTATTAAAGACATTTGTTCTTGATGACTTACATCCGGAGTGCAATCGAGTATGATTGAATAATATTTTGTTTCATTGATTTGCTTCATAATTTTCTTTTTAATATTAAGAGTTAATAAATTTATCAATTCATTTTGCATATTATGACCAACATAATGATTATGAATTTCACCATGTTGAAAACGTCGAATATGTTCTTTCATTATTGGATCAAATTCTGCAATCATTTCAATTAAACTTAAAAAAATTCCATTATTCTCTTGATAAATTCGTTCATTTTTCCCACGAAATGCCAAATTATTTTTAGCAAAAGTTTTCATAACAGAAATAATTCTCAATAATACTTTTTTCCAGTGTTCTTTTTCTTTGTTAATTTGTTCTTCTATATTTTTATCAATTGTTATATTTTTTAACAATCTTAACTCTAAATCAGCCCATTTACTCATATTAAAAATATGTTCTTCACTAATTTCGTGACTTTTAAGTTTGGTACTAAGATTTTTCCAATCTTTACACCCTTCATTAGCTAGTTGTTGGTTATTTAATTTTTGACCAAATAACTTACAACAACAACAAAATACTCTATCTAAATCTTTAGAATATATAAGCCATTTTCTATCATGTTTCTCTCCATTTGATAATTTTTGAATATAATATATATTTGAAAAATGTCTTGAATTTTCATCTTTTGGAAAAATTAAATCATTATCCCTAATAGGACCTTTTTCAACTAATAAATTTCGTAATTTGCTATCTATATTTTCCCAATATTTTGGATCATAAATATTATCATCATTATTTATTTTTTTTTCTTCTATATTGTTAAAATGTCTTTCAAAAGAAATATCATTAGTGAACATTTCCTCTATATCAATGTTATCTTTATCACTATTATTATTATTATTATTATTATTATTATTATTATTATTATCTATCATTATATTAGATTCTAATTCCATCTCTGGAATTGATTGCTCGTTTCTTGGAGGATTTTCATCTTGTTCATTTATATTTTGCTTAGAACTAAAAATAAATTTGTCAAGAGCTCCTTTTTGAGATGACACTAATTCTTCTATTTTTTTTTTCTTTCTTCGTTTTTCGTATCCGGATTCATATTTTCTTGTTGACATAGTTAAATTTCAAAATTAACACTATAAATTGACAAATTATGTAAACAAATAAAAATAAATTTAATAAATCTATAGATATAGTAGATTGAAACAATATAACCTGATTATTATTATTATTGCAAATCGATCGGTGAGCGAGACTTTAGAGATATCGGATTCTTGCCGGATACAGCGCTCTAACCTCAAAGCTTCCAAAATCTAAGAAAAAATAGAAAGAAAAAAAAATTTCAGAGTGAAAATAATAGAAAAATAATATACAAACATTGAAATCAAAATTAGAGTTGAAGAAAATTACAGAGAATCGTAGGCCCGAAGATGATGAACACAATAGTTGGAGTAAAAATCATAGAGAGACCAAGAGATGAGAGTGTGAGAGATGAAAAAAAATTTTTAGAGAGACTAAGAGAGAGAGATGGGAGTAATATATAATTTGAAATACAATAAAATTGTTAGTTGGGAAGTATAAGACTTGAAAAAAAAATTTAAATTATATTTATTTTATATTTTAAAATATAATTTTATTTATTTGTTAGTTGGGAAGTCAATTATGGGAATAGAGCATAATAAATAATATTAATATTATTTAATTAAAAAAAATTTTGGGACCCTAAAAGTATATTATTATATTAAATAAAAATTGAGGGGCCCCAAAAATTTGGGGGCCCTAGGCGGCTGCCTTAATGGCCTAAGGGCAGAGCCGCCTCTGGTTACTGAAAAGGATAAAAGTTGCACAAGAAGAGGACTCAGAATTAGTAGAAGTAATAGCCAAGGTACGGAATGGTCAGGGAGAGGATTTTAGTATTTTAGATGACGGAGCGTTGCGGTTCCGTTCTATATTATGCATTCCTACTTATGCGGATATTAGGAGAACCATCATAGAGGAGACTCACAGATCTTTATACACAGTTCATCCCGGTAGCACGAAAATGTACAAAGATCTGCGGGAGTCTTATTGGTGGAGTGGCATAAAGAAGGAGATTGCTAAATATGTAGCTCAGTGTTTGACGTGCCAGCAATTAAGGCTGAGCACCAGAGGTCGGCGGTGTCGTTGCAGCCACTATTCATTCCAGAGTGGAAGTGGGATCACATATATATGGATTGTGTTTCAAGTTTGCCGTCAACATTACATAGTTAGAATGCAATCTGGGCGATCGTGGATCGTTTGATGAAGACCGCCCATTTCCTTCCTATTAAGATCAATTACTTCGTGGATAGACTAGTGGATATTTATATTCAGAAGATAGTCCATTCTCACGGTGTGCCAGTGTCTATAGTGTCATATCAAGACCCGTGTTTTACGTCATGATTTTAGAGGAGCTTGCAGGAAGCTCTGGGGCCTCAATTATCTTTTAGCATGACGTTCCATCCTTAGAAGGATGGACATACTAAGAGGATGATCCAGATATTAGAAGATATGCTTTGAGCATGCATTCAAAATTTCGGGGGTAGTTAGACCCAGTTTATGCCACTGGTGGAATTTGCATATAACAATAACTATCAGGCCAATATTGGCATGGCATCATTTGAGGCGCTCTATAGAAAAAGATGTCGTTCTCCTTTATACTGGGATGAGATGGGTGAGTGGCAAGTTATGGGGTCAGAGTTGGTGCAATAGGCATATGATAAGGTTTGGCTCATCAGAGATAGGATTAGTGCAACTCAAAGCTGACAGAAGGGTTATGCTGACACTCATCGCAGGAAACTAGAGTTCGATATTGGAGACCATGTGTTTTTAAAGATAGCTCCGTTAAAGGGAGTTATGAGATTTGGAAGGAAGGGTAAACTTAGCCCTAGGTTTATTGGTCCATTTGATATTTTTGAGAAGATAGGGCCAGTTGCCTACAGGCTAACTTTACCACTTGTTTTGTTCAGAATACATGATGTATTTCATGTCTCCATGTTGAGGAAATACATCTCAGACCCCTCCCACGTAATTAGTTATGGTGAATTAGAAATCAGTGATTCACTAGCTTATGAGGAGGTACCAGTGTAGATTCTGGATAGGAAAGAATAGGAATTGAGCAAAAAGAAGATTTCTTTAGTAAAAGTCTTGTAGAGAAACCATGTGGTAGAAGAAGTTTCTTGGGAGCTTGAGGAACAGATAAAGCATAAATATCCACACTTGTTCAGTGGGGCTCATTTATAATCAAGAAAGTGGGAGTAGTTATGTAATATTTATTTTGCAGGTTAGTTAATACATGTAGCAGTTTTGTTAGTAGGCATGTAGCAGTTTTGTTAGTAGGCAATGTTTTGGTTGTGGGAGAATTTTATTTTATGTGTATATGTAATCTCCCAGAATCTTAAATGAAACCACGGTATTCCTCCGCCATAAGTGAGGGTAAGTAATAAAATAAGTAGACCACTTTTCTTTAAGGGATGGTGAATCGTACAAAAAGTAAATTTCGGGGACGAAATTTTTATAAGGAGGGGAGAATGTAGAGACTCGATGAATTATATTAATTAAATAATCGAAGGAGGAGAGGAAAAGAAATTGAAATTGGGAATTCAGCAGGGTCTCGTCGACGAACGCAACGTGTTCATCGACAAAAAGGCTTATTGGGCTCGTCAACATGGACACATGCCTCATCGATGAGAAGATACCGAGAAGGCTATTTTTGGATCTGAAATTCATCGACGAAGGTTAAGTGTTCATTGGAGGAATTGGCCTCGTCAACGAAGGAACGTGTCTTGTCGTCGAAGACACGTGGTTAAGCATTTTATTTAAGGCCAAAATGACCCTTTTTGCAAGAGAAATTCTTTCTCTTAGCTCCCTCTCTCTCCTGTACAGCTCCCCTCCCCTTCTCTCTAGAAATCCAGGCTGATTTTTTGCTAGTTCTACGATCCGAAGCCGCTATGCTAATCTTGGGAAGTTTCTCTTTATTTATGCTAAAGTAGATCGTTGGTAGGGCTAACTTGGACACCATCCCAGATTCTAGGTAAGTTGGTTTTCTTAGGCTTTGTTATGAATATTTTGGTATTTCTGGAGTTTTAGAAAAGTAGTATTTGGAGAAATATGGAAGTTCTGTTTGGAAAAATGTTATTTTTAGGGTGTTGAGCTAAGAACCTAGCGGGTGCAGGGCTAGTTATTTTTGAGGCTTTCTAGTGGTCAGGTAAGAGAGTAAACTAAAGCAGTAATTTTCCATGAAAATTATCACTTTTTAATAGCAGATTAATTTTCAGAAAGCATGTATTATGTGTGAGTATATTTGGGAAAATATATTTCAAAAAATACTGCTATTACATAGGAAGCCTTTTCAGTGTAAAATGTTAGAAAATGTAATTCTAGAACAGATTTCATGTTTTATTCAACTTGTGTGGCATGAATATTATTTCACGTATATTGTATTATTTTAAGTCAGATTTACAGAAAAGGCATGTTTACAGTTATTTTCAAGAAAAACATGGATAATACAGGAAATTATGATTTCAGCACTTATGATAAACAATACATTTATTCAGATCAGTATGTATGAAATTCTTAGCGCAAGGCCATGATTGATAGTGGGCGCAAGGCTGTGATTAAGTACTTTATTCGATGCAAGGCCGTGTTTACTATGATATGTCAGAATTCAGAGAAATGCTATTGATCTAGTTTTCATGTTAAACCAGTATAGATGTATAGGTACTGTATGTTATCAGAACCCAAATGGTAGTTTAGATAAGTATTCAGAGCACGATACCATAGCTATTCAGTTCAGTTCAAACTTGTGCTACCACCCCGGCCAATAGAGGGGATGGGAGATGGATAGTCGATGTGGCTTCAGTGTAGTGTTGTAGACATCCCCCTGGTAGTTTGGACCAGGGTGGGGTGGGCCCATCGTACTTACAAACATATTTGATTTGGTAGTGGTCAGCCAGCTATTGTCAGGTCTCGCCTTCGGGCTGCACAACTCGTCATGGGGGGTAATATATGACATCGGCTAGCTATCCATCCTGGGTATATTTTAGTATTATCAATTATAGCAGATGATTTTATAATAATAATAAAATACTATGATTTAATATGCTTATGATTATACATATATTTCTCATTTATTATATTACCAAATACGAAACATGTATCATGCACTATTTATTTATTATAATATAAAAATATTCATGTTACCACACAACTGTATTTAGTTTATTTCCCTTACTGAGAGGTGTCTCTCCTAAGCTTAAAATATTTCAGGAAATCCACATAGATAGGAAGATTGAGCTCCGCGTCATTAGAGACAATTTATACTACCCTGCGAGGAGGGTGAGTTTTGAACTAGGGTCAGTTGGTCTTTGATGTATGATCCTAGTTTTATTTTTTCGGTGTCTTTGGGGATTGTATATACACTTTTACAAAAATTTTGTGGATTGTGAATAGCTCTGGTACTATTATTATGGATGAATTTTATTTTTACCACTGCTTAGGTGTCTGCTGTGTATGATATATGTGTCCCCGTTACCCACAGGTTCAAGTTAACTTCGCTATATCATTAATTATTGGTATCATGGTATTTAATATGATTTATTATGTAGTAAATCAAGCAGGTCGTTGCAAGGGTTCTGTTATCTCTCACGGCCAACTTGGACTGGCCACTGCGTTAGGTTGATGTAAAGAACTCATTTATCCATGGTGATCTTGAAAAGGAAGTCTATATGGATATTCCTCTAGGTTACATAGCATCTTCAAAAGTTGAAGTTGTGTGCAAATTGTAGCAATCATTGTATGGACTAAAACAATCACCTCGAGCATAGCTTGGACGATTTAGTTTGACAATGAAGAAGTATTGTTTCCACCAAAGTAATGCAGATCATACACTATTTTTGAAGACCCAATAGGGCAAGGTAATAGTTATAATTGTATATGTCGTTGATATAATCATCACAGGGAGTGATACGGAGGAAATCGCTAAGCTTCAAAAACAATTGGCGACCGAGTTCGAGATGAAAAATCTAGGACTGAAATATTTCCTAGGTTTAGAGGTTTCTAGATCAAGGAAAGGTATATTTATTTCCTGGTGAAAATATATATTAGATTTGCTAGCTGAGGTTGGAATGTTGGATTGTAAGCCAACAAACACTCCAATCATTCATAACCACAAGCTCGGTGAATATCCAAGCCAAATGCCAATGGACAAAGGAAGCTACCAGAGATTAGATGGTAAAGTTATTTATCTCTCACATACCTATCCAGATATGTAACAACCCAAAAAAAAAATTAATTAAAAAATTATTATTATTATTTATTAATTAATTATTAATAAAATTAATTAAATTAAAAAATTTGAGGATTGTGGGTATATATATAAGTATATATAAAGTTATTATATAAAAAAGTATAAAGTAAGGATAAAGGAAAGAAAAAAAAAAAGGAAAACTTAATGCTTAAGTTTCCTGGAACAAGCAGGAAGAGGAAAGAAAGAAAAAAAAAAAAAACCTCTTCTTCTTACACGCAGACAAGAAGGAAAAGAAAAAAAGAAAAAAAAATAAAAAACTATCTCAACTCATGCTCTCCACTCCTCCTTTCTCTACGATTTCAAGGCGGATTCTCGCCCAATTGAAATCCGAAAATACTACTGGACTCCATTCTCCGCCACCGACATATCTTCCAAAGTGGATTTGTCGTAAGAGTAATGTAGGCATATCTCCTGTAATAAGGCAAATTCTCATCATTATCTCAATTTTTCTTAAATTTTAAGCTAAATTGACAATCGGACACCACCACAAGAATCTAGGGATGATTCTCTACAAGTCTAGCAGAACAGATTTCTTGTGGCGTCGTTGTGGAAATAGCTCCAAAACTAGGATAAATGGGTTATTTAAAAATTAATTTTTATTTAATTATTGTAAATTAGGAAAGGTTAAAATAATGTTTTATTGGGATTGATTTGATAGAATCAGGGTTCGGGTGAGCGCTGCGGATATAATTTTGGGAACCCTGCAGGCGTGGTTCAGGAAATCAGGTAAGGGGGAATAAAATTATATCAGTATTTTATTAAGGTGAACTAATTATTTACGAGTATATGAAATTTATTATTTATTCATTTGATTTTTTTTTAGAATGGTTTGAGTACTGGAAAATGTTAATTTTGCTTAAGGTTTATATTTGGGATAATTGCATATGATATTAAATTCGTGTGACATAGGAGCACTTTTTCCCAATAAATTGAATATAAATTGTTGTGGCATTTGGGTTTGCATGTGAGGATGTTTGGAATGATTATGACATGATGAATAAATTGTTATGTTTGACTCCTGTGTGGAAATGTATTGATCTGTTGGGATACTGTGTGGGAAATGAATTGATCTATTGGATTCCTGTGTGGAAAAGCATTGATGCGTTTGTGTGAACTAACTGGTGTGGTTATTCATATGCATCTCAATATAACGTTGGCATGAGGAGGTTGTTATATTGCCTAGATATAAATCATGATATGATGTTGGTAGGTCAAGGAGCTCGTCATATTGTCATTTATATGGGGTAGGACATTGGTAGGTCGAGGAGCTCGTTCTACTAATATACTACGGGTAGGTCATGGGGGTTGGATACCAGTGAATAGTAGTGCTTGTGTGGGCCACGTGTTGCGGAAGCTGGAGTGGTGCCTATGTGGGCCACGTTATATCTTGTGTGGATAATGGCGCCTGTGTGGGCCATGTTATGTGTCTTGTGTAGATGGTGGTGTCTGTATGGGCCATGTTATGTACCCTGTGTGGGTAGTGGTGCTTGTGTAGGCCACGTGTAGATAATAAGTTCGTAGGTGCCTATGTGGGCCACGTACTAACATGTACGTAGTTGCTTTGTGTGGGCCACGTACTAAGGACATTGGAAGATGAAGTATAAGTTGCATGATTCCTGTGTGGATGTGTTGTGCGCATGTGAATTTTATTATAGCATAATAATAATGATATAGCATATTGTGAATGCATGCGTGTGCATGCAGCGAGGTAAACATACCACCGGGGGCTTGCTGAGAAAGGCGAGTGCTCTACTAGGTAGTTTCTTGGTATCAGTGCAAAGGGATGCAACTTGTATGGGCGAGTAGACATCCTAATCCTCGGAAACCTTCGCCTTTAAAATAATAAAGATGTGTGTATTGGCGGCGAAGTAATTCTTCACCTGAGGGCTTATTGAGCAAGGTGAGTGCTCTAGTAGGTAGTTTTTAGTATCAGAGCAGAGGGAAGCTACTTGTATGGGCGGGTAATCTTCCCTATTCTCGGGGACTTTCGCCTGCATGAAAATTATGTACTTGTGCATTTTGGATGTGTGTATGATATCATATGTCGGTGATGTTATCACTAATACGTTTTCTTAGTTGTTATTGATATTATATGAGAAATAGTTTATTTTGATATATAAATATTAGAACTCAGTTGTCACACACTGTTATAATTTATTCCACCCTTACTAAGAAGTGTCTCACCCTAGTAGATTAACAACTTTTCAGGTTCTTCTCGAGATCTGGTTTGAAGGCCTAGGCTGGGATTATTTTTGTTGGTTTAGTTTTGGGGTATTGTGATATACTGGTATATATACAGATATATTTGTACGGGGTTATGTTTTGAATGCTGGTTGTGGATACGGATATCTGGATGTTGTAGTGTTCATTTTGGGTTGTTATATGGAACTCTGGTATTTATTTGAGGTTATTTATTTATGTTTTACTGCATGCATGTTAATTATGGTATCAGATACAGGTGATTGGAACACGTGGCACCCGGGCCCCACTTGGTGGGTTCGGGGCATCACATTGTGGTATCAGAGCATTAGGTTATAGATTCTGCAGACTTTAGAATAGATTAATACCAGAGTATAGGTACGAATAAGGATACAGATAGGAATGGGTAGATTAGGATGTTGATAGGAGATTTTGAGTTTTGTTTCATAGCTAGAGGTAGAAATCCCTTGATGGACTTCAGGGAGTTTCTGAATCCGGCCAGTTTCAGAAAACAACGGTAAATCCGTTGACGGTGATGTTTCTGAGCAGAGAGACTGGAACTCAGAATTAGAACTTGAGGGTTAGGTTGATTTGGGGATAAGCTGGTTATTTGATGTTTTAATTGAGGATTTAAATGTTAAACTAATTCGTTGTTCTATAATTGATTAGCGAATTTCGAGGACGAAATTCTTTTAAGGAGGGGAGAATGTAACGACCCAAAAAATAATTAATTAAAAAAAATTATTATTATTAAGAAAATTAATTAAATTAAGAAATTTGAGGATTGTGGCTATATATATATATATATATATATAAAGTTATTATATAAAAAGTATAAAGTAAGGATAAAGGAAAGAAAAAAAAAAGAAGGAAAACTTAATGCTTAAATTTTTTGGAGCAAGTAGGAAGAGGAAAGAAGGAAAACAAAAAACTTCTTCTTCTCACGCGCAGACAGGGAGGAAAAGAAAGAAAGAAAAAAAAAAAACTCTCTCAGCTCACGCTCTCCACTCTTCCTCTCTCTACGATTTCACGGCGGATTCTCGCTCAATTGAAAATCCGAAAATACCACTGGACTTTATTCTCCGCCACCGACATATCTACCGAAGTGGATTTGTCATAGGAGTTATGTAGGCATATCTCTTGAGGTAATACAAATTCTCATTCTTATCTTAATTTTTCTTAAATTTTAAGCCAAATTGACAATCAGACACCACCACGAGAATTTAGGGATGATTCTCTACAAGTCTAGCGTAGTCGATTTTTCGTGGAGTCATTGTGGAAATAACCTCAAAACTAGGATAAATGGGTTATTTAAAAATTAATTGTTATTTAATTATTGTAAATTAGGAAAGGTTAAAATAATATTTTATTTGGGTTGATTTGATTGAATCAGGGTTCGGGTGAGCACTGCGAGTATAATTTTGGGAACCCTGCAGGCATGTTTCAGGAAATAATGTGAGGGGGAATAAAATTATATCAGTATTTTATTAAGGTGAACTAATTATTTATGAGTATATGAAATTTATTATTTATTTATATGATTTTTTTTTAGAACAACTTGAGTCCTGGAAAATGATAATTTTGTTTAAGGTTTATATTTGGGATAATTGCATATGATATTAAATTTGTATGATATGGGAACGATTTTTCCTAATAAATTGAATATAAATTGCTGTGGCATTTGGGTTTGCATATGGAGATGTTTGGAATGATTATGACATGATGAATAAATTGTTATGTTTGATTCCTGTGGGGAAATGTATTAATCTGTTGGAATACTGTGTGGGAAATGAATTTATCTGTTGGATTCCTGTGTGGAAATGCATTGATGCGTTTGTGTGAACTAACTGGTGTGGTTATTCGTATGCATCTCCATATAATGTTGGCATGAGGAGGTTGTTATATTGCCTAGATATAAATCATGATATGACGTTGGTAGGTCGAGGAGCTCATCATATTGTCATTTATATAGGGTAGAACATTGTCGAGTCGAGGAGCTTGCTCTACCGATGTATTACGAGTAGGTCATGGGGGTTGGATATTGGTGAATAGTAGTGTCTATGTGGGCCACGTGTTGCGGAAGCTGGAGTGGTGTGTAACGACCCTCAATTTCTTAATATAAAATGTCACATAATAGATCAAATAGTCAACCCGAACTCGTGGGTAGCGGGGACACCTGTCAAACACAGCGAAATACTTAGCAGCAATAAACATAAAATCTCAAACATCTAATCATAAAACATAATACTAGAGCTTTCTATAACATCAAAATACTGTTATTATATACAACCTCCAATAGTCAAACTAACACTAGGATCAAATAACAAAAACTCCCGATCCTAGTTCAATGCTTACCCTTCTAGTAGGGAAGCTCTAATCACTCAATGGCAGCTCTGGCCTGCCGGTCTCACTGGATTTCTTGAAAATCATTTAATGTTCGGGGGTGAGACACTTCTCAGTAAGGGAAAATAAACTAAATACAGCTATGTGGCAATATGAATATTTAATGCATTTATACGTATACAGTACATTTCATAATTCTATAAACATCTTCATATCATACTGGGTAAACATATATTTTCACATCTGTTAATAAATCATAACATACATAAAATCATCTGTTATAACTGCAGTACTGAAAACAAACCCAAGATGAATAGCTAGCTGGTGTCATGTATTACCCCCCATGATGGGTTGTGCAGCCCGAAGGCGGGGCCCGATAGTGGTTGGCCCACCACTGCCGAATCAAATATTTCTGTAAGTACGATGAGCCCGCCACACCCTGGTCTGGGCTTCCAGGTGGACGTCCACACTCTACTCAAAGCCACATCGACTATCCATCTCCCATCCCCTCGTAGGATGGTTAGCACTAATCTGACGTAGATATCTGATCTACACATATAGCTATGGTACCGAGCCCCTGAACTGAACTAAACTAACATCCTGGTGGTGATAACATATAATACATGATCATATATATAACATCATTACGGCCTCATGCCGAAAATATAGTAATTACGGTCTCGTGCCGAAAACATAAATACATGGCCTCATGCCAATAACATAAATACGGCCTTGTGCCGATAACATAAATACGGCCTCGGGCCGGTAACATAAATACATGGCCTCGCGCCAATAACATAAATACGGCCTCGTGCTGATAACATAAATATATGGCCTCGTGCCAATAACATAAATACGGCCTCGTGCCGATAACATAAATATATGGCCTCACGCCAAAATTGTTTCAGGTATATATATTCTGAAAATACATCATTTATCATATAGTCGTCAAAACCATCACAACATAATTCATCTTTTCATAATACCTGAAAACATGTTTCGTTCGTAAAATTTTTCAAATCATAATACATTCCACGTAAAACAATATTCATGCCACACATGTGCTGTAAAAAAAACCATACTTCATATTCTAAAATCGTGAATTCCTTACATCTCATACATACATATACATTTTAATCATCATAGTAGTATTTTCCCAATCGTATATTTCATTTGTAATACACAATATAACATATGTTTTTATGAAAATAAATTTACTCATAATCAAAATAATTTTTATGGAAAATTACTACTTTAGTTTATTCCCTTACTTGACTACTGAGAAATTCGTTAGGACGCAAAATTTCACGCCTTTGGCGCCCGAAATTTAACTCCTGCAATTTACATTTTCCCCAAATTAATTAATCTATTTCTCCAAAATGATACTCATCTAGCCTTCCCTAGGCTCCATATACCTCAAATTAATATTTAAACTATTATTTAACATCCCCACTTAATTTTCCAAAATTTTCCTGCGGGTCCCAAAATTACACCCGTGACGCCTACCCGGGCCCTAAATTTCAAAAATCCTACTTCAGTCCCAGATGCTTAATATTTTAGCATTTCTAAATTAATGCTAATTAATTAAAAATAAGCCCCTTAATAATCGCCGCACCCCAAATTTGGGGTTTTGGCTCCCACGAAAATTTCGTCCCACTAGACTTGTAGAGAATCATCCCTAAATTCTCGTGGTGGTGTTCATTCGTCAATTGGACTTATATTTTGCAAGAAATTAAAGAAAAAGGAAAAAATGGCTTACCCCAGGGAATACGCTTATGCCGCTCCTACCACCGATCCGCTCCGGTAGAAATGATGGTAGCGGCGAATGGAGTCCAGTGGTATCTTCGGATTTTCGATCAGGCGAATATCCGTCACAAAATCAAGGAGAGAGAGAGAGAGAGAGTTTAGTGCAGAGAAAAGAATAAAGAAAGGGAAAAGTAAAGAAGAAGAAGAAGAAGAAGAAGAAGAAGAAGAAGAAGAAGAAAGTAAGATAAAATAAAAAAAAAAAATTCATTGCATATTTAAATCAACCTTCAGGAAACGTCCTGAAGGTTTCATCTTCAAAACTTTACCTATATAATTATATTATATTATATATATTTTTTTCCTTTTTACTTTAATCCTTATATATATATATATATACACACACACACACACACACATATCTTTAATATTATTTATTTAATCAATTCAATTTAATAATATATAATTAATATTAATAATATATTTTATTAATAAAAATAGAAATAAATTTTAATTATTATTATTTTTTCTTTTTCTTTTTAAATCCGATTAATTAATTAATTTTTTATTTTTTATTTTTTATTTTTGAAATCAATCCACTAATCTTTTATATCTCTTTTTGGGGTTTTTACATGGTGCCTGTGTGGGCCACGTCATGTCCAGTGTGGACAATGACGTTTGTGTGGACCATGTTATGTATCCTGTGTGGATGGTGGCGCCTGTGTGAGCCATGTTATGTATCCTGTGTGGGTAGTGGTGCTTGTGTGGGCCACGTGTAGATAAGAAGTACGTAGGTGCCTGTGTGGGCCACGTACTAACATGTACGCAGTTGCTCTGTGTGGGCCACATACTGAGGACATTGGAAGATGAAGTATAAGTTGCATGATTCCTATGTGGATGTGTTGTGCGCATGTGAATTTTATTATAGCATATTAATAATGATATAGCATATTAATAATGCATATGTGTGCATGCGGCGAGGTAAACATACCACCGGGGGCTTGCTGAGAAAGGCGAGTGCTTTGCTAGGTAGTTTATTGGTATCAGTGCAAAGGGATGCTACTTGTATGGGCGAGTAGACATCCCAATCCTCGAAAACCTTCGCCTTTAAAAGAATAAAGATGTGTATACTGGTGGCAAGGTAATTCTTCACCTGAGGGCTTACTGAGCAAAGTGAATGCTCTGGTAGGTAGTTTTTAGTACTAGAGCAGAGGGAAGCTACTTGTATGGGCGGGTAACCTTCCTTATTCTCGTGGACTTTCGCCTGCATAAAAATTATGTACTTGTGCATTTTGGATGTGTGTATGATATCATATGTCGGTGATGTTATCAGTGATACGTTTTCTCAGTTGTTATTGATATTATATGAGAAATAGTTTATTTTGATATATAAATATTAGAACTCAGCTATCACACACTGTTATTTATTCCACCCTTACTGAGAAGTGTCTCACCCTAGTGGATTAACAACTTTTTAGGTTCTTCTGGAGATCTGGTTTAAAGGCCTAGGCTGGGATACTTTTTGGTGGTTTCTTTTTGGGGTATTGCGAGATACTGGTATATATACATATATATTTGTACGGAGTTATGTTTTAAATGCTGGTTGTGGATACGAATATCTGGATGTTGTAGTGTTCATTTTTGGGTTGTTATATAGAACTCTGGTATTTATTTGAGGTTATTTATTTATGTTCCACTACGTGCATGTTAATTATGGTATCAGATACAAGTGATTGGAACACATGGCACCCGGGCCCCACTTGGCGGGTTTGGGGCATCCCATTGTGGTATCAGAGCATTAGGTTATAGATTCTGTAGACTTTAGGATTGAAGTATGAGTTGCATGATTCTTGTGTGGATGTATCGAGTGCATGTGAATTTTATTATAGTATAATAATAATGATATAGCATATTGTGAATGCATATATGTGCATGCGGCGAGGTAAACATACCATCGGGGGCTTGCTGAGAAAGACGAGTGCTCTGCTAGGTAGTTTCTTGGTATTAGTGCAAAGGGATGCTACTTGTATGAGCGGGTAGACATCCTAATCCTCAAAAACCTTTGCCTTTAAAATAATAAAATGTATATACTGGAGGCGAGGTAATTCTTCACCTGAGGTCTTACTGAATAAGGTGAGTGCTCTGGTAGGTAGTTTTTAGTATCAGAGCAGAGGGAAGCTACTTGTATGGGCAGGTAATCTTCCCTATTCTCGATAACTTTTGCCTGCATAAAATTATGTACTTGTGCATTTTGGATGTGTGTATGATATCATATGTCGATGATGTTATCAGTGATATGTTTTCTCAGTTGTTATTGTTATTATATAAGAAATAGTTTATTTTGATATATAAATATTAAAACTCAATTGTCACATACTGTTATAATTTATTCCACCCTTATTGAGAAGTGTCTCACCCTAGTAGATTAATAACTTTTCAGGTTCTTCTGGAGATCGGGTTTGAAGGCCTAGGCTAAGATTATTTTTGGTGTTTCTTTTTGGGGTATTGTGAGATGCTGGTATAAATACAGATATATTTGTACGGGGCTATGTTTTAAATGCTAGTTGTGGATACGGATATCTGGATGTTGTAGTTTTGGTTTTTGGGTTGTTATATAGAACTCTGGTATTTATTTGAGGTTATTTTTTTATTTTCCGCTGCGTGCATGCTAATTATGGTCTTCGATACAAGTGATTGGAACACGTGGCACCCAGGCCCCACTTGGCGGGTTCGGGGCATCACAAGATATTACTTACATAATAAGTGTAATAAGTCAATTCATGCACCAACCTAGCAAGGATCATATGAAAGCAGTGATCCAGATTTTACAACACTTAAAATCCTCTCTAGGAAAAAATCTTATGTTTTTGAAAAATAACCATCTCAGAGTTAATGGTTATACAAACGCAAATTGGGAGAGGAATGCCACAAAGAGAAGATCCACCTCAGGTTACTTCATGTTTGTCGGGGGGAATCTTGTTACATGGAAAAGTAAATAGCAAACGGTGGTTGCATTATCAAGTACTGAAGCAGAATTCCATATAATGGCTAAGTGACTTTGTGAACTCCTATGGCTCAAAAGATTTATAACAAAAATTGGGTTTGCTCCTACCTCTAAGATGGATTTCTTTTGTGATAACAAGGTAGCTATTGTCATTGCTCACAATCCTATCCAGTATGATCATACCAAACACGTGGAGGTTAACAGAAACTTTATTAAAGAAAATCTTGAAGCTAAAATAATTCGGTTTCTGAAAGGAAGGTGTACTCCCAAGAGGGGGGCTAAATTGAGATTTAAAACTTTCTTTGAACTCTTTTGTTAATTCTTTCTCAACTCTCACACATGTATGGTTTGACTTTCAATCACAAATTCAGCCAAGCATCAATTTAATTTTAAGTCTTTATGGATGAATATATCAATTTGATTGCTTTGCAAGTTTCTCAATACTTCTTTCAGCAAATTAAATCAAAACTCAATAAGTCAATTTAATCAATCAAGATAAACTTCACAATATGAAATACTATAACAATTCCAGCAAGCTTCCAAGATTCAATCTTTGGATAGAGTTGTAGCTGATGAATGACATGTATAATGAATGTACTCCCTTAGAAGGTTTCTACAAGATTCAATCAACGTACTCCCGTTTATTCAAGGTTTGTATAATTCTTAATCACAAAATAATTTCCAACAATTTAAATAAGCATCCATGCAGTTTATATGTGCTGAAATTTAAAAGAGAATAGGGAAGAGAGTGCCACCGGGATTTTTACGAGGTTATGTTATACCCGCATATGTCCTCGCCTTAGGCATATCACCCAAGGATTTCACTATACCACTCCTTTAACTGGGCGGAGCAAATCGTTTACACACTCCTTCAAGTAGGATAGAGTCCTCTTCTCCAAGCGATACCCTATGCTCGGTAATCTAACGATTTAACAAACCTGAACCGTCAAAACACAAACAAGAGCAAGAACAATTCTTGTGTACAAAGAGCACTCTTAAAATAGAGCTGATTAGTGCAAGTTAAAGCACAACTAATATACTTCAATTTAAAATATCAATAAAGAATTGAATTGAAGTTCAGAAAATTTATCACCGGAATCTTCTTTCTTTGATTAAAAAACTCAGTATATGTGCGCAAAGATCAATGAGAATAGATCAGCAAGACTCGGTAAAATCTTAGCATAGAGTGTGAGCAAGAATCTTTTGAAGAGTATTGGCAATAAGGCTTGATTCCTGAATGTAATTCTTGATTGTATGTAGTTGTATAAAATCTTTTGGTTTTCCATGTATTTATAAAGTTAAAAAGCATCTATTTCGTGTTTCTCAAGTTTCTTTGAGAGTTTTCCAAGTTTTTACAAAGATTGGGGTCCAAGAAATCTAATTTGTAAACTTTTCTTCGGTGTTTAAAAATAGCCATTATGAAGTTCAGCCGACTGGACGATTAGGGTGAGTTGCTTAGACTTTGAATTTCAGTGAAATATCAAAGTCAGAATAGGGTCAGTCGACTAGAATCATAGGGGTCAGTCGACTGAGCCTATTTTGTGTTCCCAAATTAATTCAGCATAAAGATTAGTCACCTGACTAGAATGGGTCAGTCGTCTGGACAGGAAAAATTCATGCTTTCATATTGTTTGTTTCCAAAAAATTTTGTGAGCTTTTACTTGCTAAATTAATCTGAGTCTTTCGAAGATATTTTCTGAAGTTTTTCAAAATTTGGTCTCGAAGTCAATAATTAATCCCAATGAGCTTCAAAGCATCTATATTGACTTTTAATTGAAGTACTTACATACAACTTTAAGACTTAAAAACAATCTAAATGCGAAGTCTACATATCTGTCTTTCTTTGAGTCCATCTTGACCTTGAATTTCAATATTCTTTTAGCTTGCATCATTTTTTATTTTTATTTTTATCTTTGAACAATTAAGCTTTCATCTGATCACTTCTTTGGAATGTAGACTTTCAATAAAGGCTTGTGATCGCCTTAATCATGAACTTATATGCTTGTTTCCTGAAACATCATCACTTCAACCAAAACATGTTAAATTCTCTTGATTTGTTGTTATCAAAATAAGATTTGTAAGCCTTGTTAGGCCAACAATCCATTCGTGAAGTTCGGAGACCATGTGGCAGATATTCTTACAAAGGTCGTATCAATCAAGATTTTTTGCAACTCAATAGACAAGTTGCACATTGAAGAGTTGGATGCTTCCACTGGAGGGGGAGTGTTGGCATGAGTTGTTAAACAAATCATAGAGATTATAGGAATAAACCAATCAAGAAGATTATAAGAATAGTCATAACTACAAAAATCCCTTCCATCAAGGGACAACCATTTTTATGATTGCTAAAATCTAATTTTAACATTATTATAGCCATAAATTCTGTATAGCCAAGGATAAGGTTGTTAATCTCTTTATATATATATATTTGTATAATACCTCTGTAAATAGATGAAATAAAAAGATTGAGAATTTGACATTATTAGGTTCTCAAAAAATCTTTGATGTTATTTGAATGCTTGAAATCCTAATCATTAATAACTATTTATTGTTGATTATATTTGTATACCCTTGTTGCTCTGTCATGATATATTCCTAGAGTACCAGCTACTATGAACCTAAGTGAAGATAAGAAAAGGAAAGGGTGGTCAATAGTTTGTGCGTCCTCAACATAGGCAAAATAAAAAAACCACTGAGGAGGACTGAGCTAATTATTATTAGTGGGAGTATGACTACAAGAAGAGATAGGGGTAGACCTACAATAACTTGAATTTATATATTGATTGAGGATTTGACAGCCGTCTAGTTGTTAAGGGATATTGTCCTAGAATGTGTATAATGGTAGATGAGGATTCATGTAATCAACCCCACCTATTGGGAGTTGAGCCTCATTGTTATTGTATTAATAGCTACTATGAGTTTTACTTCTTTTCTAGCCCAGCATATATTTTCTACTACAGATTTAACATTTTTTTTCCCATACATTGTGCTTCTTTTTTCTCTTTCATGTGTTTGGATGCAGTCAAAGCAAGGGGAATAGCGAGGAATTATGGGTATACATGAGTCAAGTCGAGTCAACATAGATACTCAAACTCAATTCAGTTCGAAAATTTTAAACTCAAAATTTGACTTCAACTCAATCAATTTTAGAACTATTAAGTTCAAGCTCAATTCAACTATAAGATTTTGAAGCTTGTGCCTAACAAAAGCTCAATTAAGCTTCGCAAGTAATATTGTAAAACTCAAACTCAACTTGTTAAGCTACTTGAGCAGCTCAAGCTCAACTTGAATATATAATGTTCTCAACTCAAGGTACTTTTTTTCAACTTCTTGGATCAGAATAGTGTATGAGTTGGTTTAACCGAAATGGAGACCCAATCTCTTAAAAATATTGAATTAGAGAAATGAAGAAATAGAAGAAAAAATTGAGGATACTAAGGAAAAAATGAATGCCAAATAGACTCAAATAGTTATAGGCGAAGTAAATGAAAAAAAGAAAAAGAGTACCTATTTTATTGTATTTTTTTTTAGATAGTCATCACTTAGGCCACCTTAAATATTCGATAAACAGTAGTCATCACTTAGGCCACCTTAAATATTCGATAAACAGGCCTTCACAAGTACTTCAAAATGCATCATGAATCACCATCCGAAATAACGAACCAACTAAGCCCACACCCCATGTATCACTGACCAAAGCTAAGTGGCATGCCCCATCCTCGGCTCCCTGTACTTGTACCACAACCCAAAATATTTCACCTCTCAAGTAGCTCAACGTCCCTACTTCATTTTTGCAAGGCAAGGTAGGATAAGGTGACTAGCTCATTGCAATCCTCTTGTCAATCCTTTCTAGCATGACCATATAAACCACAACTCATTGGCAAGCGAATGCTATGACAAACCTAGATGGATGAGCTTGCTGATTAAGCCCTATATTAGAGGCTTGTGCATGTGGTTTTGATAGTCATGAACCAAATCTAATGGCACTGCCAGTACAAATTTGACCTTCAAACCACATTACACCACCCAACCAACCTAAGAAATAACAACCAGTCAACCTCAATTATATGATGCATAAAGACCCAAAAACAACACATACAAGAAAGCGACCCACGCAAGATGTCCCCAAGGGCCAGGCTCACATGCTGCCTTCCCTTTGGGGGACAGGAAGATGAACCAATGGCTGTAAAACTTTCATTCTTGGAAGCCTTAAAATTCTACCCTTTGGGTCAGCTGTTGTTATTACATTATACCAGTATAAAATAACGTGTATTATCCTGCATATGGAAACGTTTTTACGAATAATGAAGCCTTCTATCTGAGATGACCAATATGATCTTCTTACTTTCATAATACTGCTTTTGGATTTCTTGGCGTACCTAGTTTACGGATATTATAAATGCAAAATTTACTGGCTCATTTCTTTTCCAATTTTTCCTTTTTTTTGTGTGAGAAACACATTTTATTACAATTCCAGTCTTTTCTCTTTCTTGGAAAATATATGGAGGCTTCTCAATCTTTTTTGTGTGAGAAACACATCTTCTCTCTTTTCTCTACCATGTGTGTTGATGCAGCCTGGGCAGTGGAGAATGACTGATTGACTAGGAATTACCGGTGATTTTTCTTTCCACTGATTTCGCTGTGTAACGGTATCAGTAACCCAAAAAAAGTAACGGCGTTACGTAATGGTTGCGGCCGTTATTTAAAACTATGGCATCGATAAAGTGGACACTCGAACTGACTTGACTTGAAAATTTTAAGCTCAAAAAATCAATCCATCTTATAATTGTTTAACTTTAGCTACTATAGTAGGTTTTCTCCCTTTTTCTAGTTGGGGTAGGAGTAGGCCAGCTATTATTATAACTCTATGCCAACTATGTTATGTATGACGTTGCTTGTGGCAACTCTGTTATGATTGCTGAAACCTTTTATGTGAGCTAAATATGGCCTAGATAGATCTTCATATCACTATGTGTATATTATGTTCACACACCCATAAAAAATTGCTCCTAGATCCGTTGGCTTGCCAACTTTAGATGCAATTATGACTTACTCGATCTCACTTTTCCAATCTTGCCTTCTTGCTTGAGAAAAATATTTTTTTACAATCCCACCTTTACTTTGGAGTAGAAATCATATGATATGGGTGCTTCTCAATATTTCACCCAGCATTCTCTGCAATACTAACTTGATATTTTTCTTGCGCTTTCTAACTACTGCAGCGCTATACTTTGGGACTGTGCACTTCTGTGTTGCCGAGGGAAAACAAGTGATTTCTGCTCTATTACATTAATATAAATTTAATATAATTTTATATTATATTTTATTTAAATTTAATAAAAATTTAAATTTAAGACTCTTCAAATATAGGATAACTGTCTGATGAATTATTTTTTATATGATGCTGTTCATATAGTTCCACTTTTATCATTTATGATCACTTAAACAGTAAGATTTTCTTTTAATTAAGAGGTTTATGGCTGAACTTTGTCATTTAATCGGAAAAGTTGTAAATTTATTAATTCACCAACTCCATCCTATTCTGCGAACCCCAAGAAAATACGTAATACTACTCACCATGGATGTCGTCATCTGCATCACTGGCAATTCTCAAAGCCTTGAGACCTTTCATCCAAGTAGCTCCCCTTATTGGTCATCCCTTCCCACAAATCTGCATGGTGTTTTCTTCACAGCATCCCTAGCTATCTGCAGGGCCCTCAAGCCACAACCCCAAGAAGGCTAGGCTAGAATTGGGATTTAGGATTTTGGTAGTGTTGCTTTGGACTCCAAAGGTAACCAGCTCATGAAGCTGAAAGGGTATTGAAAGGTGAGGGCCATAGACCTAACAATTCACTTCCTTATTATGATTTTATTTATGTTACAATGAAAATGTGATTTTGATCTTCTTAGTAATAGAAAATGTCTCTTAGATGTTAGATCATATGTGCATGTACTTGCCCTAAAATTTGTATGTTGACAGCATATTTTGATATTTATTTTCTGAGAAAAATATTTAATAATTCAATTAGCACGGGTTGGTTTCGATTGCTTTTCTTTGGATGCTACACAACGATAGGAAAGGTAGTCCTTTACTAACTTAATTCGATGCTTCTTTATCCCTAACAAAACAACTTAGGGTTGTTTCGTATCACTATAAAAAATTAGAGAAACGAAACCAAAAATCAAAATCAGAAACTAAAAATTAGAAACTAGCAACCTGTTTCATTAATATTTATAAAACTAATACAAATTATAAAATTAATTTAAAAAAATATTCATTTTCATCTTAAAATCAAAATACTATAAAAATATGATTAAAATAATAAAATTTCAAATAATATTATATTAAAACAATAATATAATAAAATAAAATTTATTATAATTATTTTACTTAATTGTTCTACTTTCAAATTTTACTTTACAATAAAAATTTTATTGGACATGACAACTAAAATATTATAAAAGTGTCTTGTAATTGGCAATATTATTATTTTTTGAAGTTTATGTATATTTTTTAATTATATTTAAATTCATATTATCATTTAATTTTGATTTTAATGTAAAAGTATATAAAATGAATAATTTAATCTAAAAAACTATTTTTTGGATTTTAAAATTTCTAACAATAGGTTGTCAAAACAACTGAAAATCATAATTTTTTATAAATAATTGAATACCGACAATAAGAATAAAAAACTAACAACAGAAACAAATGCGCTTTTATAATTTATTTTTTTCGTGTGGAGAAAGAAAAACAGAAACCAAGCAAAGATACCAAATAGGTCATTAATTTATTAGCACAAAAAAAAAATCTCTAAAAAGATGAGGGACAAAGAATTGAGATAAATACATTGAGACAAGACCCTTATGCTAGGGAAAGTAAAAAAAGAAAAAAGAAAAACCCCTTGTGGTTGCCCATTCATACTACATTTAGGTGAAAAAGTTGACTTTAATCTTTCTTGGGATTGATGGGTGTTTGTAGGCAAATTTATTAAGTTAAAAAATAAATCCTCTCATTGCCTCTTAGTTGGTTGCAACAAATTGACTAAACTTTTCAATTAAATTAGCTTGTGAACAGCTTCTCCTTCTAATTAAAGGGCAATTTAAAGAAAATTCTTAAAATGTTTTTTTATGGTATGTCAAGATCTCATTTCATTAAAAATAATAATAATTTAAAACTCAAATATGAAATAAATCATTGTTTTACAGTTGATTTTTAATAAAAGTGAAGAAGAAAATATTAGCTTGCATAAATTTCTTAAACGAATAAATCGCATAATTTTATAAATATGGGTGATATCTAAATTAGCTTTATAATATTTGTAAAACATTAAAGGCAAGTAAGGAATACAAAATTTTTCGTTTGAAATAGTTACCCTTTTACTTTTAAAAGTTGCAAAGTGTTACCTTTTAACGACTCCTCAAAGCATTTAAAACTTAAAAGTTAACTTTTTAAAAACTCAAAAAGAATTTTAGTAGACAATTTCAACTTGAATTTTTTTAAAATTTTTTTATTTTTTTTTTCAAAAAAAAAATCATTTTAACTTTACAAAAAAGGGAGCACAACTTATTAGTACAACAAATAAAATTCTCTCGAACTACTATAAAGCTATCTACAACTCTAAATACCAGTGTCATATTTGACATGTAAGAATGGAATAAAAGCAATAATTTTGTTTTTATTCACGTAAGTTCTTTATTCTATTTCATTCTTAATCCATTTTATTAATTGATTAAGAATCAACTTATTTCATTCTTGATATGCTATCCATACCAAGTTAGTACATACTCAAATATACAACTATTTTCTTCATCATTTTGATTCAATTCCTCAATCTTTAAATCCAATTACACTTAAAAGGCCTCACACTCTAAATTCCAATTTCCAAATCTTAGTAGTTTTAAAATAACATAGGTTGCCACAATTTTGTTGTCTAGATTAAACAATATAGAGACTGTTTAGTTGTGAAAAAATAGTTTCATTTTCTAGTTTAGTTTTCAAAAAAATACAATAAAATTTAACTTATTTTTTATTTTTATTTTTACAACATTCGTATGAATTAAATGAATGACAATAAATAGTTTTGCCATTATTTGCTTGTGAAAATGGTTTTATTTTTATTTTAAAATTTTCAAATAATTACAGTTTTATCACCTTATTTTTCAATTTTTGAAATTCATATAGAAAATTTGGAAAATATTTTTCATTATTATTATTACTATTATTATTATTAATTTTTTAACTCTTACTTTGCATATGAGAGCATAAAATTTGGATATTAGACTTTAATTTGTGTCGATTATATATAAATTTTTTTTTTAATTTAGACAAATTCAAATTTAAACCCCAAAATCTACGATTCAAATATTACCTTATATATATATATATTCTAAAAAATTGGAAAAGAAGCTATTTTTTGTGATTATTTTGAAATCTAGAAATAAAAGTGAAAAATTAATTTACACATTTAAACGAACTCTTTATTTTCTATCTTTCTAACACGAATCTTAAAAAATAAGTTAATTTTTGTTATAATTCTTTCAAAAAAATTAAAAAATTATATATATATAGATTTCCCACAACTAAACAAATTCGTATCTTCTCCTACCAATTCCCCAAATTATGGAAGGCAATTGAATTTCAATTTTATAGTAAAAAGCTACTTAATAGTTGGTTTGTACAAATATAGGAGATTGATCTATGCAACATATAATATTATTAAGTATATATGTTTTCTAAAAATTCAAAAGTTATCTTTGCATGTTGATACTTTAAATATAATATCAATTTCATAAACTATCTTTGCTTCCTAAGTTTATTAATACTTTACTATTATCATTATTATTTTTAACCTTTATAATAGAAAAAACTCGTATCTAACATTAGAAGATATTTTCATAAAATTAAACATAATCAAACTAAAAAATATTATTGTTATCTATAACATGTTAAACTTATGACACATGGATAGAAATATACACTAAAGATATTATTGGGACTACAAACTCTATGATCCTAGAGCCCTAATTTAAAGCAATAATTTGATCAAATGATTCAAAGGCAAAAATATGTAAATAAATATGTAATTAAAGAATTCAGCTTACAAACCGATCTGAAAATATACTACTCCAAAAAGTGAAGGTGAATCGAGTTAGAAGGAGGATGAAATTAGAAAATCTTAAAGGAAAAATATATGAAGGATTAGACAACGATAAGAATGATTACATATTAGAATTGACTTCGAGATATCTGCAATGAGAGGGTGGTGGAAGTCTAGTTTATGTCAATGTGCCAATAAAGGATGATTCAAATATTCTAATTACATTGGATTCGTAAAGTTCTTGTTTCGATTTATATATAGCCAAAATTTTTGTTAAACACATCCCTTGAAGTAGGAGTATGGGTGGAGGTTTAACTGTGCAGAGGGACCCTTTTTTTCATCATCAATCATATAATGATTTTAATACAGTTGAGATGGATAGGCTATGCGACCACCTTTCACAAGTGTCGGTAGCTTTAGATTTGAATGATGTGCCTCGTACGTCATACCAACCATATTTTTTGTTAACAAATGTTACATATGATGATACAAATTTGCACAGATTCAATGTTGGCCCAATTTTCATAACAAACCACGACCATCAACAAAGTATAGGCGTGACCAAAGTTCACGTTTAGCTTTAAATTTGTCCATACTGAACTTTCAAATGGTTCCATCAATTGTAATGACTAAGAGTGAGGCATACACAGTTGAGCCAGTGTGAACTAACATTGAATGTGATTGTGAATTAAAGGAAGAAGATGATTTAAAGGGGGATTTTGAAGAGGCATAAGGCAGGGTAAATGAGGTGGGTGAACTAGACAATTATGCGGTTAAGCATGAAGAAGTTATCATAAATCTTAAGAACAAAGCTACAGGAAAGAGATAAGTATGTAACGTGCCACCATTAGTGTACATGATCTACATCGAAGCTAGTAATTAGGGGTGAGCATAATTCGGTGAAAAATGAATTCACGAATTAACCAGCTGAAATTGGTCAGTTCCGTTCAAGTAAAAAACTCGGTTTGGTCGGTTCGGTTGGGATTTTACAAAAATTCGGTTAATTGGTTTTGGTTCGGTTAACAACAACAAATAATTCGGTTAACCGATTAACTAAATTATTAATTAATTAAATTTTAAGTATAAATTATGAATATAATTGTTTTTTTATTATAAACATGGATATACCTTGTGGAAGTTAATGTTGTCATTGAAGGGGATGACGACGCCGAGCTTGGTGGGGCTGCGGAGGAAAGTGATGGTGTTTCAGCAGATGGGGAGGAGGATGAGGGTCATGTTGAGCTTGAAAGTCTTGGCGGCGCCCTTGGTGGTGGACCAGTGGTGACGCATAAGCCCATGACGTCGAACACCGCCCGATGCTTGTACTGGATGAACTTCCAGGTGAAGAGGGCGGCGCAGATGGTGAGCCACAGCAGGATCACCCACACGCGCTTCCAGTTGTCCTCCACGAAGTACTAGAGGTTGTGGTAGCCTCGCTGGAGCAGGTTGGGTACTTGGGTCCGTGGTGGGCACCAACTTCTGACTCAGTAGCTAACTCGGTACTCGGCTGTTCGTTGCCAAGTTCGCCGACTGCCACGACGCTTGTAGGCTTGCAGTAGCAGCATCTCCAGGTTGTACAACTATTCAATACCATTGCACCACAAAAATAAATAAATAAATAAATAAAAATTATTGCACCTCAAAATAAATAAGCCTATGTGATAGAGTAAATGCATTGACACAATTATTAAAATAAATTAGTTATGAAATTTTTATTTAATGTATAATTGAATAAATTCAGTTAAAATTAATTAAAATTGGTTAACCGAATTACTCGAATTGGTAATTTGGTCGGGTTCGGTTCGGTGTGATTCAATAGTTCGGTCGGTTCGCTTAACAACATTATTTAACCGAATTTTTTGATTAATTCGGTTAATTACCCGAATTTGCCCAAATCGACCGTTTGCTCACCCCTACTAGTAATATCAAAACCAAGAGTTCCACTTGATGAGATGGTGTTTCATAATTTTGTGAGGGTTTTGTTTTCAACACAAAGGATGATTTGATACACTCTATGTATGTGCATTATACGCAAACACACCACAACTTCAATTCAAGGTGGTGCAATTGAACCCAACAACGTGAGTTGTTAGGTGCAATGCACACGAGAGCTATGGTTGGAGGTTATATGCTTGTGAACGTAGGAAGCATAGGTTGTTTGAAATTGCACAATACAAAGGCCCCTATACATCAATCAATTAGACTATTTCGCTTGAGCACCTGCAATTGAAGCCATCCTTACTTGCGGACAAAATAATAGAAATTATCACGAGTGGTGCTAGTGCTTTGATTTCTACTTTGTAGGCACACATGAGGTTGAAGTATCAATATTATGTATCATACAAAAAGGTATGTCTTACGAAAAAATTGGCAATTGCAAAGATTTTTGGAGATTGAGATATTTCATATCAAATGCAGCAAAAGTGGATGTGTGCTATGTGCAAGTCAAATCCTTTGACAAATGTGAATTGGGTATCAAGAGATATTCCTCATGCCAACAACTTTGCAGTGTTTGTAATGACTCGAAATTTAAATAATTAGAAAATATAATGAATAAGATGGATTAAAGGAAAATAAGGGGAAGAAAGAAAAGAAAATAGAAGGAAAAGCAGGTCTCGTTGACGAATGTCCTGTATTCATTGACGAGTGTCCTTCTAAGCTCATCGATGAAGTCTGCTTCTCGTCGAAGAAGGAATCCCGAGAGAGTGTATTTGGAACTCTGAATTTAGTCGATGAAGGTATCTTTTCGTCGACGAAGACTCTATAGTGCCTCGTCGACGAAGTCATGCCTATAAATTGAAATTCTTTCATTTTCAATGAGAAAACTCAGGAACCCACTTTCCTCTCTCTCTCTCTCTCTCTAAGATGGCTCCCCACCCTTCTCTCCTCAATTTCAAGCCGGTTTTGACCCGGTTTGACGATCTGGAACCGTCACGAGGTTCGTGAGATCATTCTCTTCAAGGCTATAGGAGCTGATCGTTGGGTTGAGGGGTTTGAGAAACATCCCAAAATCAAGGTAAATGAGTTATTTTGGGTTTTCCTTAACGAATAATGTTGTATGGAGTCTAGTAAGTAGTAAATAAGCATTTTTATTAAGATTTGAGTTAATTGAAATTTATTTTAATTAAGTTAGGATTTTTGAATTCAGGGTCCAAGTGAACGCCGTGGGAATCAGTTCGGGGATCCTACAAGCGTAGTTGAAAGTCAAGTAAGGGGGAAATATATATATATATTAAACCAGGTTTTTCATGAATTAAAAATGGATAATGTGTTATTTTTGCATATATGTTTATATGGTGGTTTAAAATGCCAGTCATGAAATTTATGTTTTCTAAGCCTAGGAATGTTTATATAGTCATGTATATGTGAAAATGAATGAATGGAAGTGGAAAGGAATTTTTCTAAGAAATTAATTAAGAAATGAAATGTATTTTCAATATATCAAAGTTAACTATGGGTTGGTTTATATTGTGAGAAATGAATAAGGATTTCACTACTAAAACTGTGTGGCATGAGATTTTGTGCAAATATATGTTAGATATATGAGATGCAGGTTAAGTAAGTAAATCTTATGAATAAAATGTGATATGGACAATGATGCTTGTGTATGTTAAATGCAACCATGTAAATGTATGATAGCTGAAAGATAACCATGTTAGTAGATTCTAGCACATTTCTATGTGGAAACTAACTGTAGCAGATTCTAGCGCATATCTATGTGGAAACTAACTGATGATGGCTAAAGATCAGCTGTACTACGAAGGAATGAAATGAAAATATTATGCAATGAAATGACAAAAGAATGACAATGCAATGAAATGAAATGTGAAAATGTGAATGATACAAATGGGAAAGAGTCACTTAAAGTGAAACGAAATGCAAGGTTAAGTTATGAACAGGAATGAATGTGTATGAATGTATAATGATAGGAAAGAATGATGTATTACGATATTAGAAGTATGTATGTACGTACAACATGTTACGATTGGGCAAAAAGAACTCTTTGCTTGAGGGCTTGCCGAGTACACTAGTAGTTTCAGATGTGGCAATAGCTGCATAATATACTAGGGCAGAGGGAACCTATTTGTATGGGCGGGTAGATTTCCCTATCCTTAGGGCCTTTGCCGATAAATTATTATTGAATGCGTGAGTACGAGATTAATCTAACACTTGAGGGCTTACTGAGTAAGGTAAGTGCCCTAGTATGCTTTAGTTGTGACCTTAGGGTTACCTATGTATCAGAGCATAGGGGTGCAACTTGTATAGGCGGGTAATCACCCTCTCTCTCTCTCTCTCTCTCTCTCTCTCTCTCTCTCTCTCTCTCTCTCTCTCTCTCTCTAGGACTACTCCCCACCCTTCTCTCCTCGATTTTGAGCCGGTTCTGACCCAGTTTAATGATCCGGAACCGCCATGAGGTTTGTGGGATCATTCTCTTCAAGACTGTAGGAGCTGATTGTTGGGTTGAGGGGTTTGGGAAACATCCCAAAATCAAGGTAAATGAGTTATTTTGGGTTTTCCTCAACGAATAATGTTGTATGGAGCCTAGTAAGTAGTAAATAAAAATTTTTCTTAAGATTTGAGTAAATTGGAATTTATTTTAATTAAGTTAGGATTTTTTGATTCAAGGTCTAGGTGAACGCTGTGGAAATCAGTTCGGGGATCCTACAAGCGTAGTTGAAAGTCAAGTAAGGGGGAAATATATATATATTAAATAAGGTTTTTCATGAATTAAAAATGGATCATGCGTTATTTACATATATATGTTTATATGTGGGTTTAAAATGTCAGCTATGAAATTTATGTTTTCTGAGCTTAGGAATGTTTATATAGTCATGTATATGTGAAAATGAATGAATGGAAGTGGAAAGGAATTTTTCTAAGAAATTAATTAAGAAATGAAATGTATTTTTAATATATCAATGTTAACTATGGGTTGACTTATTTTGTGAGAAATGTATATGAATTTCACTGCTAAAACTGTGCGGCATGAGATTCTGTGCAAATATATGTTAGATATATGAGATGCAGGTTAAGTAAGTAAAGCTTATGAACAAAATGTGATATGGATAATGATGCTTGTGTATGTTAAATGCAACCATATAAATGTATGACAGCTGAAAGACAACCACGTTAGTAGATTCTAGAGCATTTCTATGTGGAAACTAACTGTAGCAGATTCTAGAGCATATCTATGTGGAAACTAACTGATGATGGCTAAAGACCAGCTGTACTACGAAGGAATGAAATGAAAATATTATGCAATGAAATGACAAAGGAATGACAATGCAATGAAATGTGAAAACGTGAATGATACAAATGGGAAAGAGCCACTTAAAGTGAAACAAAATGTAAGGTTAAGTTATGAATAGGAATGAATGTCTATAAATGTATAATGACAGGAAAGAATGATGCATTACGATATTAGAAGTATGTATGTACGTAGAACGTGTTACGATTGGGCAAGGCGAACTCTTCACTTGAGGGCTTGCTAAGGAAGACGAGTACACTAGTAGCTTCAGATGTGGCAATAACTGCATAACGTACTAGGGCAGAGGGAACGTATTTGTATGGAAGGGTAGATTTCCTTGTCCTTAGGGCCTTTGCCGGTAAATTATTGTTGAATGCGTGAGTATGAGATTAATCTAACACTTGAGGGCTTACTGAGTAAGGTAAGTTCCTTGATATGCTTTAGTTGTGACCTTAGGGTTACCTATGTATTAGAGCAGAGGGGTGCTACTTGTATGGGCAGGTAATCACCCTTATTCTTGTGTAATCTCGTGGGTAAAACTTTGCATGTGATTGTTTAGATTCAGAAAATGATTTCAATGTTATATGATGATTTGAAAATGAAATAAAAAGGATATCTATACACCTCATGTTTGCCACACACTGTTTTAATATGTATGTTTCATCCCTTACTGAGATGTGTCTCATCCGAATATGAATGTTTCTTTTTCAAGACATCCTTGAGGTCGGGTCTAGGAGCTCGAGGGTATTTTTAGCATTTTTGAGGACTACATAAGAAACAGGGCATATATTGATACTATTTTGGAGATGTAAATATTTATGTTTTATGTTTTATGTTATATGTCGTTATGTTTTAAGGATGTTGTGAGAGAGATGGTTGTGAACATACTGAAATGTTTTGGAAATGTTTGTATATATGGAAATGCAGGTGATGGTTGGATTTTATGGATTTCTAGTTAGGTATAAACTCTGGTATATTACGGTTTTATGGTATGTTATATGCAGATTACGTTTATGGTATTATGTTATATGGAGATTACGTTTATGTTTTTTTGCGCTGCATATGTATATTAATGAGTTATGATTTAACAGGATAATATCAGGTATAATGCACCGGACTCGGGTTTAGGGGTTCAGGGCGTTACATTTTGGTATGAGAACATGATTTTGGAATTTCAAGGATTTAGAAAATGATTTATACCAGAGTATGGGAAATAGTGAGTATAAGGATACTAGATGAATAGGTTAGATATTGAGAAGTAGGTTTGGTATAGGGAAGTATAGGATTTTGTTTTGTGATTTAGAGGTGAAATTACGTCGATGATTTCCTATGATTTTTCTGAAGCAGTCGACGGCCTCAGAAAAGCCACGGTAAACCTTAGATGTTTTTCTTTCTGAATTGCGAGACTGGTCCTTATATGGAGATTTTGGATTTTATTTAATGACTATGTTATTTGGGATTTTAACATGGAAATCTTATCTCTTTTCTGTCCTATTTTTCAAGATGGATTCTGGAGATGAGAATATAGAGGCTGAAGGAAGGGAGGATTCAGTGACCTCTAGCGAGGAGGAAATAGATACCTCTAAGGTATTGTGGGGTATCATTCGTCAGGTAAAAGCATAAATGAAGAAGGAACCCAAATCCACCTGCAGGACAGGGTTGCAGGATAAAAGTGTTTATGAGGATGAACCCTCTAACCTTTACAAGAGGACCTTGTCACGACCTGCTCATTTTTCACATATTTTTATTTTTTATAATAATATCATCATAAAATCAACACCACACATCCCAAATTCCATATCAGCAGGTCACAATCCACCTAGACCCATGGGTACCAAGGATACATCAGAATATATATAGCAGAAGCCTAAGCAGTAAGAAACATACAATCACATGCATCTCATCATTTCATATATCACAATACCAGAGATACTACATTCATTGTATTTCCATATATACATCCCAAAAATGTAATCCAAGGACAATCCCCACAAAAACCTAACTGTCCCTACCAAAAACTTACCCTTCAAAAAGGGCAGATAAACCACTCTAGATCAGTGGGGCTTTTCCCGCTCTTCTATTAGTGGCTCCTGAAAAGTTTGTAAAATTTTGGGGTGAGACACCTCTCAGTAAGGGAAATAAACTAATACTAGTGTGTGGCAACATGAGTATACCGTGTTCTACATATACCATACATATCATACTCAGAACTGTTTATCAAAACTGGGAAAACATATGTATATCAAAACATGGCAGAATATACTGCATTTTCATAAACATATCTCATCTCATATCATAATAATAACATAAAAAAAAAACATCCCTGGTAGGTTAGCTGGCTGTTGTCATGTATTACCCCCACATAACTGGGTTGTGTGGCCCAAAGGCGGGACCTGATAATGGTTGGCCGACCACTACCAAATCAATAGTCTAGTCTGTAGGTCCGATGGGTCTACCCAGACTGGTCCGTACACCAGGGGCAATAATAGCACACTTCTTGAAAATAACCACATCGACCATCCAATCTCACACCAATTCGTACAACGGCGTTAACACATATATCATGATCACGAAGACTATGGACACATAGCAACGGTATCATGCAAGTGCTATCCTAAACCAAGCCAACCAGGTTCTGATATCATATACATATACTAAAATCGTGATACATAGATATCCCATATAATTCATTTTCACATCAATCATATCATTTGCATATATATATATATATATATATATATATATATATATATATATATACGTGTTTCATGAAAATCATCGGCCTATACACCGATATTACACATTTTATCATAACTCGACTCGTACGCCGGCAAATCACATAGCACAGCCCGTACATTGGCAAATCACATAGCTCGGCCCGTACGCGGACAAATCACATAGCACAACCCGTACGCTGGCAAATCACATGTATATATAAAAATATCTTGGCCTGTACGCCAGTTTTCCCAACATAAAAACCCATATCATCCACATTCCCAGAAAACAGTATTTCATAACATTTTACACTTATGCCACACAAACGAATTTTCACATATTCAATCATACGATCATTTTCACAGTATTTTGCAAATATAAAACATATATATAAATATATATACATTTTCCGCAAATAAGATGCTAAGTATATATACATACATTTTCTCAAAGCAAACTAGTTTAGTTTATCCCCTTACCTAATTCCTGTAAATCCCCTAATAAAACTGCCCCGCACCCGCAGGGTTCTTAACTCAACATCCTGAAAAATGAAAAATCCCAAAATTAAACTTCAGTATTTCTAAACATATAATACTTTCCTCAACTGTCAAAAACCCACATATTGAATAGAAAGTTTTTACCCAAAAACATTCAAGTTTAACATCTGAGGGGTTCCCTGACCAATACCCTGAAAGAGAAAACCCCCAGTATTAAACTTCAGTATTTTCATGCACATAACATTTCTTATAACTAGCGCAAGACCAAATATGACTTAAAAAACCTTACCTCAACTCTGGGATGATTTCCAACTAGCTTACTCCCACGATCCGCTCTAGCAGATTTGAAGAGAACTCCACCAGGAGCGTCGTGGTGACTTCGGATTGTCGATCCGATGCAAATCTGGCCCAAAATCGACAAAAGAAAGGGAGAGGACCGAAGGGGAGAGAGAGAGAGAGAAGAGAAAACTTAATTAGGAAGTTAAATTCGGATTTCCTATATTTATAGAACAGGGAATTTCATCGACGAGCCCGTCCTTCGTTGATGAGTCCTTCACAAATTTCGTCGACGAGACCCTATATTCGTCGATGAAATTCAGGCTGCCTTAGAACCCCTCTCGGTATTTTCTCTTCGACGAACCCCCTATATTCGTCGACAAAGTCGACGACCTACTTCTGTTTTCGGTTTCCATATCCCTTTTCTTTTATTATTTAACTACCATTTTATTCGGGTCATTACAAACCTGATCTAGTGGCAGCAGAGAACTGGGTACAGGAGATAAAAGAGATCATGGTTGTACTTGACTGTACGAACGAGCAGAAGGTCCGTTATGCTGCATTTAAGATGATAGGAGAAGCGAAGCGCTGGTGGCTTTCTACAAAGCTGTTGGAGGATTAGAGGGTCGTTAAGATAGCTCTTACCTGGGAAAGGTTCAAGGAGCTTTTATTTGAAAGGTATTTTCCTTCATCTGTTAGAGAGGAGAAGATAAAAGAGTTCATCAATTTGACCTAGGGAGACATGATAGTTGCGGAGTATGCGGCTAAATTTGTAGAACTGTCGTGGTTCGCTCCATTTCTGATCCCAAATGAAGCAAGGAAGACTAGGAAATTTGAGAAAGGCCTGAGGCGCAGGATCTATGAGCTGGTGGTCGGGTTTCAGTTTCAGAATTTTTCAAAAATAGTTGATAAGGCCTCGGTGTTAGAAAAAAGTAAGGCAGCATTGAGCCTTCAGAGCAAAAGAAGACACCTACACCATCTGGTTTTCAGTCTGAGGCCAGCTAGGGATCAGCAAAGAAAGGGAAAGAAGAAATGGGCTCTGTATGCCCGAAGTGTGATAAGAGGCATGGGGCGAATGTTGGTATGACACTTCGAATCGCTATAGGTGCGGTAAGCCAGGGCACCACGAGAAAGATTGTCGAGAACCCTTGCCTATGGTAGCTGCTTAGAATAAGGACAAGGGAAAGCAGCAGATACCACTTGGAAGAGGTGGTCCGCCTCGACTATACACACTCCGAGCTAAGGAGGATGCCACTAGAGAAGCAGGTATGGGATAATTTATTTTAATGAATGATGATTAAATGACTTATGTGATTATATGCATGTTAATTTTTTATGATGATATTTAGTAAATGAGTTTAAGTCATGTAAAAGGATGATTAGTTGGTAAAATTTCGAGGACGAAATTTCTTAAGGAGGGGAGAATGTAATGACCCAAAATTTAAATATTTATAAAATATAATGAATAATATGGATTAAAGGAAAATAAGGGGAAGAAAGGAAAGAAATTAGAAGGAAAAGCAGGTCTCGTCGACGAATTTCCTGTATTCATCGACGAGTGTCTTTCTAAGCTCATCGACGAAGTCTGCTTCTCGTTGATGAAGGAATCCCGAGAGAGTGTATTTGGAGCTCTGAATTTCATTAACAAAGGTATCTTTTCGCCAACGAAGACTTTATAGCGCCTCGTCAACGAATCGATGTGTCTCATTGACAAAGCCATGCCTATAAATTGAAATTCTTTCATTTTTAGCGAGAAAAATCGGGAACCCTCTTTCCTCTCTCTCTCTCTAGGATGGCTCCCTACCCTTCTCTCCTCGATTTTGAGTCGGTTCTGACCCAGTTTGACGATCCGGAACCGCCACGAGGTTCGTGGGATCATTCTCTTCAAGGTTGTAGGAGCTAATCATTGGGTTAAGGGGTTTAGGAAACATCCCAAAATCAAGGTAAATGAGTTATTTTGGGTTTTCTTTAACGAATAATGTTGTATGGAGCCTAGTAAGTAGTAAATAAGCATTTTTCTTAAGATTTGAGTTAATTGGAATTTATTTTAATTAAGTTAGGATTTTTGGATTCAGGGTCCAGGTGAACGCTGTGGGAATTAGTTCGGGGATCCTATAGGCGTAGTTGAAATTCAAGTAAGGGGGAAATATATATAGTAAACCAGGTTTTTCATGAATTAAAAATGGATCATGCGTTATTTATGTATATATGTTTATATGTGGGTTTAAAATGCCAGCTATGAAATTTATGTTTTCAGAGCCTAGGAATGTTTATATATGTGAAAAAAAAAATGAATGGAAGTGGAAAGGAATTTTTCTAAGAAATTAATTAAGAAATGAAATGCATTTTCAATATATCAATGTTAACTATGGGTTGGCTTATTTTGTGAGAAATGTATATGGATTTTACTGTTAAAACTGTGTGGCATGAGATTCTGTGCAAATATATGTTAGATATATGAGATGCAGGTTAAGTAAGTAAATCTTATGAATAAAATGTTATATGGACAATGATGCTTGTGTATGTTAAATACAACCATGTAAATGTATGACAGTTGAAAGACAGCTATGTTAACAGATTCTAGCGCATTTCTATGTGGAAACTAACTGTAGCAGATTCTAGCGTATATCTATATGAAAACTAACTGATGATGGCTAAAGACCAGCTGTACTACGAAGGAATGAAATGAAAATGTTATGCAATGAAATGACAAAGAAATAACAATGCAATGAAATGAAATGTGAAAACGTGAATGATACAAATGGGAAAGAGTCACTTAAAGTGAAACGAAATGCAAGGTTAAGTTATGAACAGGTATGGATGTGTATGAATGTATAATGACAGAAAAGAATGATGTATTACGATATTAGAAGTTTGTATGTACGTATAACATGTTACGATTGGGCAAGGCAAACTTTTCACCTGAGGGCTTGCTGAGGAAGACGAGTACACTAGTAGTTTCAGATGTGGCAATAGCTGCATAACGTACTAGGGCAGAGGGAACCTATTTATATGGGCGGGTAGATTTCCCTATCCTTACAGCCTTTGCCGATAAATTATTGTTGAATGCGTGAGTACGAGATTAATCTAACACTTAAGGGCTTACTGAGTAAGGTAAGTGCCCTGGTATGCTTTAGTTGTGACCTTAGGGTTACCTATGTATCAGAGCAGAGGGATGCTACTTGTATGGGCAGGTAATCACCCTTATTCTTGAGTAATCTCGTGGGTAAAACTTTGCATGTGATTGTTTAGGTTCAGAAATAGATTTCAATGTTATATGATGATTTGCAAATGAAATAAAAAGGATATCTATACACCTCATGTTTGCCACCCGCTGTTTTAATATGTATGTGTCTTCTCTTACTAAGATGTGTCTCACCCGAATGTGAATGTTTCTTTTTGAGGACATCCTCGAGGTTGGGTCTAGGAGCTCGAGGGTATTTTTAGCATTTTTGAGGACTATATAAGAAACAGGGTATATATTGATATTATTTTGGAGATGTAAATATTTATGTTTTATGTTTTATGTCCTTATGTTTTAAGGATGTTGTGAGAGAGATGGTTGTGAACATACTAAAATGTTTTTGAGATGTTTATATACATGGAAATGCAGGTGATGGTTGGATTTTATGGATTTCTAGTTAGGATATAGTAAACTCTAGTATCTTACGGTTTTATGGTATTATGTTATATGGAAATTATGTTTATGGTATTATGTTATATGGAGATTACGTTTATGTTTTTTTCTGCTGCGTATGTATGTTAATGAGTTATGATTTAACAGGATAATATTAGGTATAATGCACCGGACTCGGGTTTAGGGGTTCGGGGCGTTACAATGTTGACATATGTTTTTTGGTCATTTGCAATCTCAATTAAGGGATCTTGTTATTTTCCTCTAGTTCTTTATGTAGGTGGAATGCACTTGTATGGTACGTAAAAAGGAAAATTACTAATTGCAACGACCCCTGATGCAACCAACAAATATTTCTTGTAGCATTTGCAATAGTTGAGAAGAAGAGTCTAGCAACATGGTCCCAGTTTCTTTAGTGCATTTGGGATGAAGTGACTAACCACGATGATTTATGTTTTATATCAGATATATACCTTGGTATTATTGGTGTCATTCATCATAATGTTGACCGATAACTGCCTCTTACACACCATAGGTTTTGCATGCAGCATGTCATCAGTAACTTCAATAAGAGGGTGCAAAATATGATGTTGAAGCGATTGTTGATTTGGCGCATTTTGGGTTGAAGTTTTGAATGGATAAGCAAAGCAAGTGACTGGTGGGATGTGAAAGATGAGCAAGGAATCCTTGCTCATTTTTCACTTGGCCTAGGCTAGTTGATAAAAGAGGAACTAGCAAACCATATCCTATACAAAAGGGCTAACCCTCACCCCACCCATCCTCTTGGCCAATCTAATCCTATTGGTGCATTGCATCAAACATAAGCTAAGTACCCTTTGTCTGGCCTAACTTAACCACTGAGCTAAATGCACCCTAAAAGAATAGACTTTCCCTAAGTTGGTTTTACTCTCCATGCATGTAGTGTATTTACATAAGGTGAAATAGCGATTTTTTAGCATTATTCTCGTGCTTTCATTTGTTTATCATTTCTTCTAAGAAAATTTTTATGAAGTAATGATATTCAAATCCTCATGCAATCAATGAAAAATCCTTTCGCCTTAGTAAGCTTACTTTGGTTGTCCGGGTAGGACGTCAATCGATCATGACAAAAATGAACTTTTCTATAAAGTAAAATAGAAGAGTCATGAAAACATATATTTGGAAAGTTGATTTTACGTGAGGGTGTGAGGTTGCATGCATGGAGAGCAAAATAGACTTATGGAAAGTCGGTCCAATAATTTAGTAAAAATTAAGGCAAGGAGAGAAATAAAAGGATAGGGATGGGGTGGTGGTTGGGTTTGCTATATATTTTGAAGGAGTATGATGTGAGAGTTGACATTCTAACAAGCATGCTTTGTGTTTCTATCCTTCATGTCATACAGGACATGTATACTACGTTAAGGTACATCCATATTTTTCTCTATGACAGAGAAGAATTACAACTTTTTCGTGTGATTAGGTAGCCACATGATTCAATTATAGGAGTTTTTTTCTCAATATAAAAATGTTTTTAACAAATTTTCCAAAATTATTGAAAAATGTAGCCTATGAAATCAAAATTTCATAATTTGATTCATAAGATTCATAGTAAAATAGAGTAGGAAAATAGAGTATTTAAGATTGGCGGAGAGTAATGAAGAAAGTATTGATCAATTTGAAACTTTAAATCACTTGATAGAATAACTTGAGTATATAATTACTTATAAGTTTTACATAGAACCTTCTACATATACCAATATTAATTACAAGTAATATATTTAATGTGTCTATTTGCCTTGGTACATTAATTCATTTAGATACATTATTCAATCTAAAAAAGACTTTTCAACTATTTGTATCAAACGCAATAAAGAAACAAGTTTAATTTAATTTCCAATACCCTCCTTAAGCTTGATTTTTCCCCTCATCCCAAGAAGACTCATGGATTTTGGGATTTGAATTTAGATTTGTGTAGATTTAGAATATATATATATATAATTCACACAAATTAAAGTCCAAAATCCAAATTTCACACTCCCATAGGTAACGCAAGAGTTAAAATTCTAGAAAAATAAAGAAAAGATATTTTTCAACTTTTATATATAAATTTTAAAAATTAAAAGTAGGTGCCATTTTTTTGTAATTATTTAAAAAATTAAAAATTATTTGCACAAATAAATAGTATCAAAAAATTTTATTCTTTTTCTATTTCATATAAATATTGTAAAAAAATAGCTAATCTTTTGTAATTTTCTTTCAACCCTTTTTACAATTTTTTTATTTTTCTATTTCTTAATAAATCCAAAAAAAAAATAAAGATATAGGAAAAATATTAAAAAAAAAATTTCAAGGTAAAAAATCAAAATAAAAATTTGAAAGAAAACATTTTTCACAACTAAATTAAAGTACATAGCATGTAGCAAAGCAAAATCGACTTATGGAAAGTCGATTTTGTCTTACGTGAAGTATGAATGGGAAGCAAAATCGACTTTTGGAACGTTGGTTTCCACAATGAAAATCAACTTTTCATAAGTGTTTTGCTGATGTCATAACAACTTGTCATATCAACAGTAACAAACTTTTGAAAAGTTTGTTTTACTTGTAGGAACCTACTTTCTAGAAGTTGGTTTCACTTTAGCACAATTCCGTAATTATTTCCTCTATTGTTATATAATTGTATTTTTTATATTTATTAAATATTAATATTTCCGTAAAACACTCTATCCATGCATGTCAAGCCCCCATGAAGACTCCCCTGACACTAACAAAAATTATTACTAAATTTGATTTTATATAGCAAGTAAAAAAAAAATTTGATTCTAAACACATATTTATTATTCTATAACTCTCTTACTTTCTATTTAAAATAAATTGCATGTGCGTACACAAAACATATATTTAATTGATCTTAACTCACTCTATTTATCATTTACTTTTCTAAACGACTTCAAATTTTACATGAAACATGTATGGGTATTAATCAATATAATGGATATTTTTAATTATATGATCTTAAAAGACATTAGCAACAACAGCAACAACAAAACCAAGCCTTAGTCCCACTAAGTGGGGTTGACTATATGAATCATTTTTTGCCCATTTATGCATTAAAAAAAAAAAAGACATTAGCGAAAGGTCAAAATATCTTAGCAAAACTCAATAGTTGACAATGATAAAATACAACCCCATTTTGCTATGTATAATATCTAGAAATACAGACATAATTTTGTATCCCAACTTATTTCAAATTTTAAAGATTGTTTAACAAGATATATTCCTATTTTTATACTTAATATAAAATTATACACATAATGTTGTAACCCACTGTATTTTAATTTCTATAAATTGAATGAGCAACACTCGTGAATATCTCATTACTTTATTTTAACGTTATTATTATTATTATTATACACTTTTCATGCATTGTGGTTGTACATAATTTCAAAAAGTCCACCATCCTAATATTTTGGGGGTAGGGGGGAGTGGGGTAGGGCAACTCTAGTCAAGTATTGATAGTTTTACTTCATTGCCTTCATAATTTTATCCATAAATTTGGACCATTTTTATAAAGCAAAAATCTCCCATATATAGATCAGTTATACTTAATAACTCTCAACTCCATGCTCCGCTGAGGTAGTTTAAGTGGTAAGGAACGAACTTGTGACTTTGGTGACCTTAAGGTCACTGGTTCAATTTCCCTTTAAGGCATTATGCTGGTGAATTAGTAGGGGTGCATCAATAGACGACATTTCATACGCTGAATTTATACTGCACCATAGTGTCTAATGTGACGCAGTGGTGACTGAAGTTCTCATGTTATTAAAAAAAAAAAAAAACCCAACTCCACTAGAGAAATTCCAACCCTATCTCCTATTTGGGCTCATGTTGGGCTTTTTCTTTTATCTTATCAGTATCCAGGCCCACCAGTTGTGGGTCTCAGATCTGAGTGTTTTGGCTCTGGGCATATTGCAGCTGCTCTCTCTCTTTCTTTCTCTGTTTTTTTTTTTTTTAAATAATAATAATAATTTGTTTAAACTTATATTGAACATTTTAAGTCATTTATTGAATAACAGAACAGATTACGGACTTGCAAAAGATGAAAAGACTGAAGGAGCCAAAGCCAATCAGAATCAATAAATATCTCTTCACGCTTGACGCCCTTCAGCTCTCCCCGCCTCTCTGAGTCTTCTGGTTCATCTCTCCTTGGATTTTCTGTGAGGCACGCTCCACCTATTTTATGTTTTACACACTACTAATCCTTGGTCTGTTCGAATCTCTGTCTCTGCTTTTATGTCTCTGTTCTGCTTCTGCTGTTTTCTTGATCTGGGTTCCCTGTAGTTGTTTTCTAGATCACAGTTTTTGCTATTGAAATCTCTGTTTTGCTTCTTTTTCTGTAGGAATCCACCAACAGAGACGAACCCATCTGCGGCTTTCCTCTTTCTTGATTCTCTCCATTCGCTTTGAGGGATTCAGGCTAATGGGTTTAGCGAATGCACGCAAGGTTTGTTCATTTCTCTTTCTCCCCCTCTCTCTCTATCTCTCAAGAATATCTTATGGAAAGATGTTGATTTTATTTCTGATGTTTGTATTATTTGTAGTTTGATTGTTTGTTTAGTTCTCCTATTTGCTTTCATTTTACTTGCCTTTGTACTTGGTTTGAGAGAAACTAACAAAGATTTGGACTTGTATCATTTCTGTATTGAAATTTTCATGTTTTGTTATAGATCTTAGTTTTGCATTAGTTTGATAGATTCGTTTGTTGTTTGCCCTTCATATGCTCCTTTCCTTTGTTCAGAGTTTTTTGGTAGGGGTGGTATGTTTTTCTAATACTTTCAGTTTCTAGATTGTTGGTGATTGGTTTCAAATGTTGAGAATAATCTAATCTGTCTTCTTTTGTTGATTGGGTTTTAACCTTTAAGGCTTTTAACATCTCTTGTGTGTATGGGTGTGCGTGTTTATATTTATCTATGATGTCATTGATTTTCGCGGCCATGCTTCTCTGCGTTATTTTTCTTAGCTATGCAGATGATTTTAGATCGATTTTATATTGAAAAAATGGCATTTTATGAATGCTAAACCTAAGGAAATACAGCGCTTGCAATGATAAAGTGAGTACCAAGCCTAGTTCTTGATACAAGCAACTAATAAATTTTGTAAAAATGACATGAAATCAGTCAGCAACTCTTATGACATTTGTAAACCACAGGATGATTTCATTTGAATGGACCATTGAAAGACTTAAAATGTCCCATCCTCATGTAATTTTGTTTATAGAAAATGGACTGTTTTTTCTTATCACGAGTTGTTGTAGCGGTGTTTATATCAGATCATGCCCCATAATTTCTTTCTTTCTTTGGCAGAGATTTTCTTTAATCATCCGAGATATTTCTTTTTTGGAGTTTTGAGGCTATGGGTAGAGGTAGAGGTAAAGGGAAGAAGTTAACTGTCTCCAATCCTGAGGATCCTGGCAGTGGTGAGGAAGAAAAAATTCCAGCTCAAAAGAGAAGGGGGAGGCCGCAGAAGCCCCTAAAGGATGAGATTGATGAAGAAGAAGCTGAAAAATTAGAAGAGGAAAACAGTGAGATTGCAAAAGCTGGTATATCGAGCAAAGAGACAAAAAGTTTGGCTGCAGCAGAAAATGGAAAGAAAAGGAAGCGGCAGTCACAGGCAAAAGAGAAAACTGATTCAGTCAAAGAGGAGAATGGAAATGGAACCAGATCAAGCACTGATGACTCAAATAAGACCAATGGATTTCGTCATAATGGGAGCAGGCGCAAAAGCAAGCCACGTCGAGCTGCTGAAGCAGGTGTTAAGTGTTAACTGCAAGTGAAGTTGTGTTTAGCTACCAAAAAGGATTTCTTCCTCATTATATCGCTAGATATTTCACGCAAGTGGGAGTGAAGTCTATCAAATCTCTAGTTTCATAATGTTCTTTTGTTTCATGTTCCCTTTTTTTGGTAATCTCTTTCTTTATTTCCATTTTTATTTAATTGGGAGGTTTGGAAGCGATTTTGCATATGGTAATCTTCCTAAACCCTCTTATATTTCATATTTTTGCCATATCTTGTATTAGAAGTTTGCACACCATGTTTAACTAATTGCCTTCTCCTTTGTGATTTTCTACAATGTCTTAGTTTTCTTTGTTTGTTGGTAGAACAGCAAATATTGTTTTTTTCAGTTTATTGTTGTGCTTAATTTCCTCTTTTATTTTCTGCCCTAATTTGGATGTTCTTATTTTTAACATCTCCAGCAAGGCACAAAAGAGTTATAGGTAGTTATAGGTATTTGGAAATTGATTTGGTGAAAGATTTATTGTTCCAATGTTTATTGTCATTGTTGTTTGGATTATTTGGACTATCAATCCGCGACCCACTCCATAGCTTTTGGCATGTTGTTATATTTTGTATTTAGCAATCTTATTCTGTACTTTCATAGTCAGGCACTCAGGCTTGCATTTCTGATCTCTCTTCCCTCCAGGTGGTTGATAGTTGATATCTAGTATCTTATAGGATCACTCTTTAATTTACTGGATTAGATTGGAAATACCTAGACCTTTTTTCTAACTAAAGGGGGTAGCCATGTCAAAGACATGCCTGCCAATCAATGCATTTTGCCTTTACAAGCATTTGTCTTACATTGTGTACAGTTCAGATTTGTACTTTCACCCTTTCTTTGGCTACTAGTTATGTAGATGAGAAGCAAGCATTCAGGTAAACATCCAAGGGATTTCTCCATGCATGAAAAATTTTGGTAGACCTGATCCTTGTAGAGAGGATATGTCCAATGGTTTTCTGCATGAGACATGTGATTGCAAGTCAAATTCAACCAACAGGATAAGTTTAGAATTCTGGAATTTGGCTCTCAAGTTTTGCCTATTGCTTAATGGCCATAAGTTTTGAGGCATATATTTTTTCACTGGCTTTGAGGCCAAGTGGAGTAAGAATGCCTGAAGGTGCAACCTTGAGATTTAACATGTGGCCCACATTTCCAAGGTGTGAGGTTTTCATGAGACACTGAGGCATCCTTCTGGCTTTGTTATTTGCTCTGTTTCCAGATTATCTGCCTTCTACACTCGCAAGATGCTGGACTTGCCAACTATAAAAATTGAGACTTTTTGGGAAAAAAGAAAACGTTGTAGTCATACATTTGGAGTCCTAAAAATTCTTGAGTCTGACCTTTTAATACGCATTGATGAATGTCATGGTAGTTGTGTAGTAATTCAGCATTTTGATTATGAAAATTCTTTACAGTTGTTTTTTATGGTTTAGATATATTATGAACTGACCCTGCATTTGGGAGCATGGAATTCAGACCTCGAATTTGGGTTTTTTGTCGATTTAGAAGGGAGTCAATGCAAAATTATATTGTGCTTTGTTCAAATCAACACAAATTCAAATCCAAACTCCAAAATTCATGCTTCTAAACGCTACCTAAGTAAATTTGATTACAGTTTCTTGAATACTAATGGCAGTTGTAGTCAAGATCCATTCTTCAGAAGTGTATTAGAGATCTTTTCTTTATAATTTCCCCTTTATTTTTCTTCTGAAGCTATGATGTATGCCTGCACTTCAGAAGGACAAAATGCGTTGCTTCTTTCTGCTGCAGTTTTAAACTACAATGAATGTGTTAATGCTATATATTTAAAAAAAAAAAAATTAAGTACGATTTCCTGCTTGAGAAAGGAAGTTATATTCTTAATACGGATGAAACTTATTATTTTTTTTTTGGATTACGCACCGATTATCCACGTGTCCGTTTTACGGTCCACGTGACTAATCCTGCGCTCTTTGAAGTTGACCCCATAACTCCAAAATGAGGGTAAATTCAGGAGTCCAGGGGCAGAAACGAACCCAGGAGGGTTTGAACACTTGATCTCGTGAAAGGCACTCTCGCAGCCCGCACTACCATCTGAATCACACCCTGGGGGTGGATGAAACTTATTATTGATATGCAGTTTAGATGACATTTAATTACCAAAGCCAAGCAATAAACTTGTAACCTTAAAACATAAGTTATAAGCTTGTGCGAGTCTCTAGAGACATAACTTGCACAAATCCACATTGTTAAGGAGTTAGTTTGATCTTGGAGGCTCACATGAAAATTTGGGCTTCTTATGTTCTTATTTCCCAAGCAAACTGATTTATGACGAGGTAGCGCTAGGTTAGGCACTACCTCAATGTTTTGAACACATACATTAGCCGTTCTACCGTTGTTATTTTGAAACTTGACAGACATGAAGGATGAGACAAACGGTTATTTTGAAACTTGACAGACATGAAGGATGAGAGGAATAGATGATTCGATGGGATGAGGATGGAGATATGTGTGGATAGACTTTCATTTTGTTAGGAGTAATGATGTATTACTAATTTACTAATTTTCTAGTATTGATGGTTCTAATTATTATAGAAGCACCCAAGGTGAATATTAAGGAATTCTACATTGGTTTGGGAGCAATCTTGAATTCTTCAAACTTAGTTCGTCCTTTTAGTACCTTTTTCTAGTTAGATAGGCTCAAGAGTCCACATGAGAATCTTTACAATTTTATTGGCTTTATACACCCCTTTTTCATTTTTTTTAAAGAAATGTTTGGCTTGCTTAAAATATATTGAAAACTATAAGTTGGGTAGAGGAAGAAGCTAAGAGCTATCAGAGTATATCCTTGGTAAAGAACCCTATGTTCGGGATTTGGATTGTAATGCCCCAAACCCGCTAGGTGGGGTCTGAGATGTTATGAATTCACACGTCTTTGATACCATTCACGTAGCAGAAAATAATAAATAACTACTTTAAATAAAATACCAAAGTAATATTTATACATCTTAAAAAGGTATATCCATTAAGTCCATATTACATCACCAACATTTTTTTTTTTTTTACGTATTTGTATTCTCCTAGAACTCTGAATGTAACCACGATATTCCTCCACCACAAGTGAGGGTAAGTAATAAAATAAGTAACCTATTTTCCTCAAATGATAGTGTTCAATACAGATAGTAAATTCCAAGGTCAAAATTTTATAAGGAGGGGAGAATGTAGAGAACCGAAGAATTATAGTAATTAAATAATAAAAGAAATGAGAGAAAATGATTTTTCAAAAAGGGGTTTTAGCAGGGTCTCATTGATGAGTGTAGAGTGCTCGTCGACGAATAGGCTTCTTGGGCTCATCGACGTGGACGTGTGTCTCGTCAACGAGAATTTACCCAGAAGGCTGTTTTCAGGGCTTGAAACTTGTCGACGAGGAGTAAGTGTTCGTCGACAAACTCCCTTCATGGACTCGTCGACGAATCTGTATTTTATAAATAACCTAACCTCGAGGTTTTAGCGAAATTTCATGCAGCAAGTTTCTCTCTCTCTCTCTCTCTCTCTCTCTCTCTCTCTCTCTCTAAGTTTCGTTCCCTCCTCCTTCTCTTTACATTACCAGCTTCAATTCTCGCCAGTTCGACGATCGGAAGCCGCTGAGCTACTCCTAGGAAGATTTTCTTCAAATCTACAGGAGTAGTTCGTTGGTTAGGCCAACTTGGGCACCTTCCCAAAATCTAGGTAAGTTGGTTATTTTGAGGTATTTGGTATTTCTGGACTAAGGAAAATGTTTTAGATAATATAATATTAAATTGTTGTTGGGAAAAATGCAATTTCAGGGTGTTGAGCTGGGGAAACACGGGTGTAGGTTTGGAATATTTTGTGTGCTTCTCAATAAGTCAAGTAAGGGGATAAATTAAGTCAGTATTTTTCATGAAATTATTATGAATTAAATAACATTTATTTTCAGAAAAATATGTATGAAGAATTATGTTTGGGAATACTGTTGTTGTATAAGGAAATTATTTTAACACATTTTATATGGAAATATGATTTCAGAATAAATTATGAGTTTATAAGGCTATGTACATTTGTGTAGCATGAGTATAATATTTCCATGATAATTATGCTATATTAAAATATTAAGAGTTTTCCCAGATAAGCTTGTTATAGCAGTTTTCAAAAAAACCCTAAAAATAGTACCAGAACTATGGTTTTAAAATTATGATAAGCAGTGTAAGAATTTTATGTTTATTACGTTATGGATTATGCCGACGTAAATGCCGTGATTTTTACGTTATGAATTATGCCAACATTGACACCATGATTATGTATGATATGTAAGTAATCATGAAATTTATTTATGTCAAATATTACTCTGAATCACGAAACAATTATGTTTTAATATGGAATGTATTATATATTATCAGAACCCAGATAACTTAGTTTAGTTTTATGAAGCACAGTACCGTAGTTATATGTTCACGGTTATGAATATGTTAGTGTTACCACACATCTTATGTAGAGTGTGGGAGATGACAGTCGATGTGGTTTTATGGGAGTGTCGTAGTTCCCCGGGTAGTTCGGCACAGGTGGAGCAGGCCCATCGTACTTACACACCTATGTTTGATTTAGCATGGTTGGCCAGCCATTGCTAGGTCCTACCTTCGGGCCGCACAACCCTGTCATGCCTGTAAGACATGACAATAGCTAACTAAGTATCTATCCTTGGTAATAATTCAAGTATGATATGATTATATAAGATAATTTTGCAATATAGAAATTTAGTATGTTAAGTTATGCTATGATAAATTATGTTTTATTCAGATATGATACAACTGTTTATACCAGATAAGATTTATGTATTGTTTATATGTATATCACGAAAAAATACTTATGTTGCCACACACTGATATTAGTTTATCTCCCTTACTGAGAGGTGTCTCACCCCAACCATACAAACACTTCTGGAAATCTAGGTATAAAGGCTGATAAAGCTCTGTAATGGTAGGAGTTGACCGAGCTACCCTTTCAGAAGGGTAAGTAGATGAGATAGGGTCATATGGGCTTTTGTGATTATGACCCTAGGATACTTTTTGGTCTTATTGGGATGTATGTATATGTATATGACAAATTCAGTAGAACTCTGGTATGATTTCTAGTGTTTTATGACATGCATGTAATTTTATGTTTTCCGCTACTTACGTATTAGAGTTATATGACAGGTATATCCCTCATACCCATGGGTCCAGGTTGATCACGACTATGACAACTTAACAAGATTATTATGTATGTTATTACGTGGAAAAGGGAAAAAAATATATATGAAAAAATAGGCAGGTCGTTACAGTTTGGTATCAGAGCCTAGGTTGCTAGGTTCTGTAGACTTTAGAGTGCAATGGAAACAATACCAGAGTATAGGAAAAGGATTTGAGATTTAGTTCTACAAATGGAGGCAGGACTTCCGTGGTGGTTTTTGTGTCTTTCCGAGGGTGACGATTTCAAGAAAGTCATAGTAAACTATTGTAGGGTTGTGTTTCTAAAGTGTACGACTGAATCTTGAATTAAGATAGGAATGTCAAGGTAGAGGAATAATATGAGTTTTGGGTAGATATGTAAATTATAAGGATGGGGTCCCTATGCTATGTTCATTATCTTCAGGATGGACTTGGGTAGTGGCAGTGCTTATGCGAGCTCTAGTGTGGGTGTAGGGCCTTCAGGGGCAGTGTGACTCAGCAGGTCATGGCTGAGATTGCACAGAGCTAAAAAGATACGGGAGGCTCATTTGTAGGGCACAGGTACATAATAGAGAAATTCACAAAGATGAATCATCCGACATTTTCAGGAGGAGCAGGTTCTATAGTTGCCGAAAACTGGATGCAAAAAATAAAGAAAGTTTTGGCAGTACTATAGTGCACGGAGGACAAGAGGGTTTTATTTGCCACCTATAAACTGACAAGAGAGGCTGAAAGATGGTGGACTGCAATCAAATTATTGGAGGAACAAAGGGTGGTGCCTATAGCTATGAATTGGTGCCGGTTGAAAGATTTGTTCTTCGACAGATATTTTCTGGTCACTATCAGGGAGGCCAAAGTGGAGGAGTTCCTGAATTTGAACTAGGGATAGCAAACAGTCCAACAGTATGCGGTGAGGTTTATAGAGTTGTCCCACTTCGCCCCATACATCATACCCTAATGAGGCAAAGAAGGCGAGGCAGTTTAAAAGAGGTTTGGGGTGAGAAATTTATAAGAAAATGGTAGTGTTAAATGTGCAGGACTTTGCCGAGTTGGTAGACAGAGTAGCTGTGGCTGAGGTTGGTGAATGGATGGTTGCAGAGGAGCAAGGATAGAAGTAGAGGACTACACCTTTAGGCTATCAGCAGGGATCTAGTCAGAACGAGTGGAAGAGAGGTAATTATGGCAGGGGACAAAGACAAGAGATAAGAGGTCATAAGACTCAGGGTATGCAAGTCTACCCAGCTTGTCAGACATGTGGAAAGAGACACTTGGGAGAGTGTCGAGCAGGGAGTGGCGTCTGCTATTGTTGCGGTGTACCGAGACATTTAGTACGAGATTTCCCTAAACCACCCGCTACCGCACCTGCTCCCAAACCACACCGAGGAGGTTATCAAGTGCCTCGTGGAGGCCAACAGAGGAATGTAGCCTTGGCGAGGGTTTATGCTTTGACACCGGGAGATGGGGAGGCCGCAAACGACGTCGTGATAGGTACCTTTACTACTTTATCATATTAAGTTATTGTTTTATTTGATACAGGTGCCACTCATTCTTTTGTGTCTGCGAGATATGTTAAATTGTTGGGTGTCGAGACACAGTTATTAGATGTTAAATTGTCAGTAGCAACACCGATAGGGTTAGTGATGAGGTGTCGTAGGGTGTTCAAGGGTTACCTAGTAGAAATTCATAAGAGAGTATTACTAACTAACCTAATTGTGCTAGATTTGTATGGATTCGATGTAATTCTGGGTATGGACTGGCTGGCTACGAACCATGCTAGTATCAACTGTCATCTGGAAGAGGTGATTTTCAGACCACCAGGAAAGTTAGAATTCAGATTTGTAGGATCTCGGGTGAAATCCCCACCTCAGTTAGTGTTAGCCATGCAGGCGAGAAGACTACTTCTGGATGGATGTCAGGGGTTTATGGCTTATGTAAAGGAGGTGATAAAAAATGAATTGAAACTTGTCAGTACACAAGTGGTTAAGGAGTTTTCAGATGTTTTCTCAGAAAAACTATCTAGGTTGCCTCTCGACCGTAAGATAGATTTTACTATCGACTTTCTTCCAGGGATGACGCTGATCTCTAAATGACCTCCTCATTTCACTATCAATGTTATATCGAAACTTATATGAACCACAATACACATCAATGACATAACCAATCATTCAGGCACATGAACACATTCACCACCGTATTCACAAACAGACAGTATTCACAAGCAAACAGTATTCACAACCAAATAGTTTTCATATCCAATTAATTATGAAGGGTTATTTTCATGCCACACGATTTTTCCTAAATATAAATTATAATAAAAAATCATTATTTTCAATTGCTTAAATCGTTCATAAAATCATACTTATATATATAAATTTACATACTTGAATTTAACCGATACACAATTAATAAAAAAAAAAACTGTTATAACTTATTCCTCTTACCTGATCCTTGAAGTTCTGCCTAAAATGAACGGAAAATAGAATCCTATATTCCACAAATCTTAACTAAATTAGTTCAACCTCAGAATGCCTAATATCCTAACATTTCCAAGTCCACATAAATTAAATAGCTAATAAATCTTAAAAACAACTCTCTTACCCTAGTTTTGGGTGATGCTCAGGAACCCCAAATCACAAATCTACTCTGATTATCTTGGAGAGAATCGCTCCTAGAACCACGTGATGGTTTTCAATTGTCAATTTAGCTAAATATTGGGAAGAAATTGAAATGAGAGAGTGAGTTTACCTTATCCAAGGAGTGGTGCCTACGACACCCTAATCACAAATCTACTCCAGTTAAAATGTTGGTGGCCAAGATAAGAACCAAATGGTATTTTCCGTTCTCCAATCAACCAAGAATTCACTGAAAAAATGAGGAGAGAGAGAGAGAGAGAGAGAGAGAGAGAGAGAGAGAGGGGTGGCTTTTGGAATTGGAAATTTGATTCCAATTTTGAGGACAAAATTCTTTTGAAGGGAGAATGTAGTAACCCGACCCAAAAGAAGTGTTATTAATTAATTAATTATTATTTTTAAATTGAAATAAATAAATAAATAAATAAAATAAAATGGTATAAACTTATTGGTATATACATATATATATATATTAATATAATATAGTAAGATATTTATTAAAGTAAATAATATAATATTAGGTTACTTTATGATGCTTGCTCAAGAAGCATTGTCAAATTGGAATCAAATTTCCAATTCCAAAAGCCCCCCACCCTCATGGCTCTCACGCTCTCTCTCTCTCTCTCTCATCTCTTATCTCCTTCTCTCTCCTCATTTTCTCGGCGAACTCTTGGCCGACTGGAGAACGGAAAATACCACTGGGTTCCTATCTTGGCCACCAATATTTTAATCAGAGTGCATTTGTGATTAAGACATCATAGGCACCACTCCTGAGATAAGATAAACCCACTCTATCTCTTCAATTTCTTCCCAATATTCAGCAAAATTGACGATCAATTCTCTCCAAGATAATCGAAATAGATTCATGATTTGGGGTTCCTGGGCACCACCCCAAATTAGGGTAAGAGAGTTATTTTTAATATTTATTAGCTATTTAATTTATGTGGACTTGAAAATGTTAGGATATTAGCCATTCTATGGTTGAATTGATTTAGTTAGGATTTTTGGAATACAGGGTTCTATTTTCCATTACTTTAGGCAGAACTTCGAGGATCAGGTAAGGGGAATAAGTTATAAAAGTTTTTTTTTTTTTATTAAATGTGTACTGATTAAATTTGAGTATGTAAATATATATATATAAGTATGATTTTTTGAAAGGTTTAGGTAATTGAAAATAATGATTTTTTATTATAATTTATATTTTGGAAAAATTGTGTGGCATGAAAATAATCCTTCATAATTAACTAAATATGAAAATTGTTCGGTTGTGAATATTGTCTGCTTGTGAATATTGTTTGTTTGTGAATACTGTGGTGAATGCGTTCATGTTCCTAGATGATTGGTTATGTCATTGAAGTGTATTGTGGTTCATATAAGTTGTGATATAACGTTGGCAGTGACATGAGGAGGTCATTATATGGTCATTTATATAAAGAGGGTGAAACGTTGGCAGTGGAATGAGGATTTCATTTTACCGATTTACTATGAACAGGGTTGTGAGTGTGTGTTGTGATTGTGAAAGTGTGTGAAGTACATGTGTAGTATCCTGCATGGATGTGCAGTATCCTGTGTGGATGTGTGGTATCCTGTGTGGATGTGCTGTGGCATTGTATATGCAGATTCTGGGATATGGATGTGTTAAATGTATGTGAGCTTATGTACATGTATTTAAATGCTTAAATAATTATAGCGAAATAAAACTCTCTGTCCGAGGGCTTATTGAGTAAGGTAAGTGCGCTGATAAGTATCAGTAGTAGCCGCACTTGAATTAATTCGGTCGAGGTTATAAACGGTATCAAAGCAAAGGGACATTACATGTATGGGTGTGTAATCTCCCTAATCATCGGGAGCCTTCGTTGATAAATAATGATGGCATATGTGTGAGTATAGTCTGCATGTCTATTGTCAGTTGCAGTTGATTAATAAATGATTGTATTTTATATTTACTAAAAACTCATCTACCACACATTGTTATAATTTATTCCATCCTTACTGAAAAGTGTCTCATCTTAGCGAATTGTTAATATTTTTTTTTTCAGGTCCTTCAGGTGATCGATCTTAGAAAGCTCCAGGGTAGGGATTAGAATTTTGGTAATTTTGGGTGGTCGTAAGAACATACATATGTTTAGTTTATGTTTTAAATGTTGGTGCTGTAATATGGAGTTAATGGATATACCTTTTTGGGATACATAGATATTACCTTGGTATTTTATTTGAGGTAGTTATTTATTATTTTTCACTATGTAAATGGTATCAGAGACATGTGAATGGTCTCATTACACCCAGAGCCCCACCTGACAGGTTCGGGGCATTACATGGATGGGTGCATATGTGCTTCCTTTGCCTTTGTTCACCAATCTACTCATTCGAAGTTGATTCCTGTAAACATATAAATAACTCTATGTATAGTGCAAGATACTAGAAAATATTAAAGATTCACCTCTTGAAAATCTACTTGGGATATTAACAAGCAAAAATAGATGATAATATGGATCATTCTTTTATTTATTTATTTTTGTTGTTGTTGTTGGGTTCATTAGGAGGATTCAACCGACTATTTAACTTTAGTTACTTGCATTAGAGCTCTCTCTCTCTTCTTCTTCCTTTTTTTTTTTTAAGATTCAGTTGAACAGAAGAAATAGGTGACTTTTATATTATTCTTTTTAGAATTAAAAATTACATTTTTTTTTGCACTCCTGTGACAAATAGTTTTCTTGCATTTTAATATTTGAAATTCATTTTTGCATACATAATATTTTCTATATGAAATTTTAAAATAAAATATTCCCAATTTTTTTTTTTAAGAAAATTGAAAACCCAGACGCATAACTGAAAAATATTTCACCAATTTTCAACTTTAGGATTGTGATCGGAGTGGTTACCACTAACATTTAAAATAAGTTATTAAGTAATCCTATTTTTTACTAACTATTTTAATTTATTTTGTGCAGTTTTTTTTTTTATTCTAACGATATATATTAACTCATTCAAGCTTTAACTTTATTTTCAATGTTTGTTATACAAGGTTCAACAATAACATTTTTAACTTGACAGTGATTAAAAAATTATCCAATAATTTATTCTTTGATTTACAGATAAAAATAAATTTGTGTGCAAATAAATTTTCAATTTATTTTAGTTTTGAGAGTACGATAGAACAAGTTTTCAAATTTTTGGTTCCTTTTTCTGATTTTTATTCTTATAATTCTTAAACAGTAATATCAAACCACCCCTTTAACTTATATTTATTGACTCTTGGAAAATATTTGAAGTAAATGCTTTACCTTTTAGAACTCAACGCGTTATTTCCTTTGAAAGGAGCTTATTAACTGCATGATAGCAATAATTAAAGCCCACCATCATGTGTAAGGGCTAAGGAAACTTCACAAATCTTCAACTTCAATCTCAATTTCAAACTCAATAGATTTCATATGGGAAAAGAAAATATGTTCATTGAATCATCAGCATGACTTTTGTGACCAATGGTTACTGTGGGTTGGCAGCCCTTTCTTTGGTTGGGGATGCATAGGCTTGCCTTTTGCATTTATATCTATTTAATGTGAGTTTCACAAGTAACCAAAGGAGGGATGGATCACTATTTAATATGATAAAAGATAATATTCTTGAATTAGTTAATCGTGTGGTTTATTATTGATCATTCAATTATTTACGAGCCTTGAGCAGGCATTTCGTATATGGAAATATTTTAAAATTTTAAATTAATTTATTAACTTTCTATTTTTAAAAGAGATAGAAAGTGTTGAATATATTTTAGTGGTTTGTTTGAAAGGGAAGGTAAATTCGTAAAATATAATTTTACGTAGTATTCTTTATTTTGATGTGTTAATTATTATTTGAAAATGCGTATGATTTGATGGGTAAATTGGCAAATGAGGATTCATGTGGCAGACTCTCTGCCTAATGGGATTTAAGGCTTGGTTTGTTGTCGGTGTTGTATAAAATATGATAGGTAATTAGTATTTTTTTTAAAATACAATCATATATATAAGATTATTGAAAATTGTTTTTGGGCTTGTTTAATTAACAATAGTTGTGGGCACACATGTAAGATGTGTCGACACCCAAAAATTTTCTAGTATTTGATTCACAGACTATGTTAGGCTAGGTTAAGGATTCCTAACCCCAATTTAGTGTAATACACCAATAGAATAGGTTAGACCTCCTAGTTATTTATTTATTTATTTATGTGGGATAATGTTCATTCTTAGTCACAACTAGTTAGAAAAAATAATTTGAAAATGGACATGTTCTCCCCCCACCCCAGGCCCTGCGCAATTGTCTTTCTTCTCCAACAATCTTCAATCCCTCAATCTCCTTCTCTAAGAATACTCCCACCCCCCAATCTCCTTCTCCAATTGTCCTTCTCTAGCCTTCCTTCATCTCCCATCCTCCCCCCCTCCAACTCTCATTCTCTAACAATTTCCCATCCCTTAATCTCCTTTTCTAACACTCTATCCAATCTTGTCCATCAATCGGAGAAAGAAAGAGAAATGGAGATACCACCTTACCCGTTCAACAAAGGTTCTTATCAATAACCCTGTCAATAAGGGTCTTTTCTTCCACTAAGGTTGCCAAAGATTAAAATAACAATGGTGTAAACATCCATATTAAAGAAGGCATTCTCATCTTGTAGATCAAAAAGTATTTTGGTCTTGTGCTCCATGGCCATGACTGAAGAAATAGAAACAAATGGGAGAGAGGGAGAGAACTAATGTGGATGGGAAGAGAATTAGAGTGGAGTTATTCAATCCAAGGATATCTTGGTATTTTTGATACTCCAGCCTATTCCAAGGTGTTGCAATTCAAACATGGATCAGTATTATATTTGTTAGCCTTAATGGCTAAGGGTTTCCCACTACAGTAAACTTTTATGATAACAACCCATTAGTGTCTCTTAGGTTATCTAATCTATGAATTCAAGTTCAATATAGGTTAAAAGAGTCAATACTAAAGAAAGAAAAATGATCAAACGAGTCTTGATGAGGCAATGAGATAAAGAATCACTAAAGAAGCAATAAGCAAGAGTCTAGGTCAAAGCATACTCACTGAACACCCAAAGCACAACCAACAAGAGTTTATATGAAGACTTGTTTTTGTTTATAGGTATGTTAGGCTGTGTGTGAGGTAGGATCATCTTGTAACTCTTGTGCGTGTGATGATGGTAAGAATACTATTCACCCTATGGGTCATTCCTGGTTTTGATAATGATAAATACTATGGTATTTGACGACTTCCAAGTTTATGTGTAGGGTCATACTAAACTAGATCACATTGATAGCATGCGGTAACTTGAAGGAAAGGAAGACCCCGACATATTTATTTGTTGTAATTTCTATTTGGGTATGTAATCTTAATTAAGAAAATGTCTGTAATAATCTACATATCATGCATGTAGCCCGACCATGACTGATGTCAAATTTTTTCAGTATCCTTAAAAAGACTTAGACTGACCTTAGGTCCCTCATGCAATGCATAAAAGAGTGCCCTATTAAAATTAAGTTAATCATTATATAAATAGGGACAACATTATAAAGAGAAAAGGACCGAAAATGCCCAAATTGACATGTTCGGTTGACCGAACTTGGTTACATAGAGATCTTTGGTTAACTGAACCCTCACTGGGTCAACATGTTGACTGCTCGATCGACCGACCAAAAGTATATAGGCTAGCCCTGGTCGACCAAACCCCCATGTGGGAATTTCCAACCACCCGATCGATCGAACCTCCTAGTTCAAACTGATCCGGTCGACCGAACCGCGCAGATTTGGAAAATCGCCTTTGAACCCCTTAAGTATGGTTGACCATCTTCCTAGACACTCTGTCAATCGAACCTTAAGTACGGTCGACCAATGCTCTCGAGTTGGCAAATTTTAGCGAGGTTAAAAATGCTGTTATTTTTATTAATCTCACTTAAACTTTTTCTAAAATGACTAATATGTCTTGAACGGTTATATTTTTGGGGAATTCTATATATACCCCATCATTTGCAAAAATTAATAGAGGATTAGCAAAATCATTAAACCAAAATTTTCTCAAAATTTCCAAAACCTATTTAGCTAACACTACTCCCATTCACTTTCATACACTTATTCCTTGATTATCCAAGTATTGTGAGAGTTTCTAGATTGCTTGTCCTCCATTCTAAAAAGCTCACAACTCTCATTTGAAGTTTGTATTGTTTGATTTTTATCTTGAGAGTTAGGCTAGAGTTGTTCCCACTGATTTTAATAAATAAATCTTATGTGGAAAAAATCAGTAGCTTGAGGGTATTTGCATTGATATTACAAGATTCCTTAGGCTTATATTTTGTGTGTAGAAAATATTTTACAAGCTCGTTTTCAAACAACTCTTGTGCTTGCTACATTGAAGAAAATATTTTTGAGTTTGTTTGAATATTATTGCTAGCCTTTGTGAAACACTGATTTGACATTGGTATACTTGGTTTTCAAAGAATAGTTTGTTTAAACACTCTAGTGCTTGCTTGAAAATAATCATTAGGCTGAGTATTGATTGCACATGTAGAGTACCGAGCTTATAGTTCTTACATTCTTGAGATGCATTGATTGATTGATTGTACTGTGCGTATTGTAGTACATATCTACTTGTTGAAGAAGCATATTTCCATGCACATAAAATTTTCTATACATTTTTTGTATTCCAGACGTGGTCCTGAAGAGGGAGACTAGCCCTGTGGAATAGTCTCGGATTGGCTTAGACCTGATTAAGAAAGTTAGGTGCACCATCCTGGTAAGGTGTAGATTGAGGTTAGTCCCGCTAATTGACCTAGTTGTAAACGGTGCCGCTCCACTCGTTAAGTGAGCATTAGTGGTTTCCTCAGGTTTGCGAGATAGAGGCGGGGACATAGGCACAATTGGTCGAACCTTGATAACATATCGTGTGTGCACTGTTTATATTTATGCAATTTATATTCCTACACGTGTATGTTATAGTGAGAATGCTACATATGATTTAATTTTTGTATCTTACATTTATTTGCGCATTTGGGTTTATGTGTATATAGACATACCCTAGGTTGAGTATTACTGTTAGATTAGCTAAACCTATGAAATTTTAATTACCCAATTCACCCCCCCCCCCTCTTGAGAATATACCAAAGATAACAAATACCTTGCAAGAGCTGAGCAAATGCAAATGCATGTAGTTCATGTAGTATAGAACATCATAACTGAATTTACACATGCATACCGAGTCATACTATGTGCATAAGATGTCAAACAAGCTTTAAAACTTGGTTTTCCAAAGAAGACATCTTAAAACCTCATATGGACAAGCCTAAAGTATCATTATATCAAATACTATTCATGTGCACTTGTCCTAGCATGAGTTAGTGCATTTAGAGGTTTACTAGTATGGAAAATAGGGGACTCGTCAACTAGTACATAGTACTTATCGACTGAGGAGGCTAACTCGTCGACTAGTGGAGCTTGGCTTGTCGACAAGATAAACAAGTAGCTAAATCATGTCTCAAAGCCCAGGTGACTCGTTGAAAAGAGCAGGGCACTCGTCGACTAGTGAGTGCCACTCGTCAATGATTGATGGAGGCAGACTGTAATTAATGAGCTTCAAATGGCTAGTTTTTGCTTTGTCTTGTCTCCATTAATGCCCAATAGCTAGTCTGTGACTTGCTCGTTCCCTTGACTATAAATATAACCCATTTGCATTCATTAAATACATTGTTTGAATATTGGTTATTAAAAAAAATTAGTTGAAGCATTCATTCTAGGTTTTCATATTGCTCAAAGCTCTCTTGCACTTTATTCTTGTTATTCATTGCTTACTGAAAGAGAGTAGTGTGAGGTTCTATTTGTAATATCAGCTCAAGAAGGAGCATCATTTATAATATCTACTTGTTTTTGATTCATTGTGAGTTTGAAGGTTCTTTGTGAGCCATTGGTAAGGTAGTTCTTTGTGAACTCCTTGGTTTAGTTCTTGGTGAGCAGTTGAGATTGATTCCCCTTGTATAAAGGCTTCTTCGTATCAAAAGGAGATCGTTTAGTGGATTTGGAAATCTTTGAGTTGGTCTCAAGGCATGGACGTAGGCTGGGTGCTGAACCACGTTAAAATCATTGTGTTAAGCTTCTCTCTCCCTTATCTCTTTACTTGCTTGTGGTATTTACTCTGTCATTTATTTTGATATCAATCACTTGTATCTTGCCAAAGTTTTTTTTTTCTTTTTTTTTCTTTTTTTTTCTTTTTGTAGAAAAACTCATTATCCATGAAAAATGTCTATTCACCCCCCCTCTAGACACACACTTGGGCTGACAAGTGGTATCAGAGCTAGTTGACTTTTAGAGTAATTTCTAGAACGCAAAGATCAAATGGTGGATGCGATTGAGGCACCTCTCACCCAGGGACAATCTGTTGATCATCCACCAAAATTTAGTGGAGGCAACTACCCAGCATAGAAGAACCGAATGACCATTTTCATCCAATCCTATGATCTTAAAATGTGGAGAGTTATCACAAAGGGAGATTTTGAATTCAAGGATGACAAAGGTATACCTAAATAAATTGAGAAGTTATCAGATAATAAATCAAGGTTAGCTCAATTAAACTTCAGGACTAAGAACTTCCTTTATTGTTCTGTGAGTGATGAAGAATACAACAGTATTTGAGAGTGTGACACAACAAAGGAAATTTGGGATAAGCTCCAGGCAATGTATGAAGGTACGTCATAAGTCAAAAAAGTCTAAAATTTATATGTGAGTAAAAGAATATGAAATGTTCAAAATGGAAGAGGGAGAGTCAATTACTTCCATGTTTACACGATTTACACATATAACAAATGGCTTGAAAGCAATTGGTAAGGACTTCTCTATGGAAGGCAATGTGTAGAAAGTGCTTCATTCATTGTCAGAATCATGGCATGCAAAGTCTACAGCCATTGAAGAAGCAAAAGACCTTTCAAAGGTCACACTTTATGAGCTCATTGGGTCTCTCATGACCTATGAGATCAAAAATAAAAATGCTGCACTTGAAGTGGAAAAACCGAAAAGGCACCAAAGATAGCCTTGAAGGTAGCAAGTCAAAAAGAAATTGTGGAGGAAGAAGAAAGTTACAATGAAGATGAAGTAGCTCTTCCCACAAGAAGATTCAGAAAGTTCTCGTTGAATAAACAGGTTGGTAAGTGAAAGGAGAAGGGAGAATCAAGCATAAGGTGTTACAATTGTAAGAAAACTAGACACTGAATGACTAATTGCCTACAATTCAAAAACAAAGGAAATAATCAGCAAAGAGACAAAAAGGAAATACAAAGCCATGAACACAACCAGATGGGATGAACTTGATGGGCTGTCCACTGATGGAGAAAACGAGGAAGAAGTTGCAAACATTTGTTTCATGGTGGATGATCAGGATGAGGTAAATTCCAATGATGAATACTTTCCTTCATATGATGAAATAGAAGAAAATTGTAGGAAACTTTATGATGAGTTAATTGCAACTAATAGGAAAAATAGAATTTTAGAAGAAACTCATTCAAAATGCAAGCAAAAAAAGATTTGTCTTTGTTTTACTTTAAAGGAAGATAATGTTTCTCTCTAAATGAAAAATGAAGAGCTTATAAAAAATTCCCAAAATGATCATGAAATTTTTCAAAAGGAAGTTGAAGACTGGAAAAATCAAATTGTTGACTCTTAAAGAAAAGACGAATTTGGAAAAGAAAATTGAGGACCAAAGTAACACCATTCATAAGTTTACCAATGGGAAAGATAAATTTGACAAATTACTTGGAGTTCAAAGATTTGGGATTTTCAAAGAGGGTTTAGGTTATGGTTTATCATCATCTAAATCTATTGGTTTTGCAAATCTATGTGTCAAGAGAAGCACTTTACCAAGCAAAAACCTAGCACCCAAACCAAACCCTTTTCATGTTAATAAAACTTGTTTGTACTGTGAGAGAAAGGGTCATGTAGGCTTCACTTGTCATTTTAGAGGAAACAGAGGAAAAGAAAAGAAATACACATAGGTGATCAAAAACACTAACCCCCTAGGACCCAAGGAAAAATGGCTACCAAAACAAGTCGCCTAACTTTATTTGCAGGTTTGCTTGAAGACCTCTTCGATGAAAAACAAGTGGTTCCTTGATAGTGGGTGTTCAAGGCACATGATAGGAGGCACCAACAAGTTTATCTCTCTCACCTACAAGAAAGAAGGGTCATGATGTTCAGGGATGACGCCAAGGGCAGAATTATCGGTAAAGGTAAAATAGGTAGCACATCTCTTTAAATTGATAATGTTGCACTTGTAGACACATTAAAACACAATTTTTTAAGTATTAGTATGTTGTGTGATAAGGGACTCAAAGTTATATTTCAGTCCACCCAATGCCTGATAAATGATTTAAATGGAAATACTATACTAGTAGGCCAACGTGAGTCCAACATCTACACTATTGAATTTGATGATATTAAATCTTGTAATATTAGATATTTAGCCGAAAAAAATGAAACTAGTTGGTTATGGCATAAGAGGCTTGGCCATGCTAGTTTGGATTTATTGTATAGATTATCTTCTAAAGAACTAGTTAATGGCTTACCAAAGGATAACTATGTCAAGGATAAAGTTTGTGATGCATGTCAATATGGAAAACAAATTTGTTGGAATTAGTGTGATCCCAATAGGGGGTGAATTGGGTTTTAAAATTTTTTGGCTAGTTTAAATATTTTCCAATTCACCACAGTTTATTTTCCATTTAATATTAAAAGCGTGTATGTAAAACGATTAAGTTGTCTGTGCAAACATACATGTATATCTCATTTAAAATAAATGTGCATTCAAATAATTATAACTGTAAATGAATAGACATACACATGGAAATTAAAGTGTGAAAATTAAATGAGATAAGGAGAGAGAGACACACGATATTTGTTATCGAGGTTAGGCCAAACTAGCCTATGTCCCCACCTTGGGCATACCCCCCAAGGATTCCACTATCCCTACTCACTTAACGGGCGCAGAAGAAGCCGTTATAACCTTTCCTTATGGGGCAAGGTAAACCCCAACTCAATTACAATGCTAAGCCCAACTTTTTTCCCTTACAAGGTGGAGACTCCTCAGTTCAATTTTTTAGGTTGAACCCAACTGGTCTCACTTACGAGGCTAAGACTCCCCATTTCAATTTACAGGATGAACCCAACCAGTCTCACGGGGTTAAGACTCCCTAGTTCAATTTACAGGATGAACCTAACCGGTACATTAAAAATAATTTTTGTACATGAAACATGCTTCTGAAATACAAGTAGAGATGTACACATTAAAGATCAAATATATGTACTTGCTTATGATATGAGTTATGCTCAGTAGAGAAAGGGTGTTTTCTCAAAACAATATTTTCAATCTTTGAGAAATGATGTGTATGATAAAATACCTAGAGATATGACCTTAATAAATTTTTCTCCCAAAAAATATATTTCAATATAGGAGAACCTAGGGTTTGCTTTTCAAATAGTTTTTGTACAAATAAAATATATATATGAAAAATGAGTATTATATTCTTGGTAGGCTCACCAAGGCTTAGGTCCTTAGATACCAAAAATAATATTTATAAAACTTATTTATCCCAAGTTTAGTAGAAAGTGGGTAAGTTGGGTATCGATCCACTGAGACTTGAAGCGTAGTTATTAAACCACTTCCAATTTAGTTTACTAAGGCCTTGTTATGAAAAAGAAGTGAAAGATGGTATTTTGCAATGATGATTGTCTAACAACTACTGAAAAACATGTAATTGAAAGCAAGTAAATTTCTAAGTTACCCTACTCCTAAAAAGTGATACTGTGGTCTGAATCAGATGCTAGACACCATGCTTCTAACTATGCGCATCCAGACTTCCATAGAATTACTAATCCGAGTGGGCCAAAGTGGGAGAGGGGCGATCAAGGGCACATGGAAGCAAGAGTGCACCAACCGTCCGAAGTACGATCAAGAACCGGAGTATACCGTGTCTTAACGATAACGAACACCTCCGCAGTTCCATAGCCGACTATTTCCCTCTGACTGATACGTAGCAATGCTTATCCTTATCTACAATCTTTCATCAAACACATAACAAGTAAATGGAAAGTAGTAAATGAAAGCATGAGTGTAGACACCCTATTTTTGCCCTAGCCAAATAGAACACTGGGTCCCCTCTTATTTTATTATTATTATTATTATTATTATTATTTTATTATTATTATTATTATTATTATTATTACTATTATTATTATTATTATTATTTTCCTGTATTATTAGTACTTTACTATTACTTTGTTTGTATTTTTATTATCATTATTATTATTATTTTTCATTTTTATTTTTATTACTAGTACGTTTATTATCTTTATTTTATTTTTACTTTACTATAATTACTTTTATTTTTCATTTATTTTATTGTTTTTATATTTATTACTATTATTATTATTATTATTAGTACTATTATTATTATTATTGTTTTTTTATTATTTTTAGTAATGTTATCATTATTATTATTATTATTTATTACTTTTAATAATAGTGTTTTATTTTTATTAATATTATTATTTTATCTTCATTTTTATTTTTTACTATAATTATTTGTTATTATTTACTAGTAGTATTATTATTATAATTATTATTTATTACTATTATTACCTTATTGATGTTATTACTATAATTATTGTTATTATTATTACTATCTCTATTATTATTATTATTATTATTATTATTATTATTATTATTATTATTATTATTATTTCTATATGTGTTATTACCTTAAGAATAAGAGCATAAAAAAAATAAAAAATAAAAAATAAAATCCAAAAAAGGAAATGTTTTTAGGGTTTTTCAAAATTTTTTTTTATAAGAAGAGGAGGCAGCGCACAAAAGAGACAGCGGAGCAAAAAAGCAAAAAGAAAAAAACCTAAGCTTTATCCTTCTTCTTCTTCTTCACGATCTTCTCCTTTCTCCCATCACCACCATCCTGCAGCCCCCTGCTCACGCACACAGCCGCAGCCACACCGCTCCATCATTCCAAAACCACACCCGACAGCCACGTTGCTGCTAGCAGTCCACGGACTCTTTCCAACTCACAGCCGTGCCCCGTCATCCACAACAGCCCACGGCCAGCTACCACCCGCTGCTCCACCCGGCAACGCCATTGCCGCCAACCCGAGGCTCTCTCCACGGCAGGATAGAGCCCCCCCCCCCGCAGCCCCTGCAGAGCACGGCAGCGTCTCCCGAGCCAGCAGCTCCGGCAGAACAGAGCCCCCCCCCCCCCCCCCCCGCACCAATCCTTGCTGACCCTGTGCTTTGGCCGGACGTGCCCTCTGCCGCTGCAACTCAAGGCCACCGCTTGGACCTATTGCAACACCAACAATCACCCGTGAGCCAGCCATCATCCGGCCATCCCTGCAACCCAGGAACCCTCGGTGAGTCCCCCTTTGCCCCCTGTTGTATCTGCACACACACACACACATGAATATATATATATATATATATATAGGTTCAGTTTATAAAGTTGAAATTTTGTTCTTATTTATTTGTATTTTTTTTTATGCATGCAGTATATGCACACACACACTGATTGTCATTTATTATTATTTAGTTAAGTTTTATTGTTATTATTATTTGTATATTGTTATTAGTAAATTACTTGCATATTATTATTATTATATTAATTGTATTAACGTAATTATATTGATTTTACTTGTGTTGTATTAATTGTTGTATTATTATTATTATAGAATTTTTATTGTAAGAACTTGTTCTACTATTTAAAGTTTAAATTTTTATCATATTTGTTACATATATAATATTGTGGTAAGACTTTTTAGCTGATATTCATGTTTATATCGTTTCTTGTTGTATTTATAAATTTATTACTGTTATAAAATATTAATCGTCAGAGTCTGTGTTTAAAGGTCATATATTTGTATTCGTCGTATATATTAAATATTTAATATTATTGTACAATTGTTGTTGTATTATGTGTGTGTATATGTATATATATATATATTTAATAGGTATCGTATTATTTAGGGTCCAGTATTGATAAGATTATATTTTGAGTCTTTTAATTATGTTTTATTATTTATATATTCGGTATGCTTGATTTATTGTTATTATTTAAAGTTTAACTTTTGTATTGGTGGTGAGTTAGTTATATTATTTCTTGTTTATATTTATCTAGGGTTTGAGATTATTATTTGTTGGGGTAGTTTCAAAGTCTTTTTACGGTAATGTTTATATATACTCTAGGGTTGTTATTGTAAGATTTTAGGATTGTAATGTTTACTTTAATAATTAATATATATGCTTTGTTTGTCTTGTTGTTAATATTCATGGTGTAGGGTTTATAACGCGGTAATATTTGTTTAAATGTTGATATTTATGTGTACATTTTTGTTGTGTTTATGGTTGAACGATTATTATTATTTTTGTAGAATTTTTTTTTGTCGTCTTAACATTCGATGTTTGAACTTTGTTGTTGATATGATGCTCATCTTGTAGGGTTAGATTTTTGTAATATCTATGGTATATATGATTAATGTTAGTGTGATAGAATTTTTATTGATGTTATATATTCATTATATTAATTAGCATTTTTATAATATTGTAAATTTATCATGGTGATAATGTGGCATTACATATTTAAGGGCTTGGTGTTTTATTGACATTATATGTAAATTAATAATTTTAGTCATATGTATATCGCATATTAGCATATTGGTAAATATTGCATATTTAGCATTTTTGTATTTTCTTTCTAATATTATGTATTTAGTGATTTAGGGTTTAATGGATATTATATGTTTGGTAAATTAGCATTTTAATCACATGTTTAGCATCAATTATTTTATTTTATTTTATTTTTTTTAGTATATTAATATAGTTAGTATTAATTATTAGTACCCTAGTATTTTTAGTATAAGCTATTTTTAGTATATAAATATGTTTAGTATTAATCATTATTAGAACCTTACTATATTTAGCATTAAGTGTCTTTAATATATTAACATATATACGGTATTTAGTTACTTATTTTGACATTCATAATATGTTAGTAGGTAGGTGAGGCTTATTATTCTATTACCATATATTAAAAACCTCCCATGTTAGTATTTTTCTATAAAATTTTATATATAATTTCAAAATTTTGGGAGTGTATTTTCTTAATTATAATCCCTATGATTTAATTGCAAGGGGTATTAGCCTTTGGGCATCACGTACCCTAAGTTCTGAGGGAATATATGTATATATTTATTTCTTTATTTTTCATGTATAATTATAAATTCATAAAAAGGAGTAATGTAAAGATTTATTAGATTAACTTAGGGATAATTTCGAATTAATTAGGTACCGTTCGTAAGAACGGGCGCGTAGGGGGTGCTCGTACCTTCCCCTCGCGTAACCGAACTCCCGACCCCAACTCTGGTAATGTAGACCGATTCCACCCCTAATGGGGTGGTAATCATGTGTTCTAACCGCACTAAAGGTTAGTGGCGACTCCTACACCATATTTTTCTTGAAAATATTATAATAATTTTAATTTCGCCGCCCGGGGCACACGCGCTCCCGGGACGTCGCGACAGCTTGGCGACTCCGCTGGGGACCCCACTTAGAGAGTCAAGCCAATAATTAATTAGAAATTATCCCAAGTTCAAATTTAATAAATCTTTTAATTACTCCTTATTTTGTGAATATTATAATTCGTAAATAACTTTGATTAATTGTATATATTTTACTTCCATAATTTGTAAATAACCTTAATTAATTAAAAATATTTTGTTTCCTAATTTTTTTGAATATTCAATGTAGATATTTTGTTTCCAAATACTTTGAAAAAGCATATTAATTGTAAGATATTTTGAATAAATATTGTAATTATAGATATTTTGTATATTAAATCGTAAATATTTTGTTTCCTTATTCTTTTGTTTCTAAATTTTTTGTGAATAAACATATTAATTGCATATATTGTGTTTCCTTATCTTTTGAATATATATACAGATATCTTGTTTCCATATTGTTTATAGCATGTGAATAAATGAGGGGATAGTGGGATTAAATTAAATTCACACACTCTCACGCTCTATACCCGAGCTTTACCTGCTAAGATTAGATAGGGGTGTAATAGCGTTTGTCCCTTCGTAGCTTAAGCTTGATGGGACCCGCGAACCACCCCGCTCAATGCGAGTTTTGTCCGGACCCCTATGGGGGAGGATGAAATTTCAAATTGGGAACCTTTTTGTCAATAGGGATTAGAGCCTACCCACACGTACTTGTCCATAGTTTTCCCTTAACTAGGATAGAGCCATGAACAACCCTATATATGTGTACCTACCCTAGGTTGGGACAGGAGCCACATCCTTCTCCATGAATAGTGTGTTGTATATATGTTGGGGAATACTTTGTATTATATCATGCATTTGACATACATTTAGGCATACATACTACTTAGCCAGTATTCAGAAAAAGCCCAATAATGAGATCATGACCCATCCTTTCAAAAATGAAACACTTGGCCCAAGCATTTTAAAATATGGGTCGGCCCAACCCTTTTCAAATAACTCGGGTCCAATTCTTTAAAAGCAAACTTGGGCCCGACCTTTTTCTAAGCAAAAACTTGGCCCATGCCTTATTTTCAAAAAGGGTCAAACCCAGATTTCAAAAGAGGGCTTCAACCCCATTGCCTAAAAATTCGGGCCAACATTTTTTCAAGTAATCCAAGCCCAATTCCTTTTCAACTAAGGCCTTAGCCCATCATGAAATATGGGTCGACCCAATCCTTTTCAAATAAATCGGGCCCAATTCTTCAAAAACAAACCTAGGCCTGACATTTTCCTAAGTGAAAACTTGGCCCAGACATGATTTCCAAAGAGGGTCAAACCCAGATTTCCAAAAATGGGCTTCAGCCCTATCACCTAAAAATCGGGCCAACATTTTTTCGAGTAATCCAAGCCCAATTCCTTTTCAACTAGGACCTTAACCCATCATGAAATAGTTCGAAGCCCATATTTTAAAATACTTGAGGCCCAAGTGCACACTAAAGTCCATAAGTCCACATTGAATGAATCCGATGGGTTGACTAGCCTGGGTCAACCCCAACCTCAGAACATAATTTGACCCTTTATAGAATCTGAGGTACATGGACCATCATCAAGGAAATGAATGGGTAAGGGAGAAATTGAATTGAAATCGTGGCCCATCAATGGTCATGTTAATCTTGACCCGTTTCATTAGTGGGATTTTTTCTAAAATTCTAGCTAAGTAGTAATTTAGGACATCATATTCATGCATTTCATTTCATACATAGTCATGCACGATAGGCTGCATGCACGTTTATATCATTATTTGTATGTATAAGTGCACTAGTTGCATCCATGCATAAACACCCATTGCATAACCTTATCGTGCATTCCATGCTCAATTTCATTACTATACATGCATAGTCATCTCCAATGAGTCAGTAATCATATCCCAATTTCCTGTAAAACCAGTGTGCCAAGGTGGTGAAATCGAGATTTGAAATTCTAAAAGAAGGCGAAACAGAACGGTTTCTGCACATCCTTTTAAGTTCTTGACAAAGGGTTAGACTCATGCGGAAGGATCTAGAAGGTCAGATGTGCTCTCCCGCACCAAATCCTAAAGATGTTCATCAAGATGTGCGAAAAATTAAGAATCAGATGGAGGAGGTAGCCCCCTCGTGGAGCCAAACTACACGACTTCCAAAGCAGGCAGTTGAAAACAAGCCTTTATTCCAACCATGGTTGATGGAGTCGCTAGCTGGTCTAGGCTTAAGCCTACACACATTTGTCCTATCAACCCAGGATATGAAACCTCAACTGGAGAGAGATGTCCAAGTTCCGCCCTTCATCAATCCTAAGATTCAAGAAGGGGGAATAGCTAAAGAAATGGGCAAAGAGCAGATACCTAATGAAGAAATGGATCATAAGAATGAAGTCTGGGAAGAACAGCTGCAAGCTATGCAAAAGGCAAACATGTCTGGTTCATCGGATGCTTTCAATCCTTGTCTAATATCAAATTCGATCTTACCCCAAAAGCTCAAAGTCCCAAATTTTGCAAAGTTTAGTGGGTCTGAGTGTCCACTAGCTCACTTGGGGATGTATTTACAGAAGATGGCCGCATATTGTGATAATGATGATCTGCTTATCCATTGTTTCCAAAGTAGTTTAACAGGGGAAGCTCTAGAATGGTGTCGCCAAGTAAAAGAACATACATGGAGAGATCTAGCTCACGCTTTTATGACTCAATATCGCCAGGAGGCAGTTCTAATTTCAAAGAGTAGGGAGGAGAAGACGAGCGATTGCTCTTATCAAAAGAGGGAGATGACAGCCCAGAGTTGCCCTATGATAGGAAAAGGGAAAGTAGTTTACCCATATCCATGTGTTGCCCATTTCCCTAAAAGGACCCCCAAGAATAGTCCCAATCGGGCAGTCATCCAAGAGCAAATTGAAAATGCAATCAATATGGGGAAAACAAAGTGCTCGGAGTCAGAACGAAGCCTTGTTAAATGGGTTGATAGAAAGAAAAGTAAGAAAGCCCAAATGACACAAAAGCAATGTTGTCAGACAGTCTCGCACATCAAATCTAAAAGCAACCTCGTTTTTAGACACCATGATGATCAGACTGTACATGCAAGCACAAGGCCTTTGGTCATGCCCGCCCATGTTCAAACACAAGATAGAGGTGTCCAGAGGAAAGTCAGAAAGATAGACCGTATCCCGATGACCTACGCAGAATTATTTCCACAATTGGTTGAAAGACATCTAGTTGCGCCTACGCCTGGAGCGTTGGTACAGTTCCCTTACCCAAGATGGTACAACCCAAATGCTCACTGTGAGTATCACGCTAAGGCAATAGGCCATTCAATTGAAAAATGCTGGGCCTTTAAGCATAAAGTACAATCATTAAGAGAGGCTGGTTGGTTAACCTTCGATGTCAAGCAACCAAGAGTCCAGAGGAATCCTTTGCCCAAACACGTGGAAGGAAGTGGTTAACATATCAGGAAGGTTCCCAAATCAATGGTTTCAGTCGTTATCCACCAAGGCTAAAGTGATGGAGTACCGAACTTTTGACTATCTAATCCTTTTCAATTGATGTTCTTTTGTTTTTCATTGTTATTTACTTTTTGTAGTCCGTGGACGCCTGTGTCTCGGAATATTTTTTATATTCAATAAAATGAATTATGCATTTAGTTATCTTACTTGCATCAAGAGTCCAGTTGCCAAATTTTGTGTACTTATGTTTCATGCCGGAATAGGAAAAGTAATATTGCCAGTGTTCATGAGCTAGAAAGAGATGTTAAAGGATGAAACAATCATTGAATTCAGACGTTATGAAGAAGTTTTTTGTTACTTTCAGAAGTGGCTACACTGTTATGATAATTTCCTATCAATTAATCTCACATGCTTTGATCAAATGATGGATGGCCCTCTTTGGCCGACCAGTTATCCCTAAAAAGAACCCAAACAATGATTTACCATTTGTTAACCAAATTGAGCCTGAATGTTAAACCATCTTTTTTTTAAAAGTCAGATCACCAAAAATCCAACCTGGGTTTGGGTCCCTTAATGTTTGGCAAATCGTTTGAGACAATAGTCATTACCAAAATGATGGCAGGCCATTTTTCTGCTATCCAAAAGAAAGTAAAAGAAGAAATCCCTTGACAACCCTTTTGAGCCTGAAAAATTCATTCCTTGATTAACCCGTCAAAGGATCACACCCCACACTGGGGCAGTTTTTAAAAAAGATTGGTTCCAATTGAAGTTCAAATGAAGTCAAGATTCCTTTATAAAAGAAAAAGTGAAAGTTGTAGTAAAAGAAGGAAAAAGAGATTAAAAGGGAAAGAAAAAAAAAAGCAGAAGGAAGAAGAAAGAGAATAAGGGACTTACTACATATGTGATCTTTGACCAAATTACCCTTGATGAAATTGATGATTTTGAGCCTTATGTAACTCCTTTCTTCTTCAACCTATACCCTTAGCCTACATTACGGCCCAAATGAAAGTCCTGACCAGATTGGTATACATTGTTGTCTTAAATGATTTGTCAGACTCAATGTTGAGTCTGAACTACGTAATGACCTGATCCTGAAAAGGTACATAGGCAGCTTGTTTAAATAACAAGTTCGGTCAACATCTTGCAAAACGCCTCAACTCGAACTGGGAGCATAAAACATTATTTGGGGTGGTATTTTTGAGCCTTAGTTACCCTTTTATTCTGAAATCCTACATTCTTAAGCCTACGTTTCGTCCCGAGTCTTAAAGACCATCTTGAGATCAAAGCATGAGTTGATGAAACATGGGCAGTTGAAGAGAATGACAGTCATCTAAGCTGGGACATCAACGTTACATGACTTTTGAATATTGGCATGAATTTTTCCTATGATAGCATTGAAACATGGTAAAACATTTATTTAGTGCAGACGGCCTTTTGATTTAGCAAATTGATGTCATAGTTGCATAATCATTCCTCGTTCCTTAAAAAAAAAAAAAAAAAAAAAAAAATGAGGAACCCTTCTTATTCTTTAGAGCATTAAAAGAGGATGGATAGTCAAAGAGTTTCAGAATCACTAGAAATTTCTATAAAGAAGATCCTTGTGGAGAAAGAGCAGCAAATGTTATGTCAAGTTCAAGAGGAATCCAACAATACATTCAAGATCGGTGGCAGATGAATTTAACTGGGTCCCATTCAAGCACTTTCTTATCGGATTGGAATAGGAAATCAGAGTCAAGATCAGCTGTAGGTCCATTCAACTAGGGCAGATTTTGTGATTTTTGAGTTGAGTCAATCACTTTCATGACCGGATGAATAAAGAAGATTAAACTAAGATCGGTTACAAATCCATTCAAATGTGGCGAATCTCATGTAGAGACCAAAGATGAGGTCATTGGGAGAAAAGATTCATGCATTGTCATGCATTACCCCAAGTTTCACGCATTGTCATACATGTCATGCATTACCCCGAATTTCACACATCGTCATACATTTCATGCATTACCTAAAATTCATATATTGCCATGCATTCCATGCATTACCACACATCTCATGCATTGCCATGTATTTCATGCATCACCTAAGATTTCATGCGTTTCCATGCATTCCTTGCATTACCATACATCTCATGCATTGTCATGCATTTCATGCATGCATTGTCATCCATTGCATGCATTACCTACACTTCATGTATGGTAATACATCTTATGCATTGCCCTGCATTTCTCGCATTACCATACATCTTATGCATCGTCATACCTACATTACCATATATCTTATGCATTGTCATGCATTTCACGCATTTTCATATGTCTTATGCATAGCCATGCATTTTATGCATTACCCTATATTTCACACATTACCACACATCTCATGCATTCCATGTATCATCATGCATTTTCACGCATCTCATGCATTTTATGTATTACCATGCATCTTATGCATTGTCATACATTTCACGCATTACCATACATCTCATGCATTGCCATTGTGCGTTTCATACATTACACAAAAAATAAAAAATGCATACATATAATCACAAGTTAGCAACATGCATACATATAGCAGCATATCATTGCATTCTAGCATCACAAGCAGCAATAGAGCACCCTTCACACTTGTCTTGAGCTTTCGAATGATTATTTGACATCCTTGATGGAGAGATTCTGTTGTGTTTAATTATGAGCTAGGGTAACTGACCCCAAGCACACATTGATTTACTTGGAAAATTGGGGCAAGTTGACCCCGTACACACATTGATTTATTTTGAAACTGGGGCAACAGATCCCAAAGACAAGGGATTCATTCATTGACATTCGGACTTTACCCCAAGAGCATTTTCCAAATAGAGTAACAACTTTCCATACTTTGCTTTCATATCTTGTTACTGGTTGAGGTGGCTGGGATCATCGTGTCCCTACGGCTCGTATTCTTACATTCGAAGCAAGCCATCATTGTGTCCCATGGCTGGATCATCGTGTCCCTACGGCTCGGATTCTTACATTCGAAGCAAGCCATCATTGTGTCCCATGGCTGGATCATCGTGTCCCTACGGCTCGGATTCTTACATTCAAAGCAAGCCATCATTGTGTCCCATGGCTGGATCATCGTGTCCCTACGGCTCAGATTCTTACATTCGAAGCAAGCCATCATTGTGTCCCATGGCTGGATCATTGTGTCCCTATGGCTCGGATTCTTACATTCGAAGCAAGCCATCATTGTGTCCCATGGCTGGATCATCGTGTCCCTACGGCTCGGATTCTTACATTCGAAGCAAGCCATCATTGTGTCCCATGGCTGGATCATCGTGTCCCTACGGCTCGGATTCTTACATTCGAAGCAAGCCATCATTGTGTCCCATGGCTGGATCATCGTGTCCCTACGGCTCGGATTCTTACATTCGAAGCAAGCCATCATTGTGTCCCATGGCTGGATCATCGTGTCCCTACGGCTCGGATTCTTACATTCGAAGCAAGCCATCATTGTGTCCCATGGCTGGATCATCGTGTCCCTACGGCTCGGATTCTTACATTCGAAGCAAGCCATCATTGTGTCCCATGGCTGGATCATCGTATCCCTACGGCTCGGATTCTTACATTCGCAGCAAGCCATCCCTGTGTACCTCAACCTGGATTCTTACATTCAGTACAGATCGTCTCCGGTTGGCAGAAATAAACAACTCTTGATTAACCTGAAAAGCCATAGGGAGTTGAATGGCTTGGCTAAAATAGGTGTCTTTTATCTTTGCAGGCTTGTTGCTACAAAAACGTAGGAGAGTTCTTATCGTTACATTGAAGCAACTAAGCCTACAAAGAGGGGCAGCTGTAGACACCCTATTTTTGCCCTAGCCAAATAGAACACTGGGTCCCCTCTTATTTTATTATTATTATTATTATTATTATTATTTTATTATTATTATTATTTTATTATTATTATTATTATTATTATTATTATTATTATTATTATTATTATTACTATTATTATTATTATTATTATTATTTTTCCTATATTATTAGTACTTTACTATTACTTTGGTTTGTATTTTTATTATTCATTATTATTATTATTTTTCCTTTTTTTTTATTATTACTAGTACGTTTATTATCTTTATTTTAATTTTACTTTACTATAATTACTTTTATTTTTCATTTATTTTATTGTTTTTATATTTATTACTATTATTATATTATTATTAGTATTATTATTATTATTATTATTATTATTATTGTTTTTTTATTATTTTTAGTAATGTTATCATTATTATTATTATTATTTATTACTTTTAATAATAGTGTTTTATTTTTATTAATATTATTATTTTATCTTCATTTTTATTTTTTACTATAATTATTTGTTATTATTTACTAGTAGTATTATTATTATAATTATTATTTATTACTATTATTACCTTATTGATGTTATTACTATAATTATTGTTATTATTATTACTATCTCTATTATTATTATTATTATTATTATTATTATTATTATTATTATTATTATTATTATTATTATTATTTCTATATGTGTTATTACCTTAAGAATAAGAGCATAAAAAAAATAAAAAATAAAAAATTAAATCCAAAAAAGGAAATGTTTTTAGGGTTTTTCAAAATTTTTTTTTATAAGAAGAGGAGGCAGCGCACAAAGGAGACAGCGGAGCAAAAAAGCAAAAAGAAAAAAACCTAAGCTTTATCCTTCTTCTTCTTCTTCACGATCTTCTCCTTTCTCCCATCACCACCATCCTGCAGCCCCCTGCTCACGCACACAGCCGCAGCCACACCGCTCCATCATTCCAAAACCACACCCGACAGCCACATTGCTGCTAGCAGTCCACGGACTCTTTCCAACTCACAGCCATGCCCCGTCATCCACAACAGCCCACGGCCAGCTACCACCCGCTGCTCCACCCGGCAACGCCATTGCCGCCAACCCGAGGCTCTCTCCACGGCAGGATAGAGCCCCCCCCCCCCCCCGCAGCAGCCCCTGCAGATCACGGCAGCGTCTCCATAGCCAGCAGCTCCGGCAGAATAGAGCCCCCCCCCCCCCCCCCCCCCCGCACCAATCCTTGCTGACCCTGTGCTTTGGCCGGACGTGCCCTCTGCCGCTGCAACTCAAGGCCACCGCTTGGACCTATTGCAACACCAACAATCACCCGTGAGCCAGCCATCATCCGGCCATCCCTGCAACCCAGGAACCCTCGGTGAGTCCCCCTTTGCCCCCTGTTGTATCTGCACACACACACACACATGAATATATATATATATATATATAGGTTCAGTTTATAAAGTTGAAATTTTGTTCTTATTTATTTGTATTTTTTTTTATGCATGCAGTATATGCACACACACACTGATTGTCATTTATTATTATTTAGTTAAGTTTTATTGTTATTATTATTTGTATATTGTTATTAGTAAATTACTTGCATATTATTATTATTATATTAATTGTATTAACGCAATTATATTGATTTTACTTGTGTTGTATTAATTGTTGTATTATTATTATTATAGAATTTTTATTGTAAGAACTTGTTCTAATATTTAAAGTTTAAATTTTTATCATATTTGTTACATATATAATATTGTGGTAAGACTTTTTAGCTGATATTCATGTTTATATCGTTTCTTGTTGTATTTATAAATTTATTACTGTTATAAAATATTAATCGTCAGAGTCTGTGTTTAAAGGTCATATATTTGTATTCGTCGTATATATTAAATATTTAATATTATTGTACAATTGTTGTTGTATTATGTGTGTGTATATGTATATATATATATATTTAATAGGTATCGTATTATTTAGGGTCCAGTATTGATAAGATTATATTTTGAGTCTTTTAATTATGTTTTATTATTTATATATTCGGTATGCTTGATTTATTGTTATTATTTAAAGTTTAACTTTTGTATTGGTGGTGAGTTAGTTATATTATTTCTTGTTTATATTTATCTAGGGTTTGAGATTATTATTTGTTGGGGTAGTTTCAAAGTCTTTTTACGGTAATGTTTATATATACTCTAGGGTTGTTATTGTAAGATTTTAGGATTGTAATGTTTACTTTAATAATTAATATATATGCTTTGTTTGTCTTGTTGTTAATATTCATGGTGTAGGGTTTATAACGCGGTAATATTTGTTTAAATGTTGATATTTATGTGTACATTTTTGTTGTGTTTATGGTTGAACGATTATTATTATTTTTGTAGAATTTTTTTTTGTCGTCTTAACATTCGATGTTTGAACTTTGTTGTTGATATGATGCTCATCTTGTAGGGTTAGATTTTTGTAATATCTATGGTATATATGATTAATGTTAGTGTGATAGAATTTTTATTGATGTTATATATTCATTATATTAATTAGCATTTTTATAATATTGTAAATTTATCATGGTGATAATGTGGCATTACATATTTAAGGGCTTGGTGTTTTATTGACATTATATGTAAATTAATAATTTTAGTCATATGTATATCGCATATTAGCATATTGGTAAATATTGCATATTTAGCATTTTTGTATTTTCTTTCTAATATTATGTATTTAGTGATTTAGGGTTTAATGGATATTATATGTTTGGTAAATTAGCATTTTAATCACATGTTTAGCATCAATTATTTTATTTTATTTTATTTTTTTTAGTATATTAATATAGTTAGTATTAATTATTAGTACCCTAGTATTTTTAGTATAAGCTATTTTTAGTATATAAATATGTTTAGTATTAATCATTATTAGAACCTTACTATATTTAGCATTAAGTGTCTTTAATATATTAACATATATACGGTATTTAGTTACTTATTTTGACATTCATAATATGTTAGTAGGTAGGTGAGGCTTATTATTCTATTACCATATATTAAAAACCTCCCATGTTAGTATTTTTCTATAAAATTTTATATATAATTTCAAAATTTTGAGAGTGTATTTTCTTAATTATAATCCCTATGATTTAATTGCAAGGGGTATTAGCCTTTGGGCATCACGTACCCTAAGTTCTGAGGGAATATATGTATATATTTATTTCTTTATTTTTCATGTATAATTATAAATTCATAAAAAGGAGTAATGTAAAGATTTATTAGATTAACTTAGGGATAATTTCGAATTAATTAGGTACCGTTCGTAAGAACGGGCGCGTAGGGGGTGCTCGTACCTTCCCCTCGCGTAACCGAACTCCCGACCCCAACTCTGGTAATGTAGACCGATTCCACCCCTAATGGGGTGGTAATCATGTGTTCTAACCGCACTAAAGGTTAGTGGCGACTCCTACACCATATTTTTCTTGAAAATATTATAATAATTTTAATTTCGCCGCCCGGGGCACACGCGCTCCTGGGACGTCGCGACAATGAGTAAAAATATCATCACTTTATCATTAAAAACGTCTGTCACTAACACCATAAGTACAAGAGGAGATCATCCAATATACGCAGCTATTGTATGAATGCTGCTGGTTGTCAAAGGCCGTTGGACACTCCATATATGAACTGAAACTCTCTACTCCTACTCTAACTTGGTTCTCAATGATTTCCTAGGTCTGTCACTAACCTAAGAGAGACCAAAGAGGAACCCAGAGCTTGCGTTTGTAGTGAATACTTATAGGCTCTAGGGTTTAAAAGGGTTGTTTTACAAGTTAGGAAAGTTTGCAGCGAATCTTAGAGGCAGATCATTGCTGTTGACCAAGTCGCTCCTCTAGCATTCTTGTGCGTGCCCTAGTCGGATCTTGCGGGAAGTCAGGGATTCGAATCTTCAATGTCTTCAAATTCATGGTGCATTATGGTCTTGATGGTCGAGTTGATGGTCAAGATTTGTAGTATCTCGATCCTTAGGAAATCTCAGTATCTCGACATAGTTGCCTCGGAAGGTCTCTTGGTTGAACACTTCGCCAAGACTCTCAGTATTTCTGAATTTCAGTTCTGTCTCAGTATGTTGATGTGGTCGCTCCAGGGTGTCATTTGATCGTGCACTTGGTTGAACCTTGCAGCATTCCGATCTTAGTCTGAACCTTGGAATTTGCAGTGGAAGACTAAGTCGCCCCTATGGTTTGCTGGTCGCGCCATATGGTCGAGCATCATCTTCTTGTCTATTTATGATCTAAAGCTTCTGGAGCTTGGCTGAACTTCTGAATTTGAATTTTGAATCCTCCAAATCCTCATTGGCTTCTTGTAATGCCTAACTCCATGGTTTTAGCCAGTTTTTCCTAAAAAGACAAACAAACCTTACATAGCTCTGAACGATGATAACTCTGGGTAAATACATAATAAAATGAGGATAAATAAAGGTAAATGAGGGTCTAAAGTCATATATTTTAGGGACTCATCACAACTCCAACTTACACTTAGCTAGTCCTCGAGTAAAGCAAAATCTAAGAAAACTACTAAATCCTACCTATATCCTCTTTCATGGGAAATACGATTGCATTTACCATATGCAACAAGGCTTTAAACCTAGGTTGATCCTAGTGGATGAGTTCTAGTCTCGTGAGGGTTTCTAGGGCAATACCCACAAACACCAGTGCAACGAACAAAATATAAGAATACATGCAACATAATCATACCATTTTACATACGGAGATATAACCTTATTACATACATATTCCTTAATAAACAAATCCATTATACACACACTCTGTAGCATTTCAATCTTGCAAAACTCAACACAACACATCTATCTCAAGACACCACTCACAAGGGATCAACCCATGATTATAATTCAAAATGCTTAAAGGCATGTGTAAAGGATGTGATTTGTCTCACTCAGAATGCTTAGAGGCACATATAGAACGGTCGTTTTGACTCAGCCTCACTGGTTTATTCCCTCAAAATTCACTCAAAAGAGTGGGTTCACTCTCATACGTAAGCAAGAGTTTCATGATCAAACGTCCCACATATTTGAAGAACTAATATTAGAAGTGTGGAGTGAACTAGTCTTATAAGAAAGGAATCCAGCCCTCACTGAGGTGTTGGGTCCTTCACCCTATCATCTTCTCACTCACTTGCCACATTTAATCAAGACCACCCTAGATGAGCTTCTTCCCAGACTTGCGTGAATTCAACAAATGCATTGGTCGGAAGATCCTTCATTCATGCAGATTCATAGTGTGTGTCCTCAGCTTGACCTTTTTATCTTTTCTCAGAGCATGTGTATATTTTTGTTTTCATTTTTCTCTGCTCAGGTTTCTCTTTCTTTTTCATTTCCCCTCTTTGCATGGTTAGCTGAAACAATCATCACCTTTTATATTGTCTTCATCTTTCCAATGAGGATGTAGTTCAAACTGGAGTCCATGGAAAAAGTCAGTCTCTAGGGGGGCTTAACCTTTATGTCTTGAGTAAGTTACAAGACCTAGATTTATATCTCCCCACTTGATGTCACTTCTAGGCTATCAAAGACAAGAGCAAAGACTAGTTGTCAAAGGAAATCTAGAAAAAGAAGGAAAGTTAAGTTTTATAAACTCAGAGTTTGACGTCAACAACTCGAGCAATGAACGAATGGCTCAACAGTAACTCGCAAGATATCATAGTCACCACGGTTGTTCTTCCAATGCTCTCAAAAACCCTATGTGTTAAAAATAACATGTAAGTATGTTTTTAGCCTGTGAACTACTATGTAAATACTAGAGTTTACATTGTAGTATTAACCCGAACAAACCACTAGTCAACAACCTAGAGTAATATCAAGTTGTTAGCCATGTTATGTGATCTTTACACAACTAATTTACTACATTTTTAGTGAGCATAATGAAATCATATAATTGAAAAGCTTATGCATGTAACATTAGGTTATATAGGTGTATGTAGAGGGTATAAAATATGTTAGCACAGTTCACTGGAATTTATTTTCAAAAATTTAAAATTGTGTCATTTTTATGTATGAATATACCATGCAGTGTGCCACCCCCTACCCCCAACTTAGAACTTCAGTGTCCTCACTGAAGTGTGGACAGAAAAAGGAACTCGGGTAAGGGATAGGATAATGCAGTGTGCCAGTAAGAACAAATAGTGTACCTTCAAAATATAATAACCAAAATAGCATGCATGCAAAGATACCCTGTAGCACAAAAGACCAATGCCAGTCAAAAGCATCATGTATATGTCATTGGTATCAATAGTTGGTACAATGGTGGAGAATACATTATGGTGAGTGTGGACTGATACTAGTGACAAGGTCGAAAGGAGACCAACGAAGCGGGAAAAGATTCGAGCATGAAAGCTTGTTTTAAATGACATTGCTTAGTTGTTAACTAAGGCACATACAGTTTAGTGCTGGTCACGAACATGGTTGACCCTTTCAAAAAATACTAAAATTCGAAACAATGCAAGGGTTGGACCTAGTTGCCCAAGTATATGATGGTCGCCGCGTTAGCCGCATCCCCAAGTTATCCTAAAACTTGCTCTAAGGACTCTGATTTCTAATTAATCTATTCTAAATACCCTAAGAACCTAAAAGGAAAATGAAAACTTTCGGGTTGCCTCCTGAAAGCGTTAAGTTTACAATCATCAGTCAGACGCACTATTGGGATGCCTCCCGAAAGCGTTAAGTTTATCGTCTTTAGCTAGATGCACTGAAGCTCAATTTGGACTCATCTTGGTTCCCAAGTAGCATTGGCTTCTCTCTTTTCTTTCTCGCACCCGAAGTTGCATACCTCCAACTTATGTTCAGAATTGGGGACCCATTCATGTTTTATTATAAATTATTCAAAAGGTTCAACAAATTTAGTAGTGGTAGGGCTATTAAGTTGAAGCGTACTTTCCCAAGGGTGTTTCCATATCATTGAAGGAGTTGCTTCCCTAACAATTTTATCAATCATGTCTTCGTCCGTAGCTTGGGCGGCATTCAGAGGATGTTGGGAAGCATTAAATATGTTTAGCCTATATTGCTAATGGCCCCATGAGATGTCCATAATCCCCATCCTACATTGAATGTAGGCGTTAGCCATGGGTAGGAATGGTCGTCCCAAAAGGCTAGCGACCAAGTTTGCGGAAGTCTCCATGTCTAAAATGGTGAAATCAATAGGGTAATGGAAATATCCCACCTTGACTACTACGTCTTCAACCACACCCCAGGGTTGCTTAAAAGATCGATCAACAAGGCATAAAGAAACAGAAGTGGGTCACAACACTCATGGGTTAAGTTTTTGATAGGTCGAGTATGAAAGGATTTTCACACTTGCTCCTAAATCTAGAAGGGCCCCATCAATGGTGTAATTGCCAATTACACAAGAAATAGTAGGTGAGCTGGGGTCTTTTAGTTTAAGAATAAGGTGCTTTAGTATTATGGAACTCATATGCTCGCCTGCTTAACCAAACCATCCATGTGCACCCTTGATTCTATCCCATGCGTTGACGAGTCCTTAAGGAATTTTATGAACATAGGTGATTGCTTAATGTCATCGAGGAGAGGCTTATCCATTCTCACTTGTTCAAACATGTCCCAAATGGACTCAATGGAAGCCCCTTTCCTAAATATAGAGGGTGCAAGTGGGGCTGCCGAATGTGTCACTTGGTAGCCGTGAAGAGCCCTATGGGGGGTGAAGTGAGGTGTGGTCCTTCTAGTAGTATGTGTGAGACTAAATGGTATTTGTACCCGACTATCGGAAGAAAGAGTGCATAAATTAGCATCGGGTGCTTCTAGTTTTTCATCTTGGGTCTCCCTCATGCTCAGCTACTCCTTGCCTTGTTCAGCTGTCAGCTTGCCATTTTGAAATGTGGTAACTGTCTGAGCTTGCTCTGAATATGATGAGGGGCTAGAATTTGGTTCATATTATACACCATATTGTCCCTTAGGATTTACTATAGGCTGACTTGGCAACTTGAATTCATCTCTCTAACTCAAGGTGGCAGCTAGTTGTGAAGGAGTTGCCTATCCACTGGGCGATAAGCTTCAATATTCTTAAGGGACCTTAGCACTGTCTCTTGAAATGTGTTGTACTTAGGTTGCGAGGGAGATGACTACTGGGCAGTTAAAAATCTAGGGGTTGAATTAGGATGACTTTGAAGATTTTGGTATGGTCATGGAGGTAGAGCATTCGAGGCTTGTGGAGGTCTTTGGGTTTGAAAACCCGGAGCTTGCTGCTTCCACAAGAAGTTAGGATGTTGTTTCCACCCAAGGTTGTATATGTTTGAATATGGGTCATTAGAGGGCTTATCATACCAATTGTGGGTGGCATTCACTTCCTCATGCCCAAGCTCAAGTGGGGAATGCACATGTGGGCAATTATAACATGTATGTGAAGGTTCGGAGTAGATTGCACATATCTCTGCACACGCCTTTGTTTGCGGTCCTAGGGACAAGCATTGTTCTAGCTTTTTGGATATGGCATGCAGAGTAGGAGCTAAGTCCTTGCTCATGGCTAACTCGTAAACTTCCTTAGGTTTAGAAGTTGATGGATTAGGTAGTCTATGGGTGGCAGCCATGTGCTGCTAAGAGATTTTAGCTAGATTTTAAAAGAGAATCCAGGCCTCTTTCTTATGCTTAGTGAAGAAAGTACCTTCGTACAATGCATCAACCATGGACCTATCTCTTTTACCCAACCCTTCATAGAAAGTTTAGACTAATTACCAGTTGGGGACCTAGTGATGTGGGAATTTATAGAGTAGGTCCCTAAAGTGCTCATAAGTCTCGAAAAAGAGTTACCCATCCATCTGTGAGAAACTTGTGATAGCTCTCTGAAGCTGGTTAGTCTTCCTAATTGGAAAGTACTTTTTAAGAAATTCATGTTGCATGGTGGCCCAGTTGGTCACTGAGTTTGATTCTAAGGACATTAGCCAATATTTGGCTTTATCCTTCAGAGAGAATGGGAAGAGCCTAAGATGGAGAGTATCATTACTAAAATTAGGGATGCGGATGATGGAAAAAATTTCCAAGAACTCATCTAGATGCTAATAAGAACTTTCTATCGAGTTCCCATGAAAGTTGGTAGCATCGCGATGATTCAAGTCTTTATCTCAAATTGTGTTACCTGAATATCTGGGAATCAAATGCAAAATGGCGATGTGTATGCATTAGGTACAAAGTAGTCCCTAAGAGGCCGAAGGTGATGCTCTCCCACCATAGGTAGGTGGGGAGCATGGGGTTCTGAGATTTGTTCAGCAGGAATTAGGGGTTATCTTTGGCCATTAGTTTTAGTTCAGATGACTCAGCCTTCTTCAAATTAAAGATAGGTTTCCTAAGGGACCTACACGATTTTTCAATCTCAAGATCTATAGGAATTATTTTGGGTTCCAAAGAACGTGGACCAAACATACACACGTGTATGCACATAGATTTAGACTTCAAAAATAGAAAACAAAACAAAAAAAATATAAATTAACAAAGAAAGTGAAAACAAAAGGAGAGAAAATCAAAAGAACAAGGCAATAATACTCTAACACAGAAGTTGGCTTATAACCATAGCTAAGTTCTCTGCAACGATACCAAAATTTGGTAGGCTCTCCAAGGCTTGGGTCCTTAACTACCAAAAATAATATTTATAAAACCTAACTATTCCAAGTTTAGTAGAAAGTGGGTAAGTCAGGTATCGACCCATGAAGACTTGAAGCGCAGTTATTAAACCACTTCCAATTTAGTTTACTAAGGCCTTGTTATGAAAAAGAAGTGAAAGATGGTATTTTTCAATGGTGATTGTCTAACAACTATTGAAAAGCATGTAACTAAAAGCAAGTAAATTTTTGAGTTACCCTACTCCTACAAAGCGATATTGTGGTCCGAATCAGATGTTGGTCACTATGTTTCTAACTACGCTCATCCATACATCCATAGAAGTACTAACCTGAGCAGGCCAAAGTGGGAGAGGGGCGATCGAGGGCATAGGGTTGCAAGGGTGCACCAACCATCCGGAGTACAGTCAAGAACCAGAATATACCCTGTATCAATGATAACGAACACCTTCGTGGTTCCATTTCTGACTATTTCCCTTTGACTAATTTGTAGCAGTGCTTATCCTTATCTGCAATCTTTCATCAAACACACAACAAGTAAATGGAAAGAAGTAAATTGAAAGCAGTAAATGAAAGCATGAGTAAAAATATCATCCCTTTATCATTCAAAATGTCTGTCACTAATGTAAGAAGTACAAGAGGAGATCATCTAATATACACAACTGTTGTATAAATGTTGTCGGTTGTCATAGGCCATTGAACACTCCATACACGAGCCAAAACTACTCTACTCCTACTCTAACTTGTTTCTTAATGACTTCCTAGGTCAATCACTAACCTAAGAGAGACCAAAGAGGAACCCACAGCTTATGTTCATAGTGAAGTATAGGCTCTAGGGTTTACAAGGGTTGTTTTACATGTTAGAAAAGTTTGCAACAAATTTCGCACAGTAGATCGTCTCTATCAACCAAGTGAGTGTTCATCAGTCGTTGTAAAACTCACTAGCTTTTGTAAAAGTGTTTAGCCTACTTGCCTCCCTCGCTAAGCACACAATGTCAATGAAGGTATTGTTAATGAATTGTGTAGATTCAATGTTTATTGCTTACTTGCCACGACTTTCATGAATTGGTTACTGTTTCCATTGCTATTTGAATGAATGCTAATGAAAGTGCTTCGTGGATGAATGTTGGTAAACAATAGGTTGGCTAGTTAAGCAAGAGTACTTTAGCTAGCACCGCACGACCTTTCACAAGGGTGTGAAAATAGTCGAGCCATGACATTTGCTCGCTCCTCTGGCATTCTTGTGCGCGCCCTAGTCGGATCTCATGGGAAGTCAGGGATTCAAATCTTCAATGTATTCGACTTCTTCATGCCTTAGGGTCTTGATGGTCGAGCTGATGATCAAAACTTGTAGTATCTCGATCCTTAGGAAATCTCAATATCTCAACATAGTTGCTCCGGAAGGTCTCTTGGTCGAACACTTCATCATGACTCTCGATATTTTTGAATTTCAGTTCTGTCTCAGTATCTTAATGTGGTAGCTCTAGGGTGTCACTTGGTCGAACCTTGCAGCATTCTAATCTCAGTCTGAACCTTGAAATTTGCAGTGGAAGACTAAGTCGCCCTTGTGGTTTGTTGGCCACACCACATGGTCGAGTGTCATCTTCTTGTCTATTTATGATCTAAGGCTTCTAGAGCTTGGCTAAACATCTGAATTCGAGCTTTGAATCCTCCAAATCCTCCTTGGCTTCTTGTAATGCATAACTTTTTAACCTATTTTTCCTGAAAAGACAAACAAACCTTCCATAGCTCTGAACAATGATAACTCTGGATAAATACATAATAAAATGAGGATAAACAAAGGTAAATGAGGGTCTAAAATCATGTATTTTAGGAACTCATCAGTTCTCCTATAAATATTTTTGAAAATAAGGAATATTTAGAGAATCTAGAAATTTAAGCTCAATAACATATTTGTGTTGGAAATAATTTTCTCCCAAAAAAATTTTTATCATGAAAATAATCAGGAGAAACCTAAGAAATACTCTCAAAAATGATTTTCAGGAAATAAATAACAAGTGAGAGTATATGCAATTAAAATGCCCAAAATAAAATTCTCTCTTCGAAAATGATTTTGAAATAAACAAGTAAAAGAGAGCTAAGAGAGATTTGCTCAAAAAATTTTGCCTTAAAAGAATGATTTTAGCAATAAAACTTGATTTGGGGGAACTTTGAATAACAAAGGATTAGAAAGAAATATGGAGCTAATCAAAGTTGCTAATTTTAGTTATGGAGGGGGTATGTATAGATTTTCAGGAATTTGACCGTTGAGAGACACACTCGGTATTTTGAAAAAGATTAATTAAAAATTAATGACGTTTTAGCCCTTTTTAAATTTCCAACCCAAGAGGTTCAGTTGACCATATTCAAGGTTTGGTTGACCACTTTTATAAGTTTGGTCGACTGTGGCAATTTTAAACTATAGGTTTGGTCGACCATCTTAAGGCCGTTTTGAACCCTTTGTGGGTTCAGTTGACCATGACTTAGATTCGATTGACCGCTCATATGGTTCGGTTGACCAAGGCTAACTTGAACTACATATTTGGTCGACCAAGTAGTTGGGGTGTCAGAGGTCAATGGTTCGGTCGACTGAGGACGGTGCGTTCAATTCAGTATAGTCGACCGAGCAAAGCCAACATGTTGACTTTTGACCTGTTCAGTCGACCGAAGCATTTATAATGCAAATCAGTCGGTCGAATGATGCTTAGTCAAACTTTTGACTTTTTGATCGATTCGGTTAACCGGGCTGATTAAAGTTCGTACTAGTCAGTCGATCGAGGACATTAATAATTAATATTTTGCCCAAAAAACCTAATATCAGTCGACCGAAGTCTTTGTAAGCCCTAATTTTTTACTTTAATTTATTTTGAAAACCTTTATGTGATTTAGGCAATTTTGAAAAAGGTTTGATGTGAGTGGTTAGGTTCCTAAGGTCAATCTAAGGTCGTCTGAGCAATCAATCCATATCATGCAGATGCATGTATTATTACAGACCAATTAACAATAAAAAATTAAATGCAATACAAATAACATCAAAATGTCTTCTACTTTTGCTCTTTATTTTCCATAGAATTTGCCAGGAGGGTGTGAGTTTTATGTCCCTGTTGACTTCCATTTTCTGGTATCTTATGTTCATGTAGATATGTAAACCTGTTCACTCACTAAATGCATACATAAGATACATGTGCTTTGTCAGAATCAAAATAGGGATTGAACTCAAAAAGCCAACAAAATTAAATCACCTTTCAAAACCAAAAATATGATTTCCACAACTAGACCATTAGAGTTACTACATCTTGATTTATTTGGGCCTAATGACATTGCCAGCATTGGTGGAAAATTATATGCTTTTGTAATTGTTGATGATTTCTCTAGATTTTCTTGCTTGTGAACAAAAGTGACACTTGTAATTCTTTCATTCATTTTTATGGAAAAATTCAAAATGAAAAAGGTATGCCCATTATTCACATTAGGAGTGATAGGGGAAGAGAATTTTGAAACATAGAATTAGAATATTTTTGCAACAAAAATGGTTATTCAGATAACTTCTCTGCACCAAAAACACAACAACGAAACAGAGTAGTTGAAAAAAAGAACCGAACATTCCAAGAAATGTCTAGAATAATGCTTAATGAACATAAACTTCCAAAATACTCTTGGGCTAAAGCTATTAGTACAGCATGTTACGTTAGCAACCGTGTCATCATTAGATCCAAGATAGGCAAAACCCCATATGAAATATGGAAGGGTAGAAAACCAAACATTTCAAACTTCAAGGTCCTTGGATGCAAATACTTTATTTTAAATGATAGAGACCATCTTGCAAAATTTGATCCAAAATTTGATGAAGGGATTTTCTTAGGGAACGCTATGAACAGTAAAGCTTATAGAGTCTTTAACAAAAGAACCCAAACTATTCGGAGTCAACACATGTAGTTTTTGATGAATCAAACTCTTTTGCACCCAAAGCAATAGTTGACTTAGAAGAAGATGATCAAGTAACCACCATTAGAATTGAAAAGGAACTTGAGTAGCTTAAAATAAATAATGTGTAAGAAGAAAATTCCAAAGATAACAAAAATGATCATCGAAAGTCACAACCTCAGGAAGAAACTGTAAAAACAGATGAAGCAGATCAGGAACTCTCCAAAGCTTGAAATTTTGTTTGAAATCATCCAATTGATCTCATAATAGGAAATCCATCTAGGGGAGTTAGTATCGAATCACACCTAAGAAGTGGATGCAATTACATAGCTTTCATGTCCTAAATAGAATCTAAATTTTTTGTAGAAGCTGAAAATGATAAAAATTGGATCATGGCTTTGCAAGAAAAGCTTGATCAATTTGAAAGAAATAAAGTATGGGAGCTAGTTCCTAAACCCAAGAACACATCGCTAATAGGCACAAAATGGGTGTTTAGGAATAAGAAAGACAAAAAAGGCAATATTGTAAGAAATAAAGTAAGACTAGTTGCACAAGGGTATAACCTATAAGAGGGTATTGACTATGATGAAACTTATGCCCCTGTAGCAAAACTAGAAGCCATTAGGATGTTACTAGCCTTCTCTAGTTATAAAGACTTCAAATTGGTCAAACAACCCCCAAGATTTGAGAGTCATGTACACCCTGAATATGTTTTTAAACTCTCAAAAGCTCTTAATGGCTTAAGCAAGTACCAAGAGCACAGTATGAATGATTGAGTAAGTTTTTGTTGAAAGATGGTTTCAAAAAAGGAAAATTTGATATTACCCTATTCTTGAAACACAAAGGGAATGATATGCTTATTGTGAAAATCTATGTAGATGATATCATTTTTGGTGCCACTAATGAAACCATGTGTAAAGAGTTTGCTTAGTCTATGCAAGAGACCTTTGAAATGAGTATGATGGGAGAAATGACATTCATCCTTGGCTTGCAAATAAAACATATGAAAAATGGAATATTTATTAATCAAGCTAAGTATGTAAAGGATATGTTCAAAAATTTTGGTCTAGAAATCGGAAAAACTAAATCAACTCCAATGAGCTTAACAACAAAGCTTGATAGTGATGAAAATGGCAAAGAGGTTGACTAGAAAATGTACAGAGGGATGATTGGTAGTTTACTATATCTAACCTCCAGTAGGCTGGACATCATGTTTGGTGTATGCCTATGCATTAGGTTCCAATCATGTCCCAAAGAATCACATCTCAATGCCGTCAAGAGAATATTTAGGTATCTAGCAGGAACACATGACTTAGGGCTCTTCTACCCTAAGAATGCTCCATTTGACCTCACCTGCTATTCTGATGCTGACTATGGGGGATGCAAAAATGATAGGAAAAGCACTAGTCGTACGTGTCACTTTCTGGGACACTCACTTATTTCATGGTTTTCCAAGAAACAAACCTCAGTTGCACTCTCAACCACCGAAGCCGAATACATCATCACCGATAGTTTTTTTGCTCAAGCTTTGTATATGAAGCAGCAACTTGAGGACTTTAAGATCTTAGTAAAGGGAATCCCAATCCATTGTGATAACACAAGAACCATCAACGTCTCGAAAAATTCATGCCTGCACTCTAGGAAAAAACATATTGAAATCTGGCACCATTACATTCGAGACCACATGCAAAAAGGGGATATTGAGTTAGTATACGTTAACACCAAGAATCAATTAGCATATATTTTGACAAAACCCCTAAATAAAGAGACATTTAGCAAAATTATACATAAATTGGGTATGTGCGCTCCCAAGGACTTATATTAAATCACCCCAAACATCAATGATCTTTATTGGTTTTAAATTGAAACTTTAAGGCTGCAACCCTGTTGCACTCATCGATGAGCGAGGGACATTAGTCGACGAGTGAGGGCCACTAGTCAACGAGCAATTAGTACTCGTCAATGAGTCCTGTTGGGCCACTTAAAATTCCAACACACCAAAACTGATTTTTTCGAGCCCTAAACCCTTGCACTCTCATGATTTTCCCTTTCTTCGTCCCTTTGAACTCAAATCTCCCCATTCCATCATCTCCTAAGGCCTAATCGATCTCAATCGCTTCACATTGAAAGAGAAAGGCTGGAGTTTCTACTCAAAATTCTGACATTCCAAAAGGTTCCTCCCAAAATCCTATTGGGGAATAGATCCGTAAATCTTCAGCTGATGAAAAGGTAAGGTTTGTGTCTCCAGAAGCTCAACTTTGATATAACGACGACATATCTAAAATGAGCATTGTGTTTGGTAACATTGTTCCAATTTTGTTTCTTGAAGATAATTTTTCCACTCTTTTAGATAAGATAAGAGTTGTTGGTTGGGAAAGTCTATTTACATTTGATAGACCCGTCTATATTGATTTATTTAGAGAATTTTATGCCAACTTTGTTTTGTCATCATCTAGATGTGAGGCATATTCTACTGTTCGAGGCAAAAATGTTTTTTAGAATGATAAGACTTTTTTCTGAAGTGTTATTTTGTCAGCCATACTCTATTCAGAGCCTTCCCAAGGTTATGTGGCCTACGGATTATGATTAGTTCAACTCGCATGAGGTGCTGAAATTAGTAGCGGGTAACCCCAATATTTTGTAACTCACCAAACCCAAATCCAAGCAGTTAACCGTTGAATTTCAAGTTTTGCATCACATGATCACCTATAATTTCTCCACGAGACAGAGTGGGTGAGACTAGGTGACGCTTGGCAACATTTTTGCCATGTTTTGCTGGTGGCATGGACGGGGTATTTATTTGCCTAATGTTATCATCCAACATATGGAAGAAATTTTGAAATGGTGAAAAGGATGTCTGTCTTTTGCTAGGATGCTCACAAAATTCTTTGAACATTTCGATGCCATAGAGCTGGCACATCGGTAATAGCACATACGAAGGATGATATATACACCAAGGCCACCCTGCACTAGATGCACTTTATCTGGGATGATCAGGCTTTGATCTGGAGAAAACTAGATCAATAGGTTGGCGGGCTGGTAAACAAGGTGGAAGCAGCAATGGAAGAGGAAGTTGCAACCTAGTAACAATACTTCCCTGACGTTCCTATAGATGCCCCAGAGGCACCACCAGTTGATCCCATCTTAGAGCACTTGGATAGGCTAGAGTTGACATGACAACATGGATAGATGCTTTAAAGGAAAGCAATCGTGCCCATTTTGACTTATTAGACTCTAGTCTCGCAACCATTCTTGACCATCTGCGCGTCACCTAATAGGGACCCCTCATTTCTTTTTGATAAAGGCAAAGGGGGAGAAAGAAATATTGTGTTGGGGAAGAAAGAAAGATTGTGTTGATGTTGATTGTTGCTTGCTGATTGATTATCATGTGACACTTGCTTTTGTACTTGTTTATGTTTTGTATGACTGTTGTTTTGATGCATCGCTTGTTGGCTTGTTGCATCATCTTATTTTGATGTCTATTGTTGTTGTACTGACTAGTGAGCATGGTACATGCTCATGAGAAACAACTTTTTGTGGGAACTTTTGTGCTTAATCATGATATGCTTGATGAAAATAATGCTTGATTCTTGAGTATACTGATTACTATTTGTGTTATACTAAATAGAACTCTTATAAATCATGCATCTTTGAAGTCAAAATTTTTTTATCATGCATATAGTGCATATAGTAAGAGGGGAATGATTTCTTTATTTTTAATGAAGCATGCATATTTTGAGGGGGAGCATTTTTAAGAAAAATGTTACAGAAAACACCAATGGTTTGCTATCATCAAAAAGGAGGAGAATGTAGAGACCTAGTGAATTATATTAATTAAATAATAGGAGGAAGAGAGAAAATAAAATTGTAATTTCGAATTCAAATAAGGTCTCGTTGATGAACGTAGCACGTTCGTTGACGACGCTTAAAGGGATCGTCGACAGGGACACGCGTCTCATCGACAAGAAGTTACTAAGGGGCTATTTTCAGTTCTAAATTTCATCGACGAGGAATAAGCATTCGTCAATGAACTCCCTTTATGTTCTCGTCGATGAAGTGACATGACTCGTCGATGAGGGCAGATGTATAAATAGCCCTAAACTCAAATTCAGCGCAGATTTTTCAACCAAATTAGATTCTCCCTCTCTCTCTCTCTCTCCCTCTCTCTCTCTCTCTCTCTCTCTCTCTCCTATTCATTCCCTCTGCCTTCTCTCTAGGATTTTGGGTCCATTCTTCGTCAAATCGACAATCCGAAGCCGCCATGCTACTCCTGGGAAGTTCTCTTCATGTCTGTTGGAATAGATCGTTCATGGAGCTAACTTGGACTCCATCCCAAGTTCAGGGTAAGACTTTATATTGAGTATTTGCCTTTCCTATAATTGTTGAAAATGTAGCACTTGAAGAAATACTGAAATTTTGTTTGGGCACTGTTATTTTCAGGATGTTGAACGGGGAACCTTGCGGGTGCAGGACTAGTGGTTTTAGGGGCTTTCCAGTAGCCAGGTAAGGGAGTAAACTAAAATAGTAATTTTTCATGAAAATTATTATTATTTTATAGCAGATTGATTTTTAAGAAACATGTCTTATGCATGAGTATATTTGGGAAAATACTGCTAGTACACAAGAGTATATATTTTTAGTTTTAAATGTCAGAAAATGTAATTCTAGAACAGATTTCACGATTTTATTCAGTTTGTGTGGCATGAATATTATTTCACGTATATTGTATTATGTTAAGTCAATTTTAAAGAAAAAGCATGTTTACAGTTATTTTTAAGGATAACATGATAAAACTGGAAATTATGATTTCAAAATATATGATAAACAATACATATACTCAGTTCAATATTTATGATACGTTCGGCGCAAGGCCATGATTGATAGCTGGCGCAAGGCCGTAGTTATGTATGTTATTCGGCGTAAGGCCGTAGTTATGTATGTATTTGGTTCAAGGTCGTGATTATTTATGTTATGACAGAATTCATAAAAATTCTACCAATCTATTTATGTTAAAATAATATATTATCAAGTACTATATGTTATTAGAACCCAGATGATAGTGCATATCAGTTATCAGGATCATAGTACCATAGCAACACAGTTCAGTTTAGTTCAGACTTGTGTTAACTACCCCTACCTGTAAAGGGGGTAGGAGATGGATAGTTGATGTGGCTTTCAGTGTAAAGTTATAGACGTCCACTTGACAGTCCATACCAGGGTGTGGCGGGCCCATCATACTTACAAACATTTTTGACTCAGTAGTGGTCGACCAACCATTGTCGGGTCCCACCTTCGAGTTGCATAACCCGTCATGGAGGGTAATACACACTAAAAAAAATAAGGTTATTAGTGACGGTTCAAAACCGTCACTAATAATCACAAAATCGTCACTAATAGTATTAGTGATGGTTTTGTGAATATTAGTGACGGTTTTGAACTAGTCGTTATATCTGTCGTTACTAATACTTATTGGTGACGAAGTTTTAAAACCGTCACTAATAATAGAGTATTAGTGATGGATTAACCGTCACTAAAAAACCTAAGTCCGTCACTATAAATTCTACACCTATTTGATAAAAAATCGTCACTAAAGTCATAGTATTAGTGACCGTTTCTAATTCATCACTAATGCTCTATTATTAGTAACGGTTTCAAAATCATCACTATTGCTCACAGGCAACTATTAGTGACTGTTTTCAAACTGTCACTAATACTATATTATTAGTGACAGTTTGAAAACCTTTACTAAAATTGTTTAAAAAAAAAAAAGACAATTATTAGTGACAGTTTTAAAATCATCACTAATAATTTTAAATTTATTTTTTTCCAATTATTAATTTCTGTAAAAATCTGTAATTACATTTTTGTATACGTAACATTAAACCATAATTGCTAAAAAATTCATAAATTATTCAAAATTCAAATTCAAATTTAAATAAAAATACAAATATATTATACAAATTCAAATTTAAATACAAATACATTATACAAATTCAAAATTCAAATTCAAATACAAATATATTATATAAATTCAAATTTAAATTGGACAATTAGTAGTGATGGTGATGCAAGCTTTGACAATGAGAGACCATGGCAGCATGGGTAGCTATGGCTTGCTGCAGCGTCATCCTCGAGGGCTAAGTTCTCGAACAATAAGGCTCAATTGGTAATCTAGGGCCAACTTTAGAATCCTCGACCTTGATGGTGATGGAGCAGATGACGTGGTCATGGAGGGTGATAAAGGACAATGAGGTCTCGTATGACAAAGAAGGACGACGAGGCTGTGGATGGTGGTGGCTGCATCAACGATTCTTTATCTAGTTTACCTGGAGTTTATTTTCAAAATTGATTTGAAATGCGATAAGCCTGCCAATGTAGACAAAATGAATTTTAGCCTTTCATCTTATAGGTTATCGCTTATAGTTAAGGTATGATTTAAATCTTAATTTTATTTCTCTTAAATCTTGATGCCCTTCTTGTGGATGCAATATTAATGACTGCAAGAAGGGCATCAAGATTCAAGCAAAATAAAACTAATATTTAAATCATACCTTAACTATAAGTGACAACCTATTAGATGAAATACTAAAATTCATTTTGTCTACATTGGCAGGCTTATCGCATTTCAAATCAATTTTGAAAAGAAATTCCGGGTAAACTAGATAAAGAATCATTGATGCAACCACCACCATCCACCCCACTATAAGAGTACCTGAACCTCTCGATTCTTACCTCCATGTCCAAAATAAATTCCAAAGAATAAAATGGAAGCATCTAGAACAGGATATGCAGCATGCTACCAAATCAAACATTCATAGTCAATAACAAAATATTCATACTATCCTTTAACATGAAAGTTCGAAGTCTCAAGTCATAATTAGGATATCCCTTTTAGGATAACAAGAAAAAAAAATTAATATAATAAATGCAAGAACTATGTTGTAGGTGGCCTATTTATGCATTAGTTTGCATATTTGTAAACCCTAGCATGGATGTACAAGGAATCAACCCTTTAGTTAGACAATTTCTCACACTTACTCATAAATAGGGCTGATTTTTTGGGCAACTATTTTAGAAACCGGTTTAAAAAAGCTTTATCTAAACCTCGTTCATCTAAAAAAAATAAAATAATAAATAATAAATTATATTATTTTAGGGTGCTCGAAGTTTGACCTCTATAAAGGAAATGTCCCTAAGCTTAGTTATGAGCTACAAAATTTAATAACCAACTCTTTTTCTGACCATTATTTTTCTTTATCTTAAATGTCGTTAATAAATATGCTTATTAAAGTATTGTAACACTTAAAGCTATATATCCACTTGATAGTCATTTACTTTTTGTCTCATTAAATCACGATAGTAGTTGAAATTGTCAGACTCCTTAAGTTACTTTACGAATTATTCATTGTTCGTGATAACTTCATTAAAAGAAGATTATCATAATCCAATAACAATTATTTATATTACAAATGATATCGATACTCTCAGAATAAATATATTAACAATTATCTACAAATTTTACTTTCCCAAAACTCTACAAAAGTTAAAATTTTGATCATAATAAGGGAATTGGGAAAAACACAAAAACCATGTTATGCATGCGATATGGAGGATAATGTTAGAACTACAACTTCAATTTTTATAAAATATTATCACTTGACTACAGCCCGTTCTTCATCAATAAAAGCGCTCAAAATTTTTTTTGGAAACAAAACATATGAGACTGCTCACGACCAAGATCTTCTAAACTTATATTCAATCTATGTCAATCAAAATCGTTATAAAAATTTGACTTGTTGCTAAAAAATTATCATAACATACATCCATTAATTTGAAATGTTAAAACAGAAAAAAAAAAATTAATTTTTTTCATGCTCACAACTATGGATGATTTTAGGAAATTGGCTCAGAAATCAATTGCCAAATTTCTTATAACAAGCTAATCATCAATAATAATATCCTAATTAATTCACAAGTACATGAACATTAAATTAAATAAATATAAAAGATGTTTACCTTACACCATTAAGTCCATGAGAAAGATTTTTTTTTTTTTAAGCTTAATAACATTCCCCCATGAATTAAATATAAATAAAATCCAAAATCTAAATTCTAATTGTTGGAAATCCTGCACCAGTCTCACATATAGGGGGTGCAAATCCTCTTAAAGATCACATAGTCAATGTCTCTCCCAACTCCATTTTCCAAAGAAAACAATTTGTCCCCAAAGAACCAGGCATGACAGGAAATTAAAACAATCTTTTATACTAATGTGGAAGTATTCTACCAATGTGGGACAAAAAACAACAGTACCAATACTTTCATTATTATCGCATCTATACTCTGCTAACAATCAATTTGTTGTAAACCTATTGACGTTTGCATGTTCAAAATTCTAATCGACTCCAGGGTTTATGGAATAGTAAACCACCAAACTGTCTTATAGAAAACGATGCATATAGAAACTAAAAATGAAGCTTCTTGTGAAATAATTAATCAAAGTAATAGTTAGAGAAATGAAAAATTGACATTTGCGAAGAGGAATTCAGCCAATTTCTCAAAGAAAAAAAATTATTTTCACATGTAGTTACCTTACAACCTTAAAGAAAACATCAAAATACAATGTAGTTTGGTACATATAGATTTAGTAACAGAAAACTTGCACAAATAAAATCAAATCAAAGGTTCATACAAATAGTAAAAATTGTATGTAGTTGACCGCATCCATTTCTTAAAATTTAATAGGTGCTTACAAAAGAGCTAGAAAATTTACAAGTATCAATAAGTTCACGGCTAATGTCCCTTAATGATAGAAGTTGCCAAAAAACTCAAAGGTGTAACGACCCAAAGCACCCAATACATAAAATCAAACAAAATTTAAGCTTAAATAAAAACATAAACAAAATAAAAGTAAAACATTTACCTAGAAGAAGAGATAGAGGAAGGTTCGAGGGGTTCCAACCCATAAAGGAACTGATTTTGGAAGTGAGTAGAACGAGGACGCATAGAGCACACGTACCCAGAAAAAGCTTCGCTTTGGATGCAGTGACCATTTGACGGAACCGGCGAAGGAGAAGAGGTGACCGGCAAACATAAGTGCCTCTGTTGGCGGCCTTCTCCTTCGCCGGAGAGTACATAGCGTCGTGGTTATTGTCGGCCGAGGCGGCGTCGTGGATCGAGATGAGGGTTGTCATGGAAAGTCCAATTAATGGACGGTGGCGATGGGAGAGGGTATCATTGGGTGTGCGATGATGTCAGCGTGGGAGGAAGATCATAAATGGCAGGGGGGCATCCGATAATATTAAGAGGGAGGGGCGAGGTTTGAACCCTAAACCCCTTGTTGGTGTGGAGGTGGAAGACGGAAGGACCTCCGAGCTGGTGGCGGAGCTACCACTGAGAGAGAAGCGGAGGGCGCGGGTGAGTGGCCTGTGGGCGAGAGCGGGTGAGGGAGAGAGCGGAAGAAATTTGGGAAGAAAAAGAGACCGCGCGAGGGAGGAGCAGAATGAAATTTGGGGTAAAGGTGGGAATTTAAGATTTCGAGCATCAGTAACGATTTCAAAACCGTCACTAATAGTTCGCCCAAACTGTCACTAATACTTCGAACTAAATTTTTTTAAAATATTTTTTAAATAAAAAACTATTAGTGACGGTTTCAAAACCGTCACTAATACTCTTAACTAAATTTTTTAAAAATATTTTTTAAACAAAAAACTATTAGTGATGGTTTCAAAACCGTCACTAATACCCCATTATTAGTGACGGTTTGCCCAAACCGTCACTAATACTTTGAACTAAAGTTTTTAAAAATATTTTGTAAATAAAAAACTATTAGTGACGGTTTCAAAACCATCACTAATACCCCATTATTAGGGACGGTTCGCCCAAACCGTCACTAATACTCTTAACTAAATTTTTTTAAAATATTTTTAAAATAAAAAACTATTAGTGACGGTTTCAAAACCGTCACTAATACCCCATTATTAGTGACGGTTCGCCCAAACCGTCACTGATACTCTTAACTAAATTTTTTTAAAATATTTTTTAAAGAAAAAGTTATTAGTGATGGTTTCAAAACCGTCACTAATACCCCATTATTAGTGATGGTTCGCCCAAACCGTCACTAATACTCTTAACTAAATTTTTAAAAATATTTTTTAAATAAAAAACTATTTAGTGACGGTTTCAAAACCATCACTAATACCCCATAATTAGTGATGGTTCACCCAAATCGTCACTAATATTCTTAACTAAATTTTTTAAAAATATTTTTTAAATAAAAAACTATTAGCCCATTATTAGTGACGGTTCGTCCAAACTGTCACTAATACTCTTAACTAAATTTTTTTAAAATATTTTTTAAATAAAAAACTATTAGTGACGGTTTCAAAACCGTTACTAATACCCCATTATTAGTGACGGTTCACCCAAACCATCACTAATACTCTTAACTAAATTTTTTTAAAATATTTTTTAAATAAAAAACTATTAGTGACGGTTTCAAAACCGTCACTAATGCCCCATTATTAGCGACGATTAGCCCAAACCGTCACTAATACTCTTAACTAAATTTTGTTATATATTCATAAATTTTAGTAGTGACGGTTTGTTAGTCATCACTAATAAGAGACTTTTAGTGACGAATTTAATCCGTCACTAATATCCTAGAATCATTGCTAATATTTTCTTGAAAAAAATTTCGTGTGAAAATCGTTTACCGCACTATTTTTAGTGACGAAACTATTAGTGACGGTTTTGAAACCGTCACTAATAGTGTCGTATTAGTGACGACTGATAAACCATCACTAATGCTTACACTATTAGTGACGGTTCATAAAAACCGTCACTCATACCAACTTTTAGTGACAGTTTTAAAACCGTCACTTATACTTTCGTCACTGAAAACCAGTATTTTTGTAGTTACATGACATCCGCTAGTTATTCATCTTAAGTAAATTTCAGAACTACTAGTTATATCAGATGATTTTATGAACAACAAGATACGTTATGATTTAGTATAATTATGAAATTGTATGTTTATTCAGTTATGATCTTATCAGTGTTTTCAGGCTTGTAATATGTACTGTGTATTTATTATAGCATGTAAATATTCATGTTGCCACACAACTGTATTTAATTTATTTCCCTTACGAAGAGGTTTCTCACCCCAACTTAAACCATTTCAGGGAACCGAAAAAGACAGGAGGATTGAGCTCCGCGCCATTAAAGGCTGTTTTCACTACCCCGCTAGGAGGGTGAGTTTTTGAGCTAAGATCAGCTGGTTTTTGGTGTCAGATCCTAGTTTTATCTTTTGATTTTTTTTAAGGATTGTATATATATATATATATATATATATATGTAGAAATATGGTGGAATGTAAGTAATTCTGGTATTGTATTCTATGGTTGGGTGAATGAAATTTATATTTACTATTACTTAGGTGTCCGCTGTGTATGGAAGGTGTGTCCCCATTACCCATGGGTTCGGGTTGACTTTGTTATGTTATAAGTTATTGGTACCAGGATATGGTTGTTTATATAGTAAATTAAGCAGGTCATTATAGTTTTATATCAGAGCCTAGGATGTTAGGTTCTGTAGACTTTAGAAAGCAATAGTAACAATACCAGAGTATATGATAAGGGAATTTGAAGTCTGGTTTTGTAGTCTAGATGCAGGACTTCCGTGATGGTTAGTGTGTCTTTCGTGGGGTGACAATTTTAGGAAAGCCATGGTAAACTATTATCGAATTGGTTATCTAGGTTGCAGGATTGAATCTTGAATTAAAATTAGGGTTGATGAATCAGTTAAGTATATAATATACTAGTTAGATGATATGTTATGGTAATAGGGTCCCAAGCTAAGTTTATTGTTTTTTAGGATGTACCATGGAGGTGGTAGCACCCATGCTAGTGGTAATGAGGGTGTTGGCCCCTCGAGCGTTGCGGGTGGCTATTCAAACGCAATACTACACAACATAGCTCAACACGTTATGGCTGAAATTGCTAGGAACTCTAGGGAGCAGGGTGGTCCTTCTACAGGCCATAGTAGTTTGATTGAGAAGTTTATTAAGATGAATCCTCTGACTTTCTCAAGAGTAACTAATCCTGCAGTCGCTGAAAACTGGATACAAGATATTGAAAAAGTGATTGGAGTGCTACAGTGTACTGAGGAGCTGAGGGTGTTGTTCGCTACATATAAACTGATAAGAGAGGCTGAAAGATGGCGGACGACAGTGAAACTTCTGGAGTAGTAGAGGATAGCGCCTATAAAGATGACATGAGATTGGTTTAAGGAGATATTTTTCAACAGATACTTCCTAGTCTCGTACAGAGAAGCCAAGATAGAGGAAAGCCTAAATCTAAAGTAGGGACAACAAACAATGCGGCAGTCCGTGGCGAGGTTTATTGAGTTATCTTGCTTCACCCCGTACATTATTCCACACAAGACGAAGAAGGTAAGAAAGTTTGAAAGAGTTATAAGGAGAGAATTATATAAGTAAGTATTGATACTTAAATTGCAAGATTTTGTCGAGCTAGTAGACGGGGCAGCTATGGCAGAAGCTGGAGAGTGGTTGGAGGCTGAGGAGCAGAGAGAGAGAGGAAGAGATCCATGCCTACTGGTTCCCAGCAGGGGTCTAGTCGAGGTTTGTGGAAGAGAGGTGGCTACTATAGGGATCAGAGACAGGAGTTGGGGAGTTGTGGGTTTTAGGGTATGCAGTCTTTTCCAGCTTACCCAACTTATGGGAAGAGACACCCGAGTGAGTGTCGTGCTGGGAGAGGTATCTGCTACCGATGTGGGGAGCCAAGATATATGATGAGAGATTGTCACAGCATCTGCGCTAGCTAAATATCACGACATTTGTGTCGATTGAATATGGTGGCATCTGCGCCGATTAAATATCATGACATATGCGCTGGCTGAATATCATAATATATCGAAAATATATATTTTTTTTATTATTTATAGTTTTTCTAAAAACTGTTGTCAATTCATGCTTGTACTGTGAATTCATAAAATATTCTAACATACCATAATTTATAGTAAAATTTATACTTATGCCACACACAAGTGAGTACTATTTTGTAATATATTATCTAGTCTCGGAAAACATATTTTGTTGACAAAATAATATTAACTTTATTTTCAAAGTTTCCTTAATTCAACATCAGTATTCCCAAAAACTATACTAATTCACACACACACACACACACACACACACACACACACACACACACACATATATCTGAATCAAATACTGTATATACAATGATATATATATATATATATATCTGAATCAAATACTGTATATACAATGATTAATTTATTGAAAATATCTGACTTAATCTATCACCTTACTTGACTTACTGAGAGGCCTACTGACAACCCTAAATCCATGCCTCACGATATTCGAAGTTCAAAACCCTGAAATTACATTTTCTCCAAATTAGTCAAATCAACCCCCCAAATATTTCTTATTTAGCATTTCCTAGGCTCCATATACTCTAAATTAACAATGAAACCCTAAAAAACCTTACTTACCCTAGTTTTGGAGTGGTGCCCCGGAACCCCAACTCAACAATCCACTCCGGTTAATTTGCAGAGAATCACCCCATGAACCTCATGGTAGCTTCTGATCATCAAAACGGGCTATAATCGAAGCGAAAATGAATAGAGAAGAGGGTTAGAGCCGTAGGGTTTAGAGAGAGAGAGAGAGAGAGAGAGAGAGAGTGAGTGAGAGATTTTGTTTTGATTTAACAAAAATGTCTTGCGATTCTTCTTTAATTTCAGCACGGTAGAGAAAACCGTCAATGGTTTTCTTCACCCCTCACAAAACCATCGACGGTTTGGTTTGTTAAGCCCTCCTTTTTACCGTTTTACATGTAATTGGCTCGCAGTAAATACAAAACCATCGACGATTTTTTTGGTCTCCCACCAAACCGTCAATGGTTTGGTCTACATCAAACTAGAAACCTTCTTTTCTTTCTCTTTTTCATTATTATTTTCATAAATTAAAATTTTTGTGTATCTACATTCTCCCTTCCTTATAAAATTTCGTCCTTGAAATTCGCTATTTATCTCAAGTATCAATCTCGAAGGAAAAAAAAAACCCAATGTAATTTTATTAATTACCTTCACTTATGGTGGAGGAATATCGTGGTTACATATACGGTTATGAGGGATTACAATAACTAAACCAAAACTCTCCCAAAACCAACCAAAGCACAAAACTAATACATACAACTGATTAATCTACACAATAATATGCTACATACATGATTTCTTACCTAAACCCTTACCTTTCTCCGGCTGATGATGGACCCCACTAAAAAAGATATGGGTACTTCTGGCGCATTTCCTCCTCTAACTCCCACGACGCTTCCTCCATCGCATGGTTTCTCCAAAGTACTTTCACTAGTGGAATTTTCTTGGTATGTAATTCCTGCTCTTTATAATCTAAGATCTGAACTAGTATTATTGACATTTTGAGTCCGATCTCTAGTTTTGATGCTGATGAAACACAAGGATCTTATGTGTGCATCTAGTTTGTGAGTAGGTTTACAATACAACATACACATGAGAGTGGATTTATGGAAGCCTAAGGAACTTAAAGATCATACTCCTGGCATATTCAATGAGAAAATGAAGAGCAAAAGAAGAAGACTTGTTTGTGCTTCATTTGTAAATGCATTTATTATATTTGGGTCTGTAATATTATAGTCTATAATATTTTCTTCTGCATGCATGATATGAATGAGCTCAAATGACCAAAGTTTGACCATAAGGAACCACAGGACCTTAGGGATCTCCTTTATTTGGCTGAACCAACTCTTATCAGAATTATATTGAGACAATGTAGAACAATGGATTAGTCGACCAACGTTTGATTTTTGGGACTAATTATAAAGCTTAAAGACCTTAGATAGACCCTAGATCCTTGCACAGACACTTAGAAAAATCCCCACTATCATCTATGCAATCAAGGGTAAAAACAAGACTTAAGTGTTAAAATTTAAAGGGCTTCGAGCAACCAAACTTGTGCATTGAAAACGCCTTGGTTGACCAAATTTGTGAAAAGTCAAAATGTTAACTGAAGGTCAGGCAACCAAACCGAAATGAACTGAGTGTTCTCGGTCGATCAAACATTTAATCCTGTCTTTTCCAATAACTTGGGCACCCAAACTTCACGGTCATTTTGACCTCGGGCGATCGAAAGTTAAAGTTCGGCAGACTAAACTTAGGCCCAGATGATTGAAACTCGAGCAGGATGGAAATTGCCTTAGACTCAACCACCCGAAGCTTTGACCAGGCACCCTAAACATAAAAAATGCACTTTTCTTCGTGTCTATTCAGACAATCAAACCTAAGGTCCGGGTGACCAAATCTCTTGGGTTGCCTTATTTTAACTGCGGTACTTAGGGTTAAAACTTAATTAAAAATTTTATAAAATCCCTAATATGTCCCTAAGGGTCAAAATTCCTCTCAACTCTATATATAGCCCCTCAAAACTCTTGATTAGAAAGGAGATTAGCCCAAAAATTCTCTCAAAATATATACTTAATTTTTTACTCTCTCTTATTATTCTTTTGATAAATCTTACAAGAGAACAATGTTTTTAAGCATTAATTTTTACAAATCATTTGACTCTCTTTTCATTCTTCATTTTAAAAATCCATTTTGGAAGAGAGGTTTTATTTAGGGTATTTTCTATTCAAAGCATTTACTTTTGTTAGCCTTAGTGGCTAAGGTTTCCCATTCTAGTTGGTTTTGATGATATCAACCCATTAGTGTCCCTTGATTGACAAATCTTTTACTTAAGTCTAGTTTAGGAAAATAGGACAATACTGAAGAAGGCACAATGATCAAACAAGTGTTGATGAGGCAGTGAGAAAATGAATCATTTGAACAAACAACTAGCAAGATTCAGGGTCAAAATCTTGATCAAGAATCACTCCAGGCACAACCAACTGGAGCATATGCAAAGTCTTAACTTGTTTATTCATATGATGAGGTGAGTGTGAGGTAGGACACTTTTGTAACTCCTTTGCTTGTGATTTTAATAATCCTATTTAGCAAAGAATTGAGCAAGTGCATACGCGTCTAAGTTCATATTAGAATAGGAACTCAAAACATGTTCTCATATGAACACCGAGTCACATTAAGTGCAAAGATGTCAAAACAAGAGTTTCATCAAACGAGACATCTTGCACTCATCCAAACCTCATTTGTACAAGCTTAAAGCATCATTAGATTGAATTTTAATAATTGACACTTTTCTTAGTTTTAGGATGATCATTTAGAGGCTTATTGTAGGAATGACCAATTGTATGGTCGACCACCACAAGGGAATGGTCAACTAAACATTCCAGTAGCTTGAACTTTCTCATAGACCAGTTATATGGTTGACCACTACAGGTGAATGGTCAACCATTGAAAGGGTATGGTCGACCATTTAAGAGGTATGGTCGACCATTGGCCTCGAGCAGACTACATTTAATGTGCATTAATGGCTAGTTTTCAAATTGGCTTATGTCCACAAATGCCCAACGGCTCTCTAGCGCATTAGATGTCTCTTTGGCCTTTAAAAGGAGTCTTGTGCATTTATTTCATACAAGTTAAGCAACTTGGTTGTTGAACACATTCATTGAGCATTCATTCTACGGTTTCATCTTGTGTTATCAAGCTCTCTTGCTTCTTACTCTTATTTACACATCACTTGCAAAGAGATTATAGTGTGAGGTATTGTTGTATCTACTCCAGAAGGAGCCTCTTTGTTATTGTATCTCATTATTTCAAGTTCACTGGGTTGAAGGGTTTTTTGTGAGCCTTTGTAAGGTGACGTAGGCTTGGTGTCGAACCACGTTAACATCGTTGTGTTAAGCTCTCATCCCTTCTCTTTCATTTTTCTTACTTATTGTTATTTGATTTAAATATATATTGTATATAATACCCTTGCTCTTGCCAAGAAAATTTTGTAATTGTAGAAAAGTTTCATATCCATGAAAAGTGTGAAAATTGTCTATTCTCCCCCCTTCTAGATGCACACTCGGGCCGAAAATTGGTATTAGAGCGCCAGTCGCTAGACGTTCGGAGTAATTTCCAGGCGCAAAGATCAAATGGTAGATATGTTTGCCCAAGGTCAATCCATGGACCGTCCGCCCATGTTCTGTGGAATCAACTATCTGGTATGGAAAGATCAGATGTCAATATTTATCCAAGCATATGACTACCGAATGTGGAATGTCATCACTGAAGGTGACTATATTTTCAAAAATAAAGAAGGTGAGGTCATACTGATTGGAAAACTTCCTAAGACTGATGCAAAACTAGCACAACTAAACTTCAAGACGAAAAACTTTTTTTATTGTGATATAAATGATGAAGAATACAACCGAATCTATGGATCCAACATGGCAAAGGAAATGTGAGAGAAGCTTCAGGTAATGTATGAAGGTACAACCCAGGTGAAAAAATAAAAAAATTTATATGTTAGTTAAAGAATACGAAATGTTTAAAATAGAAGAGGGTGAGTCAATTACTACTATGTTTACTTGCTTTACACATATAATGATAGGATTAAAATCCTTTGGTAGGAAATATTCTATGGAAGATAATGTGCAGAAAGTCCTTCACTCTCTACCGAAATCTTGGCATGCAAAGTCTACGACAATTGAGGAGGCAAAGGACCTATCAAAGGTCACTCTCGATGAGCTCATTGGGTCTCTCATGACCTGTGAGATCAAAAAGAAAAATGTTGCTATAGAAGTTGAGGCATCGAAAAAGGCAACCGAAATTGCCCTAAAAGCTGGAAAACAAAAGGAGCTCATCGAGGAAGAAGAAAATGATGATGATGATGATGATGATGATGAAGTTGCTCTCTTTACAAGAAGATTCAAAAATTTCTTGATGAACAAACGAGGTGGCAAACAAAAGGAGAAAGGAGAATCAAGTATAAGGTGCTATAACTGTCAAAAGACTGGGCACCATATGGCTGATTGTCCACTCTTCAAAAACAAAGGCAACAATTAGCAAGGAGACAAAAATAAGTTTAAAGCTATGAATGCAACTAGATGGGATGAGCTGGATAGGACCTCAATCAATGAAGAAAATGAAGAAGAAGTTGCAAACTTCTGCTTTATGGCGAATGAACACAATGTGGTAAATTCAGATGACGAATACTTTCCATCATATGAAGAAATATAAGAATATTGTAGGAAATTTTATAATGGGTTGATTGCTGCTAAAAAGAGAAACAAACTTTTAGAAGAAACTCTTGCAAGATGTAAGCAAAAGCAAATATGCTCATATGATACTTTAAAAGAGGAAAATGCATCTCTTAGTTTTGAAAACAAAAAACTTATCAAGAAGTATAAAAAATACAAGGAGTCTTTTCAAAAAGAGGTTGAAAATTTGAAAAACTAAACTATGGAAATTCTTCAAGAAAACTCAAATTTGAAAAAGAAAGTTGAAGATCAAGATAACAAAATTTAAAAATTTACAAATGGAAAAGAAAATTTTGATAAGTTACTTGGAATCCAATGATTTGGAATTTTCAAAGAAGGATTAGGGTATGACTTGTCGTCATCCGAATCAATCAATTTTGCAAACCTTTGTGCTAAAAGAAGCTCTTTGTCAAAGAAAATCCCTGCACCCAAATCAAACCCCTTATATGCTAATAAAATTTTCTTGTATTGTCAAAGAAAGGGTCATGTACGCTTTGCTTGCCCCTTCAAAGGAAACAAAGGAAAGGGGAAGAAGTGTGAATGGGTGATTAAGAACACTAACCCCGTAGGACCCAAGACAATATGAGTACAAAAAAAAATCACTTAGTGTTGTGTGCAGGTATGCCTGGAGACAAACCCTATAAGAAATAAATTGTTCCTTGATAGCAGCTGCTCAAGACACATGACGGAAGATGCAAGCAAATTCATCTCACTCACCTACAAGAAGGAAGGATTGGTAACATTTGGAGACAATGCTAAAGGTAGAATCATCAGAAAGGTTAAAATAGGTAATTCATCCTTGGTTATAAAAAATATTGTTCTTGTAGATACACTTAAACATAACCTATTAAGTATTAATCAGTTATGTGATAAGGGATTAAACATTATATGTCAATCCACCCAATGCTTGATAAATAATTTGAATGGAAATAGTATACTAGTAGACAAGCATGAATCTAACATCTACACAATTGAGTTTGATGACATTAAAACTTGTGACGTTAGACGTTTGGCTGCAACGAATGAAAATTGTTGGTTATGGCATAAGAGGCTAGGTCATGCTAGCATGGATTTATTGCATAGGTTATCATCTAAGGAACTAGTGAATGGCTTATCAAAAGACAATTATGCAAAAGACAAAGTATGTGATGCATGTCAATATGGAAAACCAGGTAAATCATTTTTCAAAACCAAGAAAACGATATCCACAACAAGACCATTAGAGTTGATTCATCTTGATTTGTTCGGACCAAATGATGTTGCAAGCATTAGTGGAAAACTGTATGCCATTGCGATAGTTGATGACTTCCCTAGGTTTTCGTGGGTAATCTTTCTTGCAAACAAAAGTGATACTTGCAATGCCTTCATTCATTTTTGTGGAAAGATTCAAAATGAAAAAGGAATGCCAATTGTTCATATTAGGAGTGATAGGGGAAGAGAATTTAGAAACAAAGAATTAGAAGTCTTTTGTAATGAAAAAGGTTATTCACATAACTTCTTCGCACCAAAAACTCCACAACAAAATGGAGTAGTTAAGAAAACGAACCGAACACTCCAAGAAATGGCTAGGACAATGCTTAATGAACATAATCTTCCAAAATATTTTTGGGCCGAAGCTGTTAGTACATCTGGCTATGTTAGTAATCGTGTCATCATCAGATCCAAGATAGGCAAAACCCCATACGAGATATGGAAGGGTAGAAAACCAAAAATTTCACACTTTAAGGTCTTTGGATGCAAATGTTTCATATTAAATGATAGAGATCACCTAGAAAATTTTGATTCAAAATCCAATGAAGGAATCTTTCTAGGGTATGCAATGAATAGCAAAGCTTATAGAGTGTTTAATAAAAGAATCCAAACTGATCAAGAATCAACACACGTTGTCTTTGACGAATTTAACCCATATACACCCAAAACAACTGTTGAGATAGAAGAAGATGATCAAGCCACCTCCATTAGAATTGAAAAGGAACTTGAGCAACTTAATATAAATAATGAACAAGATAAAGGTTCCCAAGACATAAAAAATGATCATCAAGAATCATCACCTCAAGAAGAGTCTAGGAAACCGGAAGAAGAAAATGACGAACTCCCAAGAGCTTGGAAATTTGTTAAGATTCACCCAACTGATCTCATCATAGGTAATTCATCCCAAGAAGTTAGCACTAGATCTCACTTAAGAAGTGGATGTAATCATATAGCTTTCGTGTCCCATTTAGAGCCTAAGAACTTTGAGGAGGCTGAAAATGATGAAAACTGGATAAATGCCATGCAAGAGGAACTAGACTAATTCGAAAGAAACAAAGTATGTGATTTAGTTCCTAAACCCAAAAAGACTACAATAATAGGCACAAAATGGGTGTTTAGGAATAAGAAAGACAAAGATGGCAACATTGTAAGAAACAAAGTTAGATTGGTCACACAAGGGTATAACCAACAAGAGGGTATTGATCGTGATGAGACTTATGCCCCTATAGCAAGACTGTGAGCCATTAGGATGTTACTAGCCTTTTCTTGCTACAAAGACTTCAAACTATTTCAGATGAACATAAAAAGTGCCTTTCTAAATGGATATATAAATAAAGAAATCTATGTCAAGCAACCTCCACAATTTAAGAGTCATACACATCCTGAATACGTATACAAACTCTCAAAAGCCCTATATGGACTTAAGCAAGCACCAAGAGCTTGATATGAATGTTTAAGAATACTTCTCTTAGAAGAGGGCTTCACAACAAGAAATTTTGACACTACCTTGTTCCTGAAACATAAGGAAAATGATATGCTAGCCATACAAATTTACGTAGATGATATCATTTTTTGTGCTACAAATGAGAATATATGTAAAGAATTTGGCCAAACTATGCAAGAAACATTTGAGATGAGTATGATGGGTTAATTAACCTTCTTCCTAGGGTTGAAAATAAAACAAATGAAACATGAAATTTTTATTAATCAAGAAAAATACATCAAGGACATGATTAAGAAATTTGGTCTTGAAATGGGAAAATCTAAAGCAACCCCTATGAGCATAACAACGAAACTTGACAATGATGAAAAAGGGAAGAAGTTTAACTAAAAGCTTTACTAAGGGATGATTGGTAGTCTATTTTATCTCACTTCCAGTAGACCTAATATTATGTTTAGCATCTGTTTATGTGCTAGATTCCAATCATGTCCCAAAGTGTCACATCTTCATGTCGTCAAGAGAATTTTTAGGTACCTAATAGGAACACATGACTTAGGACTCTTTTACCCTAAGATTGCTCCATTTGATCTCACATGCTACTCAGATGCTGACTATTGAGGGTGCAAAACTGATAGAAAAAACACTAGTGGAACATGTCACTTTCTAGGATATTTACTTGTCTCATGGTTTTGTAAGAAGAGAACTTCTGTTGCTTTCTCAACCACCGAGACTGAATACATTGCAATTGGTAGTTGCTGTGCTCAAGCTTTTTACATAAAGCAACAAGATAAGGATTTTAGAATTCAAGTTAAGGGTACACCAATTTGTTGTGACAACACTAGTACCATCAATATCTTAAAAAACCGTGTTTGCACTTTAGGACTATGCATATTGAAATCCAGCACCACTTTATTCAAGACCATGTACAAAAGGGGGACATTGAATTAGTATATGTGAACATCAAAAATTAATTAGCAGATATTTTGACAAAACCCCTAAATGAAGAGAGATTTGGTAAAATTCGACATGAGATGGGTATGTGCACTCCCAAAGACTTTTCTTGAGATACCCATATCATTTTTGGTCTGTTAAATATAAATTGGAAATCCATAGGCTGCTGCACAGCATCAATGGTCGACCATACCTAATGGGCTATTTCAAAAAATCAGCGCCCAGTGACTTGTTTTCACGCCTTAACCGAGACCCTTTTCCTTCGTCTCCCCTCTCCCCTTTATTTTGAACCCTAATCCTCTCGTTCCATCATCTCCCAAGCCTTATTCCAACCACCATGGCCTCGCCATCTAAGCAGAAAGCCTCGCATTTGGCTTGCTAACCTGAGCCTAGCAAGGGTTCTTCACGAAACCCTCGATCCGAACAGCTTTACAAAGCCTCTACCGACACTCAAGTGCAGTTCATCTCTCAGGAAGCTTGGGATCGCTACCTCACCAAAATCTCTAAGAGGAGCATCATCTTTGGTAAGATTGTTCCTAGTTCATTCCTTGAAGCAAACTTTCCCACTCTTTTGAGCAAAATATGAGCAATCAGATGGGAACCCTTGCCAACGTTTGGTGGTCCGGTGTATGTTGTTTTGGTTAAAGAATTCTATGCAAATTTTGTGTCATCCTCTTTTGATGGTATGACTTACTCTACCGTTAAGACTATACACTTGATTGACCAGTCTTTCTCTGAAATCTTAGGGTGCCAATCCTACCCTATTCACAGCCTTCCAAAAACTTTATGGCCTCCACACTACGACTGGTTCAATGCTCACGAGGCACTCAAGTTGATCACTGGCAATCCCAACATTCTTGAAGTCTCCAAACCTAAGGCCAGTGAATTAACAGTTGAATTTCGTGTCTTACATCATATCATCTCATATAACATCCTGCTGAAACAAGGCGGAAGGGATTGGGTGTTACTCACCGACATCTTCACCTTGTTCTGTTGTTGGCATGGTCGAGGCATTGACTTGGCCAATATCATCATCCATGCTCTTGTGTGCAGCTAATTACTAATGATGATATTTTTGAGAATACCATGATTGACATGTTTGCATTATTTTGGACACTACTTTGTAAAGTTATTTACTTTGTAATGATATTTATTTGTACGCCATTTTTTTTGAATTCTTAAGTTCAAACAATCATGTTAAAGATACTAAATTGCTTGTGATAAAAAATTATAACTTGCTTGTGTTGGACATACTGAGAAACTATCATTAATCAGGCTTTCATGGAAAAATGCTCAGGTTTCAGAAGGCATGCTGCCAAAATCTCGACTAGTCTTTCTTTAAATAAATGATGGTCATTTAAGTGCATACATTAAGGGGGAGAAATAGCTAAATTATCTTTCAAACATGTACGCATATTTTGAGGGGGAGCATTTGTAAGAAAATTCTTTCAAAAGAACATAAATGGTTTGCCATCATAAAAAGGGGGAGAATGTTAGCCTTAGTGGCTAAGGTTTCTCATTCTAGTTGGTTTTGATGATATCAACCCATTAGTGTCCCTCGATTGACTAATCTTTTACCTAAGTCCAGTTCAGGAAAATAGGACAATACCAAAGAAAGCACAATGATCAAACAAGTGTTGATGAGGCAATGAGCAAACGAATTGTTGAACAAATAGCAAGCAAGAGTCAAGGTCAAAAGCTTGATTAAGAATCACTCGAGGCACAACCAACTGGAGCATATGCAAATTCTTAACTTGTTTATTCATATGCTGGGGTGAGTCTGAGGTAGGACACTCTTGTAACTCCTTTACTTGTGATGTTGATAAGACTATTTAGCAAAAAGCTGAGCAAGTGCATATGCATCTAAGTTCATATTAGAATAGGAACTCAAAACATGTTCTCACATGAACACCAAGTCATATTAAGTGCAAAGATGTCAAAACAAAAGTTTTATCAAATGAGGCATCTTGTGCTCATCTAGACCTCATTTAGACAAGCTTAAAGCATCATTAGATTGAATTTTAATAATTGACACTTGTCCTAGCTTTAGGATGATCATTTTAGAGGCTCATTGTAGGAATGACCAATTGTATGGTCGACCACCATAGGGGAATGGTTGAGTAGACATTCTAGAACTAAAATATCCTATAGACTAGTTGTATGGTCAACCATTACAAGGAATGGTCGACCAGACATTCTAGTGGCTTGAACTTTCTCACAGACCAATTGTATGATTGACCACTGTAGGGGAATGGTCGACCATTGAAGGTTTATGGTCAACCACTGAAGAGGTATGGTCGACCGTTGACTGTGAGCAGATTGCATTTAATGCGCATTAACGACTAGTTTTCAAATTGGCTTATGTCCATAAAAGCCCAATGACTCACCAGCGCATTGGACGTCTCTTTGGCTCTTAAAGGGAGTCTTGTGCATTTATTTCATACAAGTTAATCAACTTGGTTGTTGAACACATTCATTGAGCATTCATTCTAGGGTTTCATCTTGTGCTCTCAAGCTCTCTTGCTTCTTACTCTTGTTTACACATCACTTGCAAAGAGAGGATAGTGTGAGGTATTGTTGTATCTTCTCAAGAAGGAGCCACTTTGTTATTGTATCTCATTATTTCAAGTTCATTGGGTTGAAGGGTTTTTTGTGAGCCTTTGTAAGGTGACTCTAGGTGAACACCTTGTTGTAGCTCTTTGTGAATAGCTAAATTATAAAGGCTTCTTCGCTAGTGAAGGAGGGTTGCTTAGTGGATTTGGGCAATCCTTGAGTTGGTCTCAAGGCGTGGACGTAGGTTTGGTGCCGAACCACGTTAACATCGCTATGTCAAGATCTCTCATCCTTTCTCTTTCATTTTGCTTACTTATTATTACTTGATTTAAATATATATTGTGATATAATACCCTTGCTCTTACCAATAAAATTTTGTGATTGTAGAAAAGTTTCATATCTGTGAAAAGTGCAAAAATTGTCTATTCACCCCCCCTTTAGACGCACACATGGGCCAACAACTCTTAGTATTCATACTTTGAATATTATTTCTTTTAAGAGTAAGCTTCTGGAATCTCCCATATATTTTATTGATAAATACTATTGGGAGAAAATCTATATTGGTTATTTTGAAGGACTTAAGCACATTTATCTTGTGCTAGGAAAGTCTTATTGCAATCGGGCTTACACACACACATATTATTTTTGCAAGTTCATTTGAAAACAAAACCCTAACTTCCTTTGAACAAGTTTTTTTTTTTTTGAAAACCTTTTGGGAAGAGATCTTTTGGGGTTGAATCTTTGAAATATTCACTACATACATTTTACTCGAAGATTCCGATAAGTTATTTTGAGAAAAATCACCATACTCACACTGAGCTTATTTTCATATCATACATGAGTGCATTTTGAGCTCTAATGTTGTACACATATGCTTGTATTAGAAGCATATTTGGTCGTACAAAATATTTCATTTGATTATCTATTATATTCCTGATGCATGATTAGAAGAGGGAGACTAGCCCTGTGAATAGTATCGGACTGGTTCAGACTTGGTTAAGAGAACTAGGTGCACCATCCTAGTAAGGTGTTTTAAACGGTGTTGCTCCACCCGTAAGTGAGCAACGATAGTGGAATCCTATTGCTTGTGAGCTTGAGGTGGGGACGTAGGCAGTATTAGCAGAACCCCGATATCATATCTGTTGTCAGCTTTATTTATTTGCAATTTATTTTTCGCACCTATATGATATTTTTCATTACTTTGATTATACTATTTATATATTAAATTGGTATATGTTCTAGACAGACCCTAGGTTGTGGTATACTATTGCTAAATTAGTTATACCTAGGAAGAAATTTTTAAATCTCCAATTCATCCCCTCTTGGGATTACACCAAAGTCAACAATTGGTATTAGAGCCTCATTGCGTTGACTTAGCAGTTTTTGTAAAAGATTGCAATGACTCATATTGGTGTATCTCCATTCATCGGGGGACAATCACCTTTCAGTCCTTTAGTGTTTTGTGGTGTTGATTACACCATCTGGAAATTTAGAATGAGCATATTTATAAAAGTAATGGACTGGAAGGCTTGGCAAGTGATTGTTAAAGGAAGTGGTGCACAAAATTTTGAACATGATTTCAACTTGATTCATTCTAATGCCACGCATATGCTATACTGCGCTTTAGATTCTAACATTTTTCTTGAGATCATGGCATGTAGAAGTGCACAGGAGATCTGGGATGAACTTGAAAATAAATATAGAGAATCTTATGAGAAGGAGATCGCCACTCTAGAAGCCCCAAGCTTAAATGATCAAGTAGTGGCAAATCATGAGCTAGTAATCAACGAGGAGGTATATGATTCTAACTCTACCTCTGTTGATGATTATGCAGAATGCTATATTGTTCCCTATGATGAATCATCTTATGTTTCTTGTGATGATAATGCACACACTAATTCAGGTGATAATTCTTGTATTAAATCTTATGTTGAGTCATGTGCATCTAATTTTGGAAGCATGACATCTTATGAGAAACTGAAAAAGAAATTCCTTATTGCTCATAAAATTACAATTAGGATGTCTAAGTAGAAAATCTTTCAGAAAAACAAAAGTAAAAAGTTGGTAATTTGAAAATCTAAAAGATTATCATGCCACATTAGAAAAGAGAAAGATTAAGATGATATTGAAAATTATCTGCTTAGAAGAAGAAATAGATGATTATTCTTGTAGAGACCCGAAGAATTATAGTAGTTTAATAATAAGGGAAATGAGAGGGAAAGGAAATTGTACTTAGAATTCAAGAAGGGTCTCACCAATGAACACAACACGTTCGTCGATGAACACGCTTGATGGGATCGTCAATGAGGACACACGTCTCATCGAAGATGTAGTTACTAAGGCACTATTTTCAGTTCTAAATTTCGTCGATGAGGAAAAAGCATTCATTGATGAACTCCCTTCATGTCCTTATCGATGAAGTGACATGGCTCGTCGACATGGGCTGGTGTATAAACAACCTTAAACTCGGATTTTAGCATAGATTTTTCAAACAAAGCAATGGTTCTCTCTCCTATTCATCCCCTTTTCCTTCTCTCTAAGATTTTGGGTCCATTCTTCATCAAATCGACTATCTGAAGCCGCCACGCTACTCCTAGGGAAGTTCTCTGCAAGTCTGCTGGAGTAGTTCGTTGGTGGGGTTAACTTGGACTCCATCCCAAGTTCAGGGTAAGGCTTTATGTTGAGTATTAAGCTTTCCTATAGTTGTAGAAAAGTTAGCACTTGAAGAAATATTGAAGTTTTATTCAGGATGATGTTGTTTTTAGGATGTTGAATGGGGAAACTTGCGGGTGTAGGACTAGTCATTTTAGGGGCTTTTCAATAGTCAAGTAATGGGATAAACTAAGTCAAGTTTCTTATGAAAATGTATTTACTATTTTACAATATTTAATATTAGGTAAATATGCATATTGTAGAATTATGTTGGAAATTATGTTGTTGATTAGAAATATGGTTTTCATGTATAATATCAGAAATATGATTTTAGAACAAGTTTTATGATCTCAGTATTACCCCTTTTGTGTGGCATGAGTAACATTTATCCTAGAAATTATGGTAATGAAATATTATGTTTTCAACATAAGCATGTTCTTACTGCTTTCAGGAAAATATTAAAATGATATAGGGATTTTCAAACTAAGGATTTTATATGATATGCCGGTGTAAGGGCCGAAGATTTTATATGATATGCTGGCATAAAGGCCGAGGTTTTATATAATATATTGGCGTAAGGACTGATGGTTTTTATGTTATGCTATGCTTGCGTAAGGGTCGTAAATTTTATATGATACGTTATGCAAGGTTTTATGGAAATAATAACATGACAGATATTATTATGAAATAGCCATGTATCATTGTTTGGAAATATATTATATGTTATTAGAACCTGGTTGGCATGGTTTAAGATTTCACAAAGCACAGTACCGTAGCTATATGATCACGATAATGTACATGTTAGTGCTACCGCTTGCTATGAGGGGTAGTGGGAAATCGGCAATCAATGTGGTTTATGGTAGTGTAGGAATCCCTTTGGTTTCCGGACCAGGAGGGGCAGACCCATCGTACTTACAAACTTATGTTGATCTAGCGTGGTCAGCCAGCCATTGATAGGTCCTGCCTTCGAGCCACACAACCAGTCACGTGGGGGTAAGACATGACACCAGCTAGCTATCCATCTAGGGTGTTTTCCATATACAGTTATATAAGATGATTTATATGTATATAAATTTAATATGTTATACCATGTTATGATAAAATATGTTTTTCCTAGATATGATGTAGATAGTTTTATCAAGTATGATTTTTTTGTACTGTTATATGTATAACACGAAAATACTTATATTGTCACACATTGAGATTAGTTTATTTTCCTTACTGAGAGGTATCTCACCCCAACTATATAAACATTTAAGGAGGCCCAAATAGAAGAGCGGATAAAGCTTCGCAGCGTTAAAGGTCAACTATTCTACCCTGTCAGAAGGGTAAGCCATTTTGCTAGGGTCTGATGGATTTTTGGGTTGGGACCCTATGGCACTTTTTGGTTATTTTGGAATATGTGTATGTATATAATAGTTGTAGTAAAACTCTAGTAATGAGTTGAATGGGTAATTTGATATGTATATGATTTTATGTTTCCCGCTGCTTAGGTATTAGTATTGTATTTCAGATATAGCCCTGGTACCCATGGGTCTAGGTGGGTTATGTTTTATCAGGTTCATTATGTTTTTGAAAAAGAAAATTTTATGGTAAAATAAGTAGGTCATTACAGTTTGGTATTAGAGCCTAAGTTGCTAGGTTCTGTAGAATTTAGAGTGCAGCAGAAACAATACTAGGGTATAGGGAATGAATTTGAGGTTTTGTTCTACCGGTTATAGACATGACTTCCGTCCGTGGTGGTTTCTGTGTCTTTCCTAGGGCGACAATTTTAGGAAAGCCATAGTAAACTATTGCTAGGTTGTATTTCTATAGTGTAGGACTGAATCTTGAAATAAGATAAGGAAGTCAAGATCGAAGATTATGTTAGATGCGTAAATTATAAGGGATAGGATCTCTAAATCACATTTATGGTTTTTTAGGATGGACCCTGGAGGAGGTAGTGCCCATGTGAGCTGTAGTGATGGTGCAGGGCCTTCAAGTGTAGGTAGGGCTAATTCTGATGCGGTATTACGCAATGTGGCTCAGCAAGTTATGGCTGAGATTGCTAAGAAGAGCAAAGAGGCCTGTTTGTAGGCCATGGATGCACGATAGAGAAATTTACCAAGATGAATCCTCCAACATTTTCAGGAGGAGTTGATCCTGCAGCCGCTAAGAATTAGATGCAGGAGATCGAGAAAGTTTTGGCAGTGTTACAGTGTATAGAGGAGCAAAGGGTTCTCTGTGCCACCTATAAACTAACAAGGGAGGCTGAGAGGTGGTGGATTGCTGTGAGACTTCTGGAGTAGCAGTGGACGATGCCGATAGTTATGACATGGTACCGATTTAGAGAACTATTTGTTCGATAGATATTTTTCAGCCACTGTTAGGGAAGCTAAAGTGGAAGAATTCTTGAATCTAAAGTAGGGACAGTAGTTGGTCCAACAATATGCGGTGCGGTTTATAGAGCTATCTCGCTTCGCCCCGTTTATTGTTCTCGATGAAGTAAAGAAGGTGAGACAGTATGAAAGAGGATTGAGACGAGGCATATACAAGCAGGTTGTAGTGCTGAAGATACAGGACTTTGCTAAGTTAGTCGATAGAGCAGCCTTGGCCAAGGCTAGTGAGAGTGTGGATGCAGAGGAGCAGGGATAGAAGAAGAAATTTATGCCTTCAGGCTTCCAGCAGGGAGCTAAGCATGTTCAGTGGAGGAGAGGAAACTATGGCAGAGGATAGAGGCAGGAGACTGAAGGTTGTAAGGTTCAGGCGGTGCATTAAAGGAGCATTCTTTATACACCAAATTTATTTTCATTCATTTCTTTGCGGTTCGGGTTTTGAACCATGCCAAGTGAGGGTATATCACTTGGAGGGGTATCTCCGCCTATAAGGAGGGATTACAGTTTGAACCGTACCGAGCAAGGGTATATCACTTGGAGAGGTTTCTCTGCCCATAAAAAGGGATTGTAGTGGTAGCGCCACCCTAGTTTAAAGGAGCAAGATAGTGGAAATCCTCATGTAGTTTGCTTAAGGTAAGGACGTTAGGCAAGTGTATGTTTATATCTATTTTGTGGTGATTGTGGTTTATGCTTTAAATTTTATTTTAATATTGATTGGAAATTTGCTAAATAATCGTTAAAGTTTTTAAATACCTAATTCACTCTCCCTCTTGGGATAACACCAATACTAACAGATTTTGCTTTGGAGGGAAGGTTGGTTAACCTAGATGTGACTGCGATTGTCATAAGGATGGTATCAATATGTCATTGTGATATTGTGGTTGGTTCAAATAGTTTTGATGATGGTGTTTTTGAACTTAAAGTTTATGATCATTAGATTCTTGGCGGGTACTAACTAAGCACCCAGAGGAGCTCCTAGGGGCCAGCTCTTAACATCCTTGAGGGATGTTTTAGGCTTCCATGCGGGATTAGAACCCCTGTGGACAATCTATTTGGAAATAAGATCTCACAGGACTCTCAGCTTGGAAGTTTTGGGTGTACACCCTGTTTGGTCATCATCTATAAGGCGATGTCATTCAAGACCCCAATTGTGTTGTGGGGATGAAAGTTACTGTCAACCCTTATCATTCAAGTCTGGATTACTTAGTGATGACCATAATTGGTTTAAGGGTTGTCGAACCATGATACTTGACCCCTAGGTTTGACACTTGAGTATTTTCTTAGATAAGGATGAGCATGGTTGTGTTGGACTTGGTGTAATCTTGTGGTCTTATAAGCATGACTCTTTGACACTTTGGGAGGATCTTGGCTAGGGTGATGCCTTTTGACCATTGAGAAGTCCACGTTCGTGACACTTAGCAAAAAATAAATAGTTAGCAGTTTGTTCATTCTGCATTGTTTAAAACTTTGAAAACATATAGGAAATGAAAATAAATTGTTTGATATTTTTAAATATTATTTGGTAATCTTTTAAAAGAAAAATGAGTTATTAAAAAAATTGAATTTTGAGTGTTTGGTAAAAGAATTATAAGATAATTGAAAAGCTTTCGACTCCTCTGTTTTACATGTTTAAATATTTCTCACTTAATATCAAGAACTTGATGTGTGTCGAGTGATATGACACTCTTTGAAATGAGATTTCATTTTTTTTTAATTCTTATTTGACAAAATTTTAACCTATGAGGCATCAATGTTGTACATTATAGTATGTTTGGTTTGCATAATGGAATGGCGTAAGAAAGGAATGGAATGAAAATTTGAACAAAGAGTACGACCAAACTCAAATCAAGTAATAAATTTGATTCCATTCCACTTCTACATACCAAACGTGCAGTTAGTGCATTTATCTTCTATAAGATATCGTAGTGGTTAAAGTTTGAGACTTTTGTATTGGAAGTCTCATATTTGAATTCTACAAAAGATGATGAAGGATAGGTGATAGGAAATGTGTTACCTCTATTTATATGTGTAGTCAACACCTCTTGTGGGCCTCCAATCGATCAAAGGGGTTTTTTTTTTTTTTTTTTGGGTACCATACATTAGGATATAAAGATATTTCCATATTAGGGATAAAGGTTCGTGAAGAGAAAATCATATTTCCTCTTCAAATTTCATGTTGTTGCTTTACACAACATTTCATTCATTAAAATGTTACAAATTATTATAATCCTTTGATGTGGCACAAAGAACACATATATGCTTTTGTACATATTTTAAATTTCTTTAATTTATTTAGAAATTTTCATTAAAGAAAAAATAAATCTTTATGTTAAAATCTAATTTAAGGGTCTCATGTTTGAATTTTTTGAATTTTACTTTTAGATATTAACATTGGAAATAAATTCAACGATTAAAATAAAATACAATAATTACCTCAAGTTAATCTTAAAGCATATAAACCTTTTTTTTTTTTTTTCCGGTCATTTATACATTTATGTAACATTCAAACTTACTACTATATTTGTTTCACATCTCTATGTTTAGTAAATTGAATTCTTGCAAAATGAAACTTTATTCTAAATATGTAGCACGCTAAACCAGTTGTCTAATTAAAGATCATGAAACGAATTCATGTTAATTTTTATTGATGTTGGCAAAAGATGATTTGAATATTCGATGCACATATTTTATTAGTGCCATTTGATACGTTATTTGGATCTATAAATAATAAATTTGGATAATGGCAGACGTAGAATTTTAAATTGAGATAATAATTCATGTCAAGATTTAAAATTTTCAACATATTCATAATTCAAATTTTAAGAATTTCATATTTCAAATTTAATGATTAAGGCGATTTACAAAATTTATGCTATGTTTGGGAGCAAGAATTAAAACTCTGCATTTGAATTTAGATGAATTTTAATAAATTTTAATATAATTTTATATTACAACTTATTCAAATTCAATATAATTCTAAATCAAAGAACTCCCCAAACATATGGTTGCTTTTTCCACAAAGTAATAACTAACAAGTTGTTTGGTTGCCGGGAAAGTTGGTTTTCTTCCTGTATAATTTTCTCATTCTTCTGGTGCTTTCTGGACGACTGGTTTCAGTTTCACTAGGCCTCTTGAGTGAGTTTTTGGAATATTCTAGAAGGCCCATCAAATAGCATAATGGGCCTGGGAAGCCAACACAAGGCTTTTTTGAAAAAAAAAATTGTTGGGCTTCTCTAGCCTAAAAGAGGGAAAGTCCAAAACATTTTATGAACTGGCTCGGCCTACATAGCTGTTGCCAAACTAGAAAAACTGTAAAAATTAACACCTAATAAAAATGTATTAGTGGCCAAATAAGCCTACCCTTTTTCTAAGTTTCAAGTTTATAGACCAATAAAAATTAGGTTTGGGAGTATGAATTTCGGATCTAGAAAAATCCAAATTCAAAACATTTACTAACAAAAAGTAAAATAAAATAAATAAATAAATAAATAAACAAAAGAAGAAAAACCCAATTACATTACCATAACATATAACAATAATAAAAATAAAATACACACAAAAACAAAAAGAAAGAACTAACATGTAGTCAGTTTCATGCTTATTTTGATGGAATCTTAATTTTTCTATTGGACTAGTGTCCTTTCATCAATTTGCCAAGAACAGGGATCGCCCTCTCAATATTGTTTGCATCGGTGTGTCTTTCTTCGCTCCTAAGCAGAAATCTTTCCAGTTGAAATACTTCAAAAGAAGTTAACCATCGACCGTTGAAACAAAAAAGTTCAATGTTGCACTGAAACTCATTGTCTCTCTTTCACACCAAAAAAGAAAAAAAAAAAATGAATTTGATGAGTTCAAAATTTTCTCTTTCACACAAAAAAATGAATTAGATAAATGAGTTTATATAGACTTGGAGTGGTTGTAATATTAAAAATTCGTATTAATTCTTTTCTATAACTAGGTATTTCCTTATTTTTCTTCACTTTGTCTATTTCACAAATCTTTCCATTTTAGTCTCTTAGATAGTTGTAGTGGCAAAAACTTTAGTGCAATATATTTTTCTCACATGAAAGAAGATTCACATCAAAATACTTACTAAAAAAATGAATTAGATAAATGAATTTCTTTTTTTTTTTTTGATAAAAAAGGTACACACTTAATTTCTCTTGGTCCTACGTACTTATTCTTAGTTACTATATTGGTTTGTTTTCCTCCTATTATATCACAAACTTTACTTCGAAAAAATAAAAAAATTAAAAGGATTAATGTTTACAATAATAATTTAAACTTAAAGAGAAATGCAATTAATACCTCCGTACTAAAAATTGTTTGTCATGATTATTGCAAAACGTAACCACTTAAGTAGTTAACACGATATCCATTTAAGTAATTTTTTCAATAATTACTCATTAATGTTCCTAACCTAATTAAGCCCTATCGAGCAATCCAATTACAAATGAGCAAGCTTAAAACAACCCATGCCCTATTAAACATATGACCCTTTTTGGGGCGATTACCATATGAAACATTCGCTATCAACATTATTTTTAATCCAAATTCTAAGTTGATCCATTCACACTAATGTTACATTTATTATGTGTTTAAATTTGTACAATGGAATAGGGTGAAAATAAAATTAAATAAAAGTTTAAATGAAAAACATGAAAAAATCAAATGAAAAATTAGATCCATTGTATTTGATTTCATTCCATTCTTGCATATCAAGTGAATAATTTAGTTTGCAATATATTTATTTCATATGAATAAAATAAGATAAAATGAGAGTCGATAAAAATATTTAAGAAATTAAATAATAATTAAAATAACTAAAAATGTAAAAAACTATATTATTCTATCTTAAAACATGGAATAGATATAGAAGGAAAACAAGAAAAGGCTAGAAGAAACCTCGAACCCATGGCTCTCTCCCTTCTAAAGTTCCACACACATACACACTAAATTCATAAATTATACTATAATTTTAAGGCATATTCTACTAACATACTGAAAACAAAAAAATATTTTTCATGATAATTTTAATTATCAAGAAAATATGAACGAAACATTTTTTACCTTCTAACATTATACTACTTTATTTTGAATTATGGCGATGTCTCTTTTTTACTTCCTAACCTACAAATTACAATCTAATTTCTATAATATGACATAAAAATGGAAGCTTTGGGAACATAGGGTGCTAGTGTCTATGTGCCATGCATGCTACAATTTTTTTTTCTTTTTTCTTTTTCCTTTGGCATTTCTCCTTGTTTAAAACTTGGAAAATATTAAAAAAAGGAAATAAAAATAAGATGTGTTCCACTTTTTCATGTTTGGTTGTCAAGAAAAATGAAAAAGAAAATAAAAAATATATATATCAAATTATTGAACAAAATTTATATTTTACACATCCTCAACATTTGATTTTTCTTAATTTTTAATCGTATTAGCACAATTATTCATTTTAAATAGTATTTGACATAAGATAAAAATAGCAAAAAATAAATACTTTTTTTTTCTTTTTCCAAACAAAATCTTTAATCCAAACTAGCCCTTACAAGCTCACAACCTTGTCTCCCTTTACGTTTATCCCTTCCACATGTTTCTAATTCTAAATAATTTGAAGCATCTTCCTTTTCCGGAGCATTAAAACGGTTTTTGCATTTAGGGTTTAATTTATTAAAAACTGTTAGTGACAGATGTGCACTATCACTAATACTTAATTAATCAATTAGTAAATTGAAAAAGTGTTTAATATTTATTTTAGGTGATAGGGTTTTGCAAATAGTACTTAATATATCTAAGATCACAAGAAACTACTAGTGACATGTAATGTAAACACATCATTAATACTAATATTAATTATTAGTGATTGTTAAACGCATCATTAATACTAATACTAATTGTTAGTGATTGTTTAAATGCACCACTAATATTATTTTTTTAAGGAACAAGTTCTGCTAATATAACTTAATTTGTTAAAATTTCTATTGACTATAAACAAAAAGTTTGAATTAGCGGTTCAGAGTTATGTGTATCAGGCTCTCAAGAGTATTCCAGGCACACACAATCTTATAGTGGACCTCATAAATCTTCAAGATGTGTATACTCGAAATAATCCCAAGACATACAATTTGAGAAGCCTATTATTTTTCTAACATAAATTTTGTTTTATTTAAGCATACATTCAAGGGATATGTGAGAGCAAGAAAATTCAAATAAAAAATTAAACCGTTGAGAATTCCACTTGTGAGCTTGTCCCACATTGGAAAATTTGAGTGGATGATAGGTGCTTATATACATGGTTGGACCCCAGACCTAATAGGCTTAAGTTTTTGGGTCAAGTTGGTGTTCACCCATGTGTATCAAGCTCACCTATAGGCTCCTTCGGTCCAGACAAGTGGTATCAGGGCTGATGGTTCGTAACTCTGGGTCAGTGACATCATAAAAGTCGAGGCGTGAAGCTAATTCTCCTAACATGCTAACAGTTGGAGGACCAAGTGTGTAACTGAGACCAATAAGGATCATCTAGGCCTGGGATGGATGCGAGTAGGGTCAAGACGTGGGAGGTAGAATTGGTTCGGAGGCATGTGGAATTCAATCTGAGGCACGTAAGGCGCTAGTGGTAAGGCTCACTTGAGCAACTGTTGGGAAATTGGGCTTACTCCCATAAATGAGATAGTTTCCGTTCAAGGGGGAGTGGTTGGAACTCACAAGTGAGGGCGAAATTGTTGAGAATTCCACTTGTGAGCTTGTCCCGCATTGGAAAATTTGAGTGGATGATGGGTGCTTATATACATGGTTGGGCTCAAGACCCAATAGGCTTAAAATTTTAGGTTAAGTTGGTGTTCACCTGCAACAACCCGAAAAATAACGATATTTAAATATTTAAGAGAGAGGAAAATGGAAAAAAAATAAATTAATAAAAGAAGGCAGTAGGCTTTTGGAAGGAAAAACCTGGAAGTAGCACATAGGGACTCGTCGGCGAGTGCAGAAGGGAATTCATCGACGAAGCTATGCCTCATCGACGAGAAAGTACTGAGAGAGGTTTTGGGGCAGCCTGAATTTCATCGACAAGGGAGCAAGGTTCGTCGACGAAATTACTGAAAGATTCATCGACGTAGGCCATAGTATAAATAGTGTTTAACCTGGATTTTTGATGAAAATATCACCAGAAACCTCTCCTCTCTCTCTCTACGTCCCTCTTTCACTTCTCTCTTCGTTTTTGGGCATGTTTCTCACTAGATCGAAGATCTGAGGCCACCACGATGCTCCTGGCAAAGTTCTTTGCAAGTCTGCCGGAGTTGATCGTTGGAAAAGTTGGGTTGGATTTCGTCCCAATCTCAAGGTAAGACATTTTATTCAGTATTTACCTTTCCCTCAGTTATAAGAAATGTTGTAGGTAAGAAAATACTGATATTTTTTTCTGGGAAATTCTATTTTCAGGATGTTGAGTTAGGAACCCCGCGGGTATAGAGCTAGAATTTTATAGGGGCTTTTCAAAGATAAGGTAAGGGAAATATGCTATGTTAGGAGTTTCCATAATGCTATCAGAAATTTCATAGACACATATTTATACCAGTTTATTATACAGTATTTACAAAATATGAGTTTAAATGCTTGTGTGGCCTAAGTAAATTTTCATGTGATGAAGAATTTATACAGCTTTCATAATATATCATACTATACTGAATACACAGATAAAGACAGTATGTATAGTTTATATAGTTTTTCCCAACATATGGAGTTATACAGAATATATAGATATAGGTATACATTCACAGAGATTATATAAAGGAATTTACATGCATATACAACTTTTATACGAATAGTTTCATGAAACAGATATATAAATATATATATATATATATATATATATAGTTTTACTCAGATCAGTATATATATTACAGTTTTATAAAAAACAGTATATATAGTGTTATAGCATGCCGTGTTTCCTATTACCATAACATACAAAATATATAGATAGAGTATATATATATAGAGTATACAGACAGATATACAGAGGTAGCATCAAGATGCTACAGATACAATATACAAAGATTACAGTATTTACAGTATAGAAAGATAGTGTTATGGTAATTTTGGAAACACGATGAAAATAGTAAAAGAGTATATATGTATGTATGTATGTATATAGTATCAGATCCCTGTGGAAAGATTACAGACAGATACAATACAGATATAGAATATAGAACACGGTACCGTTGCTATATACAGATAGAGTGCAACCACATATCTTAGATAGTGTGTGGGTACTGTCAGCCGTGCTCGGAGAGGTTACAGCTCCACAGTTCACTGGATGGAGGGGGCTGGTTTGACGAGGTAGTAGCCAATCCTAAGCTTAGGAGTGGATGCAGTTTGGCTGGGCTGAGGTAGTGTAAAGTATATTGACTTATCTGGAGGGCTGACCAGATGAAGTCCAGCCTACGGGCCACACAACCCTGTCATGAGGGGTCAAATCATGACATACAGAGTTCCTGGGATAAAGCACAGTTATGTATATGTATACAATTTTACAGTATATGATGAGTATAGTATGATATTATCAATATGAAAAGTAGAAAATACGGACGATACAATATATTTTAAATTAAGAAAGAAAGATATGTTTTACAGATTATTTGTTGCATTACAATTCAGTTATTATTTATAAGTATCCTTAACTTAGTTGTCACACACTAGTAATAGCATATTTCCACTTACTGAGCGTTGACTCACCCCATTACTTTAACATTTTTCAGGTGAGCCAGCTAAGCGAGAAGATTAGACTCGTGGATATAGAGTATTTGATTACCCTAGTTATAGGGTGAGTTTTTGATAGAGTTGTTTATATTTTTGGGTAGATATTGCTGGAGGGATTCGTTTTGTATGGCTATGGCCGATATATTCTGGATTCTGGTATTGTACAGTTTATGTATAAATGGTTATATGATTTGTGTTCCTGTTGCTTAGGTATGGATATATACATATAAAAAAAATGCTAAAAATTTTGAGGATGTTACATCACCCATGTGTATCAAGCCCACCCATAGACTCCTTCAGTCCCAACATAAACAAGCAAACAATAAACTTAAATTAATAAGACAATCAAAACTCTTATGAGAATTAATCAAAACAGTGAAAGATCGTGATGACCTTCTTAACTTTGAGAGTCTCATTCTTCAAACAATTATGATTTCTCTCTTCCAAATCTTACAAGGACTTATTTTCAAATTAAAATAAAACTTATCTCCTTTAGTATCTTTTGCGAAAAATGTCTCTTAAACAATGCACATGGAATATGTATATGGTATAAAGGATCAAACATATACTTGCAACAATCTAAATGATGAAAAACATAATACTTCCATAACCATAGCAACATAAAGAAAACAAAGATAAGAGCAACAATACTAGAAATTACGTGGTTTAGCAAAACCTATATCCATGAAAGCAATCGATAAGAGTTTCACTATGAAGATTAAAGATACATAATACAATGGATTACAATGATCTTCTCTCTTTCTCTTTCCCTCTCACTACTCACAATATGCCCAGAATGACATATTTTAACAACCCCTCGAAGGTTTCCCTCCAAATACCCAACTGTTCCAACGTTCCAATTTAAAATTTGAAAATTTTATCGCAACTACCAACTTGGTTGAGCCTGGTTGAGCTCCTAGTCGAGACTCTTAGGAATTCATGTTTGAGATTTTAGAGGATAAGTTGATCTAGTCAAGCTTGGTCGAGCTCCTGGTTGAGACTCTTAGGAATTCATGTCTGAGATTTTTATCTGCTCTCACTCGTCAACGAAAGAGACACTCGTCGACGAGTGCCTACTGCACAACACACCCATATCCTTTTCTTCTTTTTTTTATGAACCCCACCAAGTATAAGAGTTACACAAACACAACAATATCCACCTTGGCGATCATACGTCCCTTAGGAGAACCTAAAAAATATATCTGATTGCTCCACCTTGACCTTAGACCATTCAGTTGGGTTTTTATCCCTTCTAGCACTTGGAGACAAATACCAAGTCCAAGCAATGGTCCTTGAACTTGTCGATGGAAGTTTCAGCTTCTAGCATCAATCTCGATACATTTATGGATGCAACACCCGAATACTTCACCTTAGGTTTCCAATAAGATCATCTGACAATAGTAAACACGAAAGCTACTGCAAGCCTTATATCACCAAAGCTCCCTGCATAGTCTACAACAAAACTAACAACTAACGGTTCACTCTATTACCTGCTAAAACACCCCATTCCACAATTATAAAGAACCTTTGACATATCCCAAACATCACAACTCGTCCTTGGGTACCGAGCGGTAGACATTCCATATTGATTCTCCACAAAACCTTTTGTGATGGCAAATGAAGTCTCCTTGTGGTTCTTTCCATAAAGCCACCCTAAGATAACACCAATCTCCCTGCAACTTTGTTCATTCGAAACAACAAACCAAGACTCATCTTGGTCATACCCAACACATTCATGTCAAGACCTTTCAACAGAGTTCCCAACTAATTAACCTCAATTAAAGCCTTACTAGCCAATAACAAGTCATTCATACACAAAAGATGTATCACTCCACTACATCCTATCATCCTTTTCCACACTGGAAGCCTCACTAACTCACACACCTGTTACATATGCAATATCTCCATATTCTCCACCATAGCACTTATCCACCTATTTTCCCCTTTGCCATGCATTGCAATTTGAAAAATAGTAAGAACTTTGCTGTTGGTGGTAATGAGTGCATAAAACACCAGAATGCTAAGTTTATACCTAAGTTGTGGTTTGATAGTGTACATGGGCCCATCGTGAATTTGCCGGTCTCCTAAGCCGAAACTCCCTGCTATATGAACTATTTCATCATTGCCCTAAGTCTGTTGCTCCACCTGCATCACATGACCATTCATATCGTGATATTGTTGACCCTAGATAAAACTCACTGTATTTCTGCCTTAAGTCCATAACTCCACCTAAATAACATGATTGCTGCTGTCGCAATTTTCTGACAATTCTTTCTCTTCCTTTACTTGAGCACACTGCCCCATGGCTCTATCACCAAAAGTCATATCCTCAATCACCCCTTTGTTTGCCACAAGATCACCTATCTTGTATCCACCTTTCTTATACCCCAGAAAAGTGTATTGTCCAAAGATCACACCAAGCCTAGATCATCCATCACTAGAATAGTGCACCAGTGGACATCCACTTACAACTGAGTAGTCTACTGCAAAACCTACCCACAATTCACCTGCAACTTTCTCATCTAGTGATACCTTTGGCAATCGGTCACATGAGAAATGCGTCATACTCACTAACTTCACCACAAAGTACCCTACAAGCTGTTAGAATTGGTGTATTCCCAAGAGGGGGGGCGGGGTGAATTGAAAATTTTAAACTTTTCTCCTAGGTTAAGTTAGAAGTCAATATGATTTGGTAACCTAGGGTCTTTCTACATAATTCCAAATGTGCTGATAAGTAAAATACGTGGAATTTAAATCAAGCACATCATTTATACTATAACATATACGTGCGATAAATATAAAGTGCTGAAATGTAAATAGACACATGATATGTTATTGAGGATTCCATTAAAGGCTCGCTTAAGGGTGGAGCGGCACCATTTACAATCAGGTCAAATTAACACAGGGTTGACCTTAACCTTAACCAGGTCAATTAGCGGGGCTGACCTCAACCTACACGCCTTAACAGGATGACGCACCTAGCTTTCCTAACTAGGCCTAAGCTAATCCGGGACTATTCCAGGGCTAGTTTCCCTCTTCAGGCCCATGCCTGGAATATACAACAGATGTGTATATAATCAAATGGTACAGTGATTGTACTTTCGTGTAAAGCAGATATGTACCCAGTTATGCGCAATATCACAAACACCACAATATGATTTAATATGTAAGCTCAGTGTGGTCTAGATATTTCAACTCTCAAATATATTTTTTATTAGTGTAATGCGTACATGAGAGTGTCAAACAAGCAATCTTTGTATCACAAGATATTCAGCTAATAAGTTCACACAAAGATGCTAGCTAAACAATATATATATATATATATTTCAATGAGCAGGTTTTCTCAATCGTATGATGCTCTAGTAATGTATATGTTTGGTTTGCAAAAGATGTATAATCTTTGTATTCAGCAAATAATATATAAGTGAAGGATTATTGCAACAAAGATCACTATCACAAACACAAATATATTTTCACAAATATATCAATATAAATCACACAAGATATTTGAGTATATTTTGAAAATGATTTTGCAACCTAAAGACAAATATAAGCTTCCTAAGAAATTGCAACACGAATGCAATACTCAGAAGCCTAAGCAAGTCTTCTTAGGATAGGCTTATTAGCAAAAGCCACCTAAGAATACTTAGGTTTAGCACCCGTGAAAATCGAAGCAATCAATCAAAAATGGGAGAGTAAACCTTTAGACTAACACTCAATCAACTTAAAGAGGGTTTAATTAGTATGAGAAGGTAAGTATGAGTGTAAGAGGCTCAAAAAGGAGTATTATAGGTTTTTGGATTTTCAAAGAATTCTCCCTAATCAAATATGCTAATCTCTTACTAATTTGCACAAATGATCTCATATATATAGACATTGGAGAAAATATGACCGTTGGGGACCTATTGGGTATTATTAGGGAAGTTTAATGATGTTTAAAACATTTTAACCCTGTTTAAAAATATTTAACTATGATAAAAATCAGGGCAACCCGAGAGGTCTGGTCGACCAGAACAAGTTCGGTCGACCAAGCCTCATATGCTTTGGTCGACTAGGGAACTTTTGAATTGGAGGTTCGGTCGACCAGGAGAGGGCGATTTCTCAATTTTCTGAGGTTCGGTCGACCAAGACATTTTGAATTACCTGGTTCGGTCGACTAGACCGCTGGGAATTCTCCCGAGGACCCTTAGTCGACCAAGTAGTTGGAGTACAAAACTGGCTCGGTCGACCAGATGGTCAAAATGTTGACCTAGGGGTTTTCAGTCGACCAGGAGTTTTGAACTATACTGGTTCGGTCGACCAGGTGGTCAAACTTTGACCTCAAGGAGGTTTTGGTCAACCAGGGCTTTTTGAACTACCTAAGGTTGGTTGATCGGGACCTTGGTCAACGGTTAACCTACGTTCGGTTCGGTCGACCAGGGCAAAATGAACTAAGTTGGCCGGTCGACCGAAAGTGCACCAAGTGTGCAATTCGGTCCCGTCTTGCAACATATAAAACCTATTCAAGTTCCTATCAAACATAGGTGCAAGTGTATATGTCCTAGGGTCATTTGGGGTCCAAAATTAAGACACCAAAAAAGTCCTGTGTTAAGCTTACGTAAGGTAAAACCCTAAGGTCTTTCTAAGGTCACATTCAGTTTATGGTTTGTTTGAGCTTATGTAATAAATCAAGAAGGTGATGCATGCAATTATTACAAGCCATAAGCCCTAATTACTATTACAAACCCTTTACATAATTATTATAGACCTGAATATAAATTACGACAAATAAATTATATCAAGGGTCTTCAAGGTCTTCATTTTCCTTCAAGGGTCTCCGAGTGCCATCATATGAAACCGCCAAGATAAACCTGCACATCAACTCGGCAGATATTAAATACATGAGTATTTGTCATAATCAAAATAGGGATATGACCTATAAGGTCAACACAAGCCCTGCATAAGATTTGCTCTACTCATAAAACTCCTTGAACAAAACCAGCGTACTTAACCCCAATGTGTGACTTGAGAATCTCTCCCCTAGTTTGGTTCTTCACCTTAGCCACAACATGAAGTACACCTTTTCGTGATAAATTCACAAAACACATATGTCTATCCCCTGATGCTATCATCATTGGTTCCCAAACATTTGAAAACATGTAGTCACCCATATGCTTTAACCGCATATGCCACAAGATATCCAACTCAAATTCAATAGCTGCAACTCCACCTACAACTATAACATCCTGCAGTGCATAGATATTTCCCTCTACTTTTTCTCCTTTCATCAGTATCGAGTCACTTTCACACACTTTCATTTCTCCACTTTTAGACTTATAACAATATCCATTATAGTTTAAAGTAGCCAATGAAATAGAAACCCGGTTCATGCTTTACATCATATATGGTTCTTACAACACCATCATACATTTTGATTTTGACATTTCCAATAACAAATATTTTTCATGAAATATCATTTTCCATCAAAATACAACTAGCATAAATTGACCTGTAGATGTCAAACCATCTTCTAGGATAAAAGCATCCAATATCTAAGATCCAAGAATCACCCGTGAGGCACTCCAAACTCGATAAAACACATAGCATAACTTTATCACTACATTTTGAATCTTTCTTCACTACACTTGCAGATTTTGATGAACGCTTAGACAAATATCAGAATTCCAGTTTTCTCCAAACTAATGCCAGAGAATTCTCATCCATGATGTGATACAACACATCACTAGCCAAACAAAATCAAATGATTGCTCATAATTCATTCCAAGTCACTGCATCACTGTTATCCAGTTGAATTATGTATAAAAATTTTACAATAACTTGTTGCACCAAGAGATCCTTCACTCTTCTCTGCCAAAAAACAAAATTTTTTGTTCCAACAAACTTGACAACGTCAAATTTTGCAAATGAAGTTGCAGAGGTCATAACAACAACGCTCTGATATCAATTATTATGAAAAATTCCCCTCAAACAATGCAAAATGGAATATGTATATTGTATAAAGGATCAAACATACACTTGCATCAATCTAAATGATAAAAAACAGAATACTTCCACAACCATGGGAATATAAAGAAAATAAAAATAAGAGCAGCACCATAAACTACATGGTTCAGCAAAGCCTACATCCACAAGAGCAATTGGTAAGAGTTTCACTATGAAGATCAAAGATACACAATACAATGGATTACAATGATCTTTTCTCTTTCTCTTACCCTCTCACTACTCACCATATGCCCAAAATAACATATTTTAACAACCCCTCGGAGGCTTCCCTCCAAATACCCAACCGTTCCAATGTTTCAATTCAAAATTTAAAATTTTTCTTACAACTGTCGACGTAGTCGAGCCTAGTTGAGCTCCTGGTCGAGATTCTCAAGATTTCATGTTTGAGATTCTACAAGATGAGTTGACCTGGTCGAGCCTAGTTGAGCTCCTGGTTGAGACTCTCAGGAATTCATGTCTGAGATTTTTATCTGCTCTCACTCGTCGATGAAAGAGCCACACAAGCACAACAGTATCTGAAAAACACAACCTAATAAGAAAATGATGAAGATAAAAATGACAAAATTACATATAGAGGACTTTACAGTAACATATAGCGCAATGTAAAAAGATATAATTCATGGAATCCTCTTCTTTGAAAAAAGCACATGTTGAAAAATGCCAACCATTGCACTACAACCTACAACATCTTAATCCAAAGTAAGAACCTTTTTTAAGGAAGTGGACCATAGGAAAAATGAAATCCTTATGGGAATATATAATAGGACAATATATAAGCTTGAAGTCTCTCGTGATATGTTGAGTAAATTGAGGCTAAAGAACAATTAGATAATTATATAGAGAAATGACATAGAACAAATCATTATGGGCAAGGCCCAAACCCTGTGAAAAATAAACAAGAAAAAGAAATTGCTTATAACTTAATGTCCAATACATACCCTTAGAGGTCCTATGAAAATTAGGAGTTCATGAAAAAAAATTTCTTTTCATATTAGGTGAAGCTCTAAAAATGTACCTCATTGATAGAAAAAGATATGAAAAAGGAAGAAAGTTAATCTTTAAATGCTTCAAATTCACCTAAATGATATAAAAAAATTAAGATTACCGCCAATACACACCCAAGTTGCATTGCAAAAAATAATAAAAGGTAACTTCATTACTTAAATTCAATCAATTTTTTTTATTTTTTTTATGAGAAAAATCATATTCTTTACAAACTATCTAACATTATTACATGCACAATAAGGTGCAAAATGCAACTCTATTATAAGTTATAAAATAAAGTTCTAAACTAATATTGTTAAGCTGAAATGGAAACAGAGATTAAATGGAAACGGAAACGGAAAATCTGCTATAATTAATTAACATTTTGTGTGTTATGTAGGTGTTGCAGAACTAAGCCTTAGTTAAATATAGAAAGTTATCAAAAGAATGCTTGCTACGAAAGTCAAAGAGAATTCAACAACCACATTTAGGAATCTTCCATACTTTTCCAATTTCCTGAGAACCAAAGTGATTGTAGAATATATCATAACTTTGGGACAAAATTTGTTGGTTGGTGCAAGTCTAATCTTATATGGATCTATAAATAAATTCCATAAGATTTGCTCATTGAAATTCCAAAAATAGTTTGGAGCCTTTTAATTTTCAAATTTGTTGAGAATTTTTGTAAAATCAAAGAAAATTTTAGAGTTATTGATACATGCAATCACCTTTTAAAATTTTAGAGTTGTAGATTAATTTTTGTATTTGAAGAATAGTTTAATATTCTCTCTCTCTTGTTTTAATTATGTTTGGCACCATCAAAGACCTAAACGAGTTGCTAAGGGTTCTAAACTAATTGACTTAGATGGACTTAGACACGTATCGAATCGTGTGGGTACGTAAAAGTTGCCAAAATGTTCTTAAATTCCAATTTGTAGGTTTTAAATGTGTTTCAATAGCTGGTTTGATTTTAAAAAAATGTGCATTGATCTTTGGGATATTTCAATTTTTTTTTTCTGCTAGGTTTTCCTTAGGTTGTGCGTTAATGGAGCAATGAGTGATGGTGATGGCATTTTTGAGTTTTTCTTTATTTGTGCTCAAAATGGGGTGAATGATGGTTTTAATAGCAATGGTTCCTAAGTTAGTTGGTGGAGAGGGAGGTGGTTGAGGCTTGAGGGAGGTTTGCTAAGGCTGGAGGGGCTGTCTTCAATCTGGGTGTAGGGGCCTGAAGGATTTGATTCAAATACTGCCTGTTAGGAAATTGAATGGGTAGGAACAATATCACATAGCTGAAATGAGAAATGAGGAAATAGGAATTGACCCCTAGATTTACGTGGAAAACCCCCAAACAAATCAAGGGAAAAACCATGGGTAAGAGTAAAAGGAATCCACTATGAAAAATAATGATACAACTTCTCTCTAATTACAAGAGGAGAACAATAATACCTCTCTCTTGAATTAGGAGTACAAAAATCTCACTAAAAACAACAAACTATGACAAGGACACTTTTTTAGGAGAGTACTTGATTTCTCTCTCTTTTAATCTGGAATTGGAGATGCTTAGGATGAATTGGAACTCTTAGTAGGCATCTCTATTTATAGTATAGAGTACTACCCACCTTTGTTGAATTCTCCTTTCTGCAGCCACCTTTGTAGACTTGTGTAGCCACCTTTGTAGACTTGTGCAACCACCAAATGAATAGTGCAGCCACCATATAAATAATATAGCCACCATATGAATCGTACAACCCTATGTTGGACTTTGAATGCTAGAAATGACTTTATAATTCAACATTCTCCCACTTAAAGTCATTTTCAAACTTTTTTTTTTTCATCCTTTCCAGTCTTGCTAGTTCTATGCTACTCACGTCTCTGTTAGGCCATAAGAGGATCTACACCATATGAACTTGTCAGTGTTGATTGGTTTTGTCATATCATCTACTAGGTTGTCTTTGGTGTGAATCTTTTGCATATCTACACTTCCTTCTTCCACAACTTCTCAAACGAAGTGATACTATACTCTGATGTGTTTTGTCCTTGAATGAAAATCTAAATTCCTTACAATATGCCAAGCACTCTGGCTGTCACAATATAGAGAAATTTTCTCTTGATTGTGTTCGAGTTCTTCCAATAGTCTTTTAATCCATATTGCCGCCTTGCAAGCTTGCATAGCTGCCATGTATTCAACTTCAGTCATAGACAATGCCACAACAGTCTGCAACTTTGATACCCAACTTACTACTCCTCCTGTGAAAGTAAACACATAACCTGTAGTGGATTTTCTTTTGTCAATATCACCTGTGAAATATGAATCAACATATCCCTTGACAATGAATTTTGATCCTTCGTATGAGGTCCTTTTGATGTATCTTAGGACCCTCTTCACAACATTCCAATGCTCTCTACCAAGATTCGCCATTAACCAACTGACCATACCAATTGCTTGAGCAATATCTAGTCTTGTACAAATCATAGCGTACATTAGGCTTCCCACTGCTGATGCATACGACACTCGAGGCAATTCCATCCTCTCTGCTTTATTACTAGGACACATACTTGAGGATAATTTATAATTGGCAGGAAGTGGGGTAGAAATTGGTTTACAATCTTGCATGTTGAAGCATCGTAAGACTTTATTCAAATAGTTCTTTTGAGAAAGCCAAACCTTCTTGTCTTTTCTGTCTCAGTTAATTTGCATCCCTAAAATCTTGTTTGTTGGTCCCAAATCCTTTACATCAAACTACCTAGCCAACTATGCCTTCTATTCTTGGACTTTTTCTTTGTTGGGGCCTACAACCAACATATTATCCACATACAACAATAAAATAATGAAATTATTATTACCAAACCTCTTGTAGTACATACAGTGGCCTGCACTTAGTCTGTTGTATTTGAGGCTGATTATGAAGGAATCAAATCTCTTGTACCAGCATCTTGGTGCTTGCTTTAAGCCGTACAGAGATTTGGTTAACCTGCAAACCAAGTTTTCTTTTCCTTTTTCTTCAAAACCTTCTGGTTAGAGTATGTAAATCTCTTCTTCAAGTTCTCCATGAAGAAAAACAATTTTCACATCTAATTGCTCTAGATATAAATTAAACACGACATATATAGCCAATACAGTTATGATAGTAGTAAGTCTAACAATTGAAGAAAATATCTCATTAAAATCAATACCTTCTTTTCGAGCATGCCTTTTCATTACCAGTCTTGCATGATATCGTTCCACCTGATCGTTGCCATCTCGTTTGATCTTGTAGACCCATTTATTTTCAATGACTTTATGTCCATGTGGTAATGGAACAAGCTCTCATGTATTATTTCTATACAATGCTTCAATTTCTTCCTGCATTGCTGTCATTCACAAAGAAACATCAGTGCTACTAATAGGCTCATGGAAAGTTGATGGCTCTCCATCTTCTGTTAGAAAACAATATGCAGTATTGCTTACCATGACATAATCTGAGTGCCATGATGGTTTCATTGTTTCATGTACCGAACGTCGAACTTCTATATCATTGGCCTCATTTGGTTCTTGTTCCTCATGCTCTGGTGTGGCTTTAGAAAAATATTTTTTTCTTTTATCTAAATAGTAGTAGTCATTTCTGAAGTGTTGTTGTTTTCTTTATTTTGCAGTTCATTTTCTACAAATATCACATCCCTACTAAGTATAACCTTGCGGATAGTGGGATCCCACAGGAAATACCCTTTGACTTCGTTAGAATAACCCAAGAATATGCATTTTCTGGACTTTGGGACGAGCTTAGTTCTTTCCTGGGCGTTATTAAATTAAATATGCAGGACATCCAAATATGTGAAGAGAAGAATACTAGCTTGGCTTACCAATTCACATCTCCATCGGTGTCTTCAAACCAATTGCTATCAACAGTGACCGATTTATCACATAACAAGGGGTTCTAACTGCCACAGCCCAGAATGACTTGGCTAGATCTTCAGTATTCAACATGGCTCTGGTCCTTTCTAATTTGGTTCTGTTCATATGCTCTGCTATGCCATTTTGCTGAGGTGTATGCACAATAGTGAACTGCCTTTGAATACCCTCTTGCTTGCAAAATGAAATAAAATTGTCTTCTTTATATTCTCCTTTATTAACTATCCTTCAACACTTGGTCCTTTTTCCAGATTCAAGTTCCACCTACACTTTGAATTCTTTAAACACTAGAAACACATCTAACTTCCACTTGATTGGATACACCCATAATCTCTTGGAGTAGTCATCAATAAATGATATAAAATAATGTGCTCCTCCTAGGGATGAAATTGGTGATTCCCATACATCATAACGAATCAAGTCTAAAAAGTGTTTGCTTTTAGCAGTAGATTTTTCAAATTTTATTCTATGTTGCTTAATTGTAACACAGTGCTCACAGGAAGGTATACTTACTAATTTGAGTATGGGAAGAAGATTAAGTTCTGAAAGAATCTTTAGATCACATTCAGACATGTGGCTAAGTTTGTGATCCAACATTATCATTGATTCTTCCTGGGTTGATGCAACTGATGCATCTCCCTGTTGTATAGTATTTCCCAACTGTGTGTATAGATTTGTCATGATCTTTTCTGCCTTCATCAGTACAAGCAAACCTTTGATAACCTTCAAGATCCCATTTTCAATAAGGATCTTACAACTAAGGTCATCTAACTGTCCAAGAGACAATAAATTTTTCTTTAAGCCCTTCACATGTTGTACTCTTTGAATAGTGCAAATTGTACCATTGTACATCATCAGTTTGATATTACCAACACCAACAATCTCCAATGCATGAACATTACCCATGAACACAGATCTTTCTAAAACAGGTTCATATGAGTGGAGCTAGTCTCGGTGAGAGGTCATGTTCCAAGTTGCTCCAGAATCCATGATCCATACATCAGTGAGTTTCTTACCACCTTTAAAGATAGTTTCAAATTTGCTGTACAGGATTTCGCCATCACTGGAAGTACTTGCAGTGCATCCTTGAGAAGTGTTCTCCTCAAGAGCTTTCCGTGCATTCTTCTTCTTATGCCAACAATCCTTCGAGATGTGCCCCCTTTTGCCAGAATTATAGCATTTAAAATTATTCTTACTCCTTAAATTTGATCTACCACGATTGTAACTCCCACTAGAGCCACATTATGTTGATCTTCCTCTCGTCATCAGTAGTGCCTCAACTTGTTGAGAACTAGACAATCTATCTTCCTTGTTTTTGCGCATGGATTCCTCTTCCAGAATAGCCACCACAACATCATTGAAGACTAGATTATCTGATTGAATATTATTTGTAATGTTGATGATGATTTGATCATATGAATCTGACAGACTTTGGAGTAGAAGCTTCGCTCATTCAGTTGGCTCAATCTTATGGCCTAATGTTGTCAATTGGGAGAACGTATTAAGATTGTTGATGTGATCCATAACCGATGTGGACTCACTTATTCGAAGAGCGTAGAGTCGCCTTTTAAAGTAGATCTTATTGAGAAGTGACTTTACTTCATAGAGCTTTGTCAGTGCATCCCAAATTTCTTTTGCTGACTTCTTCTCCGCAATGCTTGATAACACCGAATCTGCTAATGCTAGATGAAGATTAGCCACAACATTGTCATCCATCTTGTTCCATTTTTCATTAGTTATCCCTATTGGTCTGTCTCTAATTGCCGCTAAGCAATTTTCCTTTCTCAGGACTGCCTTCTTCTCCAATTTCCAAAGGGAGAAATTACTCCCATTGAACTTCTTAATTTCGTACTTTGCTGCCATTGTAGTAGATAAAATCTGCTCATCCACTAAATTGGCTCCCACTTTTTAACCATGATCAATACCATATATGTGAATAGTAGCATAAATGAATGGAATTGCATACTTGAACAAATCTCGTATACGTTCACAACACTGAAAAAGTATCTGGTGACACGTGTGAATAGTAACCATGAATAGTAACCCCAACCCAAAGGTCGTAACCTGGCTCTGATACCACTATTAGGAAATTGAATGGGTGGGAACAGTATCACACAACTAAAATACGAAATGAGAAAATTGGGATTGACCCCAAGATTTACGTGGAAAACCCCCAAACAAATCGAGGGAAAAACCACGGACAAGATTAAAAGGAATCCACTATGAAAAATAATGATACAACTTCTCTCTAATTACAAAAGGAGAACAATGATACCTCTCTTTTTAATTAGGAGTACAAAAATCTTACTAGAAACAACAGGTTACAACAAGGACACTTTTTTAGGAGAGTACTTATTTCTCTCTCTTTTAAGCTGGAGTTGGAGATGCTTGGGATGAATTGGAACTCCTAGTAGGCATCTCTATTTATAGTGGAGAGTGTTGCCCACCTTTGTTGAATTCTCCTTTCTACAGCACACCTTTGTAGACTTGTGTAGCCACCTTTGTAGACTTGTGAAGCCACCATATAAATAGTACAACCACCATATGAATAGTACAACCCCTATGTTGGACTTTGAATGCTAGAAATGACTTAACAATTCAACACTGCCAACTTTTTCCTAAATAATAATTATGTGATATAAATGCAGCAAAAATAAATTAAATAGTCTCCAAATCTATCACCAGAGTTCTATGTAAGTAATATACATTAAAGTCTTCCGATACTTGTCATACAAACCGTAGTACAATACCAAAACTAACTCAGTCCATACACCCATATTACATTCTCAGGGGCTTCAAGCCCAACTTAAATATTGTAGAGTTCTTACTCACACTCAGAAAAACTAAATAGCTATCACTCCGCTCCGAAGTTCACTAAACTCGACCTCAAGATGGTCCTGAAAAGATAATTTGTATATTGGGTGAGACACTTCTTAATAAGGAAAACTAAGTTAAAATCAGTGTACGGTCAGCATGCATTTAGTGTTTATAGAAAACATCCCTCCTTCATTTAACTGAAAATAGCTATTTTACATTGTACTCACTTTATACAGTTGAAAATACTCGTCCCGTTTCCATAGTATAAACAATTCAATAAATAAGTAACATCATTTACCTAAATCTACATATATGCATAAAAGACACTACCTGGGACTAAACACCATTTACATCTCTCATGGTATGGGTTGCGCGGCCCGAAGGCTGGACTATGCCCTGCGAGATGAACTAGAACAAAGTCAAAATCATTCATCTACCGCTAACTATGACTGCAGGCATCCACAACTTGCTTGCGGATCCAATTGCCTTACACTTCCTGATCTGGACTTCCAGGGAAGGTACATCCTCTACTGAGGCTATTCGGCTGAGACCACCCTACACTTCTATCTAGAATAGTGTGGGGGCACATGGTCAAATACTGAATCTCTAGCAATGTTACCATGCTCATAACATAATTGGTCCTCAGGGTTCCTAAAGCATATCAAGCAAATTAAGTAATAAAAACTATATTTCAAACTAATTCCATATAAAAATCTGTCTTATTATAAAACTCGGCCCCCGGCCATCATATACATCTTGGCTCATAGCTGTTGAACAAAATCCCGGCCCTCGGCCGCCATTTAAAATTCGGCTTATAGCTGCTAAACATAATCTCAACCCTTGGCCGTCATATAAAAGTTGGTTCACAGCTGCTATATCAAATCCCTGCATTTTCACAAAATGTTCTAGTATTTCGCAAACAGTTCCAGTATATTTCACAAACATTCCCAAATTTGGTTTCATGATAAGGCACAAAATCATTCACCTGCCACACATTTTTAGTATTTTAAACATAGCCCGTTGGCAATAGAGAAACACAATATATTTAGTTTATAATGTCAAACCAACTTTCCACCGTTCATTTTTACTTAAAATACCATATCATATATCCTAGGTTTGAAAAGTCTATTTTGAACAGTTGGTTTTTGAAATAACAACTGAAAACATAAATATACATATATAGCATTTTAATCGGTTCAACTTTAATAAAACTCCTGACTTAACTTAATCCCCTTACCTGTATACGGAGAGAGTTCCTGCGATGCTCCTAAAGCCCATCCTACGGCGATACAGAGCCCAAAACCATGAAAATACATTTCCCCAGTTCAAACAACTCTACTCTAGAATAATAATCATTAAACATACCCAGGCCCATACACCCCATTTAAATTGTTAAATGCTAGACAAATAGTCCATTTCTACCCTTACCTCAACTTTGGGGTGATGCCTGGAAAGACCTCGATAAAAAATTCACTCTGCTAGACTTGCAGAGAATTTCCCTTAGTTCCTCATGGTTACTTCTGATCATTGATTTGAGCGATGAAAGAACGAAGAATCGGAGAGAGAGAGAGAGAGAGAGAGAGAGAGATTTTTAACTTTCTTAATTAAGAATTAACTAAGAAGTGTATTTATAGGCCGTTGACTTGGATAAATTCGTCAACAAATTGAAGCATTCATCAACGAATTGAAGAAGGGAGTTCATCTACAAAAGAAGGTGTTCGTCGATGAACCCTAAGCCTGAAATTTCTGTTGTTCAAGATTTCTTTGTCGATGATGTCTGAACTTGGTCGACAAAACACAAAAGGGTGTTCATTGATGAAAACAAGAGATTCATCAATGAAGACTACTATTCTAACCGTTTTAAATTCCCTTACTTCTTTTCTTATTTATTTCCTTTATTTTATGGGTTCGAGTCTCTACAATCTCTCCCCTTATAAGAATTTCACCCTTGAAATTTGCTAACTACTATAGATCACATCCTTAACACACGTTTAATCTCTACAGAAGAGTCGGTAGCCATCTACATAGCGGCCCCGTCCCAGGTTTATTAATTACCCTTACTTATAGCGGAGGAATACCGTGGTTACATGCAATGTCTTGGGAGATTACAATATCATACCAAACTCTCCCAAAGACCATTCATATATGGAATCATAAACAACTAACAAGCTAAACTCACCTACTTTACCTAACCTGCAAATAAAACTAACACTTACTTGTTTTGCCTACTGATCTGCATGGGGTCAAACCTCTTTGAAAAGCTGTGGGTATTTCTTGCGTATTTCTGTCTTTAATTCCCAGAAAACCTCCTCAGCTACATGATCATGCCATAACACCCTTACTAATGGTATATCCTTGGTACAAAATTCCTGTATTTTTTGATTCAAAATCTGAGCTGGTACCCCCTTGTATGCCAGAGCATCCCCGATCTCCAAAGGCTCATAACATATCATGTGTGAAGGATCTGACACATACTTCCTCAACACTGATATGTGGAAAACATTATGAACTCTAGACAACACTGGGGGTAACGCCACTCGATAGGCAATTAGACCAATCCTTTCTAGGATCTCGAATGGTCCAATGTACCTATGACTCAACTTGTCTTTCTTCGCATACCTCATCACCCCTTTCATCGAAGCAATCCTCACAAATATCATATCACCTACCTCAAACTCTAGCTCCCATCGACAAGTATCCGTATAACTCTTCTTCCAACTTTGTGCTACTTTTATCCTTTCCCTAATAAGCTCGACCTTATAGAGGTTGCTGAACTAATTCCGACCCCAAAATTTGTCGCTCGCCTACCTCATCTTAGTACAATGGAGATCAGCCCCAACGACTATACAAAGTTGTATATGGTGTCATCTCGATACTGGTATGATAACTGTTATTATACACAAACTCAACGAGCAGTAAATATTTAATCCAACTACCACCGAAATCCATTACACATGCCTGCAGCATATCCCCTATATTCTGAATGGTCCTCTCTAACTGACCATCGGTCTACGAGTGAAAAGTAGTACTGAAAGTGAGTTGAGATCCCAAAGCTTCTTGTAGACTTTTCTAGAACTGGGAAATAAACAATAGGTCCCTATTTGAAATGATAGACATAGGCACCCCGTGCATTCTGACTATCTCTTGCACATAGAGCTCTACCAACCTTCATAGAGTAACTAACTTTAACCGGGATTAAATGAGTAATCTTCATCAGCCTGTCAACTACTATCCATATAGTATTTTGTCCCTGAAGTGCCGATGGCAGTCCCGTGACAAAGTCTATGGAAACGTGCTCCCACTTCCATTTAGGAATGAGAAGTGGTTGCAACGGTCCTGCTGACCTTTGGTGCTCGGCCTTCACCTGCTGACACGTCGGGCACAACTCAAAGAAATGGGCAAACTCTCTTTTCACGTTAGACCACAAGAAAGATTCCTGCAGATCCCTGTACATCTTTGTGCTCCATGGATGCACTGTATATAGAAGGCGATGTGCCTCTTCTAGGATGGTTTGTTTAATCTCAACATCATTTGGTACGCATATTGTAACACCCCAAACTCGAAAAACCCAGTCTAGTGCTTTATACCTAAATAAATAGTGCTTCGTGGCACCTCGAACCTGCCTGGTGGGACTCGGGTACCACGTCATCCATCATTTACCTAATACCTGACATTCTATTATCATTTACACAGTGGAAAACATAAATATAATCCTCCAACAATAAAATACCAGAGTTTCTAACTATAACATCCCAAATAATCCATCCATCAACTTGCATCTACATATATATACATATCTCCAGCATCCAGTATTCACAACCATCCAAAAACTTAAAACATAAAACATAAAAACTTAATACAGCTCAAAAATATCATCAAGCTTATACCCTTTCTTTCTAACTCAAAAATGCTATAACAACCCCGAGCTCTCTAAGCTCGATCACATGGAGGTCTTGAAAAAGATGAATTTGTATTTGGGTGAGATATATCTTAGTAAGGGTAGAAACAATATATTAAATCAACGTGTGTCTAACATGAGGTTTGTAAATAACATATGTATATGTATTCATCATTTGCAAATCATTATCATAATTTCTAAATTCCTTTCATGAGTCTGATCAAACATATGCAAGGTATTTTACCAACAAGAGTTCCTAAGGATTTGGGTGATTACTTGCCCATACAAGTAGTAGCCCACTATGATACTTTAGGCAACCAATGGTCACAACTGAAGCATATCAAGACACTTACCTTACTTAGTAAGCCCTCAGGTGAAAAAGTAATGTCGTACTCACACTGTTCATACAAAGGTTTACTAGCGAAGGCTTCTGAGAATAAAGAAATTTACCCGCTCATACAAGTAATTTCCTCTACCCTAATACATTATCCAGCCTACTGCTTCATCTGATACCTACTAGGGCACTCACCTTTCTCAACAAGCCCTCAGGTGAAGAGTTTGCCCTGCCCATAACACGTACCATGTTATACTAGCGTACATATTGATACTATTGTACTACATTATTCTGTCTATCATTACTCTGTATTTCTCGTCTGTTCATGTTCTCAACTTTGACATTGCATAGCATTTCACTTTACATCGCTCTTTCCTATTTTACATTGTTCACATTTCATATTTCATTTCCCTTTCATTTCATTTAATGCATTCGTACTACAACTCATTTTAACTATACATAAGTTAGTCGTCCTATAAGTCCTTTTAGCTATACATCAATTAGTCGTACCATAACTCCCTTTTGCTGTACATCAGTTAGTCCACATAGATATGTGCTAAATCTGCTACTACAACTTCTTTTAGCTGTCATTAGTTAGTTTACAGCTCCTTCGACTGTTCATCTTTACATGGTTACATTAACAATCACATACAGCATAATTCATATAACATTTTCATTCTCATTACATTCCTTGTATAACCTGTATCTCATACATATAACATAATTCAACATAGAACTTCCATTTTACTCATGCCACACAATTTAGCAGTAAAATTTATACATTTCTTGTAAAATAAGTCAACCTACATTTAACATTCGTATACTGAAAATATACTGTTAATTTCTTACATAAGTATTCTAAAAAATTTTTCACTTTCATCAGTCCATTTTTACATATACATAACTAACAAAACAACCCTAGGCTTAGAAATCGTAATTTAAACGGCTGACATTTTTAACCCATAAGAAAACATATACATGTATACCTAACATAATCCATTTATCCATTTAATTCATAAAATCTGGTTTAATATATATTCCCCCTTACCTGGTTTCTTGAACTATGCCAACATGGATCCTAAAACGATGCCTGCGTCGCTCACCTAAACTCTGATTCAATAATTCAAGTTCAATTAAATCAACCCTAAATAAAATACTATTTCAACATTTCCTATGCCTATAAATTCCAAATAAATACTTAAACTTTCAAATATAATCAATTTACTTAATTCCCCAAATCCCACTCTCGCTTTGGAGTGGTACCTAAGACACCCAAATTGAAATTTTACTCCAGCCAAAACGACGATGATCGAGACTAGGACCCCGTGGTGGGGTCCGATCGTCGATTTAGTCGAAGATCTAAAGGAAAATTGAGTAAAAAGTAAGGATTTACCTTTCCCCAGGAGTGGTGCCTACGTCGTTCTCATGACAAATCCGCTCTGGTAGAAATATCGCTGGCAGAGATAAGAATCCAACGGTACCTTCCGTTTTCTGATCAACCAAATATTCGTCGAGAAATTTGAGAGAGAGAAAGAGAGAGAGAGAGAGAGAGAGAGAGAGAGAGAGAGAGAGAGAGGTAGCCGTGGAGGAGTGAGAGTTGAAAGAGAGAAATGAGAGACACTAGTTGTGGAAATCCAATTTCAAAATTGAATTGCATGCAATCTTACTTACATATAAACTAACCACTAACATTATTATAATAATATTATATATAATATCTACTTTAACTTTTATATATATTATTATAAACTTAATTTCAAATATCATTCATTCATTTAATGCATTCCACTAACATTTAATTATATTATATTATTACTTTATTATCTTACTTTAACCATTATAACATTATAATAATATTATATATATATATATATATATACATATATACTTATATATTCATCCTATTATTTGTTTCATTAATTCAATTTAATAATAATAACTAATTAATTAATTATAATATTATTTTTTTTCAAAGTCTTTACATTCTCCCCTCCTTTAGAAAATTTCGTTCTTGAAATTTTTATTAACCATTCATTTCCTCATTTTAGGAATTCATAACTCAATACATCTCACATATCCCATTATCTATCAAATGAATTCCTACATTTTTCACAATTAAATAACATCATCATAAACATTAAGATCATCATATAAACTACTCAATCATACCTAATTAAATTAAATCATCATATCTTAACTATATAATCTCGTACCTACGCCTCTAGCAGTATCTACATCAGCTTGAAGCAACAAGTACACTCGTGCTGGACCACCCCTTCCTCGTGGTACTTGTTGGTTTCTCCCTATACCGTAACCTCTGAAATCAACTAACCAACTTCATACCACACATTTCCATATACTCCAATTTAAATATCAAACACCCAACTTGACCACAAACCATTAAATCACATCACTTAAATTATTCTCCTTCAAAGATATTTTTTTCTACAAAAATCAACCAACCTAACCTTCGAGTTCAAATCCCAAGTTCTAATTTCTCCGCTTGGAAACATCATCATCGATGAATTTACCTTGATTTTCTGAAGCTAGCCACTTCTTCAGAAAAACATAGAATACTTCTTCAGAAAAACATAGAAGATCATCAAGAGATTTCTGCCCCCAAGCTTATGAAACACAACTCAGAATTCTTTACAATATGATAATCTGCCCATCCCTATCCTTATCACAACTCAATCCTATACTTACGTATTAATCCATTCTAGAGTCTGTAAAACCCAAAATCTAATGCTCTGATACCAAAATTGTAATGCCCTGAACCCAAAAAACCCGATCTAGTGCGTATACCTAAATAAATCATGCTTCGTGGCACCCCGAACCCGCCTTATTGGACTTGGGTGCCACGTCATCCATCATTTACCTGATACCTAACATTATATTATCATTTACGCAGCAAAAAACATAAATATAATCCTCCAACAATAAAATAACAAAGTTTCTAACTATAACATCCCAAATAATCCATCCATTAACCTGCATCTACATATATATACATATCTCCAACATCCAATATTCACAACCATCCATAACTCATAAAACATAAAACGTAAAACATAAAAATTTAATACAGCTCAAAAATTTCATCAAACTTATACCCTTTTTTTTTAACTTAAAAATACTATAACAGCCCCGAGCTTTATAAGCTCGATCACATGAAGTTTCTGAAAAAAATGAATTTGTATTTGGGTGAGACACATCTCAGTAAGGGAAGAAACAATATATTAAATCAGCATGTGACCAACATGAGGTTTATAAAAAACATATGTATATGTATTCATCATTTGCAAATCATTATCATATTTTCTAAAATCCTTTCATAAGTCTGATCAAACACATGTAAGGTATTTTACCAATGAGATTTCCTAAGGATTGGGATGATTATCCACCCATACAAGTAGCATTCCTCTACTCTGATATTTTAGCCAACCAATGGTCACAACTAAAGCATATAAGGGAACTTACCTTACTTAGTAAGCCCTCAGGTGAAAAAGTAATCTCGTACTCACACTGTTCGTACAAAGGTTTACTAGCGAAGGCTCCCGAGAATAAGGAAATTTACCCACCCATACAAGTAATTTCCCTCTCCCCTAATATGTTATGCAGCTTACTGCTACATCTGATACCTACTAGGGCACTCGCCTTTCTTAGCAAGTCCTCGGGTGAAGAGTTTGCCTTGCCCATAACACGTACCATGTTATACTAGCATACATACTGATACTACTGTAATACATTATTCTGTTTGTCATTACTCTGTATTTCTCATCTGTTCATATTCTCAACTTTGACATTACATAGCATTTCACTTTACATCGCTCTTTCTCATTTAACATTGTTCACATTTCATATTACATTTCTATTTCATTTCCCTTTTATTTCATTCTTTTCATTTCATTTCATGCATTCATATTATAGCTCCTTTTCGATTTACATCACTTAGTCATACTAGAGCTCCTTTTATTCGTACATCAGTTAGTTATACTACAACTCTTTTTAGCTATACATCAGTTAGTCCACATAGACATGTGCTAAATCTGCTACTACAACTTCTTTTAGCTGTCATCAGTTAGTTTATAGCTCTTTTCAGCTGTTCATCATTTATGTGGTTACATGAACAATCACATGCAGCATAGTTCATATAACATTTTCATTCTCATCACATTCTTTGTATAACATGTATCTCATACATATAACATAATTCAACATAGAATTTCCATTTTACTCGTGCCACACAATTTAGTAGTAAAATTCTTACATTTCCTAGAAAATAAGCCAACCTACATTTAACATTCATATATTGAAAATATACCTTCAATTTCTTACATAATTATTCTAACAAATCTTTCACTTTCACCAGTCCATTTTCATATATACATAACTAATAAAACAGCCCTAAGCTCAGAAATTATAATTTAAATGGTTGGAATTTTTAACCCATAAGAAAACATATACATATATACCTAACATAATCCATTTATCTGTTTAGTTCATAAAACCTAGTTTAATATGTATTCCCCCTTACCTGATTTCTTGAACTACACCAATAGGGACCCCAAAACGATGCCTACGGTGCTCACCCGAATCCTGATTCAATAATTCTAGTTCAATTAAATCAAACCAAAATAAAATACTATTTCAACATTTCCTAGGCTCATAAATTCCAAATAAATACATAAACTCTCAAATATAACCAATTTACTTAATTCTATAAATCCTACTCTCGCTTTGGAGTGGTGCCTAGGATACTCAAATTGAAATTTTTCTTTGGCCAAAATGACGACGATTGAAACTAGGACCTTGTGGTGGTGCTTGATCGTCAATTTAGATGAAGATATAAGGAAAAATTAAGTAAAAAGTGAGGGTTTACTTTTCCCTAGGAGTGGTTCCTACATCGCTCCCATGAAAAATCTGTTCCAGTAGAAATGTCGATGGCGGAGATAGGAATCCAACGGTACCTTTCGTTTTCCAATCAGCCGAATATTCGCTAAGAAATTTGAGAGAGAGAGAGAGAGAGAGAGAGAGAGAGAGAGAGAGAGAGAGAGAGAGAGAGAGGTGGCCATGGAGGAGCGAGAGTTAAGAGAGAGAAATGAGAGACACTAGCCATGAAGATTCAATTTCGAAATTGAATTGCATGCAATCTTATATATCCACTAACCACTAATCACAACATTATTATAATAATATTATATATAACATCTACTTTAACTTTTATATATTTTATTATAAAGTTAATTTCAAATGTCATTTATGCAATTAATTCATTCCACTAACATTTAATTATATTATATTATTACTTTATTATCTTAATTTAACCTTTATAACATTATATTAATATTATACATATATATATTTATTTATATATATAAATACCCACATTACTTTATCCTATATATATATGTGTGTGTGTGTGTGTGTGTGTGTGTGTGTGTGTGTGTATGTGTATACTTATATATTCATCCTATTATTTATTTCATTAATTCAATTTAATAATAATAACTAATTAGTTAATTATAATATTATTTTTTTTTCAGGTCTTTACACATATCCTGGTGTGAAATCTCAACACCCTGTCGTCTGAGAAATTGAAATCTGCATTCAACCCATCCTATATTCCACTCACAATCTCTGCCAGCTCTACATCTTTGATTTGAGATGCTTTGATCCTTTCTTGTAAGGTTGGTTGCACTACCAAGTTAGCAATGAACACTTGGTGATTTCCTTCCACTAATTTCACACCCAACGTTTCCAAGTCCATCCCAATCTCATGCTAAACCCCAATTGCTGAGACTTACACAGGCACTGACTTTCGACTCAAAGCATCAGCTACCACATTAGCTTTTTCTGGGTGGTAACTAATGGTACAGTCGTAGTCCTTTATCAACTCAAGTCATCTCCGCTACCTCAAATTCAACTCCTTCCGAGTGAAAAAGTACTTAAGACTCTTGTGGTCAGAAAAGATTTCACATTTTTCACCATATAGGTAGTGCCTCCATATTTTTAATGCAAACACCACTGCTGCCAGCTCCAAGTCATATGTAGGGTAGTTCTTCTTGTACTCCTTGAGTTGGTGAGAAGCGTGCGCAAACCCTCGACGAACCTGCGATCGTACCTTGCCAGACCCAAAAAACTTCCAATCTCATGCACGTTCTTCGGTCTCACCCAATCAACTACCGCCTCTACTTTTCTCAGGTCCATTGAAATTCCTTCCCTAGACACTACATGTCCTAAAAATGCAACCTATTCCAGCTAGAACTCGCACTTCTTAAATTTAGCAAATAACCTCTTCTCTCTAAGTACTTATATCACCAGTCTCAAGTGAGCTTCATGCTCTGCTGGACTCCTCGAATAAAACAGGATGTCATTGATGAATACCCCCACAAATTGATCTAAGTACTCATGGAACACCCTGTTCATCAGATTCATGAATGATGCAAATGCATTTGTCAAACTGAATGGTATAACCAGAAATTCGTAATGGCCATACTGGGTTTAGAAAGCTATCTTCGATACATCCTCTGATTTCACCTTCTATTGATGATACCCGAATCGCAGATTGATCTTAGAGAAAACCTGAGTACCCTTTAGCAAGTCAAATAGGTCGTTAATGCAAGGTAATGGGTACTTGTTCTTCACTGTCACTTTATTAATCTCCCTATAGTTGATTCACATCCTCATCAACCCATCCTTCTTCTTCATGAACAGCACTGGCGCTTCCCAAGGTGATACACTCGGTCTGATGAACCCTTTGTCAAGAAGTTCTGGTAACTGCTCCTTTAGTTCCTTTAGTTCAGTTGGAGACATTCGATATGGAGCCTTGGAAATTGGCTCCGTCCCTGGAGTTAACTCAATGGCGAATTCCACCTCATGATACAGAGGCAATCCTGGTAAATCTTCAAGAAACACATATGAGAAATCCCTTATCATTGGGATATCCTCCAAATTCAGTCTTTCCATTGGTGCTTCTTTCACATATGCCAGGTACCCCTAGCAACCCTATAGAAGTAAGCTTCTTGCCTGAATCACTAAAAGGATTTGTGGTGCAAAGCACACACATGATTCGACGAATTTGAATTCCTGCTCCCCTAGAAGTCTGAACACTACCTCTTTCCTGTAGTAGTCAATGCTCGTGTAGCTGGATGCTAGCCAATCCATCCCCATAATAATGTTGATTCCATGCATATCAAAGATGATTAGACTAGCAAGTAGCCTTCTTCCCTGAATCTCCACTAGGTAGTCTTTAATCACCTTGTTACACACTACCACTAACTCTACCAGTGTGACTATTGCTAACTCGGCATCTAACGACTGTGGTTCTACCCCGCACAGTTTAATAAATCCTCGAGACACAAAAGACTGCGTCGCACCTGAATCAAAGAGTACAATAGCTTTATTTGAAAGCACATAAATGTTACCTGTAACGACATCTCTTGCGTGCTCGGCATCACCTGAAGTCATAGAATACACCCACGCCTGGGCGATGCCCCTCTGGTGACCACCTTAGGATGCTTGATTACCTCTCTCATACTGATGTTGTGAAGGTGTGTAATTCAATGTTGCGTGACAGTCCTATAACAGGTGTCCTACTCCACCACACCGATAATAGCCAGCCGATCCAACCCTACACTCACCCCAATGCCTTTTATGGCAACTGGGATAGATAGAATGCTGAGAATTCCCCTGAGGAGCTCGAGATCCCATCTGCTGTCGTGGCCTATAAAATTACTTGGGCACCTCCACGAACTCTGGCTAGTGTTAGACTGAACACCCTGAGGCAAGGGCCTCTTCTTCTGATTTGCTACTCTCTCCCCCTTCTAAATACTGGCCTCGACTACCATGGCCTTGTCCACCAGCTTAAAAAATTGTCAATAATGCCACTACCTGTGATAGTATACCTTGCCTCAGACCTCTCTCAAACATTCGAACCTTCTTTGGCTCTTTTGAGACCATATGTGGAGCGAAGCAGGATAGCTCCACAAACCTGGTTGAATATTGCTGCATGGTCATGAGCACCTGGGTCGGAAACAAAAATTTCTTTGCCTTTGACTCTCGAGTATCAATAGGGAAGTATCTTCTGAAGAAAAATCCTCCTGGAAATAGCTCTAGGTAATTGATGCATATCCTATACATTGTCCCTCTACCGGCTTTGTCAACCTCCACCACTTCTTTGCTTACCCCACCAATTTAAAGGTGGCAAACCACACCTTCTGTTCCTTTGTAAACTCTAGTACACCTAATAGCTCCTCCATCTCCTGAACCAAATCTTTAGCTGCGATCGGGTTCGCTCCTCTTGAAAATTCTAACGGATTTATCCAGGTAAACTACTGGAACGTCCAATCTCTATTAGCTAATAGCTGCTTTTGCTCTTGGGAATCCCTCCGGGTTTCCTTCCTAACCTATCGTGCTATACTATGCAGCACTGCTGAGGCATCAACATTATCTTCACTGGAGGTATCCACATGATTATCCCCTCTAGCCATGATATCCTTTCCCTTGGGATCCACCCTGAAGATAGGATAGAAACAATCTTAGAAATTCCACATTTATCATGGTTGATGCAAGTATGGAATGTCTAATCATAAAACATATGAGTTTGTAGTTAAAGGGATCATTAACACAATTTTACTATAAAGATGTCAAGATACCGGCCTCTATTCATAATACTAACACTGCACACATACTTAACCAACCTAGCATTCCCACCTACATTTCCATGTTCTAGACTCCCAACCCAGAAACGAAACCATCAATGTCTTTACCATGGTTTTCCTTAAATTGTCATTCTAGGAAAACACAGAAGATCGTCGAAAGATTCCACCTCTAAGCTTCTAGACCAAAACTCACCTAATCTACCCATTCCTATCCTTAACTTATCTCAACCTATACTCTGGTATTTTTCAACTTTTAAAATCTACAGAACCTAGTAAACCTAGGCTCTGACACCACCTGTAGCGCCTCGACCTACCATGTGGGCCCGGGGTGCTACTTTAGTAACGTTTGTGTACCTGATACTATAATTGATAATATAAATGCAACGAAAGTAAATAAAATAGTCTTCATAATCTATTACCATAATTCTATGTTACTAATATACATCAAAGTCTTCTGATACTCATAATACAAACCGTAGTACAATACCAAAACTAACTCAATCCATACACCCATATTACATACTTAGGGGCTTCAAACCCAACTTGAATATAGTAGAGTTCTTAATGATACTCACAAAAACTAACTAGCTATCACTTTGCTTCGGAGTTCACTAAACCTGACCTCAAGATGGTCCTGAAAAGACAATTTGTATATTGGGGGTGAGACACTTCTCAGTAAGGAAGACTAAGTTAAAATCAGTGTATGGTCAATATACATTTAGTGTTTATAGAAAAATTTTGTCCTTCATTTAACCAATTTACATTGTACTCACTTTATACAATTGAAAGAAGTCTCATTTCCATAGTATAAACAGTTTAATAAATAAGTAACCTCATTTACATAAATCTAGAGATATGCATAAAAGACGCTCCCTAGGACTAAACACCATTTACATCCCCCATGGTACGGGTTATGTGGCCCGAAGGTTGGACTAAGCCCTGAGAGATCAACCCAGACAAAAGTCAAAATCATTCATCTGTCCCTAACTATGACTACGAGCATCCCCAACTTGTTTGCGGGTCCAATTACCTTACCACTTCCTGGTCCGGACTTCCAATGAAGGTACACCCGCTACAGAGGCCAATTGGCTGAGACCACTCTACCCTTCTATCCATAATAGTGTGGGCGTACATGGTCAAATACTAAATCTCTAGCAACGGTATTGTGCTCATAACATAACTGGTCTATAGAATTCTTAAAGTATATCATGCAATATAAGTAATACAAATTGTATTTCAAACTCATTATGTATAAAAATCTATCATATTATAAAACTCGGCCCCCGGCTATCATATACATCTTGGCTCATAGCTGCTGAACATAATCCTAGCCCTCAGCCATCATTTAAAACTTGGCTCACAGCTGCTAAACATAATCCCAGCCCTTGGTCGCCATGTAAAACTTGGCTCATAGTTGCTATATCAAATTCCTGCACTTTCACTAATAGTTTCGGTATTTCTCAAATAGTTCCAGTATATTTCACAATCATTCCCAAATTCGATTTCATGATAAACCATAAAATCATTCAACTGCCACACATTTTTAGTATTTTAAACATAGCCCGTAGGCAATCGAGAAACATAATATATTTAGTTATAATGTCAAACCAACTTTCCACCGTTCATTTTTACTCAAAATACTATATTATATATCCTAAGTTTGAAAATTCCATTTTGAACGGTTTGTTTTCGAAATAACAACTGAAAAACATAAATATAAATATATAGCATTTTAATCGGTTCAACTTTAATAAAACTCTTGATCTAACTTAATCCCCTTACCTATTTATTGAGAGAGTCTCTACGAAGCATCTGAAGCCCACCCTATGGCGATACAGAGCCCAAAACCCTGAAAACACCTTTCCCCAGTTCAAACAACTCTACCCTAGAATAATAAACATTAAACACCCTTAGACCCATACACCCCTTTTAAATAGTTAAATCCTAGGAAAATAGTCCATTTCTACCCTTACCCTAACTTTGGGGCCATGCCGGGAAAGACCCTGTTCAAAAATCCACTCTGCTAGACTTGTAGAGAATTTCCCCCAAATCCTCGTGGTAACTTTCAATTGTCGATTCGGGTGACGAATGGTGAAGAATCGTAGAGAGAGAGAGAGAGAGAGAGAGAGAGAGAGAGAGAGAGAGAGAGAGAGATTTTTAACTTTTTTAATCAAGAAGTAACTAAAAAAATGTATTTATAGGTGATTACGCGTCAAAACTGCGTAATTGGGCGTTTAACCCGGGCTTTACGGTTTATATTTTTAATTAAATGTCTAAATTTGTTCAATATTTTAACAAAGTGCCAAAATTATTATTCTTGAACTTTATTGCACTATTTATGAAGTTTTGGTAATTTTTTGTCGCAGGAAAAATTCCCGGGAATCAAAACCGACACCTGTTTGTATTTCATGAATAAATTTTCCTTCCAAGCTCCTATTGAGATGATTCAAATTTTTGGAGAAAGAGGAAAGGATCATCTACAACTTTTGTGTTTTGAGTTTTGTGAGATACGGGCTTCAAAAGAGCAGAATTTGCGACGAACAGAGAACAAAAAAATACAACAATTCGGGTCAAGTTGCCGGGTCAAGTTGGTTGGATCCGGGTCCTAGGGCAGCTTCTTTCCTCCTTTAAATTTCTTTCTTTTCTTCCCCCTGTTCGGCAGGCAGCCCCGAGGGCTCTCCTCTCCTCTCCTCTCCTCTCTTCTTGCTGTTCTTCTTCTTCTCCTTCTTCTCCTTCTTCTCCTTCTTCTTCTTATTTTAGTTTGTTTTTCTTTGTTTTTTTTTCAATTCTTTGCTCCTTGTTGTCTCTCCTTCAACTCTCCCTCTCGGTTCCCTCTCCCCTTATCTCCTTCTCGTCTCCCTCACCTTCTTTCTCTGTCTCTCCCTTAGCCCTCTGCACAGCACCTCGGCAATTCTAGCAGCCCTTCTCGGACAACACCAGCCAGCAGCAGTCTTCTCTACAACTACAGCTTCAACCCGGACCAACTGCAACTCCCTGCAACTCCAGCTCCTCCACGGCCACAGCAGCAACACAGCAGCGTCCCTGTTCCAGAAAACAGTAGACTCCCGAGGCCAACACACAACACAGCAGCTGCCACGCACCATACACAACAGCCCCGTGAGCCTCCACAATCGACCAACGGACGTGCTCTATTTTTCTCTCTTTCTCTCCTTCTCAATTCTTTTCTTTTACTTTATTTTATTTGGGTATTATATTTTTGTTTTTTTTTTTAAGGTTAAGTGATCTATATTTAAATGCTTATTTAGTATCATTCAAGTGACTATTGTTATTTTTTTTATTGAAGTTTTTGGAATGATGTAATTTTAAACTGCTGCAACTTGTTTATTTATTTAGTGATAGATTTAATTAATGCTTTAGTTTATTTAATTAATCTAGTGAAGTTTGGTTCAGTTCTAGTATAAAATAAAAAAAATAAAAAAAATAACATACAAAGTTCGTGTTTTTATTGTGTCCCGTTATCGTTTAGGTTGATTGATAATTTAATTTTAGTTCGCGTTCTTGATTCATGTTAAAAGTTCAGTTTTTAGTCTGTGTTTGAATCTGATTGAGTTTCCATTCCTACGTATTTTAATTCCTTATTTGTAGTTGTCATCTTTAATAATGCTTGTTTAGGTATTTCCTTGAGTAGCTTAGGGTTTCCTTTATTGTTATTTAATTCCGTGCGTGCTAGTTTTAGGACTTTAATTTGTATTTTCATTTAAGTCTCCACAATCTTGAAAATCCCTGAATCTGAACTGAGTTCAGTACCTTTTTAATTTCGATTGGAAGAACGTAAAATCTGAGATTAAAACGCATTCCCTGAGGAGACGATCTAGCCTTTGGGCTTAATATTACACGACGTAACTCCTATACTTGGGATAGCTTTCGAGCTGCTCATTTTTCGAGTGAGTCAAGTTTTTGGAGCCGTTGCCGGGGAATGTCGTTCTTAGTCTCAAATTTATGTTTTTCCCGTCATTTTTATTAGTTTTAAGAAAAAAAAAAAGCAAAAAACAAGAAAAAAAAAATTTTGAGTTTTGAAAAATGGCTGCACCTACACCGCGCACGATAATGGATTTTATGCAGCTTGAATATGCCACTGCATCCTCTTCCACTGTTTTGCCTTATGATGAGCTTAATTTCATGATGCAGCGCGGGAGGACGTCATTGCTACCCGAATTCTACGGGACGGAATCTAAGTGCCCTTATCAGCACCTAGTAGAGTTTAAATTAACCTGCAACATGTTTTTCTCATGCTAAAATTGATGAATCTATCCAACTGAATTTATTTCTTGCTACTTTGCAGGATAGGGCACTAATCTGGTTTCATTCCTTGAGACCTCACTCTATCACTAATTGGACTGATATGGAGCATGAATTTTTGCATGTGTTTTGTTCCTCACAGAAAACTCAATTTTTGCAGGAACAGATTCTTAATTTTGTGCAGCAGGATGACGAGACATTTGGAGTTTGCTGGAAACGATTCCAGGATCTGCTAAATACTTGCCCACATCACGGGTTTGACTCATGGAGGTTAGCTAATTGTTTTTATACTGCTCTTACCCCAGATTGCAAGTGTTTTGTCTAGACTATGTCTAATGGAGAGCCCATCAGCGAGGATCCAGATCAAGTATTATCATTCTTTGATTACTTAGCTAACAATGTCCCATAATGCAACACACGATACACTCAGGCACCCATGACTGCACACCCTATCAGCACAATTTGTGGTGGTGATGCATATGAACCACCAAACTATCCTGATATTCCTCCGCCTAAATACCAGCCACAATAGATCCCTCAGAGTTGTATGCCATTAGAATTTCTGGAGGACAGCATAACTCAGATGGCGAACATGCTCCAGCAGTTCATGCAAACTCAAGTCAATCATAATAATGAATTACGGGACACCATTAATGCAATAAGTACGCAGTTGAGCATCTTAGAAAATGAAGAATTTCCCGTGGAACTTCAGCCTAGTTCTCAAGAGTACCAGCAACCGCAATAACAAATACATGATATTCTCTTGAGACAATAGAGGCCACCATCACCTTCAGTAGCGAGAAAGACGATCGCTAATCTGAAATGCTCATCGTCGGGCAAACAGTTGTCCCAGTATCGGAAGTCATAGCTGAATCAGAAGAGGTCAAAGAAAAATTAGAGGAAACGGGGCTAGAAACAGAGCAGTTAATTGATGAGGAGACTGATACTCATACGGAGTACCAACCTGTGGTACCTCCTACTCCGAGCTCAGAAATCATGAAATCGTCACTCCCGCCTGAATTAGATTTTAAGGAGCCTAATGTAGAGGCAGAATCTTGCAGTGGTATAATGATATGTACACTCGATAAAGAGGGTGATCAGTCTGGTGAGCATATAATTTTCAAAGAATCAAGTAAAACCTTTAATGTTAATGTTTCTGAAGAACTGCAGGTAATTATTCCGATCACTTTCTCTCAACCGTTAGTTCGTAAAGAAACAAATTTCCTGGAAATGATGTTGAATAAAGACCCATTCTTGTCAACACAAGAGGGTCAACCTGCACAAAAATTGTTTGGCATTTTGACACGCATTACTTCATTTGAGGTTGATTTTCGTGCAGGTATGACGACTGATCGATTGTGACGGCTCAAATTTGGAGAACCGCCGATGCAATTTATAGACTTGCGGCCACCAGATGAAATTCCTCCAGAGCCTCTGCCAAGACAATTGTGATGTTTTTCTTTCCCTTATTTTCCTTTATTTTATCTTATTTTATTTTTAGTTAGTTTTCAGGTCTATTTTCTTGTAGTTTGATATTTGTTTTTCATTATTTCGCCACTCAGGTACGCCTTGCTTTTCCCGTGCACAGTATTTTCTATTTCCCCTATGCTTTCACATTGAGGACAATGTTTCACTTTAGTTGGGGGAGGGGGATGAGCATTCGCATATGACACTGTGCACATACACGTACTGGGTTTTAAAAACAAAAATAAAAATAAAAATAAAAAAAAATCAAAAAATCAAAAAACCAAAAAAAGAGAGAGAAAGAAAGGAGGGGTACTGAAGGATTACATTACATTATTCCATGCTTAACACTGACTCATACCTTTCATATACTTGCGTATAACTTAAGAATGACACACTTGAGTCAATCATGCATAGTTTCTCTTTATATGATTTTATGACTCCATGAAGAATCGATTGGTAGTACATTCGTGTTAATTTGACTATATAATTTCCTGTATTTACATGACATCTCACGAGGCTGAATAAGCACATTCACGTGATTCATTGCACTTAGGGTTTCTTGTGAGCATTGAGAGAACACCCGTGGAGACTATGACACCTTGTGAGATATCCTTGAGTTATTTATCGTCCTTTTGGGCGTTAATATTAAATCAGAGTTTACAAAACTCAATTTTATTTTTTTGGATGATTCCTTGTACACTAGTCTTATTTTTTGATTTGCTAGCCTAGAGGTGACACCTAGTGGGGAGATAGAAACCTAGGTCTTGTAGCCTACTCAAAATGTGAAGGCTGAGCCACCCCTAGAGATAGACTTAGTTCGTAGACCACTATTCAAGCTCAATTCCCATTGATGGTATGAAGATTACAAAAGAAGTGTTATATTGTCCTTATTGATCAAGAAAAGACAGAAAATGAAGAATGAGCAGAAAAAAAAATAATAATAAGCAATACACATGCGCATGAAATGAAATGTCAATGCCGGCCCAAATACATATCACAAAAAGTCAAGGACGACACATATTTTCTAGTATGAAGATTCTTCAACCAGTTAATGCCTCAGATGTATTCACGACAAGTTTGTGAGTAAGTTGATTTAGGGTGGTCTCAGTTGGATATGGCAAGTAGGTGAGAAGATGCTAGGGTGAAGGACCCAACACCTCATAGATAGGCTAGATCCCTTCTAGACTAGTCCACTCCATATACTTAACTTTGTTCCTTTTAATATGTGGGATGTTTGATCGCAACACTCCTCCTCACATATGATGAGTGAACCCATTTTCTTTGAGTGTTTTTGAGGGTATATCAGTTAGGTCGAGTCAAATCGAACGTTCTGTAGGTGTCCACTGGCGTCCTAAGTGTACTGAGTCACACACATCACACACACCTCGAGAGTTTACCTATTTATACTCGAACTTATATGATTGCATTAACTCTAAATGTACCTCTGATTAACTTCATGTGAGTATACTGCTCTTAAATGACATATAAATGATGAAACTTGCATGAGTGACGTCCTTTGGAGTCGTGTGCATTGAATATGAACAAGCTTGTGTGAAATTCAGTTATGCTCTTATATGTGAAATGGTATACTATTGCCGCATGTGCATTGATTTCATGATTATTGGAGTTTATAGTTGTAGGCATCGCCCTGAAATTCATTCACGTCATTTGCTAGAAACTAGTAAAACGTTAGTTGGGGGGTGTGATTACGCGTCAAAACTGCGTAATTGGGCGTTTAACCCGGGTTTTACGGTTTATATTTTTAATTAAATGTCCAAATTTGTTCAATATTTTAACAAAGTACCAAAATTATTATTCTTGAACTTTATTGCACTATTTATGAAGTTTTGGTAATTTTTTATCGCAGGAAAAATTCTCGGGAATCAAAACCGATACCTGTTTGTATTTCATGAATACCTTTTCTGTACGAGCTCCTATTGAGACGATTCAAATTTCTAGAGAAAGAAGAAAGGATCATCTACAACTTTCGTGTTTTGAGTTTTGTGAGATACAGGCTCCAAAAGAGCATAATTTGCAATGAACAGAGAACAAAAAAATACAACAATTCGGGTCAAGTTGCCGGGTCAAGTTGGTTGGATCTGGGTCCTAGGGCAGCTTCTTTCCTCCTTTAAATTTCTTTCTTTTCTTCCCCCTATTCGGCAGGCAGCCCCGAGGGCTCTCCTCTCCTCTCCTCTTCTCTTTTCTTGCTGTTCTTCTTCTTCTCCTTCTTCTCCTTCTTCTTCTTATTTTAGTTTGTTTTTCTTTGTTTTTTTTTTTCAATTCTTTGCTCCTTGTTGTCTCTCCTTCAACTCTCCCTCTCAGTTCTCTCTCCCCTTATCTCCTTCTCGTCTCCCTCACCTTCTTTCTCTGTCTCTCCCTTAGCTCTCTGCACAGCACCTCGGCAATTCTAGCAGCCCTTCTCGGACAACACCAGCCAGCAGCAGTCTTCTCTACAACTACAGCTTCAACCCGGACCTGCTGCAACTCCCTGCAACTCCAGCTCCTCCACAGCCACAGCAGCAACACAGCAGCATCCCTGTTCCAAAAAACAGCAGACTCCCGACGCCAACACACAGCACAGCAGCTGCCATGCACCATACACAACAGCCCCGTGAGCGTCCACAATCGACCAGCGAACGTGCTCTGTTTTTCTCTCTTTCTCTCCTTCTCAATTCTTTTCTTTTACTTTATTTTATTTGGGTATTATGTTTTTGTTTTTTTTTTTTAAGGTTAAGTGATCTATATTTAAATGCTTATTTAGTATCATTCAAGTGACTATTGTTATTTTTTTTATTGAAGTTTTTGGAATGATGTAATTTTAAACTGCTGCAACTTGTTTATTTATTTAGTGATCGATTTAATTAATGCTTTAGTTTATTTAATTAATCTAGTGAAGTTTGGTTCAGTTCTAGTATAAAATAAAAAAAATAAAAAAATTAACATACAAAGTTCGTGTTTTTATTGTGTCCCGTTATCGTTTAGGTTGATTGATAATTTAATTTTAGTTCGCGTTCTTGATTCATGTTAAAAGTTCAGTTTTTAGTCTGTGTTTGAATCTGATTGAGTTTCCATTCCTACGTATTTTAATTCCTTATTTGTAGTTGTCATCTTTAATAATGCTTGTTTAGGTATTTCCTTGAGTAGCTTAGGGTTTCCTTTATTGTTATTTAATTCCGTGCGTGCTAGTTTTAGGACTTTAATTTGTATTTTCATTTAAGTCTCCACAATCTTGAAAATCCCTGAATCTGAACTGAGTTCAGTACCTTTTTAATTTCGATTGGAAGAACGTAAAATCTGAGATTAAAACGCATTCCCTGAGGAGACGATCTAGCCTTTGGGCTTAATATTACACGACGTAACTCCTATACTTGGGATAGCTTTCGAGCTGCTCATTTTTCGAGTGAGTCAATAGGCTGTTGACTCGGCCAGATTCGTCGAAGAATTGAAGAAGGGAGTTCGTCGACGAAAGAAGGGGTTGGTCAATGAACCCTAAGCCTGAAATTTCTGTTATTAAGGATTTCTTCATCAACGATTCTTGAACTTTGTGGACGAAACATAAAAGGGTGTTCATCGATGAAAACAGGGGATTCGTCAACAAAGCCTGCTGTTCTGCCCTTCTAAGTTCCTTTACTTCTTTTCTTATTTATTTCCTTTATTTTTTGGCTTTGGGTTTCTACACAAAAACTATTTGGAATTTTTGGGATGTTCATCCATGACCATCTCTGTCCTATTTATTCTAACTGATAGCTTCCCCATGAACAAAAAGTAATAAGAGAAAGGAAAAAAAACTACTCTAAACAAAGGGGAATTGAATGTGTAAAAGTGTAAGGGGGCACCCCATAAATTTACCAAAACATGTTAGATGGACATATTGCATACTCCAAGTGCAAAGACCTAAGCCATAAACTAGAATCCTGGTTGGTCATTTAGGGTGCAAATAGTTTGGATAAAGTCCTTTGTTTTTGGGTAGAAAAAATTTTGATTTATGTTGGGATGCTTTAATTGGTCATTAATATTGAATCTCAAGGGGCTATTTTATGGCTAGCTAGCTCAAGACAAGAACCTTTTAACTTCCTTAGTGATGTGGGCATGAACAAATATTTATGTATCACAATTTTGTTTTATTTTATTTTATTTTATTTTTTTTAATTATTGCCAAATTGATTTATCTTGTTAATTTCTCTCTCTCTCTCTCTCTCTCTCTCTCTCTCTCTCTCTCTCTCTCTCTCTCTCTCTCTCTCTTTCTCTTTTTTTTTTAATTTTAATTTATACTAAATAATTGCATCACCTCTTTTTGTAGCACATGGTTCATTCTCGTTTTGCTATAAAATTTGCTTTTCGTAGTCATCCAAACCAAGACTATTGAGTGCTTGCATTTTAGGTTAACCAACCTTTAATATTTCCATATACATATAGTTGCTTTTCTTGGAAGTTGAGGTCAACCAACTATTATCTTCTTCTAAGGTGTATTTGCTTTTGTTGCCTCTTTAAGCAAAGTAGTTCACCTAGTTTGACCAAGTCAATGAAATATACTCCGTTTGACTCGAGTCAAACCAGGTTGACCTAGTTTAGGAGAGAGGATAAGAGGCGGGAAACACATGGGTCTGCCACGTGTCACCCATCTATGGTGATAGGTGGTAGTACATGGATGATTCTTATATATATATATATATTAAAAAAAAAAAAAAAAACAAAGGAGTGCCACTTACCAAGAAAGTCTCATTGGGAGTTTTCTAGAAAATGTAATGCCCAGAATACTAAAAGGTGTTAGCAGTAGAAAATTCCTTCCATGTTTCTGCCGTCGCATTAATGAGCGATTTTCTTGATCAATTAGTTCTCATCCAAAACTATGTTCAACATACAAATTGTGGGATGTTCTTTTAGCTTTCTTTTGATACCAAGTAATGCCCTTTAGAGTTTTCTAGAAAAAGTTAAACCTAAAAAACTAAAGGGTGTCCGTAGTAAAATATCCAGATTCAGTTAATTGAACCTCAGTTCAAATCGAAGTTCATCCTAGTATGATCCGGTCGAATGGATCATCAATTTAGTCAACCAAATCATGCCAAATTGGAAAATTGCCTTGGATTCAATAGACCAAACCTCAGTTGAGTTGGCTGAACATCTCAGGTTTGCCAATAACAGTCAGAAAATGGCCACAAATTTTGAAATTAAACATTATTTTATTCTCCAACGGCCATATAACGGCTATATCTTGATTTTTCCTATAAATACCGAACTTAAACACTTGGATAAATTTGGTAATTCATCTTGAGTGCATACTTGAATATTCTTTGATTATTGAGCTTCATTGAAACACTTTTGCACATCAATTTCAAACTTCTCCTACTTTTGTTTTTGAAAATACTTTTGGAGAAAATATTTTGAAGTTCTCTTGAAAGCTTTGAGCATATTTTACACTTACTTTCATTACATCAAAGCTTTCTTATGTTTGATATTTCAAAATTCATTTTGAGAAAATCATTTCCATACTCTATTGAGCTTCATCTTCAAATCATTTAAGAGCGCATTAGAAAAGATTTTTCAGTGTACTAATCAGGTCTTGAAGGAGCATTCTTTGTACACAAAATTTATTTTCATTCATTTCCTTGTGGTTCGGGTTTTGAACCATGCCAAGTGAGGGTATATCACTTGGAGAGGTATCTCCACCTATAAGGAGGGATTACGACTTGAATCCTACTGAGCGAGGGTATATTGCTTGGAGAGGCTTCTCTGCCTGTAAGGAGGGATTGTAGTGGCACCTCGGCCCTGGTTTAAATGAGCAAGATAGTGAAAATCCTCATATGGTTTGCTTAAAGCAAGGACATAGGCGGGTTTAGCCAAACCTTGTAAATCACGGTGTCATTCTTTCTATCCTTACTCTCTTTAAATTTTCGCAAGTGTATGTCTATATCTATTTTGTGGTGATTGTGGTGTATGCTTTAAATTTGATTTTGATATTGATTGGAAATCGGCTAAATAGTCATCAAAATTTTTAAATACCCAATTCACCTCCCCTCTTGGGATAATACCAATCCTAAAAATTGGTATCCGAGTCCGATTACAATAAGCTTAACCATATTTGTATAAAGATCTTATGACTTATATTGGTATATTTCCATTTTGTGAGGGTCAATATTTTACAAAGCCTCCAATATTTTGTGGTGCAAATTACACCTCTTGGAAACAAAGAATGAGCATTATTATTCAAACAATGGATTGGAGGGCTTAGAAAGTGATTGATCAAGGGAACTATATTCCTATGAAAATTGTTCATAATAAGAGTTTCCCAAATTTGAAAATGAAATGGACGATAATGAAATTAGACTAATGGAAATCAATTTTAGTGCCATGAATGTATTATATTGCGCTTTAGATACTAATGAGTTTAAAAAAATCATGTCTTGTCAAAGTGCAAAGGAAATATGGGAAGAACTAGAAAATACATATGAAGAAGCCGAAGAGAAGAAGACCACCACTTGGAAAGATTCAAGCTCAAGTGATTAAGAAGTAGCAAATTGTTGCCTAATAGCATTAAGTGATGAAGAGGCACATACTTCACCTTCTACCTCATTTAATGGTTCATGTGATAAATTCTATGATAAATCTAGTGATGAATCCTGTGATGAAAGCATGCCATCTTATGAGGAATTACAAAAGCAATTATTTAAGACTCATAAGATTCTCGTTAAGATAACTAAATGATACACTTCGTTAAAAAACAAGAATGAAGCTTCAATAAAAGAATTTGAGTCCCAAGTTACTGTTGATTGAGAAAATGACTTAAAAATCAAGAGATTAGAAAGCAAGAATGACAAAGCGACGAAAGAACTAAAAGAGCTAAGATCTCGATCAATTGAACAAGAGAAGAATTTGATTATTACTGAACTTGAAAGTAAAATCAACAAGACGGCTAAAGAACTATTAAAGTTACAAGCTAATTGTAAAGATATAAAAAATTTAGACATAATCAGCCTTGAAAGTAAAATAAAGGACCAATCTAAAATCATTTATAATTTCACTAGAGGAAAGGAGAACTTTGATAAGATGGTTGGATCTCAAAGAATGTCATTAGATAAGGAAGGCATAGGATTCAATGGAATTGAAAATAAGAAGAAAAAAAAAAACCTCTACATGGGTTACTTTGTAAAAGCTTCCAAATACTATGCTAGTACCTCCTCAAATGCATATGCTCACACTACATGCTTCTTGTGTAAAAACAAGGGTCACATCAAATTTTATTTCCGATTTAAAAGGAAAGTTGTGAAACCCAAACAGGTTTGGAGAGTCAAAGAACCATAAGGTTTTAACCTATTGAAACTCAAGAAAGAATGGGTACCAAAACAAACCATAAAATTATTCTTCCTTAGATCTTAGGATTAAGAACTACGTAGAGTTAGCCATCCCTAAATGAAAAAGGGATCATGATGAATAAATGCTTGGGAAGTGGTTTGTGCTTAAAATATCAAATCCTTGTATACGCTATTGCTATACTAAGAACCTTAAAGAACCAAGCCAATATGAAAATTCATGTGATATATCCAATTTAATCGCTTAGCGTATATATCATTAAGATTGGTTAAAGTATGAAAATATTGGCTATAGCATGTTAACTTTAAACTAAAAAGGAATGAAATAATATTTTCTTGAATGGGACATTAGTATCCACATAATTCATATCATTCCTCTCAAATGGTCAAAGTAAAGGTTAAGGGTGTAACTAGTTACAACAATTTTTTTTTTTTTGGAACCTTGTATTTCTGAGATAAATAACATAAATCATCAACTCTTGAATAAAGTCTCAGAAGCATTGTATTATGTATCATCCAACCCTAAAACTCATCTTAGAACTTTAATGCTTGGTCAAATTCAAGGAGATTCATAAACTCATCCCCATGTTAGAAAATTTAGTCATCACTGGAATTTCACGATATCAAACTCTACTAGTGAATCATTCTCAAACATAATATGTCAAGTGCTTACTAAAATCCCTTCATGATCAAATTAGAAGCATCTAGAAAGGGATTCAAGGACTTCATTAAATCAAAGCAAATATTTCCTTTGTGCTTAATCTACAATAAATATTGGCTACTGTTAATATAAAAAGTCCTCTCTTCCATAGGACCTCTTTATCAAACATTGATCACACTCGATAAAGAATTATACTTTCATTATTTTGTATCCTTACTTAAAGTTGTGCACATATTGAAAGGATACCTTCCAATAGTGGTAAATTAGAAATCACCAAAGATTAGTGTAAGATAAAAATTTGTATACTCCTAAATGTTCATTGGCAAATTGGTTAGGACATATTTGTTAGCTTGAAAATATTTTTCTTATTTTGAATAATGTCCACTCATAATCACTTCTAAATAATCCTTGTTCATTATTAAGTTATTCTTTATATAAGAGTATTTATCCAAACTCCCTTCATAAGCTCTCGACTTTTAATCAAATCATTTAGAGCTTTATATCCTTAAAATGTTATTGTTGAGATAAGATGGTTGCACTAGATTTCAATCTAGAAGAAGGTACAAATTTCGAGGAGACCTATGCACAAGCAATTAAAATGGAAAGTCATTCGATCTTAAGCCTTTCACTTGTTGCACTTCATAAGAAAAGAAGCAAAATAGGCTTACTACATTGAAGGGATATTGTTTGAGACTTTTTGGTCATTTAAGTCTAAGCATTTAAAGCCAAATTTAAGTTATTGAATATTGAAAACAATTGGCTAAGCTTTTGAAGCATAAAAGAGGTGAAAAAGGAGCAAAAGTCACAAAAATAATGGATTTCAGTGGACCGAACCAGAGGTTCAGCCTACAAGATCTTTCAGGGGTATGTTCAATCGGCTAAACCTCCTTTCCAATTGACCGAACTGTCAGGCCCATTATTGATTTTACGCGTTCCAACCCTCATTTTGCCCCCCTTTCAAACCTGAACTTCTTTTTTTTTTTTTTTTCTCTTTGTAAACACTCCAAAACTTCATTTCCCTTGGATTATTGCTATTTCTTCCTCATTCAAACCATGAAATCACTCCCTTGATTCATGTATCCTCCATGGCAAGAGGAGATGAACGTAAATCCACCTTAGAAGAAGGTGAAAGTTCGGGAAGAAGCTTCATCTATGAAAGGAGAGGATTCAATGAGAAACTTAGAGGTATTGAGCCAATTATTGGTAAGATACTTGATTTAACATTCGTTTCCTTGTACTTTCCTTATGTTCTTGAACTATTTAGGGTTTTGGGTTGGTTTAAGTTTTTTACCTACCAACCTAAGGGTGCGTTTCCACATTTGGGCCACCAAATTTATGCAAACTTGGACCATGATCAAAATGGAAGTTTCACCCAAGTCCAAGACAAGTAACAGTGAGGAGAGCTCCTCAGAGGATGGTGATGACGAGGCCTATATCATTGAGGGGGAGGAATAGTTTTAAAATTTCATCTGATCTACACCTTATCTGACCGTACTTATTTTAAAACACTGTCCTTTTTTTTTTTTTTGTTTATGTTTTATGCCTTTGTTAGAAAAGCACTGAAAAATATTGTCCATGACTTGTTGAATGCTTTATCTATGATGAATGTTTAATTTTACAACATGAACTGCTCTTGGACATATTGGATTGACTTGATACCATCTGCATGGTTGATGTAGAAATGATGTGTTTATTCTTTAAATTTCTAAATATTTAAATGACCATCTACATGGTTGATGCACAAAATATTATATATGTCTTCATTATTGAATATACAACTTAGAATCTGTATGCTTGATGCAAAATTTTTTTTTTTTTTTAATATACAAATGAACATCTGCATGCTTGATGCAGATATTGTGAGCTACTTGCTAGATAGTTGACTAAGATATTGCATGTTGGTTGAGTTGATAGCATCTGCATGCTTGATGCAAAAATTGTGATTGCATTCTGCTTATGTAGAGACCTAGAAAATTTATTTATGGAAAATAATGAAGGAATGAAAAAGAGGAAATTTTTTTTAGAAACAAAAGGCTTCGTCAACAAATCCCCTATTTTTGTCGAAAAATACCCTTAAGTGATTTGTCGATGAAGTTCAGGTGTCATTGACAAAGAGATCCCGAACGACAGAAATTTCAGGATTTGAGTTCGTTGACGAAGACCTTCTTTCGTCTATGAACATCCTTCAGTAACTCGTCAACGAAGACGTCATTTCATTGACGAGGTTGGCCGAGTCAATGGCTTATAAAAAGGATTTTTCATTTCTTTATTGTTAAGAAACCTAATTCCTCACTTTCTCTCTCTAAAAAACAACGCTTCTCTCTCTCTCTCTCTCTCTCTCTCTCTCTCTCTCTCTCTCTCTCTTCGATTTTCTTGTTGTTCGTCGCTTGTTTTGACGATCGAAAGCCACTACGAGGATCTAGGGGAAATTCTCTACAAGTCTAATGGAGTGGATTCTCGAACGGGGTCTTTCCATAATTTTACCCAAAGTTGAGGTAAGGGTATAAATTAGTCATTAGTCTAGTATATGATTATTTAAAAGGGGTGTATGGGCTTAGGGATATTTATATTGGCCTTACAAGGCTTAACATTCTATGTTGATGCTAACAAACAAGTGGAACTTAGCATATTTGGTTAAGTGATGACATTTCAAGACTCAACTATGAGAAAGTAAGGTCAAGTATTCAGAAGTATTCATGAAAGCTTATATTTCAAGAAGGATGATCATATGAAGCTTAAAGCATGGATTCAAGGATGATTTATCAAAGCTTGAAACAAAGCAAGAGAGCTCAAAGAAAAACAAGCATGAAGACTCAAGCACTTAGAATATCAAGTGTCCTAAGAAGTCTTTATGTAAGTGCTTCATATTTTAAATATCTTATGAAATATATTGAAACTCATTAGGATGCAACATAAACTTAGAGACCAGTTTTTAAAAACCCTGGAAAATGTTTTTGAAAAGTTACATTTGAGTCTTTCAAATAACAAGGGTTTAAAAATAAAATCTTAAAATCTTAAAAAATATAATTTTTTGAAAAATGGACTGGTTAGCCGATTGACCAAAACACACTGAAATGGCTCAGCCAATTAACAAAACAACATATTGAATAATTGCCCAGTCGACTGACTATTTTGACTTGTAATCAGTCAACCGACTGACACCTTATCTATCTAACCGACTGACATTTTTGAACTAAGTTCAGTTAGCCGACTGACAATTTATTGGAATTAATTTTTGGACAGACAGAATGCTGTCAGCCTCCTATCTAGCTGACTGACTTGCACAAAATTGACCAGTCGAGTAAGTCAGCTGACTGACTCCACATAGATTTTGAAACTTGAACTTCAAAGGGAAAATTTTGAAAAATTAGGCTTTCAAATTTATATGTTGGGGGACACGCCAAGAAACTAGGGCAACAAGGAAACACACTCCAAAAACTCTATAAATACTCCTTTAACCCAATGAATTAGTGAACCAAGTATTATAGTTTGCATTCAAGCCTTCAAGTTAAAATTGTTTCAAAAGCTCTCTCCTGCTCATCTGTTTAGCTAAAGAATACTGAAGTGCTGATCCAGAAATGCTGATCCATCCTAATCCATTTTTACTGCTGATCCTTATCCTAAGAAATAATCTTGGTGAATTCTATACTTAAGCTTCATCTTATTTCATTTTGATATTTAAAGTTTGAAGTATATAGTGCTAAAATTGTACTAATCTACTCTTTGAGAGAGTGCTCTTGTACGCAACGATTATCTTGTATTCTTGCAGTGTTTTTGATGATTCTGGGTTGTTGGATCATTGCCAAGCGTGGGGTATCGCTTGAAGAGGCTTTGCTCTAGCCTAGTGAGAGAGTGTTTGAGCGTGTGATTCACTTGTAACAGTTTTGTTCTACCTGGAAAGGAATAGGTATAGTGAAATCCTTAGGAGGTTTGCCTAAGGCGAGGACGTAGGCTGGGGATAAGCTGAACCTCGTAAAAACCTCGATTTCCTTCTCTTTCCCTTACTCTCTTTATTTTTTAGCATACCTATAAATTGCATGGATGATTTAATTTCTTAATTATAAAAAACTACATGGATTGGATTTTAAATAAACTAAAGATTAATTTTGTTTTGGGATTGCAGAAACTGAAAGGGAGTACGTTGGTTGATCAATATCTGTTAATTTAGGTATAATCCCAAAAGGGGGGCTGTGAATTGGGTATTTTAAAAATCTTTAAGATTATTTACCACTTAATCCCTATTTCTATTGTTGATTTTACGAGTCCAATCCAGTTTTGATAATAACAAATCACTTGGTATTTGATCTGTGCATTGAGTTTGTGAACAGGAACCATATTAAGCATGCACGGAAGGATAATGAGTCATGGAAGCCTTAAAGTAAAGCTTACAAATCTTGGCAAGATCCATGGAACTCAAAGAGTACAAGAATCAAGATGCAAGCGGCAAAGTTCAAGAACATCTTGGGAATGGGTACTTAGACCTCATGTACTTACATTTTTGTATGATATAATTTGAGGCTTAACATAACTTAGAAAGACTTTAGGATTCATGCATTTCATGTATATCATTAGGAAACTTTCATGGACTTGAAGATAATTTTAAAATCATGAAAAATATGTTTTACAAAAGACCCAAGAAGGAGAGCAAGGCAAATTTTTAAATTAGAAAAGAAAAATTCAAAAATTGGGGACTTCGGTTGACTAAACTTGAAGTTCAGATGACTGAATAATTTCCTTAAACGTCTAAAGATTAAGCTTATTCGTTTGAAGAATTTAAGGTGCAAAACATAAACAGGCAAAAGCACTTCAGATGACTAAACCTTCACCTTGGTCGTCTGAACTTGACACTTTGGTCATCTGAACCTTGACCTTGGTCGTCTAACCCTGTGTCCAGACTATTTTTTTTCAAAGGAATTCAATGACTTCGGTCATCTAGGCCTATGACTTCGGTCATCTGAACCTACACGAAAACTTAAAAATAGGATTTTTAATAAAAGGACTCGCGAGATAATTCATTGATCCAATGGTTAAGATCAATTCTAAGGGTAAGACACTATATATACTACATATCTAAACCCTAGTATGTATGAAAAAAAGAAAGCTAAGAGCAAGGAGAAGAGAAGAGTACATTGCTATTAAAAAGAAGTAGAGAAACTAGAGCTTATTGCTATATGATTGTTTGCACTCTTGCACATACTCATCAAACTTGGGCAAATCGATTCAGAAAATCATAGGTGATTCACGTATACAGTTTGATCTCATCTTGCTGTTAAGGTTTGGTGATTCAAGTTATTATTTTCAAGAGCTTCTATTCTCAGCACTTGCTATTGAATATTTTTAGAGATTTTGATCTTGAGCATTCTTATACATATAAAGACTACTTTTAACAAGATCATTACTTGAGGAAGTTTTTAGCTATTGGTTGAATATTTTTTGATTCAAGAATATATATCTATATATATATATATATATATATATATTTCATAGAGCTTAGTATTGTAAAATCTATTTTTGATTAAGTATTAAGAAGTTGATCTTGAGTGTGCATATATATATATATATATATATATATATATATTAAATCACTGTTATAAGATTACAACTTGAAAACTTCAGCTATTGATTAAATATTTTTGGTTCAAGTGAGTTTTCCCATTCAAAAACTTGATACTTCTAATATTACAAATCCACTGAATTAGATATCATTGGAGTTCTTAAATACACATATTGTTAAAGGATATTTTCTAAAATAGATTACATTGGTTTTTGGTCTTTGGAATACATAACTATATATATTTGCATATTGCAAAGGTTGTGTTGTGATTGAATATTTGGAAGAGTGCTTTGTTATTTTGATCGATTTAATATTCAAGACAAAGTTTTTATTAGTAAGTTCATAACAAATATATTTAGGCATTTTTGCAAAAGTGAGCTAAGAACCCTAAAATTCTCCAAAGCGTTTTAAATATATCATTACTTGGGAGTTTTAGTTAAAGAGGGAAATTTGTGTGTCGAAACATACCTTACATAAACGATTGTATCGTTTCCATACATTCTGAACTTCAAGTTATATCATATGTTAATGTTTTAGGAATTTGAATTATACTCACGAGCTTTTGTTTGGAAGCATTTTTGAGTGATTTACAGATTCATTGTATTAACGGTTTGGTGTGGGAAACGGGGTTTAAGGAGAGAGTTGTATCTCTTGTAAGTAGCAGAGTAGGTGGGAGCTATGCCTCTTGTAAGCAGCGGATTGTAAGGGAAGCTCCCTCCCAATTTAAGGAGCAGGGATTTTTAGTGAACTCCTTTAGTGGTTGCTCAAGGCGAGGACATAGGCCAAGTCGGCTGAACCTCGTAAAAATCGTGTTTGTCTTCTCTCTTCCCTTTACTCTTTACTTTCAGCACTACATTTAAACTGTGTATATTGCATATATAGGTTGGATAACATTGCACACAATTAATTAGGTAATAAGAACTCATTGGTAAATACATAAATAGGGATTAAGTGGTAAAAAGATTCAAAGATTAAAAAAAAAACCCAATTCACCCCCCACCTCTTGGAATTACACCTGATTCAACATCTATATTTAAAAAATTAATTGCAGGGGTTTGAAATTGATTTAAATTATTATCTCAATATATTCTATTTTACCCAATTAATTATCAAATGCGTGTGGGATTATTCAACATACATACATGCAAGATAGGTAATGAAAGGCGTTGCAAAAATTAAAAGGAGTAAAGGAAGAGAGAAGGCAAACACAATTTTTATGAGGTTCAGCCAACCCGGCCTACGTCCTTGCCTTGAGCAACCCACTCAAAGATTCCACTAAATCCCTACTCCTTTAACCGGGACGGAGCTTTCCTTACATCCGTTGCTTACAAAAGGCATAGTTTCCACCTCACCCAGTTCACAACCCGAACTGTGATTACAATATAGAATTTCAAATCTGCAAAACAACTCAATATTGCTTCTAACAAAGCTATTGAGTGCAATGGAAAACCTAACACATATCCATATGATAAAACTTGAAACTCAGTATATATGTAACAATGTAATCGTTATATGAATGATATGCTTCACAAAGTTTCCCTTTGATCAAATCTCCCAAAAATAATTATATAAGTAAATGGTTTGAAGAACTTAGGGTTTTAGTTCAACTTTCTAGATGCTAGAATACCGAATGTGATCTTATAAAAAATTGGTCTTGAATATTATGAAATCTAAGATCTTGCTATCCAATAATTTGTGAAGTTGAATCTTTAAATAATCTTTGGTTTAAAAGAATATAACTATTCTGCTTCAAATATTAAATCCTACCAAGTGAGCTCAATACAAATATGTAATTCAGTTTTTCTCCAAAAATCTAGATCAATAACTTTTATTCCAAACATCCAAAACACAATATGATCGTTGTATATGAATAATTATATCTATATGATATGTGTTCCAAATATCAAAAACCAAATATAATATTTTTCAAAAAATATCCTTCAATAATATATATATAGTGATGGGCTCTAAGGATATTTAGTCAAGTGGTTTTGTATATCGAAAATATTGAGTCTTTAAATGAATACACTCTCGAATAAAAAATATTTAACCATTGGAAAAACTTTTATCAAGTAGTGATCTTTTCAAAACAATCTATATGTATATAAGTACACTCAAGATCAATATCTCAAATAATATGCAATAATAGATTTTGAGATGAAAAAACTCTTTGAGAATAAGTACTAACAAACAGATCGATTTACCAAACCTCAATACCAAATTGAATTCATAACAATCGCTAGAATGCCTTTTGAAGATCAATGTAGTCTTAGCTCAGATTTGACGTATAAGCTTTGAAATCCCCAGCAAGAATTCAACAGTGTGTTCAATGCTCTCCCAAGTTGTGCTAAACATTCAACACACTCAATCTTATGCCAAAAGTTGACGCACTAGGGTTTAGAGGTTGATTATATATGTAATCTCGGCCTTAGGATAAGTCATGACCATTTGATCAAATTGATCAAGTGTATAACGTATGTTTTCTCTCGCTAAAAATCAAAATTTTAAACTTCCCATAGGTTCAAATGTCTAAGGTCTCGGGTTCAGATGACTAAAGTTCCTTGAAGCCTTAAAAAATGAATTGGACACAGTGTCAGACATCTGAAGTTAGGATTTAGACTTGTTGGCCTAATAAGGCTTACAATTCTTATTTTGATGATAACAAATCAATGATGTGTTTAATATGGTTCAAGTCTAAGTTTTTCAGGAAAATGACAAAGCTCAAGTGCATAAGAAAGCCTATGGATCACAAAGAATTCTTGAAGAACATAGTAAAGTTTATGGATTACAATGAGCATGAGGAATAAAGTTATACTGGTGAAAAGCTCAAAGAAAAGATTGAAACCACAAATATGATGGAAAAACAAGATTGAAGACCAAAGAATTATATTTTTAAGGATGATCTAAATGTAAGTACTTCAAAGTTAATTTCAAGTATAAATTGGTTTGAAGCTCTTAGAAATTCAATATATATATATATATATATATATATATATACTCTAAAGAATATTTTTATAAACAATGAAAAAAAAAGTTTTTGAAAAAGGAAAATTTTCAAATATTGAAGGACCAGGCAACTACCACATTAAGAAAGAGGTTTTTCAAAAAGTCAGTAGCCAAACAGGCGACTGCCTAAACCTATCAGACACCTGCGTGAACAAGCCAGGCGACTGCCTTGGTTTTGGTAGGTGACTGCCAACATTCTATGTTCAGAGATTGTTTTCTGATAGGCGACTACCACTCAAACGTTGGCATTAAATCTTTCAACGAGAAGACTTTTTAAACCACATTTTTGAACATAATTAATTTAAAATAATTGGAAACGATTTTTGGGAATCTTTGGGAGTAATGAATGGCTTCTAAACATCTATAAATAGCTTAAATCTTTAACGGTTTTTTTTTTTTAAAGAGAAAATGATTTAGCAATACTCAAAGGTTTTTGAAATTAAGCAATCTTCAAGGGTTTTCAAATCCAACAATCTTCAAAATGTTTTTAGATCAAGTAATCTTCAAAGTTTTTTTTTTTTTTTGATCAAGCAATCTTCAAGCATTCAAAATACTCAAAGGATCTAAAAATCTATTGTGTTCAAATTACTGATTTGCTACTGATTTATACTTTGAGGCAAAGTTTTCAAAAGTCAGAATCTCTCATCTTTTGAAAATTATATTGGTGATTCATACTAAATATTTAGCTTCAAATTCTTTTATATTTGAATTACCTTGAATTATCATTGTGGTGATTATTGTACTAATCTACTCTGCTGTGAGAGTTTTATTTTGTACACAAAATTTCTTTATCTTCATTCATAGACGATTCAGAGCTGTTGAATCGTTGGACCAAACGAGGGATTGTCGTTTGGAGAGGCAGGCTCTAGCCTAACAGAAGGAGTGGTTGTAAACAAGTGTTGTTCCACCCAGTAACAAAACTGATATAGTGGAACCCTTTGGTATTTTGCCAAGGGTGAGGACGTAGGCTGTGTTGAAGCCAAACCTCGTAAAAATCTTGTGTCTTTCTCTCTGCTTTACTTTATATTCTTTACTTGCTATTGTTGTATGGTTTAAAAGTGCAGGTTGCTGGTTTTTTAAGTAAGAGAGAAACAAAGGTACTTGATATTTAGAAAGTACGTTTTGATTAACCATTTGCGGAAACCTAAAAGGGAGTACGTTGGTTAATCTGCGGAAATTTTGATCAAGTGAAGTGCATACTAAAAGCTTGCAAGGAAATCAACAAAAGCTCTAAAATTCTTGGTTGAGTGATTGAATTACTTTGATTTCATTTGTGAATTTATATTTCAGTATTTTTTTAGTGTGATTATCATTTATATATTTTGTTTTCTAGGTATTAAAATCAAAAGCTTAAAAATCATTAAAATATAAAAAGAATCCAATTCACCCCCCCTCTTCTTGGGAAGCTATTCCTCATTTCAAGACTTCTGAAGTTGCAGGTTCAAACGATTGAGGTCACAGTTCAGTCTTCTGATATGCTTCTACTTGTTTCTGTGTTTCTCTAATAAATCTTCAGATGACTGAACTTAATCTTCAGTCTTCTAAAGTTGAATCTTCAGACTACTAAGCATACTCTCCAGTCTTCTAAAGTTGACACTTCAAACTTCTGGGCAATGACTTCGGTCTTCTGAACATTACACTTTCTAGTTTTCTTAATTTTAGTTTCAAAAATTTGTTTAGCTCTCTTTCTTTACTCTTTTTTAAAATATTTTTTGGGGTTTTAAAAAATTCTCTAAGACCATAAATGTCCCCTAAAGAATTTCATGAGATGCATGAGTCCTAAGGTCAGTCTAAGGTATATTTTGAGTTTCAAATTAAATCATATGAAATATGTAAATACATTCAGTTCTAAATACTCATTCCCATGACGATCTTGAACTTGCCGCTTGCATCTTCATTCTTCTACTCTTTTATTTCCATGGATTGTGCCAAGATGTATATACTTTAATCTTCATTGCTTCCATGACTTTCTAGCCTACCGTGCATGCTAAATCTTGTTCCTTTTCACAATCTCGATGCACAGATCAAATACCAAGTGATTTGTCATTATCAAAACAGGATTGGACTCATAAAGTCAACAATCTCCCCCTTTTTGATGATGACAAATACTATAGGTTACGCCTAACAAGGCTCCCCCCCCCCCAAAATAATGTACAAACAGATATTTAGAAATATGAAATATGCTAATGCACAATTAGTTTTGCCAACTATTTTTGCTATAACCTGATATTCTTCTCCCCCTTTTGACATCAACAAAAAGGTGTATAACAAAACATAAGCGGACGTAACCTTATATTCTTCTCCCCCTTTATATCTTAAATTTTTTTAAAAAAAAATTTCAACTGTCATATTTTAACAATTGTACTATGAAATATGTCTCCCTATGTTATTCAATGTGATTCAATTTACTTCTCCCCTTTGCTAATGCAGAAAGCTGTGTTGTTGAATTAAATTGCAATGTGAACATACACAGTGTGTCAAATTTCATAGACATGAATAAGCAAAAATAGTCACTAAAGTTTAAAGATTATGTGAGGGTTAATATGTATAAGTTAATATGATATGGGTTTAATACCAAATGTGAACAAATGTGATACCAAATGGGAACAATGGGCCAAATTTTAAATTTTTAACCAATTGTGAATATTAAGTGACGTTGCTCTCCCTGAATTATGTCATCTAATATAATTCTAGGCAACCTCTCGACTATGCATCAGACCTAATTCAAACCTAATTTGGATAAACCTATCCTCTGCAAGTGGTTTCGTGAATATGTCTGTCCCATTGTTCATCTGGTATACAAACTCAAGTGTCACATCTCCTTTTTGCACATGATCATAAAGAAAATGATATCTTATTTCTATATGTTTAGTTCGTGAATGTAATATAGGATTATTTGAGATGTTTATTGCACTCATATTGTCGCATCTTATAGTAATTGTGTCATAGCTTAATCCAAAATTTGTCAGTTGTTGCTTCATGTATAGTGTTTGAGTACAACAACTTCCTACCGCTACGTATTCTACCTCAGCCGTGGAAAGAGCAACTGAATTCTGCTTCTTGGAAAACATAGAGATTAATGAATGTCCTAAACATTATGTTAGGTCTGCTGGCAGTTAGATAAAGTATGCTACTGATCATTCCACAATAGATCTTAACATCTACTGGTATACCTTGTTCATCGTTGTCTAATTTCAAAGAAGAGTTCATAGGTGTGCCTAGTATTTTTCCATGTTCCATATTGAAATTTTTGAGCAGATCTCTAATGCACTTTGATTGATTTATAAAAATTCCATGTTTCGCTTATTTGATCTGAAGTCCTAGGAAGAAATTTAGTTCACCCATCATGCTCATCTCAAATTCATTTTGCATAGTGCTTGCAAACTCATTGCACAAGTCTTTATTTGTAGCTTCAAATATGATATCATCTACGTATACTTGAACTAGGAGCATGTCATCTTTCTTAGACTTTATGAAAAGTGTTGTGTCTATCCTCCCTCTGATAAATCCATTGTCCAGTAGAAAGCCTCTTAGTCTCTCATACCAAGCTCTAGGAGCTTGCTTTAAATTGTACAAGGCTTTTGTTAGTCTATAAACATGATCTAGATTCTTATGGTTTTCAAAACATGGAGGTTGTTCTACATATACCTCTTCACTTATGTAGCCATTTAAAAATGCACTTTTGACATCCATTTGATACAACTTGAAATCCTTAAAAGCAACATAAGCTAAAAGCATTCGAATGACTTCTATTCTAGCTACAGGTGCAAAGGTTTCTTCAAAATATATTCCTTCTTCCTGGTTATATCCCTAAGCTACTAGTCTTGCCTTATTTCTAACAACTATCCCATGTTCATCTTTCTTATTCTTATATATCCATTTTGTTCCAATAATTGTCTTATCCTTAGGTCTAGAAACTAATGTCCATACTTTGTTTCTCATAAACTAGTTTAACTCTTCTTGCATGGACATCACCCACGATTCATCCTTAATTGTTTCACTCACATTCCTAGGTTCTTCTTGAGATAGAAATGCAAAATGACTAATCATATTCCTAAGTGAGGATCGTGTGGCTACTCCACGTAATGGTTCACCTATTATTTGATCAATGGGAGGACTCTTTATGTATTTCCATTCTCTAGATAGTTCATTAACCTCATTTTTAATTTGATTAGTTTCAGCGGATGGTTCCTTAATTTCATTTCTCTTTTCTGAATCATTTTTAATGGACCATTTTTCAAATTCCTTATTTATATCAATTTCATCTTCATCAGTCCTTTTAGAGAAGGGATTTGACTCATCAAATACTACATGAATGGATTCTATAATGGTTAATGTTCGTTTATTATATACTCTGTAGACTTTACTATCTAAGGCAAACCCTAAAAAGATACCTTCATCTGATTTCACATCAAACTTTCCTAAATGTTCATTGTCTCTAAGCACAAAACATTTACAGCCAAAGACATAAAAATATGATATGTTTGGTCCATGGCTATTCCATAATTCATAAGGAGTCTTATTTAGAGATGGCCTAATCAAAACTCTATTTAGAACATAGTAGGCGGTATTTACTGCCTTAACCCAGAAGTACTTAGGTATTTTATGTTCGTTAAGCATAGTTCTGACCATTTTTTGTACAGACCAATTCTTTCTTTCAACTACTCCATTCTGTTGTGATGTTCTAGGAGCCGAAAAATTATGAGATATTCCTAAAAAATTGCTGTAGTCTTCCATGCATTCATTTTTAAATTCTTTACCTATAGTGACCTAGAGAAATTATAATATTTAAATAATGAAAGAAGGGGAAAAAAGGAATTAAAGAAGGTACTTAATAGAGTCTCATCGACAAACACAGAAGATTCATCGACCAGAGTACAAGAGGGCCTCATCGACGGGGACATGTATCGTTGATGAGAAGATACCAAGAGGGTGTTTTGATGATTCTGGATTTCGTTGACGAAGGGGGAGAGTTCGTCAACGAATTGCCTTCTTGACCTCGTTGACAAGGTGATGCAGCTCGTCGACAAAGGCCAGTATGTAAATAGGCCTAACCTCCATTTTTTGGCCAAAAATCCTACAAGAATCTCTCTCTCTCTCCTCACTTCATCCCTCCTAGCTTCTCTCTAAGATCTCGGGTCAGATTCTCACTGGTGTGACGATCTGAAGCCACCACAACGCTCCTGGGAAAGTTCTTTGCAAACCTACCAGAGTAGATCGTCGATGGAGCTACTTTGGAATTCATCCCTGAGTTAAGGTAAGGCTTTTTATTCAAAATTTGGTCCTTCTATAATTATAAGAAATGTTGTATACGAAGAAATACTGAAGTTTAGTTTTAGGAAATATCATTTTCAGGTTATTGAATAGGGAACCCTGTGGGTGCAGGGCTAATTGTTGAAGGGGCTCTTCAGGAATTAGGTAAGGGGATAAACTAAGCTAGTTGTTTTACGAAAATGTATGTATAATCTTATAGCATTTGATTTCAGGAAAATATGTGTATATATATATGCATTATGTTGGGAAATACGACTGTAAATGACGATATGTTCTTAATATATGTAATACCCATTCTATGTGGCATGAGTAGAATTTATAATGCATTACTCTTTTCTGGGAAAATGCTAAATGATAGAGAGTTTAATATGATAAACCGGCGTACGAACTGAGAGTTTTATTATGATATACTGGCATACGGGCCAAGAGTTTTATATGATATACCGGCATACGGATTGAGGATGTACTTACATGATATGTCGGCGTATGGGCCAAGCTTGTTACATGATATGCCGGTGTATGGGTCGAGCCTCTTATTGATATATGATATAGCGTATGGGCCGTGATTGATAAAATACGAAATGCCGACGTACGGATCGATGATTTTCACGTTATATATGAAATGTGGATGATGATATTAAATTGACAATTATTATTATGGAATGGAAATGTATCACAATTTGAAATATGCTATATGTTGTCAGAACCTAGTTGGTTTTGTTTAGGTTTGCACTTGCACGGTACCGTAGCTATGTGTTCATGATCATCATGATATTATATTATCGTTGTCGTACGGGGCAGCATAAGGATGAATTGTCGATGTGGTTTATTGAAGTGTTGGCGCTCCTGGTGTACATACCAGGTCTGGCAGACCCATTGTACTTATAGACATCTATTTTGACTTGGCAGTGGTCGGCCATCCATTATCAGGTCCTGCCTTTGGGCCACACAACCTAATCATGTGGGGGTAAGACATGACACCAGCTAGCTAACCTTCTAGGGTGGTTTTGTATTACTATTATATGAGATGAATTATGCTTATGGAAAGCTAGTATGTTCTACTATGCTACAATTATACATGATTTCCCATAAATGATATAGATAGTTTTACTAAATATGCTTATGTATGCTTTTATGTATAATACGGAAATGCTCATGTTGCCACACACTGGTATTAGTTTATTTCTTTTACTGAGAGGTGTCTCACCCCTAATTATATGAACATTTCAGGAGCCTCAGATAAGAGAGCGGATAAGGCTCTGTAGAGGTGGTTACAGTTGATCTACCCTTTCTAAAGGGTAAGTGTTTTGATAGGGTCAGATGGATTTTAGGCAATAACCCTAGGACTGGTTTTTGACTGTTTTGGGATGTATATGATGATTATAGTAACTCTGGTATTGTGTTGAATAATATTATGGGATGTATATAATTTTATGTTTCCTGCTGCTGAGGCTTCCGTATTGTATCTCTGATGTATCCCTGGTACCCACGGGTTTAGGTTGATTATGATATGTTGGGTTTATTATATCAATTTTTATTATTAAAAGGAAAAAAATGGTAAAATAAGCAAGTCATCACAATCGGGTATCAGAGCCTCGGTTGCTAGGTTCTGTAGGCTTTAGAGTGCAGCGGAAACAATACCAAAGTATAAGGAAAGGATTTGAGGATGTGTTCTACAGTCTAGAGGTAGAACTTTCGTGGTGGTTTTTGTGTTTTTTCTGGGATGATAATTTCAGGAAAACCATAGTAAACTATTGTCAAGTTGTGTTCCTAAAGTGTAGGATTGGAGTCCGGAATGAGTTGAGGAAGTTAAGATGAGGAACCATGTTAGGTGTGTAATGATAAGTATAGGGTTCCTAAGTTATGTTTATTATTTTTCAAGATGGATCCAGGAAGAGGTAGTGCCCATGCGAGTGGTAGTGATGGAGCATGGCCCTCGAGTGTAGGCGGGACTGATTCTGACGCAGTACTACGCAGCGTGGCTCAGCAAGTTATGGCTGAGATCGCTGGGAGCTCTAGAGAGCAGGAGGTCCATCTGCAGGCCATAGGTTCACTATAGAGAAGTTTACTAAGATGAATCCTTCAGCGTTTTAAAGGGGAGTAGATCCTACAGCTGCCGAGAATTGGATACAGGAGATCGAGAAAATATTGGTAGTGCTACAGTGTATGGAGGAACAGAGGGTCCTTTTTGCCACCTATAAACTGACAGGAGAGGCCGAGAGGTGGTGTACTGCAGTGAGACTTCTGGAGTAGCAGAGGATGATAGTCATGACATGGGACCGATTTAAAGAGTTATTCTTTTATAGGTATTTTCCAGCTATTGTCAGAAACGCTAAAGTGGAAGAATTCTTGGTTCTGAAGCAGGGATAGTTATTGGTCTAACAGTATGTGACGCGATTTATAGAGCTTTCTCGCTTCGCTCCATATGTTGTTTTTGATGAGGCGAAGAAGGCGAGACAATTTGAAAGAGGACTGAAGAAAGGCATATTCAAGCAGGTGGAAGTGTTGAAGATATAGGATTTTTCTGAGTTAGTAAACAGAGCAGCCTTGGCAGAGGTTGGTGAGTGTATGGATGTGGAGGAGCAGAGACAAAAGAAGATATCTACATCTTTAGGCTACCAGCAGGGTCATAGATTGGGTCAGTGGAGGAAAGGAAATTATGGCAGAGGATGAAAGTAGGAGATTAGGGATCATGAGGTTCAGATAGTGCAGAATCCTCTTATCTGTCAGGCTTCTGGAAGGAGACACTAAGAAGAGTGTCGAGTAGGTAGAGTTGTCTGCTATCACTTCGGTAGACAGGGACATCTGGTGCGAGATTGCCCTACACCTCCAAATGCTACTTTGGCTCCTAGACTGTACCGGGGAGGTTATCAAGTGCCACATGGATGCCAGCAGAGGAACATAGCTTCAGCGAGGGTATTTGCTCTAACGTTGGGTGCTGTTTAGGTAGCCGGCGACGTGGTGACAGGTATGATTAGTAGGCTTTCCTTTAAAGTTATTGCATTATTTGATTCAGAAGCCACACACTCATTTGTGTCTTTGGAGTGCACTAGACTATGTGGGGCAGAAACATAGTTTCTAGACACTGAACTATTGGTATCTACACCGACTAGGTTGGTAGTGAGGTGTAGTAGGGTGTTCCGAGGCTGTTCAGTTGATATTCGAGGGAAAATCTTGTTTGCTGATTTAATAGTGCTGGATATGCATAGGTTCGATGTAATATTTGGTATGAATTGGCTAACAGCTAATTTTACTAACATAGATTGCCATGCACGAGAAGTGATATTCAGACCTCTAGGAAAAGCGGAATTTAGATTTGTAGGATTGCTAGTGCAATCACCGCCTTAGTTAGTTTCAGCTATTCAAGCGAGAAGACTACTGCTGAGTGGTTTCCAGGGATTTGTGGCATTTGTGAAGGAAATGTTAGGGAATAAATTGAAGCTCACTAATACACTAGTAGTGATAGAATTTACAGATGTTTTTCCAGATAAGTTGCCAGGCTTGCCACCCGATTGGGAGGTAGATTTTTCTATTGATCTGCCTCAAGGTATAGCGCCGATTTCTAAAGTACCTTATCGAATGGTGCTAGCAGAGTTGGTAAAATTGAAGAATCAGTTGCAAGATCTGCTTGATAAGGGCTTCATATGACCTAGTGTATCTCCGTGGGGAACTCCATTATTATTTGTGAAGAAAAAGGACGAGTCTATGAGGATGTGCATAGATTATAGGGAGATTAATAAAGTGACAATCAAGAACAAGTATCCTTTACTCCGTATAGATGATTTGTTTGACCAGCTTTAGGGTACACGGGTATAATCTAAGATTGACCTTAGATCAAGCTATTATCAAGTGAAAGTGAAAATAAAGGACGTGTCAAAGATGGCCTTCAGGACCAGGTATGGGCATTATGAGCTTCTTGTTATGTCGTTTGGTTTGACAAATGCTCTTGCGGTATATGGACTTGATGAATAGAGTCTTCCATCAATACTTAGACCGGTTTGTTGTTATTTTTATTAATGATGTACTAGTCTATTCGAGGAGTTATGAAGAGCATGAGACACACTTAAGGCAAGTTCTATAGACGCTTCAGGAAAAGAAGTTGTATGCTAAGTTCATTAAATATGAATTTTGGCTTGAGAAGGTTGTGTTTTTAGGGTATGTTATTTGAGGAGATGGTATCTCTATGGATCCTAGTAAAATTGAGGCGGTAGTGAATTGGGTTAGACCGTGGAAAGTCCAAAAGATTAGGAGTTTCTTGGGGTTAGCTGGGTATTACCATTGTTTTGTTGAGGGATTTTTAGCGTATCAAGTCCTCTAACACGACTGACTAGGAAGAATGTCAGATTTGAGTGGGATGACAGCTATGAGTAGAGTTTTTAGGAATTGAAGCAAAAGCTTGTTACAGCACCAGTTTTGTTATCCCATCAGGGGGCGAAGGTTATGTTATTTATAGTGATGCATCCTTGAAGGGACTTGGCTATGTATTGATGCAGCATGGTAGAGTAGTAGCATATGCTTCTAGGCAATTGAAAGAGTATGAAAAGAACTACCCTACCCATGATCTTGAATTGGCTACAATGGTACACGCATTGAAAATTTGGAGGCATTACTTGTATGGTGAACGGTGTGAAATCTTCTCAGACCACAAAAGTTTAAAGTACTTTTTCACCTAGAAGGAACTGAATATGAGGCAGAGAAGATGGTTGGATCTTATTAAAGATTTTGACTGCACTATCGACTACCACCCAGGAAAGGTGAACATGGTAGCTGATGCTTTGATCAGGAAGTCTGCGAGACCAGTGTTAGCAGCTATGGAGATCCAGTATCCAATCATGATGGATTTGGAGAGACTCGACATAGAGTTGGTTGAGGGTGGTCCTCAAGTATGTATTTCCATTTTGGTGGTGCAGCCTAATCTGCAGGAAAGGATTAAAGCTACTCAAAAAGATGATTTAGAATTAGCAAAGATATTGGTCAGAGTACAGAATGGTCAGGGGGAGGAGTTCTATAGTGTAGATGATGGAGTGTTGTGATTCTGTTCGAGGTTATGTGTCCCTGCCGATGCTAACATCAGGAATACTATCTTGGAGGAGGCTCATAGATCTTTGTACATAGTTTATCCCAACATCACAAAGATGTATAGAGATCTACGAGAGTTTTTTTGGTGGTTTGGTATGAAGAAAGAAATTGCTAAGTATGTAACCCAGTGTTTGACGTGTCAGTAGATAAAAGCTGAGCACCAGAGACCAGCATTGGCATGGCACCGTTTGAGGCGTTATATGGTAGGAGATGTCGCTTTCCTTTATTTTGGGATGAAGTGGGTGAGAGGCGAGTTGTGGGACCAGAGTTTGTTCAAAAAGTGCATGATAAGGTTCGGCTTATCAAAGATAGAATCAGTACAGCTTAGAGCCAATAGAATAGTTACGTTGATAACTGCCACAAGAAGTTAGAGTTTCATATTGGTGACCATGTGTTTCTAAAAATAGCTCCGTTGAAAGGGGTTATGAGATATGGGTAGAAGGGAAAAATTAGCCCTAGGTTTATCAGTCCATTTGAGATTCTAGAGAAAGTAGAGCCAGTTGCCTATAGGCTAGCTTTGCCACCTGTGTTATCCAGGAGCCATAGCATATTCCACATTTCCATGCTAAGGAAATACGTCCCAAACCCTTCTCACATGATCAATTACGGTGAATTAGAGCTCAGTGATTCACTAGTTTATGAGGAGGTGCCAGTACAGATTTTGGATAGGAAAGAACAAGAATTATGTAATAAGAAGATTCCTGTGGTGAAAGTCTTGTGGTCAAATCATGCAATAGAAGAAGCTTCTTGGGAGCTCAAGGAACAGTTAAGGTAGAGATATCCACAATTATTCAAGGAAGTGAAATAGTAGCTAGTGTTTCTTTTGCAAGTACATGTAGTGGTTTAGTTAGTGAATAATATTTTAGTTTTTGGAGAATTTTATTTTGTATATGTAATCTCCCAGGACTTGTAATGTAACCACGGTATTCCTCCCCCATAAGTGAGGGTAAGTAATAAAATAAGTAGACCTTGGGATGACGAATTATATAGATAACAAATTTCGAGGACAAAATTTTTATAAGGAGGGGAGAATGTAGTGACCCAAAGAAATTATAGTATTTAAACAATGAAAGAAGGGGGAAAATGAATTAAAGAAGGTACTTAATAAAGCCTCGTCAACGAAAGCACAGTATGGGCTCGTCAACGGGGACGTGTCTCGTCGACGAGAAGATACTGAGAGGGTGTTTTGACAATTCTAAATTTCGTTGACGAGGGGTAAGAGTTCGTCAACAAATTGCCTTCTTGACCTTGTCGATGAGGTGACGTGACAAGTCGACAAAGGCCAGTGTATAAATAAGCCTAACCTTTATTTTTTGGCCGAAAATCCTAAGAGAATCTCTTCTCTCTCTCTCCCTCTCTCTCTCTCTCTCTCTCTCTCTCTCTCCTCACTTCGTCTCTCCTACCTTCTCTCTAAGATCTCGAGCTGGATTCTTACCGGTTCGATGATCTGAAGCCACCACAATGCTCCTAGGAAAATTCTCTGCAAACCTACCGGAGTAGATTGTCGGTGGAGCTACTTTGGAATTCATCCCTGAGTTAAGGTAAGACTTTATTCAAAATTTGGTCTTTCCATAATTATAGGAAATGTTGTATACGAAGAAATACTGAAGTTTAGTTTTGGGAAATATCATTTTCAAGTTGTTGAATGGGGAACCCTGCAGGTGCAAGGCTGATTCTTGTAGGGGCTCTTTAGGAATCAAGTAAGGGGATAAACAAAGCTAGTTGTTTTACGAAAATGTATGTATAATCTTATAGCATTTGATTTTAGGAAAATATATGTATATATATATATATATATATAGATATGCATTATGTTAGTAAATACGGTTGTAAATGACGATATGTTCTGAATATATGTAATACCTATGTGTGGCATGAGTAAAATTTATAATGCATTACTATTTTTTGGGAAAATGTTAAATGATACAGAGTTTAATATGATAAATTGGCGTACGAGCCGAGAGTTTTAATATTATATACCAGCGTACGGGTCGAGAGTTTTATATAATATACCGGCATATGGGTCGAGGATGTGCTTACATGATATGCCGGCGTACATGCCGAGCTTGTTACATGATATGCCGGCATACGGGCCAAGCCTCTTATTGATATTTGATACGGTATACAGGCCTTGATTGATAAAATATGAAATGTCGATGTACAGGCCGATGATTTTCACGTTATATATGAAATGTGGTATGATGATATTAAATTGACAATTATTATTATGGAATAGCAATGTATCACAATTTGAAATATGCTATATGTTATCAGAACCTAGTTGACTTAGTTTTGGCTTGCACTTGCACAATATCGTAGTTATGTGTTCATGATCATCATGATATTGTGTTATCGCTATCGTACGGGGTAGTATGAGGATGGATAGTCGATATGGTTTATTGAAGTTTTGGTGCCCCTAGTGTACGGACTAGGTCTGGTAGACCCATCGTACTTACAGAAATTTATTTTGACTTGACAGTGGTCGGCCACCCATTGTTAGGTCCTCCTTTAGGGCCACACAACCCAGTCATGTGGGGGTAAGACATGACATCAGCCAGCTAACCTTCTAGGGTGATTTTTATATTACTATTATATGAGATGAATTATGCTTATGGAAAGCCAGTATGTTTTTCTATGCTATGATTATACATGATTTCCCAGAAATGATATAGACAGTTTTACTAAATATGCTTATGTATGCTTTTACGTATAACACGGAAATACTCATGTTGTCACACAGTGGTATTAGTTTATTTCTCTTACTGAGAGGTGTCTCACCCCGAATTATATGAACATTTTAGGAGCCCCAAACAGGAAAGCGAATAAGGCTCCGCAGAGGTAGATACAGTTGATCTACCCTTTCTGAAGGGTAAATGTTTTGATAAGGTCAGATGGATTTTGGGCGACGACCCTAAGACTGGTTTCTGACTATTTTGGGATGTATATGATGATTATAGTAACTCTAGTATTGTGTTGAATGATATTATGGGATGTATATAATTTTATGTTTCCTGCTGCTTAGGCTTCCGTATTGTATCTCTGATGTATCCCTAGTACCCACGGGCTCAGGTTGATTATGATCTTCTGGGTTTATTATATTAATTTTTATTATTAAGAGAAAAAAAAATGGTAAAATAAGCAGGTCGTCACACTACCCCTATCACTTCGAATTTTAGTGACAGTATAACCCTTTTCATTTTGAATTTTTTTACACAGATTTATGAATTGTTCACATGCTTCATCCTTGTGACCTAAAAATAGTACCCATGTATATCTTGAATAATCATCAACTATGACAATGCGTATGATTTTCCTCCTAAACTCTGAGACTGGTTTGGACCAAATAAATCTAAATGTAGCATTTGAAGTGACCTAGTAGTAGAGATTACTTTCTTCTTCTTAAAGCTCGTTCTTGCTTGTTTTCCTAGTTGGCATGCATCACAGATTTTATCTTTCACGAATTTAGTCTTAGGCAATCCTTTAACTAATTCTTCCTTAACAAGTTTTTATATTAAGTCCATGTTTGCGTGTCCTAGTCTCCTATGCCAAATCCAGCTAATCTCATTTCTAACAGAAAAACAAGTAACATGTTGAGAAGCAAGGTTGTCAAGGCTATTGATGTAGACATTTTCATGACGATCAGTAGTAAACAATATTTTGTTTTCAGATTTGTTCTCTACAATGCATTTTTCATGTTCAAATGAGACTTTATAACCTTTATCACATAGTTGACTTATACTCAATAAGTTATGTTTCAAACCATCAACTAATAACACATTATCAATGACAAGTGAAGGTTCTTTACCAATCTTACCAACTCCAATGATGTTACCTTTAGAGTTATCCCCAAATGTAACGAATCCTTCATCTTTGGATATGATAGATGCAAATTTAGCTTTATCTCCTGTCATATGTTGCAAGCATCCGTTATCCATATACCACTTGTCCTTCGAGGAGAACAATCTTAGGCACATCTGTAAGACATAATCAGATAACTACTTTTGGTACCCAGATTTTCTTGGGTCCATGGGGGTTAGTACTAGATTCTCCTTTGACTTTCCAGACTTTCTTAATTTTGGCATCTTTATTTTTGAAAGGGCAATCAAATTTTATGTGACCCAACCTCTTACATTTAAAACATGTAATATTTCTATGATAGTCTTTAGTTGGAACATACGATTTTGACTCTCTTACAAAATATCCCATGTAGAGATGTCTCTATTTTAGAATCTCCTTCCCATTAAAACCAAGACCTTCCTTCTCTAGGAAATTGCTTTGAGCTTCTAGGAGTTTTTCAAGATTATTTTGACCTTCTGTAAATTTACAAATAATCCTAGATTTATCTTTCAAATTCTTTTCTAACTCCTCAATTTTCAAATCCTTGTCTTTCATAAGAGATGCATGAGATTCATTTTGACGTTCAACTAACTTCAAAAATTTTTTAAATTTTAATTTCAAATGAAAATTTTTCTTATTCATTTTCTCAAGCATTTTAAGAGTATACAGATATTCTTGATGCAATTCATCATAAAGAAAGCATGTTATTTTCATTTTTAGAATCACTTGAATAGTAAGATGGAGCAGAACAAAAAGATTGTACCTCGTGGTCATTGTGAGCCATCAGACATAGATTTGCAATCTTGTCATCATTGGATTCAGATTCTAAACTACTGGTACTATGAGTGTCCCAGCCCACCTTTAGAGCTTTCTTCTTCTTCTTCTTCTTAGACACTTTCTTCAACTGGGGACAATCCAGCTTGATATATGCAAATTTTCTACAGTTATAACACATGGGAGGATCATCTTTTTGCTTTCTTCTGCTTGACTCTCCCTTTTCTATTTTTGAGCCCTTGAATTTTCTGGTGTATTTCTTGTTCTTTCTCATGAACTCTCCAAATTTCTTAGTAATGAGTGTCATGTTTTCATCCAATTCTGAATCACTTCCCTCACTAAAGTAGTGAGATAATGCCTTAAGTGTTGTAACTTTATTTTTTTTAATTTGCTCATTCTTCCTCTCATTTATTGCAAGTTCATAGGTGATGAGCGATCCAATTAGCTCATCAACAAACATCTCCTTGAGATTTCTCCCTTCTGCTATTGCAGTAGCTTTAGCTTCCCAAATTGGTGGTAGTCTCTGGATTATTTTCCTTATCAACTCATAAGTTGGGTAAGATTTACCAAGAGCATTTAAAGAATTCATGATGTGTGTGAATCTAGTGTACATGGATTGAATATACTCATCAGCAGCCATTTTAAATGCTTCATACGCACTAGTGAGCATGTCTATCCTACTATCTTTCACTTCCTTAGTACCTTCATATATAACTTCTAATTTTTCCCAAATCTCTTTAGGAGTGTTATAGGTCATTACCCTATTAAACTCATTTACATCTAATGCACAAAATAACATATTCATTGTAGTAGCATTTATTTGCACAAATTTCCAGTCCTCTTCAGTGTAGTCATCTTCAGTTTTGGGTACATTAACCTTATCAACTACTTTCATAGGGACATGGTTTCCCTTAGAAACAATTTTCCACACTTTCCAATCCACATTTAAAAGATATATACTCATCCTTCTTTTCCAGTAGGAGGTAATTTACACCGCAGAAAATAAGTGGTCTAGTGGATGAGTGTCCCTCACCGAATGGAGTTACACCGATGTGTGCCGTGGGATCTTTTTACAAAATGAACAGTTAAGTCTATGTAAACCCTTTCTGATACCAAATGTTAATTCAGGTGTAATCCCAAGAGGGGGGTGAATTGGGTATTTTAAAAATCTTTAATATTATTTACCACTTAATTCCTATTTCTATATTTAACAAATTAATTGCAGGGGTTTGAAATTGATTCAAATTATTATCTCAATAAATTCTAACTTACCCAATTAATTATCAAGTGTGTGTAGGGTTATTCAACATACATACATGCAAGATAGATAATGAAATGCGTTGCGGAAATTAAAAGGAATAAAGGAAGAGAGAAGGTAAACACATTTTTTACAAGGTTCAGCCAACCCGTCTTACGTCCTTGCCTTGAGCAACCCACTCAAGGATTCCGCTAAATTCATGCTCCTTTAACCAGGATAGAGCTTCCCTTACATCCGCTGCTTACAAGAGGCACAGTTTCCTCCTCACCCAGTTCACAACCCGAACCGTGATTACAATATAGAATTTCAAATCTGCAAAACAACTCAATATTGCCTCAAACAAAGTTAGTGAGTACAATGGAAAACCTAACACATATCCATATGATAAAACTTGAAACTCAGTATGTATGTAACAATGTAATCATTATATGAATGATATGCTTAACAAAGTTTCCCTTTGAGCAAATCTCCCAAAACTAATTATATAAGTAAATGTTTTGAAGAACTTAGGGTTTTAGTTCAACTTTCTAGATGCAAGAATACCAAATGTGATCTTATAAAAAATTGGTCTTGAATATTATGAAGATCTAAGATCTTCCTATCAAATAATTTTTGAAGTTGAATCTTTAAATAATCATTGGTTTAAAAGAATATGACTATTCCGCATCAAATATTGAATCCTACCAAATGAGCTCAATACAAATATGTAATTCAGTTTTTCTCCAAAAATCTAGATCGATAAGTTTTATTTCAAATATCCAAAACACAATATGATTTGTATATATGAATATGTATATATATATATATATATATATATATATGTTATTTGTTCCAAAGATCAAAAACCTAATATAATATTTTTCAGAAAATATCCCCCAATAATATATATAGTTATGGGCTCTAAGGATATTTAGTCAAGTGGTTTTGTATATCGAAAATATTGAGCCTCTAAATGAATACAAACTTGAATCCAAATTATTTAACCATTGGAAAAACTTTTCTCAAGTAGTGATCTTTTCAAAACAATCTGTATGTATATAAGTACACTCAAGATCAATCTCTCAAATAATATTCAATAATAAATTTTGAGATGAAAAAACTCTTTGAGAATAAGTAGTAACAAACAAATCGATTTACCAAACCTTAATACCAAGTTGAATGCACAACAATCACTAGAATGCCTTTTGAAGATCAATGTAGCCTTAGCTCAAATTTGACATATAAGCTTTGAAATCCCAAGCAAGAATTCAATAGTGTGTTCAATGCTCTCCCAAGTTGTGCTAAACGTTCAATACACTCAATCTTATGCCAAAAGTTAAGGCACTAGGGTTTAGAGGTTGATTATATATGTAATATCGGCCTTAGGATAAGTCTTGACCATTGGATCAAATTGATCAAGTGTATAACCTGCGTGTTCTCTCACTAAAAATCAAAATTTTAAACTTCCCACAGGTTTAGACGTGTAAGGTCTTGGGTTTAGATGACTAAAGTTCCTTAAAGCCTAAAAAAAATGAACTGGACACAGGGTCAGACGTCTGAAGTTGGGGTTCAAACTTTTGAAGTTATGGGTTCAAACAACTGAGGTCAAGGTTTAGTCTTCTAATGTGCTTCTGCCTATTTCTATGTTTCTCCAATAAATCTTTAGACGACTGAACTTAATATTCGGTCCTCTAAAGAAATTCTTCATACGACTGAGCTTAAACTTCAGTCTTTTGAAGTTGAATCTTTAAACGACTGCACGTAGACTTCATTCTTCTGAAGTTGACACTTCAGACATCTGGGCAGTGACTTCAGTCTTCTGAACAGTACACTTTCTGGTTTTTTTTCATTTTAGTTTCAAAAATCTGTTTAGCTCTCTTTCTTTGCTCTTTTATAAAATATTTTTTGAGGTTTTAAAAAAGTCTCTAAGTCCATAAATATCCCCTAAAGATTTTCATGAGATGCATGAGTCCTAAGGTCAGTCTAGGGTATATTTTGAGTTTCGAATTAATTCATATGAAATATGTAAATACATTTAGTTCTAAATACCCATTCCCATGACGATCTTGAACTTGCCTCTTGCATCTTCATTCTTCTACTCTTTTAGTTCCATGGATTGTGCCAAGATGTATATTATTTAATCTTCATGGCTTCCATGACTTTCTAGCCTTCCGTGCATGCTAAATCTTATTCCTGTTCACAATCTCGATGCACAGATCAAATACCAAGTGATTTGTCATTATCAAAACAGGATTGGATTCATAGAGTCAACAATATCTTTGCGGAAACCTTAAAGGGAGTTGATTGGTTAACACCTAAAGACAAATTAACTAGAAGTTTATTTAAATTCTGAGTTAATTGGGAATTTGAGTTGTGGTTTTCTTTGAATCAAATTTATTATTTACAGGGCTTACAAAAATACACAGGGCAGTAAAAGCTGAAACTTGTATAAGAGCTGAATCTTATCTTGGTTGAATATATTGTGGTTGATTGGTTTGGTTGATTGATTGGTTAATTAAGTTTTTATTTAATTGTGTGGTTGTGGATTGAATAAAAAGAACTAAGTTTTTATGTACCCAATTCACCCCACCTCTTGGGACTACTCCTTTGTTTTTAGTTTAATAGTTGTTGATCTATGACTTGAGTTGGTAAACTAGGGTTTTTGAATTAGGGTTCAAGTGAGCGCCACATGCGTCTTTTGAGGTCCCTGCTGGCGTAGTTCAGGAAACCAGGTAAAGGGAATAGATTAAGCCAGTTGAATTGAAATTTCATCAGTTAAAATGGAAATTATTTGCGTATTTATATGATTATCCTACGAGTATTGAAAGCCAACCATTTAAACTGAGATTTTTTAGCCTAGGGCTATAATTATTTTTTGCGAAAATGGAATGATTAAAGTAATGGATTCTGAAATTGTGGAGATAATTTGATGTGTATTTTTAGTAAAACTGATGATGAACATGGGTTGGCTTTTGTTATTTCTGATGATATAATTATGAGTATTATTTAAATTGTATGGCATGAGTAAAATGAAATTACTGTGTTGAAGTATGATATATTTTTAAGATGTTGGAAATACTGTATTTTGTGATGAAAATATATACTGCATGTGAATCTTAAATTGCAATGTATGATTTGAGAACTCCAGTGGACAATAGTGAGGCACAGTACTATTGCGCATGATTTCTGCAGAGCTTAGTGCACTCACATGTCTTAGAAAGAGTGTGGTGATGTGATGGTCAATTAGGCTGAGAAGGGTAGAGTCCCTCCTGGAATCTAGACCAGTATGGGAACTACCAATCTGACTTACATACTGAAGAGGTTGTTGCTGATTTAACTCTGGTAGGCCAACCAGGGTTAAGTCCAGCCTTTGGGCCGCACAACCCTTCATGGGGGGAAGCATCACAGTGATTATTCATCTGGCAGTGAGTTCTAAATACATAATTGTTAATTTAACCAATGTATAATATGAGAACAGTGAAATGTGAATGTGAAATGTGGATGTGAGATTTATGTGATGTGTGATTATTTTGAAAGGTCTCAGGGGATGGTGATACGTAACTCCCCAATGACGATTAATGTGTAAGGCTAGATTGAGGGATGACGATACGTAACGCCTCAATCTCAGTGAATGTGAATTGTAGTATTAAATGTATTATATATTGTAGTATTATATTTATTTGGGGCGAGGTAAACTCTCCACCCGAGGGCTTGCTTAGAAAGGCTAGTGCCCTAATAGGTATCAGATGTAGTTATACCAGGATGCTTAACGTATTAGGGCGGAGGGAAGCTACTTGCATGAGCAGGTAATCTCCCCTATTCTCGGGAACCTTCACTGGTAAACATTTGTGTGAATGTGTGTGAATACGAGATAAACTATCCACCTGAGGGCTTACCGAGTAAGGTAAGTGCCCTGATATGCTTCAATTGTAGCTATAGGTTGCATAAGGTATCAGAGCAAAGGAGTGCTAATTGTATGGGTGGGTAATCACCCCAATATTTGGAAACTCTTGTTAGTAAAATATGCTGCATGTGTGTGAGTAGGGATAAAGAATGATTTTATAATTGTTGATTAATTATTAAATGATGATTATATATTTTATACACAAACCTCATGATAGCCACACACTGGTGTTAATCTATTCCGTCTTACTGAAATGTGTCTCAGTCGATATGAAATTTTATCTTTTTCAGGACCTCCACGTGATTGAGCTCAGTGAGCTCAGAGCTAGCCTAGTGGCGTAGCATTTTTGTGAGAGAGAGGGTATAGATTTTTTATGTATATTTTTGGGTTTTGTTTAAGTTTTCTAAGATGTATATATTTGAATACTTGATATTGGAGGATGCTATCTTTTGGATTATGTATGTAGAACTCTGGTATGTTATAAAGGATGTTACTTTATTTTTCCACTGCGTAATTAATGTTATAGTATCAGATACAGGTAAATCGAAACACGTGGCACCCAGACCCATTGGGTGGGTTCAGGACTTCACAAGGTGGTATCAAAGCATTAGGTTTTAGGTTCTGCAAACTTAGGGTGATTAATACTAGAGTATAGGAGTATATGACAATGAGGATAGGAAATGGGTAGGTTATGTATTGAGAGTTATAGGATTTGTCTTGTAGCCTAGAGGTGGAAGTACGTCAATAGCTTTTTGTGATTTTTCAAAAGAAGTCAACGGTTTTAGACAAACCACGGCAAACCTTAGATGTTTTTGTTTCTGAGTTGTGGGACTGGTCTTTAAGTTGAAAATTTGGACGTATATTGAATTTTAGTTTAATGATTGTGTTGAGTAGGTTATGATAATAGAATTATTAACTTCTTTCTATCCAATTTTCAGGATGGATCCTAGAGGTAAGGATGTTGATACTGGAGAAGGAACTTATGACTCAGAGGCATCTAATGAAGAGGATTTCGATACCTCCACTATGCTGAGGGGTATAGCCCATCGAGTCAGGGCAGAAATGAGGAAAGATCCTAAAGAGCATAACTATCCATCTGTAGACTAGGGTTGTAGCATCAAGGAGTTCATGAGATTGAACCCTCCAACTTTTGAGAGAGGACCTGATCCAGCGATTGTAGAGACTTCGGTTCAAGAAATTGAGAGATAATGGAAGTACTCGGCTGCACGGATGAGCAGAAGGTCCATTATGCCTTGTTTAGGATGATAGGAGATGCAAAATGTTGGTAGCTTTCTGTAAAGCTATTAGAAGGACAAAGACTGGTAAAGGTGGCAATAACTTGGGAACGATTCAAGGAGCTGTTCTTTGATAAGTACTTCCCTTCATCTACTAGAGAAGAAAACGTTGAGGAGTTTACTAATTTGACCCAGGGGAATATGATTGCTGGGGAGAATGCAGCAAAATTTTTGGAACTATCTCGCTTTGCACCATTTATGATTCCGAATGAGGCGAGAAAGGCAAGAATGTTCGAAAAAGGTTTGAGACGAAAGATCTTTGAGCTTGTGGCAGGGTTCTAGGTCTAGAACTTCTCAGACTTGGTGGATAAGGCTTCAGCACTGGAGAAAAGCTTACAAACCAGTACAGAGCAGAGAAAGAGGCTTGCACCTCCCAATTTTCAAGCTGAGGCTAGTGAGGGATTGTAGAAGAGAGAAAAGGATATTGTGGGCCTGAGGTAGGAGATGAGGGATTGGGATTATCTGGGTTATTAGGATGATTCATCTTACCCTATATGTCATAGATGTAACAGGAGGCATAAGGGTGACTACCGAACTGTAGGTCCTATCTGCTATAGGTGCGGTAAACCAGGGCACATTGCGAGGAATTTTCGTGAACTACTACCTATTGCACCTACACCAAATCTTATATGGGGAAACCAAGATGTACCCCGAGGTGGATATGGTCCAGCATGTATATACACAATGGTCCCGACCGAGGCAAATATTGTCAAAAGGACAGGTACATGTTTATGTTTAAGATAATGAAGATTTTATTTAATTGTAGTTAATGTAGAAATGTAGATAGTGGTATATACTGAATTGTATGAGATATAGATAGTTAATAAATTTTAGAAATGTGGAGATGATCGAGTAGCAAATTTTGAGGACGAAATTTCATGAGGGGGGAAAACGTAAAGACCTGAAAAATTTATTTATGGAAAATAGTGAAGGAATGAAAAAGGGGATTTTTTTTTTTTTTTAGAAATAGTAGGCTTTGTCGACGAATCCCTTGTTTTCATCGACAAAGGTCCTTCAGTAGTTCATCGACGAAGTTTAGGCATCGTCGACGAAGAGATCCTGAACAATAGAAATTTCAGGATTTGGGTTCATCGACGAAGTCCTTCTTTCATTGATGAACGTCCTTCAGTAACTCATCGATGAAGACGTCATTTCGTCGGCGAGGTTGGCCGAGTCAATGGCTTATAAAAAGGATTTTTCATTTCTTCATTGTTAAGAAACCTAATTTGTAACTCTCTCTCTAAAAAACAACGCTTCTCTCTCTCTCTCTCTCTCTCTCTCTCTCTCTCTCTCTCTCTCTCTCTCTCTTTCTCTCTTTCTCTCTCTCTGATTTTCTTTCTGTTCATCACCTGTTTTGATGATCGGAAGCTGGTATGAGGATCTAGGGGAAATTCTTTACAAGTCTAGTGGAGTGGATTCTCAAACGGGGTCTCTCTAGGCATTTACCCAAAGTTGGGGTAAGGGTCGAAATGGGTCGTTAGTCTAGTATATGATTATTTAAAAGGGGTGTATGGGCTTGGGGATGTTTAATAGTTTTTTACCTGGGATTTGAGTTGATAGAGTAGGTTTTTTGAATCAGGGTTTGGGTGAGCATTGCAGGCATCATTTCGAGGTCCCTACTGGAGTAGTTCAGGAAACCAGGTAAGGGGAATAGATTAAGCAAGTTGATTTGAAATTTCACTGGTTAAAATGGAAATTATTTGTGTATTTATATGATTTTCCTACAAGTATTGAAAGCCAACCATTTAAACTGAGATTTTTGAGCCTAGGGATATAATTATTATTTGCAAAAATTGAATGATTAATGTAATGTGTTTTCTACAATTGTGGAGATAATTTGATGTGTATTTTTAGTAAAACTGATGATAAACATGGGTTGGCTTTTGTTATTTCTGATGATATAATTATGAGTATTATTTAAATAGTGTGGCATGAGTAAAATGAAATTACTATGTTGAAGTATGATATATTTATGAGATGTTGAAATACTAAAATGTGATGAAAATATATACTACATGTGAATTGTTTAATTAGAGTCGGATGTGAATGTTAAATTGCAATGTATGATTTGAGAACTCCAGTGGACCATAATGAGGCACAGTACTATTGCACGTAATTTCTGTAGAGCTTAGTGCACCCACACATCTTAGAAAGAGTGCAGAGACAGGATGATCGATTGGGCTGAGAAGGGTATGTTAGATTTGGTGCAATCCCAAGAGGGGGGTGAATTTGGTATTTAAAATTTATTACCTAGGTCAACTGGTTTTACCAACAGTGTATTACGGCCTAGGGTCAGTGTGCCCAATCAACAAATAAACATACACGTGTAGTAAATGTAAAGTGCAGAAAGGTAAACAGTACACGCAATATGTTATCAAGGTTTGGCCAAATTACCTACGTCCCTACCTTGGTCACACTAGCACAAGACTTGCCACTATAATACTCACTTAAACAGGTGGAGTGGCACCTAAACAAATCAGGTCAATTCAAGGGACTGACCTCAACCAACACGTCTTAATAGGATGGCGCACCTAGCTTTCCTAACCAGGTCTAAGCCAATATGGGACTATTCCATAGGGCTAATCTCCCTCTTCAGGCCCGCACCTAAAATACAACCAATGTGTGTAAAATTTGTACATGGAAATACACTTCTAGACAAATAGATATGTGCACCAATACAGCTCAATCAATATTGCAAGCACAAATGATATGTAAATATGCCTAGTGCTCTAATGTGTGTTAAACACTCAATCAAGTCTAGATTTTCAATTCAGATCTAGAGTGTATATCCAAGCAAGATTTGAAACACAATATTTGAATAACACAAAATCAGATAAGGGTTTCAAATATGCTAAGAAAGTTGAATCAAACAAACTCAATAAGATATTTAAATAAGCAAAGCACAATGGAGTTGTTTGAAAAACTAGCTTTTGAAAAGGATTTTTGCACACAAAAATATTGGTTTAGGTATCTTGTAATGACAATGCAAGAACCACAACCTTTCAAGTCTTCCCACACAAGATTTATCAAATGAAATCGATGGAAGAACTTTAATGCTAAACTCTCAAATAAAATCAATCAAGCAATAATACAAGTGAGAGTTCTAGATGGAGAGATTAAGCACAATAGCCTTAGAGATACTCACAATGCTTAAAGAGATCAAGAATAAGGAGTATGTGAGTGTTTGGAAGTAGTGGCTATAAAATGATTTCTGGATTTGAGAGAATTTTGGCCTTGATGATCTTACTAATCTCTTACTAATTATTCCAAATGAGGGGGTATTTATAGACTTCCCCAAAAATATGACCGTTAAGGATACAGGTGGAATAATTAGAAAAGTTTTAATATTATTTAATTAAATTAACCCCATTTAAAAAAGTTAACCGTGGTAAAAAATAAGGAGCAACTTGAGAGTACTGGTCAACCAGGGCAAGTTCGGTCGACCCAAAAATATGACCGTTAAGAATACAGGTGGAATAATTAGAAAAGTTTTAATATTATTTAATTAAATTAACCCCATTTAAAAAAGTTAACCGTGGTAAAAAATAAGGAGCAACTTGAGAGTACTGATCGACTAGGGCAAGTTCGGTCAACCCAAGTTCTAGAGGTTCAATCGACTTGGAGTAAAATGAACGGTGAGTTTGGTCGACCAGACTTGTAAATCCAAAGCCTTTTTGTGAGGTTTGGTTGACCAGGACTAAAATGAACTAACTCGGTCGATTGACCAGACTTGTAAGTCCAAGGGCGATTTTCCTTCTTGCGAGGTTTGGTCGACTGAGGTCAATTTGAACTGTACTGGTCGGTCGACCAAATCATTCGGTTGTCACACGTGGGTACTCGGTTAACTAGGTTGGTGGTATAAAAAATATGCTCAGTCGACCAGGTGGTCAAAATGTTGACTCCTGGGGAGTTCGGTCGACTGGGGTCAAGTGAACTATAAGAGTTCGGTCAACCAGGTTGTGGTCAACCTGTTGACCCAGTCCTGGTTCAGTCGACTGGGTGATATTGAACTGGAAGGTTCGGTCGACCAAACTTGCATATTTTGTGCATTTCGATTTTGTTTTAAGCATTCAATCACCCATTTCAAATGATCATTCATATACGTGCAAGAATGAGTGTCCTAGGATCATTTTAGGCCTTTTTGAGTGCACGGAAAAAATTCGATGTCGATCGATCGAAGGGTATTCCCTAAGGTCTTTATATGGTCTATGTAGGTATATAAAGTCCAACTAGGGTCGATTTAAGCATACCTACCTACCATGAATGATGCAAATTATTACAAGCCACAGGAGTGCACAGCCTATAATTAATTTACATCCTAGAATGAAGAAAGAAAATAATTAATACAAATACACGGCATAATTCTTCATTCTTCGGCATGAACACAACATGCCATCATGATATGTCTTTTAGTTCGAAAGCGCGCACAAGGTGAACCTGCATGCAAGTCTTAGTACAACCATTAGTATTAAGAGTATTTGTCATAATCAAAACTGAGTGTGACCAATCAGGTCAACATTCTCCCCTTTTTTTATGATGATAGATACTTTATGCAAAAGTGGGTACAGCCAAGAAAGGCTCCCCCTGACTTTATGCATAAATATAATTAAAGTAATGGGTAAATAACGATTAAGCATTGTAAGTAATAATTTACCCACTTGTGTTACCTACTTTTGCCTCTTCTCCCCCTTTTAGCACTAGCGAAAAGGGTTAAGAAATATAGCATGAAGGCAAACAAAGTCATTTAGATACAGAAGATATATTGGGATGATTTTTGAAAAATTTGGCAGCATGTCGTTTGAAAATAGACCATTTCCAATCATAACTTTGTACCTAAGTGACATGTGATGAGTTTTAATCAATAGTATATAGCACATATTCATCAATCAACTCAATCAGTACAATATGATCAAGAATTATAACTTTTAGCATCCAAAAAAAATATAATCATATAATGCACAACGAATGACAGAGTATGACTTATAACAGTTTGATCACACAAACTTTATAATTGGTCATATAAATGATTTAAATGACATGAAAACAAGCTTAGACCATGAACATACACAAACCATTACAATTGAAACATATCATAAGACCCATGGAAAATTTGAGTTAAGAACACACGGCATATGATACCAAAGAGGAAGTTTGAGCATAAACATAATCTAACCAGTTCGCATGCATTTTTGTATGAAATTACCGAACCAGTTATGTGACTTTAAAACCATATATGTATATAATAATAATAATAACAAGGCAAGAGTGAAGGTTTTGAGTATTGAAAGTAATTCTTGCCATAAAGTATTACAATAAATATATATTTATATATATATATATATATATATGTATGTATCCCCCTTATGATGTTTGTTTAAAATACTGGGGTGCCTACTGAAAAAGAGACTTTAATTTTGAAACAAGGAAGCAAAATTTTTCTGGTTTTAGCATTTAAGTATGCTCATAACATAACCAGAAAAAACAAAACCATAATGATCCCAAAAATTCAACAATCACATGCAAGGTCATATGGCAAAAACACAAACAACTTGTGTCAAAATAATAAATGTCAACTTAAGATTTTCACAAAGATCATTTCATTTAAGCACATGCCACATTTGATTCAACACCATATCTAAGCTAAAAAGTTTGTGAGCAAAATATGATAGACATTTTAATTTTAGATGCTCCCCTTATCAATTTGAATGATTGCTTAGATATTATAAATTACTTATACTTTGCAAGGGATTGGTTTCATTGAATATGCCAAAGTATAAGTGAGCACATAAACCATTCTTCAACAACTATACTAAATATTTATTAATAATATTTTTCTCTAATCAGTATAGTCATCCCCATAGACAACAAGTGCATCGAAAATAGATATTAAGGCATTCAATGCGATTCATGACCCAAGTACATTTCATATCAAATCATAGAACTTTACGTGCAGGATATAATGTTCTGGGATATCAGAAGAGCCTCAATATTTCAATAACGGATAGTGATGCATATGAGTCCTATAAGTTCTTTCTGTAGGAGAGGTGCTCAGCTCTCTAAATGCTTGATTATTATGCAAGGATGAAATTTAATTTTCAGTTAGTTTTCACTCATCCTTTCAAAAATAGTTTAACATTAATTTTATCATAATCATCTTTAACACAAGGTTTTATATAGAAAAATCGTGGCAAAATTTCGACAGCATGCTGTTTTTATATAGGACATTTTCCTATAAAACCTGTGCTTGATAGGTTCAAACAAGCAATTTATATTTCAATTCAAGGCACACGAGAACCTATAAACCACTACCAACATGCAATTCACATCAACTGCATTCACCATGTAGGAGGCATTCTAAACTAAGCATGCATTCAGGTAGTATAATCAACTATTCATATAAAATGTAAACCATCCAACTAGATACTATGAACCATAAATAACCATGGATTGTTAGGAATTCAGTGCAATACTCATATGGACATTTAGGCATGAAATAAAATTATGAGAGCATTTTAATTTATATAACCATGAAATAATATATGCTCCTCCTAAGTTATGCTCTAATTCATTTTATGCCTTTTCTTATTTTTCAGGTTTTTTAGCCAAGTGTTATAATATTTTCAATGATTCTAGCTTAGCTTTGAGTTCTTAGGCTTAACAGACCAAAAAGGTCACAATGATTATTTCTTTGAGAGTTCTAAGCCAATATTGCCTCTTTTCTTATGATTTACAATACGTGAGAGGCCTAAGTTCAAATGGCTTTGAACGTTAAGGTTCGTGCATAGGTTTCTTTGAATTTTGTTTTATCATCTAGATTGAAACCTATATTAATCAATTTAGCCATTCAACTTAATTCATGAGGATGAAGCTCTAATGGATTTTATTTAATGTTTGAGAGCTTATGAAGCGAATTAAAATAAATACTCTTATAGTTTTAATATCTATTATGTTCGAAAGAGTATTTTGGTAGTAGCAGGACATTGTACAAGATAAGCATACTAAAGAATATGTCCTAACTTATTCTGGCAAAGAGCATTGTGGAGGATATGAATAACTAGTAACTAACACTCTTTAGTGGTTGGAATGTATCCTTTAGATATGATCACAAATTTGGAGCAAGGATACAAACCAATGAGAGGATGGATCTTTAATGATCGTGGTAAGATAAAGATTTCTTATGGAGGATATAAACCAAAATTAGAGGATTTATAATTTAAGCTCAAAGGGAATTTTTGATTTTACGGTGAAACTTGAATCCCCTAGTGGATGCCTCTAGTTTTGATAAATAAATAAAAATATCTTTTAATAAGCACCAGAAATATTTGAAATTTATGATCAATAGTGTTTTAAGCCTAGAATGATGACTAAACATTTTATTAGGCATTTTAGGCTTTCAAGATGAGTTTAGGATAGGATTTTTAACTTCATTTCCTAGAACTCAAATTTGTGCAATGGACAAAGTATGTTTAACATTAGATATTCGTATTTAAGCGTGAGTTAAGCAATTTGAAATTTAAATACAAGGCAAACATGCCATGTCCATTTGGAAGTGGATATTTATTCAAGCAGCCAATAATTTCATATTTTAACTAATGAATATATGCATTAAGTTCAGATTGGTTATGTACTTGCATTTGCATGTTGGCTTGATTTTTCAATGTACTTAGTATGTAAGATTTTAAATAGTGGACATATACTAAAATTTTACATTTTCAGCCTGAAACCACTTCCTAAGCCTTTAGTCAATACTACCCCCTATGGCTAATCCTAGATGTTAAGGAAGAATTATGTGATCATGTAATTCCTATTTGAGTAAATTCTTTCTTAAGTTTTAAGGGGTTTTCTTTCTTGACAACCCATACCATTTTTCTACCTTTTATTCTTGATGGGTTAGGAGTTGGTGATTATTTAATTTTCCATACTTGTTTGGGTTTCATACCTTTTCTTTTAAATGAACAATCAAATTTTGTGTGCCCCTTCTTTTTACATAAGATGCATGTGGTGTGAGTGTATGGACTAGAGGAGGTACTAGCATAATGTTTTGATTCTTTTACAAAGTACCCCATGTATAGGTTCTTCCTTTTCTTATTTTCAACTCCATTAAAACCTATACCTTCCTTATCTAAGGTCATATTTTGCGAACCTAGCAATTTTTCAAAGTTTACCTTGCCTCTAGTGAACGTTAGATGATCTTAGATTGGTCTTCTATTTTCTTCTCTAGATCTTGAATTTTTGAGTTTTTCAATTCTTTGCAAACATTCTGAAGTTTCATGAGTTCTTTAGACATATTGTTTGCTTTATTTTCAAGATCTTCAATCAAGAGGTTCTTTTTAACATCATTAGAAACTTTAGATTTTAACACAGTTAATTCCTTTTCTACTTATTCATTCTTGTTTTCTAGTCTTTTGATTTTCAAATTATTTTCTCTTTTAGCAAGAACTTTTGAGTCACATTCTCTAATGCATACGTTATACTTGTTTTTCAGAACAAAGTATTTCTTATTTGATTTAACAAGTAACTTATAAGTCCTAATGTATTCAACTTGTAGTTCCTCATAAGATGAAATGCTTTCACTATCACTATTATCATATGATTCATAATCAGTTACATCGTTCAAATCAGCACATGAATCATTTTCATATTTATCTACTAAAGCAGAAGGAAACGAGACAACCTCATCATTAGATAAAAAAGTAAAACACTAGTTACCTCCCTCGAGATCAGTGGAGTCTGAGTCACACGGAGAGATGACTTCCTTTAGCATGGACACGCCATATCTCCTCTCAAATTCATCCCAAATCTTCTCAGCACTACTACAAGCCATAACCTCACATAAAACATTAGAATCTAAAGCATGCAGTAAGGTATTCATGGCATCAAAATTTACCTATACTATGTCCCTATTATGTTCATTCAGTTCACACTTAGATTTTGGAACATCAGTACACCCAATAGATTTCATAGGCACACAATCACCCTGATCAATGACTTTCAAAAATTTCCAATTTAAGGCTTTCACATACACAGTCATTTTGAATTTCCATACAGCATAGTTATTATCACAGAATACAAGTGGGTGTGTGACCAATCTTCCCTCACATGAAGGGGATGCAATAACACGAGTCATCATGATCTTTTACTAAATGACATCTAAGTCTAAGTTACGAGACTCTGATACCAATTGTTAGATTTGGTACAATTCCAAGAGGGGGGGTGAGTTGGGTATTTAAAATTTATTACCTAGGTCAACTAGTTTTACGAACAATGTAATACGGCCTAGGGTTATTCTATGCAATCAAAAAATAAACATAAACGTGCAGTAAATGTAAAGTGCGGAAAGGTAAACAGTACACGCAATATGTTATTGAGGTTCGGTGAAATTGCCTACGTCCCCGCCTTGGCCACACCAGCACAAGGATTACCACAATAATGCTCACTTAAATGGGTGAAGCAGCACCTAAACAAACCAAGTCAAATCAAGGGGCTGACCTCAACCAACATGCCTTAATAGGATGGCGCACCTAGCATTCCTAACCGGGTCTAAGCCAATTCGAGACTATTCCATAGGGCTAGTCTCCCTCTTCAAGCCCACGCCTAGATTACAACCAATGTGTGTAAGATATGTAAACGGAAATATGCTTCTAGACAAGCATTAATGTGCACCAATACAACTCAATCATATTGCAAACACGAATGATATGTAAATATGCTCAGTGCTCTAATGTGTGCTAAACACCCAATCAACTATAGATTTTCAGTTCAGATCTAGAGTGTATATCCAAGCAAGATTTGAAGCAAAATATGTGAATAACACGAAATCAAATCAAGGTTTCAAATATGCTAAGCAAGTTGAATCAAATGAACTCAATAAGATATTTCAATAAGCAAAGAACAATGGAGTTGTTTGAAAAACTAGCTTTTGGAAAAGATTTTTGCACACAAAAATATAGGTTTAGTTATCTTGCAATGACAATGCAAGAACCACAACCTTCCAAGTCTTCCCACACAAGATTTATCAAATGAAATCGGTGGAAGAACTTTAATGCTAAACTCTCAAATAAAATCAATCAAGTAATAATACAAGTGAGAGTTCTAGCTGGAGAGATTAAGCATAATAGCCTTAGAGATACTCACAATGCTTAAAGAGATCAAGAATGAGGAGTATGTGAGTGTTTGGAAGTAGTATTAGCTATAAAATGATTTTTGGATTTGAGAGAATTTTGGCCTTAATGATCTTACTAATCTCTTACTAATTATTCCGAATGAGGGGATATTTATAGACTTCCCCAAACATATGATCGTTAAGGATACAGGTGGAATAATTAAAAATGTTTTAATGTTATTTAATTAAATTAACCTCATTTTAAAATGTTAACCATGGTAAAAAATAAGGGGCAACCCGAGAGCACTGGTCTACTAAGGCAAGTTCGATTACCCAAGTTCTAGAGGTTTGGTCGACCGAGAGTAAAATGAATTGTGAGTTCGGTCAACCGGACTTGTAAATCCGAAGCCTTTTTGCGAGGTTTAGTCAACCAAGACTAAAATGAACTAACTCGGTCAATTGACCGGACTTGTAAGTCCAAAGGCGATTTTTCCTTCTTACGAGGTTTGGTCAACCGGGGTCAATTTGAATTGAACTGATCGATTGACCAAGTTAGTGGTATACAAAATATACTCGGTCGACCAGGTGGTCAAAATGTTGACTCTTGGGGAGTTCGGTCGACCAGGGTCAAATGAACTATAAGAGTTCGGTCAACCAGACTTTGGTTAACCTGTTGACCCAGTCCTGGTTCGGTCGACAACGTGATATTGAACTGGAAGATTCGGTCAACCAAACATGCATGTTTTGGGCATTTTGGTTATGTTTTAAGCATTCCATCACCCATTTCAAATGATCATTCATATACATGCAAGAGTGAGTGTCCTAGGGTCATTTTAGGCCTTTTTAAGTACACCGAAAAAATTCGGTGTTGGTCGACTGAAGGGTATTCCCTAAGGTCTTTCTATGGTCTGTGTAGGTACCTAAAGTCCAACTAGGGTCGATTTAAGCATACCTACCTACCATGCATGATGCAAATTATTACAAGGCATAGGAGTGCACAGTCCATAACTAATTTACCCCCTAAATGAAGAAATAAAATAATGAATAAAAATACACAACACAATTCTTCATTCTTCGGCACAAACACCACATGCCATCATGATATGTCTTTTAATTCGAAAGCGCACACAAGGTGAACCTGTATGCAAGTCTTAGTACAACCATCAGTACCAAAAGTATTTGTCATAATCAAAACTAGGTGTGACTAATCAAGTCAATAGGGTAAAGTCCCTCCTAAAGTCTAGACTAATATGAGAACAACCAATCTAACTTACAAACTTAATAGATTGTTATTGATTTAACTCTAGTGGGCCAACCAAGGTTAAGTCTAGCCTTCAAACCGCACAACCCGGCATGGGGGAAAGCATGACAGTGATTATCCATCTAATAATGAGTTCAAAATGCATAATTGTTAATTTAACCAATGTATAATATGAAAACAGTGAAATGTGAATGTGAGATGTGGAAGTGAGATTTATGTGATGTGTGATTATTGTTAAAGGTCTCGGGGGATGGCGATACGTAACGCCTCGATGATAATTAATGTGTAAGGCTGAATTGAGGGACGGTGATACGTAACGCCTCAATCTTAGTGAATGTGAATTGTAGTATTAAATATGGTATATATTGTAGTGTTATATTTATTTGGGGCGAGGTAAACTCTTTGCCCGAGGGCTTGTTGAGAAAGGCGAGTGCCTTGATAGGTATTAGATGTAGCCATATCAGGCTGCATAACATATTAGGGTAGAGGGAAGCTACTTGTATAGGCGGGTAATCTTCCCTATTCTTGAGAACCTTCACTAGTAAACATTTGTGTGAATGTGTGTGAATACGAGATAAACTATCCACCTGAGGGCTTACCGGGTAAGGTAAATACCCTGATATGCTTCACTTGTAGCTATAGGTTGCATAAGGTATCCGAGCAGAGGGGTGCTACTTGTATGGGCGGGTAATCACCCCAATCTTTGAGAACTCTCATTAGTAAAATATGCTGCATGGGTGTGAGTAGGGATAGAGAATGATTTTATAATTGTGGATTAATTTGTAAATTATGGTTATATATTTTGTATACAAACCTCATGATTGCCACACATTGGTGTTAATCTATTCCATCTTACTTAGATGTGTCTCACCCGATATAAAATTTTATCTTTTTCAGGACCTCCACATGATCGAGCTTAGTGAGCTCAAGGCTAGCCTAGTGACGTAGCATTTTTGTGAGAGAGAGGGTATAGACTTTTAATGTATATTTTTGGGTTTTTTTAAAGTTTTCTGAGATGTATATATTTGAATACTAGATGTTGGACGATGCTATCTTTTGAGTTATGCATATAGAACTCTAGTATGTTATAAAGGATGGTGGTTTATTTTTCCGCTGCATAATTGATATTATAGTATCATATACGGGTAAATTGAAACACGTGGCACCCAGGCCCCATTGGGCGGGTTCGGGGCATTACAACTTAGTTTACTAGGATGTTGCATGCCACTTGAATGAACAAATTAAGAACTACATGCTATGTAGTTGACACTAGGATGATGCTTGATAAATTAAAGTGCTGTTATGCTAAATTTTGAACACAAAATGCACAAATGAATTTCAACCTGTGTGTAACTGAAAAATCTAAACTCGAGAATACATAAGCCTCATTTGGAATACGAATATCTTAGTAGGCCTTATGTACAACCAGAATAGGCCTTATGCTCTTATTCATGCATGATTGTGCTTACATTGATTATTGTTTATGCATGTTGATTGTTGAATGCATGCTGATGGATACTACCTATTGAGCATTGCATGCTGATTAAATGGTTAATGTAAGCCTCTGCATGCTGGTTAGATAGGAATAGGAACGCTTCTGTATGCTAGATGCAGACAATTGTATGAATGTTGAATACTAATAGCTTCTACATGCTGGATGCAGACTGTCGCATGTATATTGTCACTATTGAATACTTATAGTTATTGCATGCTAATTAAGTAGCTTTGATGACTGTTGCATGCTGCTTGTAGCATTATATGTAGGTGACAGTATGTTGAATAAAAATGATTTGAAAACTATTGCATGCTGGTTGGACTTTATTCAAATGGATATTGTTATAATGAAAATTACATGCTAAATAGTTGAATAAGTTGTTGCATGCTGAATTTTGTTATGAAGGATGTTGTAATGATGAATGGATAAATAAAATTTGTCCTTAATGGTCAATGCATATATGTATGTGTAAATTCTTTGTGGAAGAATATATTAGGGAGCATGAGCTTCATCCTAAGGGAAAGAACTTTACATTGAACTTCCTTTGAATTTATAAACATCATATTTGGTCTGCTTTGCATATTGGGATCATGAACATCATGTATGAATTTTATGGATTTATGAATAGATATAGCCTATTCTTAGGAATTTATGAACACTATATATGGCTTGTTTTTTAAGTTTTCTGGCTTGCTTGCATTCTATAGGAATGATTTTACTGGTTCAACAAAAATGGCTTGATCATTTTGTTGGAATTGGTGTATTCCTAAGAGGGGGGGTGAATTGGGTATTTAAAAATTTCTGCCTAGGTATAACTATCCAACAGCTATATTTACACAACCTAGGGTCTGTCTAAGTATTTCCCAATATCACAAATATTCTACTAAGTAGATATTTATTCAATTTAAAGCAATCTTAGTATATCAAACATTCAGCACAATAAATATTAACATGTAGGTGCAGAAAGTAAATTACAGAAAATAAAACTAACACTAGATATGTTATCAGGGTTCAGCCAATATTGCCTACGTCCCCACCTTAGCTCGCAAGCCCAAGGATTCCACTAATGCTCACTTAACGGGTGGAGCTGCACTGGTTACTACTAGGTCAAATTGTTAGGGCTGACCTCAACCGTTACACACTCTCCTTACGGGGCGGAGAAGGTCCTAACGATCCTTACGGGCTAGATCAACACCCCCTCAGGCCACGCCTGGAATACAACAGTGAGTATGAAATTTTTCGTACAATTTAAGCGCTTTTACACAAGCATATATGTACTGATACGCACATGCAATAACTAATGCACTTCCATATGATAGATCTATAAGCTCAGTGAAGATATGTGTAATAACACTCAAGGTAAAGTCAATAAGCAATCAAGCATGCGAGTGTATTATCAATCTATCTTTGAAACAATATATAAATATATCAATCACAAATAATGTTTCAAAGATTTCAAAAGTATAATCAAATTTCTCAAACAAGATTTCCAAAAGTTCAAGCATACTAGATATTTTTGAAAAACAAGCTTGTCAAAAATATTTTTCTTCACACCACAAGACAAGCTTTTGAGTCTTGCAATGAGAATGCAAAAACTCACAAGCTTAAGAGGGTCTCCCCAAAAATGAATTTATGAATTAAATCACTAGGGAAAACTTATGGGCTTAACTCTATAGAAAATCAACAAACAATTACAAATGTGAGAGTATAAGCTAGTGTAGGCAATCTCAAGATACACACACTCAATATGATTTTGCAAGGAAATGAGTAAAAGTGAGGTATATGGGCTTGAATGGGAGTGAGAAGCACAAATAAATTTCAGAGAGAAAATTTTCTAATCAAAGCTCTAATCTGTCATTAATTTTTTCAAATGAACACATATATATAGCCTCACTCAAAAATATTATCGTTGGGACATAAGGGTAACAATTAAAATTATTTTAAACATATTTAATCACAATAATTCTAATTTACCCTTAATTTCCTGTAGTAAAATTTGGCCAACCCGAGAGTTTCGGTTGACCGAGCCACAGGTTTGATTGCCTAAACAAACACATGAGAAAAAGTAAATTTTTATGTTCAGATGCCCGAGGATAGGTTCGGGTGGTTGAACTAGGCGATTTTCGAAAACGTCCGAGGTTCGGTCACCTAACCTCAAGTTTGATCTGTCGAATTTGCATGTTTGGTCGCCCGAGGGTATTTTGAATATGAAGTTTGGGCACCCAAGTTGTTAGAAAATTCAGGTTTAAATATTTGGTTGACTGAGAATGTTACGTTTTTTTTAGTTCGGTCACTCGAAGTCAAGTCAACACTTTGACTTTCTTATGTTCGGTCGATCAAGTCGTTTTCAACGCCAGTCGCTCAAAACCTTAGTATTTTAATATCTAAGTCATGTTTTTGAAAATTGATTACCCCTGATAGCATATATGATAATGAGAACTTTCCTAAGTGCTTGTGCAAGGACCTGGGGTCTATCTAAGCTCTACACTTTTCAATAAAGCTTAAAAACTTGGCGTCAGTCAACCAAAGTCTTGTCTAGAGTCTTTTGTTTATCTTATGATTTGTCTATGACATTACTGAGCTTATAGTCCAACCATGCATGCAGATGCATTAATTATTACAAACCTTCCATTATTATTATAGACTTGAAAGATAAATATAAAAATACAACTTCAAACAAAAATCATTCTTCATGCGCTGCTCCTTTACAGTTCCTAGGAAAAAGCCAGGGTATGCTCGTTTAGGTACTCGTTATGGCTTCCAAATTGCATCATCATCTGTGCTAACTGAAACATAAACCAGCTCAAATACTCAAAGCACACAGATGAGATATTGTGGTTTGTTATAGTCAAAACAGGGACTTGACCAAAATGTCAACATAGTTCTCAATAAAATTGTTTTACAGATTCAAACTGACTTCATTACATTTAAGCTAATCTTAAGATAAAAATGGGGAGATTTTAAAGCAAGCAATTTATTAAAATTCCTTTTTTTTTTCCTCACCCAACTTTTGGCTTAAATTTTTATTTAGAGCTTACTGTGGCATATGTTTTTAAAGCCTAATGATTGATTTCTTGCTCTTAGTAGACTTAAGTAGAAATATGATGTTTTTAGGATCTACGTGATTGCTCATTCTGGTTGAAGTATAAAATTGACTTGATCTATGTTTAAATGCTTACCAAGAAAATGAATTTATTACATTCAAGCCTGATTAAACTTTATTTTAAAATCATTTTGAAATGTATTGCTTGTATTGTTCCTAGCACCTTTTGATGATGTCAAAAGGGGAAATTTTACAACAAAATGAAAATTTTATGGCAAGAAAAGAACTTAAAGAACAAATATAAATCTTATCTGATTCTATCTTGTAGTAAGTTGAAAGACCAAAAGCATTCTTGACATGTGGTATTAGAAATGTTATTATAACACCCCAAACCCGAAACTCGGGTCCGGAGTGTTATTTAAAATAAATCTCTGATACCATATAACAAAACAATGAAAGATCTCTATAACAATTAACAGAGCACTAAAAAATTAACCTTTATTACAATATAAATCCCAATACAACAATAAGACTATAAGATCATCAAAAACATAAATAAAATACTTAACAATTCTAAACTAGACCTTCAATCCCACCCACGCTTCCACTGCGCACTCTGATTATTGTCATACTCCTCTTGGTATCTAAAAAATGTTAGATATGGATAGGGTGAGACACCTCTCTGTAAGGATGGAATAAATTATTATCTGTGTGTGGCAAATGGGTTTTTGTGTATCACATATAAATAATATACAATACTTGTATCATATAAATAACCTTCTATAATGTGGTTCATGTTTACATATTAAATCATTAAAACTATCTTCTCAATTTATTGGGTCCTCTTTACATGTAAAGCATTATATCCTTCAATGACCACATCTGGTGCATATCCAGGCACTCACTGACATTGAGGTGCCTTCTACTCCCTACCCCAATTTAGCAAGCCCTCAGACTACTCCAAGGATCAAGGTGTTACATATCGCCATCCCTCTTTGCCCAAATACCACCAAATAGATACCCCAGGTATGCAACTTCACAATACCATAGTGTTGATTTAGGTGTAATCCCAAGAGGGGGGGTGAATTGGGTATTTTAAATTCTTTCAAACTTGTTTACCAATTAATCCTTATTTCTATATTTAACTAATTAATGGCATGGATTTGAAGCTGATTCAAATTACTATATCAATGAATTACCTTTTTACCCAAATAAGTGTGTGTGGAGATATTTAACATACACAAGCAGGTTAGATATTGAAATGCAATGCGGAAAATAAAAAGATAAAGGAAGAGAGAATGCAAACGCGATTTTACGAGGTTCAGCCAACTTGGCCTACGTCTTCGCCTTGAGCAACCCACTCAAGAATTCCACTATAATCCCTGCTCCTTAAATTGGGATGAAACTTCCTTTACATCCGCTGCTTACAAGAGATATAACTCTCTCCTCAAACCCGGCTCACAATCCAAACCTTGATTATAATAAAATATGAAATCTGCAAAACACTCAATGTTGCTTCTAACAAAGCTAGTGAGTATAATTGAAATTCCTAATACATAATCATATGATGAAACTTGAAGTCAGAATGTATGCAACGATATAATCGTTATATGCAAGAGTATGATTCACTAACTTTCCCTTTTATCAAATCTCCCAAAAATATTTATATAAGTCAATACTTTGGAGAACTCAGGTTAAATCTTTGAATACACAAAAACTTTGAAGATTGCAAAGATTTGAAACACACTTTGTCAAAATAATATTTCTCTCAAGTTTTCAACCACAATATGATCTTTGTAATATGAAACTTAATATATATATATATATACGATATGTATTCCAAAGATCAAAACCCAGAATATAAAGTTTTCCTAAAAAATAACCCTCGATAATATATATATATATATATATATATATATATATATATATGAGCTTCTAAGGATATTTAATCAAATGGTTTTGAAGTATCCAAAATATTAAATCTTTAATTAAGGACACACTTGAATGATAACTATTTAATCAATGGCAAAAGAAAAACTTTCTCAAGAAATGAACTTGTCAAAATACTCTCTATATGTATATGAAAACTCAAGATCGATCTCTCTCTAATAAAATTCAATAATAAATGATGAGGTTAGAAACTCTTGAAAATAATAAATCGATTTACCAAACTTCAATACCAAGTTGAAATCAAGATGTGTAAATGAAATCCCTTTTGCTTTTCTGAGTTGATTTTCCTAATCTTGATGAGTGTAAGTTGGAGTGCAGGCAATCGTATAGCTATTAGTTCAAGTTTCTCAATTCTCTTTCAAAAATATGTTCTCTTCTCTTCTTCTTGATCTTAGCTAACGTACTAGGGTTTATATGTTCAATATATAGGTATCTCGCCCTTAGAATAGATCTCAACCGTTGGATGAAAAAATATCTCGCGAGTTCTCCTATTAAAAATTAGATTTTTAAGTTTTCCCGCAAGTTCAGGCGACTGAGGTCAAAGGCCCAGACGACTAAAGTTCCTTAGAGCTTAAAAAAAATAACCTAGATAGAAGGTTAGATGACTGAAGTTTAGGGTTCAGACGATTGAAGTTTCGGGTTCAGATGACTAAAGTCTGAGTTTAGTCTTCTAAGGTGCTTTTTCCAAGTTCTGTATTTCACCATAAATTCTTCAGGCGACTAAACTTAATCTTCGGTCTTCTGAAGAAATTCTTCAAATGACTGAGATTAATTTCGGTCTTCTGAAGTGGTAATTTTAGGCAACTAAACGTTGAGTTTGGTCTACTGAAGTTCCTATTTCCTGAAATTTTTCTTCATATTTTGAAAAACTGCTTTACTCTCTTTTTTGGCTCTTTTACAAAAAATATTTTCTGGGATTTTAAAAATATTTCTAAGTCCATAAATGTCCCCTAATGATGTTCATGAAATGCATGAGTCCTAAGGTCATTCTAGTTTATGAATTGAGCCTCAAATCAAATCATATGAAAATGTACATACATGAGTTCTAAGTACCCATTCCCATGATGCTCTTGAACTTGGTGCTTGCATCTTCATTCTTGTACTCTTTGAGTTCCATGGGTTGTGCCAAGATATGTATGCTTTCATCTTCATGGCTTTCATGACTTGTTATCCTTCCGTGCATGCTTAATATAGTTCATATTCACAATCTCAATGCACAGATCAAATACCAAGTGATTTGTCATTATCTAAATTGGATTGGACTTGTAGAGTCAACAATCTCCCCCCTTTTGATGATAAAAAATACACGAGAAAAAATATAGAATGGGTTACACCTAACAATGCTCCCCCTCAAATAATGCATCCCCTCAAATAATGCATCAAATATTTAGCAAATGAAAATATGCTCATGTTCATACACTAGATATTTAGCCTGATTCTTCTCCTATAGCCTGATTTTTCTCCTCCTTTACACAATTAGTGTTGTCAACCATTTTTGCCTAAAGCCTGATTCCTCCCCCCCCCCCTCCCCTTTTGACATCAGTAAAAAGGTGTATAATAATAATACATGAGTGGACGTAAAATATGCTCTTCTCCCCTTTAAAATCTTAAAGTTTTAAGCATGTTCAACCATCAAATTTGAAAAAAAAAAAAAAAATTTACTTCTCCCCCTTTTGACATCAACCACCCCCCTTGCTAATGCATAAATTTGTGTTGTGGAATGTAAATTGCATTTTGAACATACACAGTGTGCCAAATTTCAAAGATTTGTGAGGATACCAAATGTTAATTAATGTGATACCAAATGTTTACATCTTAAAAAAGGGATACCGAAAGAGAATAAATAAGCTGACTATGAGAATTTTTAACAAATTGTGAATGTTAATTAATGTTGCTTCCCCTAAATTATGTTATCTAATATAATTCTAGGCAACCTCTCGACTATGCATCAAGCCTAATTCACGCCTAATTTGGATAAACCTATCCTCCACAAGTGGTTTCGTGAATATGTCTGCCCATTGTTCATCCGTGCATACAAATTCAAGTGTCACATCTCCTTTTTGCACATGATCACGAAGAAAGTGATGTCGTATCTCTATATGCTTAGTTCATGAATGTAATATGGGATTCCTTGAGATGTTTATTACACTCGTATTGTCGCATCTTATAGGAATTGTATCATAGCTTAATACAAATTAGTTAGTTGTTGCTTCATGTATAGCGTTTGAGCATAACAACTGCCTGCCGTTATGTATTCAGCCTCAACTGTGGAAAGAGCTACTGAATTTTGTTTCTTGGAAAACCAAAAGACTAAGGAATGTCCTAAGAAATGAAAAGTACCCCTAGTGCTCTTCCTATCCACTTTGCTACCCTTAAAATCAGCATCTGAATAGCTGATAATCTCAAAAGATGTATACTTAGGATACCATAACCCAAGTTCCACGGTTCCTGTCAAGTATCTAAGTATTTGTTTAACAGCTAGCAAATGTGATTCTTTTGGTGCAAACTGAAATCTTCCACACAAATATACGCTAAACATTATGTCAGGTCTGCTGCTAATTAGATAAAGTAAGCTACCAATCATTCCATGATAAAGCTTGACATCCACTAGAATAGCTTGTTCATCTTTGTCTAATTTCAATGAAGCGTTCATAGGTGTTCTTAGTATTTTTCCATCTTCTATATTAAAATTTTTTAGCAAATCTCTAATGTATTTTGATTGATTTATAAATATACCATGTTTCGCTTATTTGATCTGAAGACCTAGGAATAAATTTAGTTCTCCCGTCATGCTTATCTCAAATTCATTTTGCATAGTATTAGCAAATTCATTGCACAATTCTTTATTTGTAGCTCCAAATATGATATCATCTACATATACTTGAACTAGGAGAATGTCATCTTTCTTAGACTTTATGAATAAAGTTGTATCTATCCTTCCTCCGATAAATCCATTTTCTAATAGAAAACTGCTTAGCCTTTCATACCATGCTTTAGGAGTTTGCTTTAAATTGTACAAAGCTTTTGTCAGTCTATACACATGATTTGGATTCTTATGGTTTTCAAAACCTGGGGGTTGTTCTACGTATACTTCTTCACTTATGTAGCCATTTAAAAATGCACTTTTGACATCCATTTGATATAACTTGAAGTTTTTTAAAGTTACATATGCTAAAAGCATTTGAATGGTTTCCATTCTAGCTATAGGTGCAAAGGTTTCTTCAAAATCTATTCCCTCTTCCTGGTTATATCCCTGAGCTACTAGTCTAACCTTATTTCTAACAACTATCCCATATTCATCTTTCTTGTTCTTATATATTCATTTTGTTCCAATGATCGACTTAGCCTCAAGTCTAGTAACTAATGTCCATACTTTGTTTCTCTCAAATTGATTTAACTCTTCTTGCATGGACAACACCCATGATTCATCCTCAATTGCTTCACTCACATTCCTAGGTTCTTCTTAAGATAAAAATGTGAAATGATTAATCATATTCCTAAGGGAGGATCGAGTGGCTACTCCACATAATGGTTCACCTATTATTTGATCAATGAGATGATTCATTTTGTACTTCCATTCTCTAGGTGGTTCATTAACCTCATTTTCAATTTGACTAGTTTCAGTGGATGGTTCCTTAATTTCATTTTTCTTTTCTGAATCATTCTTAATGGATAGTTCCTCAAATTCCTTATTTATCTTAATTTCATCTTCATCAGTTCTTTTGGAGAAGGGATTTGACTCATAGAACACTACATGAATAAATTTTATAACGGTTAATGTTCGTTTGTTATATACTCTATAGGATTTACTGTTTAAGGCATACCCTAGGAAGATACCTTCATCTGATTTCACATCAAATTTTCCTAAATGTTCATTGTCTCTAAGCACAAAACATTTACAACCAAAGACATGAAAATATGATATGTTTGGTTTATGGCCATTCCATAACTCGTACGGGGTCTTATTAAGTGATGGTCTAATCAGAACTCTATTTAGAACATAGCAGATGGTATTCGCTACCTCAGCCCAAAAATACTTAGGTAATTTATGTTCGTTAAGCATAGTTTTGGCTATTTCTTGTATAGACCTATTCTTCCTTTCAACTACACCATTCTGTTGTGGTGTTCTAGAGGCCAAAAAATTATGAGCTATTCCTAATGAATTGCAGTAGTCTTCCATGCCTTGATTTTTAAATTCTCTACCTTTATCACTTCGAATTTTAGTGCTAGTATATCCCTTTTCATTTTGGATTTTCTTGCACAAGTATATAAATTGTTCACACACTTCATCTTTGTAACCTAAGAATAATACCCATGTATATCTTGAAAAATCATCAACTATGACAAATGCATATGATTTTCCTCCTAAACTCTGAATTGGGTTTGGACCAAATAAGTCTAAGTGTAGCATTTGAAGTGGCATAGTAGTGGAGATTTCTTTCTTCTTCTTAAAGCTTGATCTTGCTTGTTTTCCTAGTTGGCAAACCTCACAAATTTTATCTTTGATGAATTTTGTCTTAGGCAATCCTTTAACTAAGTCTCCCTTAACTAGTTTAGATATTAAGTCCATGTTTGCGTGTCCTAGTCTCCTATGCCGAATCCAACTAATTTCATTCATAGCAGAGAAGCATGTCACACTCTGTGAGGTTAAGTTATCAAAACTGGTGGTATATACGTTTTCATGACGCTTAGCAGTGAACAATATCTTATTATCAGTTTTATGTTCAACAATGCACTTGTTATGTTCAAAAGACACTTTGTAACCTTTATCACACAGATGGCTTATACTCAATAAGTTGTGCTTTAAACCATCAACCACTAAAACATCATCTATAATTAGAGATGAATCATTACCAGCTTTACCCGCACTTGTGATCCTTCCTTTAGCATTATCTCCAAAAGTGACAAATCCTTCATCCTTGGGTGCAATGGATGTGAACTTCGCTTTATTCCTGGTCATGTCACATGAACGTCCGCTATCAATATACCATCTGTCTTTTGAGGAGGATGATCTTAAGCATATCTGCAAGAAACAGTCAAATAACTACTTTTGGTACCCAGATTTTCTTGGGTCCATGGGGGTTAGTACTAGATTCTCCTTTAGCCTTCCATACTTTCTTAATTTTTACATCTTTATTTTTAAAAGGACAGTCAAATTTTATGTAACCCAACCTCTTACATTTAAAGCATGTAATATTTCTATGATAGTCCTTAGTTGGAACATATGATTGTGACTCTCTTACTAAATATCCCATGTAAAAATGTCTTTGTTTTAGATTTTCTTTCCCATTAAAACCAACCCCTTCCTTTTTTTAGGGAATTTCTTTGAGCTCCTAGGAGCTTTTCAAAATTATTTTGTCTTTCAATAAATTTACAAATAATATCAAATTTATCTTTCAAATTCTTTTCTAGCTCTTCAATTTTTAAATTTTGTCTTTCATGAGAGATGCATGAGATTCATTTTGGTGTTCAACTAAATTTGAAAGTTCTTTGACTTTATTTTTCAAATTAGAGATTTTCTTAGTTTTCTTCTCAAAACTTTTAATAGAGTACAAATATTCTTGTTTCAGTTCATCATATGAAATCATGTCATTCTCATTTTTAGAATCACTAGAATAATAAGAAGATGATGAGAATGATCATTGTACCTCAAGGTCATTATGTGCCATTAGACACAGATTGGCAATCTCGTCATCATTGGTTTCAGATTCTGAATAGCTTGTACTGTGCGTATCCCAACCGACTTTTAGCGCCTTCTTATTTTTCTTGGAGGCTTTTAGTAGTTTGGGTTACTCAGGCTTAATGTGTCCAACCTCTCTGCAGTTGTAGCATGTTGGTGGATCTTCCTTCTTTTTCTTCTTGCTTGACTCTCTTTTTTCTGATTTTGAGTTCCAAAATTTTTTGTTGAACCTCTTATTCTTCTTCAAGTACTTCCCAAACTTCTTAGTTAGCAAGGTCATGTCGTCATCTGATTCTGAGTCACTTCCCTCACTGGAGCAATGAGATGATGCCTTAAGCATTGTGGCTTTCTTTTCTTTTCTTTGCTTATTCTTTCTCTCATTTATTGTCAGCTCATAGGTGATGAACAATCCAATGAGTTCATCAACTGATATCTCCTTGAGATTTCTCCCTTCTACTATTGTTGTAGCCTTCTCTTCCCACACTAAAAGTCGTCCCCTGAGTATTTTTCCAATCAACTCATAAGTAGGGTAAACTTTTCCAACTGCATTTAAAGAATTGGTGATGTGTGTGAATCTAGTGTATATGGATTGAATAGATTCATCAACCGTCATTTTAAATGCTTCATATTCACTGGTGAGCATGTCTATCCAACTATCCTTTACTTCCTTAGTGTCTTCATATGTAACTTCTAATTTTTCCCAAATTTCTTCAGCAGAGTTACATGTCATTACCCTATTAAATTCATTTACATATAATGCACATAAAATCAAGTTCATCGCAGTAGCATTTATTTGTACCGATTCCTAGTCTTTCTCTGTATACTCATCTTCAGTTTCAGGTACATTTACTTTATCAATTACTTTCATGGGAACATGATTTCCCTTAGTAACTATTTTCCATACCTTCCAATCCACATTTAATAGGTATATACTCATCCTACATTTCCAATAGGTGTAATTTACACCACAGAAAATTGGTGGTCTAGTGGATGAGTGTCCCTCACCGAATGGAGTTACACCGATGTGTGTCATGTGATCATTTTACAAATGAACTATTAAGGCTATGTAAGTCGGCGCTGATACCAAATGTTGATTTAGGTGTAATCCCAAAAGGGGGGTGAATTGGGTATTTTAAATTCTTTCAAACTTATTTACCAATTAATCCTTATTTCTATATTTAACTAATTAATGGCACGGATTTGAAGCTGATTTAAATTACTATATTAATGAATTCCTTTTTACCCAATTAAGTGTGTGTGGAGTTATTTAACATACACAAGCAAGCTAGATATTGAAATGCAATGTGGAAAATAAAAAGATAAGGGAAGAGAGAATGCAAACGCGATTTTACGAGGTTCAGCCAACCCGACCTACATCCTCCCCTTGAGCAACCTACTCAAAGATTCAACCATAATCCCTGCCCCTTCAATTGGGATGAAGTTTCCCTTACATCTGCTACTTACAAGAGGTACAAATTCCTCCTAATCTTTTGCTTACAAAAGATACAACTCTCTCCTCAAACCTAGTTCATAGCCCAAACCTTGATTACAATAAAATATGAAATCTGCAAAACACTCAATGTTGCTTCCAACAAAGCTAGTGAGTACAATTGAAATTCCTAACACATAATCATATGATAAAACTTGAAGCTCATAATGTATGTAACGATATAATCATTATATGCAAGAGTATGATTCACTAACTTTCCCTTTTATCAAATCTCCAAAAAATATTTATATAAGTCAATACTTACAAAAACTTTGAAGATTGCAAAGATTTGAAACACACTTTGTAAAAACAATATTTCTCTCAAGTTTTCAACAACAATAACTTAATATATATATATATATATATATATATATGATATGTATTCAAAAGATCAAAACACTGAATATAAAGTTTTCCCAAAAAATAACCCTCAATAATATATATATATAGTTATGAGCTTCTAAGGATATTTAATCAAATGGTTTTGAAGTATCCAAAATATTAAATCTTTAACTAAGGACACACTTGAATGATAAATATTTAATCAATGGCAAAAGAAAAATTTTCTCAAGTAATGAGCTTGTCAAAATACTCTCTATATCTATATGAAAACTCAAGATCAATCTCTCTCTAATAATATTCAATAATAAATGATGAGACTAGAAACTCTTGAAAATAATAAATCGATTTACCAAACCTCAATACCAAGTTGAAATCAAGATGTGTAAATGAAATACCTTTTACTTTTCTGAGTTGATTTGCCTAAGCTTGATGAGTGTAAGTTGGAGTGCAGGCAATCGTATAGCTATTAGTTCAAGTTTCTCAATTCTCTATCAAAAAGATGTTCTCTTCTCTTCTTCTTGATCTTAGCTAATGTACTAGGGTTTAGATGTTCAATATATAGGTATCTTGCCCTTAGAATAGATCTCAATCATTGGATCAAAAAATATCTCACGAGTTCTCTTATTAAAAATTAGATTTTTAAGTTTTCCCCCAAGTTCATGCGACTGAGGTCAAAGGCCCAGACAACTAAAGTTCCTTAGAGCTTAAAAAAACTAACCTAGACACAGGGTCAGACGATTGAAGTTTGGGGTTCGGATGACTGAAGTGTCGGGTTCAAATGACTGAAGTCTGAGTTCAGTCTTCTGAGGTGCTTCTGCCAGGTTCTGTGTTTCACCATAAATTCTTCAGGCGACTGAACTTAATCTTCGGTCTTCTGAAGAAATTCTTCAGACGAATGAGGTTAACTTTGGTCTTCTAAAGTGGCAACTTCAGGCGACTAAATGTTAAGTTCGGTCTACTAAAGTTCTTATTTCCTAAAATTTTTCTTCATATTTTAAAAAACTGCTTTGCTCTCTTTCTTGGCTCTTTTATAAAAATATTTTTCAGGATTTTAAAAATATTTCTAAGTCGATGAATGTCCCCTAATGATGTTCTTGAAATGCATGAATCCTAAGGTCATTCTAGTTTTTTATTTGAGCCTCAAATTAAATCATATGAAAATGTACATACATGAGTTCTAAGTACCCATTCCCATGGCGCTCTTGAACTTGGTGCTTGCATCTTCATTCTTGTATTCTTTGAGTTCCACGGGTTGTGCCAAGATATGTATGCTTTCATCTTCATGGCTTCCATGACTTGTGATCCATCCGTGCATGCTTAATATAGTTCATGTTCACAATCTCAATGCACAGATCAAAAACCAAGTGATTTGTCATTATCAAAACCGGATTGGACTCATAAAGTCAACACATAGTACCATATTCATAAACATATTTCACATCACTCTAAACAATATCACAACAGGTTTAATTTTTACAATAACATGAAATAATCTCATGCCACACATTTAAATAATAAAATGATACTTTAATAACACTCAGAAAAATCATATACCTCATAGTAATCATATATTCAAATTTAAAACCAACATATACTCAGATTGAAATCAACTTAATATTCATATAATTATATTCTTTAATTTAATCTATTAATTTATAAAAATAACTGACATTATTCATTCCCCTTACCTTTCCCCAAGAGTGGTGCCTAGGATCCTCAAATAAAAAATCTGCTCCGGCTAACATGACGAGGATCGAACCTAGGACCCTGTGGTGGTGTCTGATCGTCAATTTGACTATAGATTTGATAGAAATTTAGGTGTGTGTGTGTGTGAGAGAGAGAGAGAGAGAGAGAGAGAGATTACCTTATCCCAAGAGTGGTGTCTATGTTGCTCCTACGAAAAATCTACTCTGGTTAAAATGTCGGTGGTCGAGATAGGATCCCAATGGTATTTTTTGTTTTTCGATCGGCTGAGCATTGGAGAAGAAATTGAGGAGAGAGGGAGAGAGGGCATGGAGGGAGAGAGTTGAGAGACAGAGAGAGAGGGGCATGTGTGTGTTCTGCCAATTTCAATTTGTTGAAGCATGTTAACTTAACATATATATATATATATATATATATATAGAGAGAGAGAGAGAGAGAGAGAGAGAGAGAGAGAGGGCGTGGAGGAATAGAGTTGAGAGTTTCAATTTGATGAAACATGTTAACTTAACATATATATATATATATATATATATATATAGAGAGAGAGAGAGAGAGAGGCGAAATTTGGAGAGGGGCATGTGTGTGTTCTGCCAGTTTCAATTTGTTGAAGCATGTTAACCTAACATATATATATATATATATATATATATAATATTATTATATTATATTAATATATTATTATATTATTTAATTAATAATTGTTATTATTTAATTAATTATTTTATTTTATTTAATTTAATTTTTTTTTACATTTCCATGCATATTAATTTTTTGGGGCATTACATTCTCCCCTTCCTATAGGAATTTCATCCTAACAAAATTCAATAGTTATGATCTCAAATGACATCAATCGTGATTCCCACAAACTTAAACTAACTCATGAACAATCCTATCTTCCTGTTCATATTCCCCTCCTAACTCATCCTATGCTCTAGTAACATCATTCCTAGAGTCTACAAAATTTATACCCTAAGTTCTGATACCAACTATAATGCCCCGAACCCGAAACTAGGGTCCGGTGTGTTACTTAAAATAAATATTTGATACCATATAACAAAACAGCGGAAGATCTCCATAACAATTACTAGAACACAAAAAAAATTAACCTTTATTACAATAAAAATCACAATACAACAATGAGATTCTAAAATCATAAAAAACATAAATAAAATACTTAACAATTCTAAACAACCTTCAATCCCACCCACGCTTCCACTGCGCACTCTAATTACTATCATACTCTTCATGGTATCTGAAAAATATTAGATATGGATAAGGTGAGACACCTCTCAGTAAGGATGAAATAAATTATTATCAGTATGTGGCAAATAAATTTCTATGTATCACATATAAATAATATACAATGCTCATATCATATAAATAACCTTCTATACTATGGTTCATGTTTACATATTAAACCATTAAAACTATCTTCTCAATTTCCTAGGTCTTGTTTACATGTAAAGCGTTATATCCTTCGGTGACCACAGCTGGTGCATATCCAAGCACTCACTGACATTAAGGCACCTTCTACTCCCTACCCCAATTCAGCAAACCCTCAGACTACTCCAAGGATCAAGGCATTACGCATCACCGTCCCCCTTTGCCTAGATACCACCAAATAGATACCCTAGATATGCAGTTTCACAACACCATGGTACCATATTCATAAACATATTTCACAATACTCTCAACAATATCACAACAAGTTTAATTTATACAATAACTTGAAAAAATCTCATGCCACACAATTAAATAATAAAATCATACTTCAATAACACTTAGAAAAATCATATACCTCATAATATAGTCATATATTCAAATTTAAAACCAACATATACTCGTATTAAAATCAACTTAATATTCATATAATTATATTCTTTAATTTAATTCGTTAATTTATAAAAATAACTAACATAATTTATTCCCCTTACCTTTTTCCAAGAGTGGTGCCTAGGATCCCCAAATCAAAAATCTATTCCGGCTAACATGATGAGGATCGAACCTAGGACCCTATGGTCGTGTCTGATGGTCAATATGACTGGACATTTGAGGGAAATTGAGGAGAGAGAGAGAGAGAAAGAGATAGAGAGATTACCTTATCCCAATAGTGGTGTCTGCGTCGTTCCTACGACAAATCTACTCCGGTTAAAATATTGGTGGCCGAGTTAGGATCCCAATGGTATTTTCAGTTTTTTGATCGGTCAAGTATTGGAGAAGAAATTGAGGAGAGAGGGAGAGAGGGCGTGGAGGGAGGGAGTTGAGAGACAGAGAGAGAGAGGCAAGATTTGGAGAGCGGTGTGTGTGTGTTCTGCCAATTTCAATTTCCTAAAGATTCAGGATGTTAACTTAACATATATATATATATATATATATATAATTATATTATTTATTTAATTATTTAATTATTTAATTTAATTTTTTTACACTTCTATGCATATTATTTTTCTAGGGCGTTATAGTTATGAAACTCAATTTTTTTGTCATGAAGTTCAAAAATTTTAAGGACTTTGTTGTTTAAATAATATTCTTGAAATGGGGAGAAGTTTAACCCTTTTGCTGATGAAAAAAGGGGGAGAAGTTTTTTATAGCAAAATTATCATAATTTGTTTATTTCAAGCGTCCTCCTACCTTTTGTTTTGTCAAGATTGGAAATGTTTCAAGTAGAGGTAACTATGACTATTTGTTCTTAACTCTTTTTTATACTCACAGTAATGCTAAAATACAAACATGATAATTGTTGCACAAATATAATCATTTATGTGTATCATGTGACTTTGTTTTACCTGAATATTCTTTCAAAGTCGGTTTCAATACCAAATGCAAATTGAATCGAGCTTAACTTATATTCTCAACTTTAAAAATTCCAAAGTCTTCATTTTAAATATGCCTCAAATACACTATAAATATTTTACATTATGCATATTGTGAGGTGGAGTTTTGTTAGGCTAACCTCATTGTGCTCATGTGTTTGTAATCATAAAAAAAAAAAAGGGGAGATTGTGATTTTTTTTATTCCTATCCCGTTTTGATAATGACAAATCACATCATCTCATTTGTGCGTTAAGTGAATGAACATATTTTTGTTCTAGCAAGCACAAATGATCAATGCAAAATGGAAGTCATGAAGTACTTAAATGAGCACATATCATTTGTAATGTACTTAAGTTTCATGGAAATTTGAAGAGCAAAGCTTGAAAACTTACATTTTTTAGTTGTAATGTACTTAAGTTTCAATTGTGCATGCATATATCATTTGATTTGATGTGAAGCTCTCAACCATGACCTTAGTTGGGCTTTAGGCACTCTATATTTCATGAAAAATCATTTTACAAATGTGCAAACATTATTTAAAGTGTAAAAATCATTTTTGGAATGAAAAACTCCAAAACAAGTTTTTCAAAATCCCTTTCATGTTTCTGTCGTCGCATTGATGAGCGATTTTCTTGATCAATAAATTATCATCTTAAAATATGTTTAACATAAAAGTTTTGGGATTTTCTCTAAGCTTTCTTTTGATACCAATAAAGTCCCATTTGGAGTTTTTTAGAAAATGTAATGCCCAAAATATAGATGTCTGCAGTAAAAACTTTCATGCTTTTGCCATCACATTGATGAGCAATTTTCTCAATCAATTAGTTCTCATATTAAAATATGTTCCATATGAAAATTGTGGGATGTTCTCTTAGCTTTCTTTTGATACTAATAACGTCCCATGTCGAGTTTTCTAGAAAAAGTTATGCTCAAAATACTGAAAGGTGTCCGTAGTAGAAATCCAAATCCCAATCAACCGAACCTTAGTTAAGTCGACCAAGTTCATCCTGGTATGATCTGGTCGACTAAATCATCAGGTTAGTTGACCAAATTGCGCTAAATTGGACAAATGCCTTGGATTTAGTCGATCGAACCTCCTAGGGTTCACCAATAATGGTCGAAAAACGGCCATAAATTCTTAAATTAAACATTATTTTATTCCTGAACTATCATATAATGGCTATATCTTGATTTTGCCTACAAATACCAAGCTTAAACACTTGGAGAAGGTTGATAATCCATCTTGAGAGCATGATTAAATATTCTTTGATTATTGAGCTTCATTGAAACACTTTTGCACGTCATTTTCAAACTTCTTTTACTTTTTTTTTTTAAATATTTTTGGATAAAATATTTTGAATTTCTTTTGAAAGATTTGAGCATATTTTACACTTACTTTCATTACATCAAAGCTTTCCTACGTTTGATATTTCAAAAGTCATTTTAAGAAAATCATTTCCATACTCTATTGAGAGAGTGCATTAGAAAAGATTTTTCATTGTACTAATCAACTCTTGAAGGAGCATTCTTTGTACACCAAATTTATTTTCATTCATTTCTTTGCGGTTTGGGTTTTTAACTGTGCCAAGTGAGGGTGTATCCCTTGGAGAGGTATGTCTGCCTATAAGGAGGGATTACAGTTTGAACCGTACCGAGCGAGGGTATATCACTTGGAGAGACTTCTCCGCTTCTAAAGAGGGATTGTAGTGGCAGCTCCACCTTGGTTTAAAAGAGCAAGATAGTAGAAATCCTCACAAGGTTTACTTGAGGCAAGGACATTCAGCAAGTGTATGTTTATATCTATTTTGTGGTGATTGTGGTTTATGCTTTAAATTCGATTTTGATATTGATTGGAAATTTTCTAAATAGTCGTTAAAGTTTTTAAATACCCGATTCTCCCCCCTCTTGAGATAACACCAATCCTAACAGATTCTGACTTGGAGGGAAGGTTGGTTAACCTAGATGCGACTGCAATTGTCATGAGGATGGTATCAATATGTCATTGTGACATTGTGGTTGATTCAAATAGTTTTGATGATGGTGTTCTTGAACTTAAAGTGTATGATCATTAGATTCTTGGTGGGTACTAACTAAGCACCCAGAGGAGCTCTTATGGGCCAGCTCTTAACATCCTTGAGGGATGTCCTAGGCTTGCATGAGGGATTGGAACCCCCGTGGACAATCTATTTGGAAATAAGATCTCATAGGACTCTCAGCTTGGAAGTTTTGGGTGTACACCCTGTTTGGTCATCGGTTATAGGGCAATTTCATTCAAGACCCCGATTGTGCTGTGGGGATGAAAGTTACTGTCAACCCTTATCATTCAAGTATGGATTACTTAGTGATGACCTTAGTTAGTTTAAGGGTTGTCGAACCACGATACTTGACCCCTAGGTTTGACACTTGAGTATTTTATTAGATAAGGATGAGTATGATTGTGTTGGACTTGTTGTAATCTTGCGGTCTTATAGGCATGACTCTTTGACACTTTGAGAGGATCTTTGCAAAGGTGATGCCTTTTGGCCATTAAGAAGTCCATGTTCATGACACTTAGCAAAAAATAAATAGTTAGCAGTTCGTTCATTCTGCATTGTTTAAAACTTTGAAAACATATAGGAAATGAAAATAAATTGATTGATATTTTTAAAAAATTATTTGGTAATCTTGTAAAATAAAAATGAGTTATTAACAAAAAAATTTAATTTTGAGTGTTTGGTAAAAGAATTATAAGATAATTGAAAAGCCTTCGACTCCACTATTTTACATCTTTAAATATTTCTCACTTAATATCAAGAACTTGATGTGGGTTGAGTGATATGACACTCTTTGAAATGAGATTTCATTTTTTTTAATTCTTATTTGACAAAATCTTAACCTACGAGGCATCAATGTTGTACATTACAATATGTTTGGTTTGCATAATGGAATGGCGTAAGAAAGGAATGGAATGAAAATTTGAACAAAGAGTATGGCCAAACTCAAATTTTTAGATCAAAATATGCAAGTAGACCATAATTCAATGGTTATGGTGACTCAAATTTTTAGATCACCTAAAAAACATGAATTCTAGGTTTGAGAGTATGATTTTCGGATCTAGAAAAATTCGAATTCAAAACATATACTAACGAAAAGTAAAAAAAACAAATAAACAAATAAACAAATAAATAGAAGAAGAAAAACTCAATTACATTACCATATCATATAACAATAATAAAAATAAAATACACACAAAACAAAAAGAAAGAACTGACATGTAGTAAGTTTCATGTTTATTTTGATGGAAGCTAGATTTTTTTATTGGACTAGTGTCCTTTCATCGATTTTCAAAGAACAAGGATCTCCCTCTAGTTATTATTTGCATCGGTGTGTCCTTCGCTCATAAGAAAAATTCCTTCCAGTTGAAATACTTCAAAAGAAGTGAGCCATCAACCATTGAAACAAAAAACTTCAGTGTTGCACTGAAACTCATTGTCTCTCTTTCACACACAAAAAAATAAAAAAATGAATTTGATGAGTTCAAATTTTTCTCTTTCACACAAAAAAAAATGAATTAGATAAATGAGTTTATATAGACTTGGAGTGGTTGTAATATTTAAAATTCGTATTAATTCTTTTCTATAACTAGGTATTTCCTTATTTTTCTTCACTTTGTCTATTTCACAAATCTTTCCATTTTAGTCTCTTAGATAGTTGTAGTGGCAAAAACTTTAGTGCAATATATTTTTCTCACATGAAAGAAGATTTACATCAAAATACTTACTAAATTTACCTAAGTCTTGTACATGTATTAAAATTTTTAATTTTTTTTATTAAAATTCTTTAATAGTCAGTATTTGTCAACAATAAATAATATTTGAACTTCGAAACGCTCATACTTTTTAATGAGACAGATAAAACATTTAATAACGTTATTTGCAATATGTTAAATAGAAGTGAGAAAGTATTAAGTCTATCTAGATATTTTTAAAATATTTTTAAAACTTATTATCAACTAATCTTGTCAGTAATAAATACTATTTTGAACCGTATGATTTGGTAATACATTTGTTCTTTATTTTTAGATAAATCTTTGGGTAATTAACTTATTGGTTAATGATTAGATGAATTACTTTTTTTTTTGGATAAAAAAGGTACACACTTAATTTCTCTTAGTCCTATGTACTTTTTCTTAGTTACTATATTGGTGTGTTTTTCCTCCTATTATATCACAAATTTTATTTTGAAAAAATAAAAAAATTAGAAGGATTAATGTTTACAATAATAATTTAAACTTAAAAGAAATACAATTAATACCTCCACACTAAAAATTGTTTGTCATGATTATTGCCAAACGTAACCACTTAAGTACTTAACAAGATATCCATTTAAGTGCCCCCACGGTATGGCATGGTGGAAAGGCATCCGTAAGTCAGAAGGAGTATCGGGGGTTCAACTTCAGGTAGATACACTCACGAAACTAGCCGCACCTGTGGATGGTGAGAGTTTGCTCTATGAGCCAACAAGAACTGTGGATGGTGAGAGTTTGCTCTGTGAGCCTGTGGGGACCATGGATGGTGAGAGTTCTCTGTGAGCCAATGGGGACCGAGATTGGTAGTGGATATGTGTCCCAGGAGTCAAATTGGCCGAACGTCAAACTGATGCACAGAAGTCGTGTCCGCATCTGAACTTTACCCTGATTAGCGAGACCTGGGGGCAGAAGATGCTGATCCGTAGGTTTAGTGCCGCACTAGGGGGTCTGAAGGGTTCATTGGTGGCTAGAGTTCCTATGTAATAAAAAAAAAATATATCCATTTAAGTAATTTTTCAATAATTACTTGCTAATGTTGCTAACCTAATTAAGCCCTATCAAGCAATCCAATTGCAAATGTGCAAGCTTAAAACAATTCATGCCCCATTAAACATATGACACTTTTTTTTTTTTTTTTTTGGGGCATCCGATTACCATATGAAACATTCACTATCTACATTATTTTTAATCCAAATTCTAAGTTGATCCATTCACACTAATGTTACATTTATCATGTGTTTAAATTTGAACAATGGAGCGGGGTGAAAATAAAATTAAATAAAAGTTTCAATGAAAAACATGAAGAAATCAAATGAAAAATTAGATCCATTGTATTTGATTTCATTCAATTCTTGCATATTAAGTGAATAATTTAGTTAGCAATATCTTTATTTCATATGAATAAAATAAGATAAAATGAAAGTTGATGAAAACATTTAGGAAATTAAATAATAATTAAAATAACTAAAAATGTAAAAAAAAAGCTATGTTATTCTATCTTAAAACATGGAATAGAATCAAAAGGAAAACAAGAGGCTAGAAGAAGCCTCGAGCCCATGGCCCCCCTTCCTTCTAAAGTTCCACACACATACACACAAAATTCATAACTTATACTATAATTTTTAGGCATATTCTACTAAAATACCGGAAAAAAAAATTATTTTTCATGACAATTTTAATTATCAAGAAAATATGAACGAATCATTTTTTACCTTCTAACATTATACTACTTTATTTTAAATTATGGCGATGTCTCTTACTCTTTTACTTCCTAACCTAAAAACTATAATCTATGTTAGCATATCTCCCCAAAATACCCTTGTATATCTGTATATCTCCCTAAAATATACAAGCTAAAATACCCTTGTAGTCTGCCTCCTTCCCCTATAAAGGATGGCCTTAAACAATTTTATTAGTACAAAGAGATTAATAAAGTTTGTATTAATTTTAACATGGTATCAGAGTCAAGTTAAACCTAATTTTTTTTTTTTTCCTAAACCTCCTTGCCGTAGCCCACTATTTTTAAACGTCCGTCCTCCGCTTGGCCACTGTTCCGGACGACGTCATCATCATCATATCCCCTTTGCTTGGCTGTCATTCCGGATGACGCCGTCGTCATTGTTGGTAGCCATTCCGGACGACGTCATTATCATCTCGTCAAGCCACCACTGGTCGAAATCCCTCTAGTCCCGTCTCCCTCTGGTATCTGTACGGCGTCGTTTCTTGCTCACTGTTGTCCACGGCCACCATTAGAGATCTACTTCAAACTCTCCACCGTCGCTCAATCGTCTAGAATCGCCCAAAGAAGACGACTTGCTTAAGTCACCATGCCAACACAGAGGTCGGGGGGTATCAAAAAAAGAAGGGGAACGATTCTCTGCAGTAGCAATGATCGAACGACCCCTCTCCCTCTATAAACGACGCCTTTCCGGTGCATCGTAGGCTCCCACCCGGCTTCCATTTGTACTCAGGAAGCAGATAGAGAGTCCCTCATCCAGAGATAGGTTTTCTAAATTCTAATTTCAGATTGTATTGATACAAGCGTGCGGGAATGAGTTCTTAACATTTGAGACTTGATTTTTTTGTTTAAGTGTGCTTCAATTTTTTGACTATTGTCCATGCATCTTTCTTTGGCCGCCACGTGCAGGATATAGATAACTTGTTGCTGCTGTCTCCACCAGCTCCTCAATTTCTGCTCCATCTTCGGCACCCCCTTTGTCGTCTCTTTCTGCAACTAACCTTGAGGCAATTATCACCCAGGTTCTATCCCGCACTTCTACTACCTTATCAATCTCCATAGGTACCTTGACACCTTGGTTTATTGATTCTTCCTATTGCAATCATATGACCTCTAATTCCTCTTTAGTGACACATAAACAGTCTTTAAATCTTGTTCCCTTAATTTATACTGCTGATGGTTCACATATATTTATTAGTCATCTTGGTCATATTTGTACTTCTACTTTTTCCGTGCCTGACACATATGTTGTGCCTAACTTGTCTTTTAACCTCCTTTCTATTGGTCAACTTGTTGAATGTGGTTTGACCTTAGCCTTTTCTCACAAAGGTTGTGATGTGTAGGATCCGAAGACGGGCCAGCTTGTTAGGACAGGGTGTAAAGTTGGTCGCCTTTTCAAGCTCACATCTCTACATTTGCCTTATTCGTGTTCTCCTCTGTCTCTTTCTGCTGCTGTGTCTTTCAGCATTTGGCATTCTCATCTCGGTCATGCCTCGTTGTCTCATGTTCAATCTTTAGCTTCTAGTGGTTACTTAGGAAATGTTACATTTGAACATTTTGATTGTATGCCTTGTCAACTTGGGAAACAAAAAACTTTACCTTTTCATGAAAGTAATTCTTTGTCTTTTGCACCTTTTGATTTGGTTCATTATGATATTTGGGGACCTACTCCCGTCCTTACTAAGGGCGGGTCTCGTTACTTTGTCATTTTTATCGATGATTACTCTTGGTATACATGGATTTATCTTTTGCATAATGGCACTAGGCTACTTGCTGCTTTTCGCGACTTTAAACAGATGATTAGAACTTAGTTTGCTCGCACCATTAAAGTCTTTTGGTCTGATAATGCCTTGGAATATACTTCTACCCCTTTCATTGAAGAACTTTGAGAGGCTGACACCTTATCCCATCGATCCTATCCCTCCACCTCCCAACATAATGGTCATGTCGAATGTAAGCATTGTCACATTCTTGACACTGTTTGCTCTTAACTCTTCTCTACATCCCTCCTTGAATCCTTTTGTGGTGAAGCTGCTCTTACCGCTATTTACACTACTAATCGGGTTCCAACCCCTACTCTCTCCAATAAATCTCCATATAAGGCTCTCTATGGAAAGGTACCTGATTATTCTCTTCTCAAAGTTTTTGGTTGTTCTTGCTTTATTTTGCTTCCACCTCATAAACATACAAAACTTGAACCTTGCTCTCATCTCTGTTGCTTTCTTGGTTATGGCATTAAACACAAGGGCTATCGGTGTTATGACCCCATCACCAAACGTCTTCGCGTCTCTCAGCATGTTCAGTTTTGGGAACACAAAATGTTCTTTAGTATCTCTCCATTTTCTTCCAATTGTCCCTCATACTCCCCCATTTTCACTAATCCTGCCATCGATCCCTCTCCCGCTTTCTCTTCTAATGTAGGTCATGCCAGCTCATCAGGTGATCCCTCAGCATCTGCCGCTCCCGAAGCTAGACCGTATGATGATCCTGCCATCACTTCCACTCCGCTTGAGTCCACTGGATTAGATGTCCATCGTTCTAGTTAGGTAAGGGCACCTCCTACCTATCTTAGTGACTTTCACTGTTTTTCTACTCTTGACTCCCTTCACGAGCCTTGCAGTTATCGTGAAGCTTGTTCTGTTCCTATTTGGCAGCAAGATATGTCTGAAGAACTTAACGCATTTCACAAAACTCATACTTGGGACCTAGTTGACCTGCCTCCTAGTAAGACTGTAGTTGGAAAAAAATGGGTGTATAAATGGAAAACAAACTTTGACGGTTCTAAAGTATGACATAAGGCTCGTTTAGTGGCAAAGGGCTTTACTCAGGAATATCGCATTGATTTTGAGGAGACATTTGCCCTTTGTTGCTCGTATTACCTTCATTCGCTCCCTTTTCGTTGTTGCCTCTACTCGACGACAGCCTTTATTTCAGATGGATATCAAGAATGTCTTCTTACATGGTGATTTGGCTGAGGAGGTATATATGTAGTCCCCTCCTAGGTATCCTCATTCTCTTAGTCGGGTCTGTCATCTCCGTCGTGCTTTATATGGGCTTAAGCAAGCTCCCTGAGCTTGGTTTGCCAAGTTTAGCTCCACTGTTGCCCAGCTTGGCTTTGCTTCTAGCCCCTATGATTCAACCCTTTTTACCCATGACACTGCTACTGGCATCACTCTTCTACTACTTTATGTTGACGATATGATCATTACCGGTGATGATACTTCTAGTATTCATGAACTTAAGCAATTTCTGTGTCAGCTGTTTGAGATGAAAGACCTCGGTTCTCTTTGCTACTTCCTTGGCTTAGAAGTCCCCTACCTCTGATGGCTACTCCTTAACCTAAGCCAAATATGCCTCTGATCTTCTCACACGTGCTGGTCTCACCGATTGTAAGATAATTAATAATCCATTGGAGCCCAATATCAAACTCCGTCCTACTGATGAGGAGCTCGTTCCTGATACCACTCGTTACCAACAGCTTGTTGGGAGCTTGATTTATCTCACTGTTACTAGACCAGACATTGCCTATGCGGTGCACCTTATTAGCCAGTTTATGTCGGCTCCTCATTCCATTCACTATGCGACTGTTCTTCGCATCTTACTATATGTGAAGGGCACCTTATTTCATGGCTTTTTTTTTTTCATCTCACTCATCCTTGACGTTACAAGTTTATTTAGATGCCAATTGGGCAAGGGACCCTACTGATCATCTGTCTACCACTGGTTTTCTTTTTTTACTTGGTGACTCTCTTATCTTTTGGTGGAGCAAAAAGCAGACTGTTGTTGCTCGCTCTAGCACTGAGGTTGAGTATCGGGCCCTCGCTGATACTACTTCTGAGCTTCTTTGCCTTCGTTGGCTTCTCCAAGATATGGGAGTTCCTCAGCCCTCGAGCACTTTGCTTTATTGTGACAATCATAATGCTGTCCAGATCACTCACAACGATGTCTTCCATGAACGCACCAAACATATCGAGATCGACTGTCATTTTCTATGCCATCATCTTTAGGACGGGACACTTCGCCTCTTGTCAGTTCCTTCGGCTGATCAGTTGGCTGATATCTTCACGAAAGCTCATCCACCTAGCTATCATAGTGCTTTAGTCTGCAAACTCCAGATGACATCTTCGATACCACCTTGAGTTTGAGGGGGAATGTTAGCATATCTTCCCAAAATACCCTTGCATATCTGTATATCTCCCAAAAATATAAAAGCTAAAATACCCTTGTAGTCTGCCTCCTTCCCCTATAAAGGATGGCCTTGTACAGTTTTATTAGTACAAAAAGATTAATAAAGTTTGTATTAATCTTAACAATCTAATTTCTATAATGTGATATAAAAATGGAAGCTTTGGGAACTTAGGGTGCTAGTGTCTATGTGCCATGTTACAATTTTTTTTCTTTTTTCCTTTTTCCTTTGGCATTTCTCCTACAAATTGTTTAAAAATTGGAAAATATATATTTTTTTTTTAAAAAAAAGAAATAAAAATAAGATGTATTCCACTTTTTCATGTTTGGTTGTCAAGAAAAATGAGAAAGAAAATAAATAAATATATATAATTATTGAAAAAAAATTATATTTTACACATCCTCGACATTTGATTTTTCTTAATTTTTAATCGTATTAGCACACTTTTTCATTTTCAATAGTATTTGACATAAAAGAAAAATAGTAAAAAATAAATATCTTTAATCCAAACTAGCCCTTATAAGCTTGCAGCCTTCTCTCCCTTTACGTTTATCTCTTCCAAAGGTTTCTAATTCTAAACAATCTGAAGCATCTTCCTTTCCTGGTGCATTAAAACGGTTTTTGCATTTTGGGCTTAATTTATTGAAAACTATTATTGATAGATGTAAACTGTCACTAATACTTAATTAATTAATTAGTAAAAGTGACATGTAATGTAAACGCATCATTACTAATATTAATTATTAGTGATTGTTGAACGCATCATTAATACTAATACTAATTATTAGTGGTCGTTTAAATGCACTACTAATATTATTCTTTAAGGAACAAGTTCTACTAATATAACTTATTTTTGTTAAAATTGCTAATGACAACAAAAAGTTTGAATTAGTAGTTCAGAGTTATGTGTATCGGGCTCTCAAGAGTATTCGAGGCACACACAATCTTGTAGTGGACCTCATAAATCTTCAAGATGTGTATGCTCGAAATAACCCCAAGACACACCATTTGAGAAGCCTATTCTTTTTCTAAAAATAGTTAAAGTTTGAAACTTTAATGGTATTATGAGAAATGAAAAAGGGTATGCAATAAGAAATGTGTACCTCTATTTCTTACTTAATAACAAGAACTTGATGTGGGTTGAGTGATATGAGACTCTTTTAAAGGAGATTTTATTTTATTTTTACTTATTATTTGACAAAATCTTAACCTACAAGGTATCAATGCTATACATTACAGTATGTTTGGTTTGCATAATGGAATGACGTGAAAAAGAAACGGAATGAAATTTGAACTAAGACTGTGGCCAATCCCAAATCAAGTGATAAATTTGATTCCATTCCACTCCTATGTATCAAACGTGCAGTTAGTGCATTTATCTCCTATAAGATATCATAGTAGTTAAAGTTTAAAACTTTTATGTTGGAAGTCTTATACTTGAATTCTACAAAAGATGAGGAAGGATATGTGACAAGAGATGCATTACCTCTATTTATATGTGTAGTCAACGCCTCATGTGGGCCTCCAATCAATCAAAGAAAAAAAAACAAAAAAACTTCCGGATATAAAGAGATTTTTTTTTTCTTTTGGTTTAGAATCATTCCATCTAAACAAGATATTTTCATATTAGGGATAAATTTTGGTAAAAATAAAATCATATTTCCTCTTTAAATGTCATGTTGCTACATTACACAACACCATTCATTAATTTTTCCCCTTTTCTCTCTAAATTACTCTAAAAATGTGATAAATTATTATTATCCTTTGACGTGGCACAGATAACACATGTATGTTTTGTACATATTTTTAATTTTTTTACCCCCTATTTTTTCCATATATAGAATTTTAAAAAATTTATACAAAATTTTTCATTAAATAAAAAAATCAATCTTTTTGTGATATAATGCATGTAATTGAGAATATTATTTTAAAATCTAATTTAAGGGACTCGTATTTGAATTTTAAATTATACTTTTAGATATGAAAATGTAAAATTCTAAATATGCGACACCTTGAACCAATCGCCTAATTAGAGTTTATGAAACAAATTCATGTTAGTTTTTATTGATGTCACCTGAAAACAAAAATTAGGATAAAAGACACTTATTTTTCTTGAGTCTTGGTAGAAAGACAAAAACTCTCTTCGAGGTTTTAAAAATTGCATTAACATCTCCTGAAATTTCAAAAATAACATAGATATCTACTAAGATTGTCAAAAAAAATATAAATTTTTCCTCAAAAGATTTATCTTTTTACAAAATACAATAGAAGACTTGTATCTTTTTTATAAGACTTTTATTCGAGATAATAAGTCGCATCTAAAAATTTAATTTTTTGAATATATTCATAATTCAAATCTTAAGAATTTCATATTTGAAATTTAGTGATCAAGGCGACTTCTAGGACTTGGTTTTTTCACAAAGTAATAACTAATAAGCTTGTCTGGTTCTGGGAAAGTCGGTTTAGATCCTTGGGGTTCTAGGACCTTCCTTCCAGTATAATTTTCTCACTTCTCTGGTGCTTTCTCGAGGGCTGGTTTCAGTTTCAGCACTCGGCCTCTGCTTGGGTGACTTCTAGGAACATTCTAGAAGGCCCACAAATAGCATAATGGGCTTGCGTAGCCAACACAAGGCTTATTTATTTATTTTCTTTTTATGTTGGGCTTCTCCGAGCCTGAACGGAAAGCCCAATATATTTTATGGGCTGGCCCAGCCCACTGCCCAACTATAGCAAAATTGTAAAAAATTACCACTCAAAAAAATAAAATGAAGTACAAATAGACAAACTGAGGTCACCTTTTTCAAAGTTTCTAATTAAAAAAATTAAAAGGAAAAAATAGATAAACAGAAAAAGAAATAGTGAAAGGCTCGCATCCGTACATTAATCATATAATGACAATGAAAATGAAAATGAAAATAAAAATAAACAAACAAAGTTGAATACTAATTTTTTGAGTTGGCTATTATTGTTTCATCAATTTGCCAAGAACAGGGATCGCCCTCTCGTGGTTGCATCCATCGATTTATCCTTCTTCGCTCCTAAGCAGAAATCCTTCCAGTTGAAATACTTCAAAAGAAGAGAGCCGTCGACCATCGAAACAAAAAATTTCAATGTTGCACTGAAACTCATTTTGTCTCTCTTTCACGCACGAAAATAAATTCGATGAGTTCAAAATTTTCTCTTCCACACACAAAATGAATTCAAAATATGAGTTTATATAGACTTGGAGTGGTTGTCATGTTTAAAATTCGTATTAATTCTTTTCTATAACTAGTTATTTCCTTATTTTTCTTAACTTTGTCTATCTCACAAATCTTTCCATTTTAGTCTCTTAGATAGTTGTAACAGTAAAAACTGCAATGTATTTTTCTCACATGAAAGAAGATTTTCATCAAAATACTTACTAAATTTACCCAAATCTTATAAATGCATTAAAATTATTAGTTTTCTAATTTAAATTCTTAAATAGTAAGTATTTTTCAAAGGTATATAATATTTGAATTTCGGAGTGCTCATGCTTTTTAATGAGACGGATAAAACATTTAACAACATCATTTGCAATATGTTAAATAGAAGCACGAGAAAGTATTAAGTCTATCTAGATATTTTTAAAATATTTTTAAATCTTATTATCAACAAATTTTGTCAGTAATAAAATGTTAAAAATTTTGAACCGTATGATTTTATAATACATTCGCTCTTTCTTTTTTGATAAATCTTTTTGTAATTAACTTTTTGGTTAATGATTAGATGAATTTCTTTTTTCTTTCTTTTTTTTTTTTGATAAAAATGTACACACTTAATTTCTCTTAGTCCTATGTACTAATTCTTAGTTACTATATTGTATACTTTTCCTCTTATTATATCACAAAGAAAAGGCTCTAAGAAGGAAAACAAGAAAAGGCTCTAAGCCCATGGCCCCCTCCCTTCTAAAGTTCAACACACATACACGCAAAATTCTTAAATTATACTATAATTTTTAGGTATATTCTACTAACATACCGAAAACAAAAAAATAATTTCCATGATAATTTTAATTATCAAGAAAATATGAACGAATCATTTTTTACCTTCTAACATTATACTACTTTATTTTAAACTATGGCGATGTCTCTTACTTTTTTACTTCCTACCCTATAAACTATAATCTAATTTCTATAATATGATGTAAAAATGGAAGCTTTGGGAACTTCGGGTGCTAGGGTCAATGTGCCATGCATGTTATAATTTTTCTCTTTTTCATTTTTCTTTTGGCATTTCTCCTACAGTTCGTTTGAAACTTAAAAAATATTGAAAAAAAAAAAAGAAATAAAAATAAGATGTGTTCCATTTTTTTTATGTTTGCTTATCAAGAAAAATGAGAAAGAAAATAAAAAATATATATCAAATTAATGAACAAAATTTTAATTTTACAATTCATCAATATTTGAGTTTTCTTAATTTTTAATTATATTAGCATAATTTTCCATTTTAAGTAATATTTGATATAAAGAGAAAAAAAAGTGAAAAATAAATTTTCCTCTCATTTTTCTTTTTTCAAACAAAATCTTTAATCCAAACTTGCTCTTACAAGCTCATAGCCTTCTCTCTCTTTACGTTTATCTCTTCCAAAGATTTCTAATTCTAAATAATTTGAAGCATCTTCCTTTCCCCATGCATTAAAAAGGTTTTGCTGTTAGGGTTTAATTTATTGAAGACCACTAGTGACGGATGTATTGTCACTAATACTTAATTAATTAACTAATTAATTAATTAGTAACAATTTAAATTTAAAAAGTGTTTAATATTTATTTTAGGGATAGGGTTTTGCAAATAGTACTTAATGTATCTAACATCATAAGAAACTATCAGTGACATGTACTGTAAATGCATCATTAGTACTAATACAACAGCAGCAACAACAAGAAAACTAAACTTTAACTCCCACTAGGTGGGGTCGGGTATATGTATCATTTTCTGCTAATTTATGCGATCATGGACCATTTCTTTTGACAATAGAGCTATTAAATCGTTATTCACTATCTCATTCTAAATTATTTTAGGTCTACCCCTAACTTTCTACCATCCCCACAACTAACTCATTCTTCCTCACTTGCGCACTTTGTGACCTACAGTGCAAGTGCCCAAACTATCTGAGTTGTCTCTCCCTTATCTTATCTTTTATAGGAGCTACACCTAACTTATCACAAATATGTTCATTCCTTAATTTATCTTTCGATCAATATTATGCCACTCATCCTTCTAAGCATTCTCATCTCAACAACTTTAATATTTTGGATATTCTATTTCTACATCGCTTATCATTCTAATTCATATAGAAAATGTGAATTACGGTGTTATCCCAAAAGTGGAGTGAATTAGGTATTTTAAAAAATAGGTCTTTTAGGTTCTAATTTTGAAAACTATCAATTTCAAACTTACACGCTACTCACAACCACCTCAATGTTTCAGAATTAATTAATTTTATGTGTGTCTCTGTCAAGCATACAATGTTACCCAATTACTCACACACAACTAAAAGTTCAACACATATACAATGAGATTACGCGGAAATTAAAAAGAGGTAAAAGCAAGAGCAATGCAAACTCGATTTTTACGAGGTTCAGCCTACCCCGGCCTACGTCCTTGCCTTGAGCAATCCACTCAAGGATTCTACTAAAAGTTCCCTCCTTTAACTAGGACGAAGTTTCCCTTACAACCTACTGCTTACAAAAGGTGTAGCTTCCTCCTCAATCCCAGTTCACAGCCCGAACCGTGTATACAAAATAAAAATTACAATTTCTGCAACAATTCAAAATGCTTCTAACCAAACTAGTGAGTACGAGATAAATCCTAGTACATAATCATATGATAAATACATGAAGCTCAGTATGTATGTAATAATATGATCTTTATAAGAAGAATGATATGCTCAAAAATCTACCTTTTTATCAATATCTCCCAAAAAATAATTTTTATGAATAAATGCTTTGGAGAACTTAGGGTTTGAGTTCAAATCACTTTACGCAAGAATACCAAAATAAGATCTTTAAAAAATAGTCTTGAATATTATGCAGATCTAAGTTCTTACGGTCAAATAACTCATAAGATTAAATGTTTGAATAAAAATATGACTTTGAATATTTCAAAGATTTAAATAATATTTTTCAAATACTTTTTGCTCCAATAAGATAGATCTCTTTGGATAAAAATATAACTTTGAATATCACAAGGATTCAAACCTTAGAGTACCATTCCCAAAAGATTTTTCAAATAAATAACTATGGTAAAATAAGTTTCTTGCTTCTAAAAAGATTTTTCAAGAAACGAATAATGGAGAAGATAACCGATTAATAAAAAATTGGAAGCTTAATAAAATATTTTTCCAAAACTCAAGATCAAACCAAATTTTGCAGAAGTTATGCGTGTATTTGCTCAAATCTTGAAAGTGCAAATGCCCAGACAAATATGACTTCTTTGTAGTGTAGGCAATGATTCTTAGCAATATGTTCAAAGCTTCTTAATGGTATGCGAAAGATACTTACAACAAGCTCAAGGCACTCAAGAGATAGGCAAAAAGTGATGCTCTAGGGTTTAAAGATTGTTTTTATAAATGTTCTCGACCCTAGATTAAATCCTGGTCGTTGGATCATTTAAAAATAAGAGTTTTGGTTCGTGTCCGCTGTGAAACGTGAATTAGTGTCTCGACCTTTGTCGATGAATGGGTAAGTTTGTTGACGAGTGTACAACACTTGTTCGTTGACGAGGCCATGAGTTTGTTGACGAGAGCACTGTTTGAACTTTTTGGGCTCTTGGTATTTGTTCGTAGACGAGAAAACATCATTCATCGTCGAGTGGCTTTCATATGTTTGTCGACAAGGCCATTAGGTTTGTCAATGAGACCTTTAAAAATTGCCTTGAAAAATTTCTTTCAACTTAGAACTAATGTAAATGTATTTTTCATGAAATGCATGAGTCCTAAGGTTTGTCTAGGGTGTATTTGAGCTTCGAGTTATATCATATGACATATGTAAATACATTGAATTCTAAAGACCCATTCCATTGAAAATCTTGAACTTAAAGCTTGCTTCATCTTCCTTTCATCCCTCTAGTTCCATGGATTGCGCCAAGTGATATGTACTTTAGGTTCCTCGTGGCTTCCTTTACAAGTTCACCGTTCATGCATTCTAAATCATGATCTTGCTTACAAACTCAAATACACATGTCAAATACCAAGTAATTTGTCATTATCAAAATAGGATTGGACTCATAGAGTCAATAATCTCCCCATTTTTTATGATGACAAATACACGAGCAAAAATGAGTTACGCCTAAAAAAGACTTCCCCTAAAATAATGCATAATTTAGAATTCAGCAATATAGGTTACGCACAATGATGTTCATACACGTTGTAGAATATGCAATATCTTTAGTAGTATATATGTATATACTACACTCTTTTCCCCCTTTATTTCAAAGAGAGAAAAAAATATTGCTTACTTCTCCCTCTTTTTGATAAAATAAAAAAAATCATAATTTATTTTTTTGCTTACAAACTTCTCGTAAAAATTATTTTATCATTTTTGCTTTAATTTCTCCCCCTTTTTGACATCAACAAAAGGCATATATATAAAAATGTTCTAACAGAAATATATGTCATCTTTGCAAAATAAAAATGTAACCTTTATATTTCAAAATTGTACTATGAAATATATCTTCCTGTGTTATTCAATTTACTACTCCCCCTTACTAATGTATATATGTGTTGTTGAATAAAATTTCAAAGTGAACATACAGAGTGTCAATTTATACACAGAGTGTCAATTTACGTCTACATGGATAAGCAAAGCGATAATTAAAGTTCAAAGGTTTATGTGAGCATCAACATGTGTCATGTATCCATAAAAAAAATTAAACAGGTAATCACCAGGCTTTGAGTTTAATGCCAAATGTAAGAAAAATTTGTCAAATGTGAAATGTTTAACAAATATTAATGTTAATGAAACTTGCTCCACTTTAATTATTTAGTCTAATGTAATTCTAGGCAACTTATCGACCATGCGTCAGACCTAATTCACGTCTAATTTGGATAAACCTATCCTCCGGAAGTGGTTTCGTGAATATGTCCACCCATTGTTCATCTGTGCATACAAACTCAAGTGTCACATCTCCTTTTTGCACATGGTCATGAAGAAAATGATGTTGAATTTCTATATATTTAGTTCGTGAATGTGATATAGGATTCTTTGAGATGTTTATTGCACTCGTACTATCGCATCTTATAGGAACTGTGTCATAGTGTAGCCCAAAATCCATAAGTTGTTGTTTCATGTACAGCATGTTGACCTTATAGGTTGCGCTCGGTTTTGATAATGACAAATACTCATGTATGTAATGAATATCTAGTTTATGTGCAGGTCTATATTAGCAGATACATTGATGGCACGTGAAAGCTTAAAGTTTGAAGACCAATTCATGTTCTCAGTTGTAATATATATATATATATATATTCAGTAGGGAAATTGGTCTGTAATAGTAATTAGGATATTTGGTTTGTAATAAGCTTATACACATCACATGCATGATAATACGTAAGCTCAAACAAACCGTAAATGAAAAATAACCTTAGAAAGACCTTAGGGTTTTCCCTTCGGTCGACCAAAGGTCAACCGACACCGAATTTTTTTGGTGTCTTGAAAAAGGCCTAGAAATGACCCTAGTACACTCACACATGCATATATATATATATATATATATATATATATATATTTGGTCATTTGAATAGGGTGATTGCACAATTGAAAATGACCGAAATGCACATATTGTGCGCTTTCGATTGACTGGCCAAGGCAGTTCATTTTGCCCCAGTCGACCGAATTCAGCCTGGGTTAACAATTTGACTTCAGCCCAGTCGACCGAACCAGATAGTTCATTTATAGCCCAGTCGACCGAACCATTATAGTTCAAATACCTACGGTCGACCGAAACCTCTTGGAGTCAAACATTTGACTATCTGGTCGACCGAGCCAAATTTGTATACAAACTATCTGGTCGACCGAGCCAAATTTGTATACCAACTATCTGGTCGACCGAGGGTCCTCGGGAAAAACCCAAACGGTCTAGTCGACCGAACCAGTCAGTTTAAAATGGCCCGGTCGACCGAACCTCAGAGAAATGGGAAATTGCCCACTTTCGATCGACCGAGACTTCAGTTTAAAAACCTCCTGGTCAACCGAACCATATGAGATCTAGTCGACCGAAACTGTTCTGGTCAACCAAACCTCTCGGGTTGCCCCTCATTTTTGACCGTAGTTAATATTTTTAAACGGGATTAACTTGGTTAAAACGTATTAAAACTTTCCTAATAATTCCATATATGTCCTTAATGGTTATATTTTAGGGGTTGTCTCTATATACCCCCTCATTTGGAATAATTCGGATAAGATTAGCAAAAACAATTAGCAAATATCCTCTGATTCTCAAAAGCTCTATTTCTCACATCCAAGCTTCATTTTTCCATTTTTACTAATCCTCATTGCAAATCTTGCTAAGTAAAAGTGCTATTTTGAGTATCTAGTTTAGCTTACTCTCTTGTTTATTTTAGTTGATTGATATATATATATTTTTATCCATGAGTAAGCTTGAAGTTTTTCTAGGAGACTTCATTAATAAGTCCTCCATAGGAAAACTTTGTAGAGCTTGTGAGTTTTGCATCATCATTGCAATACTCAAGAGTTCGTATTGCTTTTTGTTTTTGAAATAAATTGTTGCAAATCGATTTCAAATATCTCGTGTGATTTACTTTGAGAAATATTTTATTGAGATATTTGTGCATATGCAAAAAGATCTTTGTTGAAAAATCTTTTGATTGATTTTATCTTCTTGAACACAAAGATCAAATTATTTTATAAATTAAATTTGAATATCTCTTGAGCCTTATATATTGAGAAATACCATTTGAGATATCTGAAGTATTGCTATCATCTTCACTTGAGCATTGTGATCGAAAATATTGTGTGATACAAAGATAGCATTTATTGCAATCCCACCCACTGATCGAAATATTTGCATAATTATTTGAGAGTAAACACTTAGATTACACCGAATTTATCAAATCCTATCTCTTGGTAGTGTATTAATTACATTGTGCTTAGTGGTACATAATCAGCTTAGTGTAAGAAGCATTTCCTTGTACGCAAAATTATATACACATCTATTGTATTTTTAGGCACAGGCCTGAAGAGGGAGACTAGCCCTAAAATAGTCCCGGATTAGCTTAGACCCGGTTAGGAAAGCTAGGTGCGCCATCATGGTAAGGCATGTAGGTTAAGGTCAGCCCCACTAATTGTCCTGGTTAAGGTTGTGGTCAGCCCTGTGGTAATTGACCTGGTTGTAATCGGTGCAGCTCCACCCTTAAGTGAGCCACTAGTGGAATCCTCGGGCTTGTGAGCTAGAGGCGAGGACGTAGGCACAGTTGGTCGAACCCCGATAACATATCGTGTGCCTTGTTTATATTTCTACACTTTATCTTCACTGCATATGTATGTTTTGGAGTGAATGATGCGCTTGATTTAAATTTTCGCATATTACGTTATAGACGCATTTGGAATTGCATAGAAGGACCCTAGGTTGTTGTATACGAGTATTTCATTTAAACCTAGGAAAAAGTTTTAAATTCCAATTCACCCCCCCCCCCCCGGTCTTGGGAATACACCAAAGCTAACACAGCATTTGAGCACAACAACTTCTAGCCACTAAATATTATGCCTCGCTTGTGGAAAGAGCAACTGAATTTTGCTTCTTTGAAAACCAAGATACTAACGAATGTCCTAAGAAATGACATGTTCTGCTCATACTTTTCTATCCACTTTTCTACCAACAAAATCAACATTCGAATAGCTAATAATCTCAAAGGAGGTATACTTAGGATACCATAATTCAAGTTCAATATATGGTTCCAATCAGGTATCTAAGTATTATTTTTTTTTTTTGACAACTAATAAATGGGACTCTTTAAGTGTAGCCTAAAGTCTTGCGCATGGACATACGCTAAACATTATGTCAGGCCTGCTGGCAGTTAGATAAAGTAGGCTACCAATTATCTCATGATAGAGCTTAACATCTACTGGTATGCCTTATTCGTCTTTGTCTAATTTTAAAGAAAAGCTCATTGGTGTTCTTAGAGTTTTACCATCTTTCATATTAAACCTATTGAGCAAGTCTTTAATATACTTCGATTGATTTATAAAAATTCCATGTCTTTCTTGTTTGATCTGAAGTCCTAATAAGTAGTTACGTTCTTTCATCATACTCATCTCAAATTCGTTTTGCATATACTTTGCAAACACATTGCACAACTCTTCATTTGTTGCTCCAAATATGATATCATCTACGTATACTTGTACAAGGAGCAAATTTTCACTTTTAGCTTTTATGAAGAGTGTTATATCAATCTTTCCTCCAGTAAATCCATTTTCCAGTAGAAAACTGCTTAGCCTTTCATACCAAGCTCTAGAAGGTTGCTTCAAACCATACAAGGCTTTAGTTAGTCTATAGACGTGATTTGGATGCTTATGGTTTCCAAAACCCGGGGGTTGTTCTACATATACTTCTTCACTTATGTAACCATTTAAAAATGCACTTTTGATATTCATTTGATACAACTTGAAATGCTAAAATGCAGCATAAGCTAACAACATTCGAATGGCTTCCATTCTAGCTACAGGTGCGAAGGTTTCCTTAAAATCTATTCCTTCCTCCTAGTTATATCCTTGAGCTACTAGTCTTTCCTTATTTCTAAAAACTATTCCATGTTCATCTTTCTTGTCCTTATATATCCATTTTGTTCCAATGACTATCTTATCCTCAGGTCTTGGAACTAATGTCCATACTTTATTTCTCTCAAATTAATTTAATTCTTCTTGCATAGATATTACCCATGACTCATCCTTAATTGCTTCACTCACATTCTTAGGTTCTTCTTGTGATAAGAAGGCAAAATGACTAATCATATTTCTAATAAAGGATCGTGTAGTTACTCCACGTGATGGTTCTCTATAATTTGATCTATAGGATGATTCTTTATGTACTTCCATTCTTTAGGTGGTTCATTAATCTCTTTTTCTACTTGAATATCCACAGTGGATGTTTCCTTAATTTCAGTGTTCTTATCTGAATTATCTTCAATAGATAATTTTTCAAATTCCTTATTAATCTCAAGTTCATCCTCATCAGCCTTTTGAGCAAATGGATTGGATTCATGGAATACAACGTGAATGGATTCTACAATGCTTATGATTCATTTATTATATACCCTATAGGCTTTACTATCTAAGGCATATCCTAGAAAAATACCTTCGCTAGATTTCACATCAAACTTTCCTAGATGTTCATTGTTTTTAAGTACAAAGCATTTGCAACCAAAGACATGGAAATATGAGTTGTTTTGTCTATGGCCATTCCATAATTCATATGGAGCCTTATTTAGTGAAGGTCTGATCAGGACTCTATTTAGAACATAATAGGCGGTGTTTATTGCCTTAGCCCAGAAGTACTTAGGTAGTTTATGTTCGTTGAGCATTGTTTTGGTTATTTCTTGTATAGACCTGTTCTTTCTTTCAACTACACCATTTTGTTGTGGTGTTCTAGGAGCTGAAAAATTATGAGATATTCCTAATAAATCACAATATTCTTTCATACCTTGATTTTTAAATTCTCTACCCCTATCATTTCTTATTTTAGTGATAGTGTATCCCTTTTCATTTTGATTTTTCTTGCATAGTTTAATAAATTGCTCACATGCTTCATCTTTGTGACCCAAAAAAAGTACCTCATGTAAATCTAGAATAATCATCAATGACAACAAATGTGTATGATTTTCCTCCTAAACTCTGAATTGAGTTTGGACCAAGCATACCTACAATAAACATTTAAGTAACTATTTTTGGTACCCATTTTATCTTGGGTCCATGGGGGTTAGTACTTAAAATCTAATTTAAGGGTCTCATGTTTGAATTTTTTGAATTTTACTTTTAGATATTAACATTGGAAATAAATTCAATGATTAAAATAAAATACAGTAATTACCTCAAGTTAATCTTAAAGCATGTATACCTTTTTTTTTCCGGTCATTTATACATTTATGTAATATTCAAACTTACTTCTATATTTGTTTCACATCTATATGTTTCGTAAATTGAATTCTTGCAAAATGACACTTTATTCAAAATATGTGGCACGCTAAACCAATTGTCTAATTAAAGATCATGAAACAGCCCCCACGGGCATGACGCGGTGGAAAGACATCAACACGTAAGAAGAAGCGTGGATGGTGAGAGTTCACTCTGTGAGCCAGCGAGGACCGTGGATGGTGAGAGTTCGCTCTGTGGGCCGGCGGGGACCGTGGATGGTGAGAGTTCTCTGTGAGCCAGTGAGGGCTGTAGATGGTAATGGAGATGTGTCCTGGGGGTCGGGTTGGCCGAGCGTCCAACTGATGCATGGAAGCCGTGTTTGCATTCTAGACTTTACCTGATCAACAAGACCTAGGGGGAGGACACTGATCCGTAGGTTTGGTGTCGCACCAAGGGGTCCGAAGAGCTTGTTAGTGACTGGAGTTCCTACGTAATAAATAAATAAAAAAAGATCATGAAACAAATTCATGTCGGTTTTTATTGATGTTGGCAAAAGATGATTTTAATATTTGATGCACATATTTTATTAGTGCCATTTGATACATTATTTGGATCTATAAATGATAAATTTGGATAATGGCAGATGTAGAATTTTTAATTGAGATAATAATTCCCATCAAGATTTAAAATTTTCAACATATTCATAATTCAAATTTTAAGAATTTCATATTTCAAATTTAATGATTAAGGCGATTTACAGAATTCACACTGCATTTGAGAGCATGAATTTCAAACAATGAATTTGAATTTAGATGAATTTTTATAAATTTTCATATAATTTTATATTATAATTTATTTAAATTCAATATATTAGATGGTTACTTTTTCCACAAAGCAATAACTAACAAGCTAATTTTTTCATTCTTCTAGTGTTTTCTGGACAGTTGGTTTCGGTTTCACGAGGCCTCTTAATTGAGTTTTTGGAACATTCTGGAAGGCCCATCAAATAGCAAATGGGCATGGGAAGCCAACACAAGGCTTTTTGAAAAAAAATTGTTGGGCTTCTCTAGCATGAAAATGGGAAAGCCCAAAAAATTTTATGAACTGGCCTGGCCCACATAGCTGTTGCCAAACTAGAAAAACTGTAAAAATTACCACCTTACAAAAATGTAATAGTGGCCAAATAAGCCTACCCTTTTTCTAAGTTTCAAGTTTATAGACTAATAAAAATTCATCAAAATCTGCAAGTAGACCATAATTCAATAGTTATGGTGACTCAAATTTTTAGATCACCTAAAAAACATGAATGCTAGGTTTGAGAGTATGAATTTCAGATTTAGAAAAATCCGAATTCAAAACATATACTAACGAAAAGTAAAAAAAAAAACAAATAAACAAATAAACAGAAGAAGAAAAACCCAATTACATTACCATATCATATAACAATAATAAAAATAAAATACACACAAAACAAAAAGAAAGAACTGACATGTAGTAAGTTTCATGTTTATTTTGATGGAAGCTAGATTTTTTTATTGGACTAGTGTTCTTTCATCGATTCGCCAAGAATAGGGATCGCCCTCTAATTATTGTTTGCATTGGTGTGTCCTCCGCTCGTAAGCAAAAATCCTTCCAGTTGAAATATTTCAAAAGAAGTGAGTCATCGACCATTGAAACAAAAAACTTTAATATTGCACTGAAACTCATTGTCTCTCTTTCACACAAAAAAAATGAATTTGATGTATTGACTCTACGAGTCCAATCCAATTTTGATAATGACAAATCACTTGATATTTGATATGTGCATTGAGATTGTGAACAAGAGCTATATTATGCATGCACGGAAGGATAACAAATCATGGAAGTCATAAAGAACAAAACATACATATCTGGGCAAGATCCATGGAACTCAAAGAGTACAAGAATGAAGATGCAAGCAACAAATTCAAGAGCTTCATGGGAATGGGTACTTAGAACCAATGTATTTACATTTTCATATGATTTAGTTTGAAGCTCAACATATACCCTAGAATGACTTTGGGACTCATGCATTTCATGTACATTATTAGGGGACATTCATGCACTTAAAAATATTTTTAAAACCCCAGAAAATATTTTTATAAAAGAGCCAAGAAAGAGAGGAAAACAGTTTTTCAAAGTATAAAGAAAAAATTCGGGAAAAAGGAACTTCAGATGACCAAACTCAGCAGTCAGTTGCCTGAAGTTGCCACATCAGAAGACTGAAGATAACCTCAGTTGTCTGAAGAATTTTCTAAGAAGACCGAAGATTAAGTTTAGTCGCTTGAAGAATTAATGGTGAAACACAGAACTTGACAAAAGCACCTCAGAAGACTAAACTCAAACTTCAGTCGTTTGAACTCGACACTTCAGTCGTGTGAACCCCAAACTTCAGTCATCTGACTTCGTATCCAGGTTATTTTTTCGAAGTTTTAAGGAAATTCAGCCGTCTGGGCCTTTGACCTTAGTCATCTGAACTTTTGGGAAAAATTAAAATTTTAATTTTTAATAAGAGAACTCACAAGATACTTTTTGATCCAACGGTTGAGATTGATTCTAAGGGTAAGACACCTATATATTGATCATCTAAACCCTAGTATGTTAGCTAAGATCAACAAGAACAAGAACAATGATAAGACTGAACTACAAGAGGAAGAAAATCAAAGCTTGGCAATACGATTGAGCATATTATCACAACTTGGGAGATCACACCTCTAAGGTTGTGATTGGGATTTCAAATCTTATGCTACACATCTGAGCTAAACCTACTTTGATCCTCAAAAGGTTTTCTTGTGATTGTTATACAAGCTTATTTGATATTGAGGTTTGGTAAATCATACTTCTTGTTCAGAGTTAGCTGCATAGTGTTCTTCATATATACACTGATCTATTTGTTGATATTCATTTTTCAAAGAGTTTGTCATTGCAAAATCCATTTTTGAATATTTGATAAGAGGTTGATGTTGAGTGAGCATATAGTAAATCATTTTTGAGAAGATTACCACCTGAGAAGAGTTTTAGTTATTGATTAAATACTTTAGGTTCAAGTGAGTTTTCATTCAAAGACTTGATATTTTTAATATTACAGATCTACTTATTTGAATATCCTTAGTGTTCATTGTAGACACCCTATTTTAGCCCTAATCAAATAGATCAAGGGGTCCCCTCTTATTATTTTCATTATTATTATTATTATTATTATTACTTTACTATTATTATTTTTGATATATTATTATTATTATTATTATTATTATCTTTAACTGTAAATATAATTATTATTACTATTTTACTATTATCATTTTTAGTATTATTCTTAGTATTACCACCATTATTTTATTATTATGGTCATTATTATTTTTAGTATGTTCATTGTTATTATTATTATTTAATTATTACTATTTTCATTATTTTTATCATTCTTATTATTACCTCACTATAATTATTTTCGCTATTTCCATCTTTATTAGTATTATCATTATTTTCAAATCTGATTATTATTATTACATTATTATTATTATATTATTATTATTACCATATTAGTATTATTATTATTCCCATATATTTTATTACCATAAAGGTATAAAGAAGAAAAATAAAAAAAATAAAAAAAGAAAAAAAAATTAGAGGAGTTCGGATTTTCCAAATTTTTTTATAAAAGGAGGGGGGGCTCGCAGTTGAAGAGAGGCACGGCAGAGGAGCCAAAAGCAAAAAAATAGCAAAATAGAAACCTCCTTCTTCTTTTTCTTCTTATTCTTCTTCTTCTTCTGGAGCCCTGCTCCGCCGACCCAGGGGGCCTCGCCGTTCCAGCCATCGTCAGCCTCCAGCCAGCCGAGCACAGCTCCGGCGCTCTCTCTTCCTCTCATCCTCTGTTTCTCTCTCTCCCATCCTCTGTTTCTCTTCCCTTGCCCCCTCTGCTCCAGTCATCATCCTCGGCCACCACCGCATCCAGCCATCATCTCCAGTAGACGGAGTACCACCCGAGACCAGGACAGAACACTACGGTTGCTCCAGAACTCCCCGAAGTTTGCAGCTTCCACTGCTCCTGCCAGCTTTCACTAGATCCTCCACGGCCCAGCCGCAACTTCCATATCGCTGCAACACTCCGACGACGCCCATCGCCACAGTTCCCGGCGACCCTACGCCGGTTGTCATCTCCGACATCTTCCCCTGTCCCAACCACCCGAGGCCACCTTTGTCTCCGGTGGTGAGTCTCTTGGTAAGCCCCTCTACTCCCACAAACACATCAACACAACGCACCCAGCACACAATGCACACACCCATCTGCATCCCCCATGGAACCCCTTCTGCTGCTGGTCGCTGCTCCAGTTACACCGGCACCCAGAGCTCCGGGTTCTCCCAGGTAATCCTCTGCATGCCAGCCACAACACACACAGTGCACGAGTCCTTGTTTATTTTGGTTTCACTGTAAAGATTATTTATTTATTTTTTATTTTGTTATCACCCTCTTGTTCTATTTTGTTTTTTTTTTTTATTATTAACGTAAATACTAATTTGTTTGTTCTCTGTTTTGTACGATTCTTGTTAGTGGCTTATTTCAATGTTCAAAGATTAAATCTTGTGGTCATGATTTTATTGTATATATATTAAATAAGTTAATTTTATGATACTTGTCAATGTCTATTTATTCATTCATTTATTCTTAAACATTAGACATTGTTGTAGAATCTTTATTGTGGAAATTCATTTTAATAGTTGAAGTTTGAAATCTTGTCGCATGAATCATATTGACATAAGAGTTTTAAAGTTATAATATGAGTTTTGGTATTTAAATGTTGTATTTATTTGAGTATATAATATTCAAGTTGCATACCTAATATTAGGGCTGTGGTTGTATTCATTAAAATATTAATGTTCATGTTATAAGGTGTATGTTGTTCATAATGTTTGATATTCGTTTCTAGGGTTTTCGTTTCTGTGTGTCCTTTATGTGTTTAATATTCTTATTATCATAGTACTTATTTTTTTAAAGGGCGTTATTGTTTGTTTAGATACATATGTAGGGTTCCAGTTCATCATTGTGTTAGGGTCCTCATTATTAATATGATGTTATATTACTATGGTATTTGTTGGTGTTTTAGTATTTTAGTACATATATGATATTATTATGGTATTCTTAATATTATGTATTACGTTATATATTTGGTATACTCACATGATAGTAGTTATTATGATATTGTTCTTTTTTTATGTATATATTTTTATTGATATTTTAGTATACATAACTCATTATAGTATTTTAGGTATATATATGGTATTATTACTACGTTTACATTTAGTATCACTCATTAGGGTATTTTTAGAATTTTAACATACAGGGAACTATTTAATATGGTATCTTTAGGACATCTAATATTACCTATTAGGGCATTTTTAACCTCTTAATATATAAAGTATTTCTTGTTATAGTATCCTTAGTATATTAATATATATAGTATTATGGTATCTAGTTACTTATTTTGACATTCATAATATTTTAGTAGGTATGTGTTGCTTATTACTCTATTACCATATATTAAAACCTCTAATATTAGTATTTTCCTATAAAAAATTCAATACATTTTTAAAAATTAGGGGTGTATTTTCTTAATTATTATCCTTATGATTTTAATGCTAGGGTATTAGCCTTCGGGCTTTACGTACCTTTAGTTATGAGGGAATATATATATAGTACATATATTTTTGTATTATATATTTATTTGTATTTATTTATACTGCATGTATATTTATAAATCCACTAATAGAGGGGTAATTTGAAAGATTTATTAGATTAACTTAGGGATAATTCCGAATTAATTAGGTACCGTTCGTAAGAACAGGCGCGTAGGGGGTGCTAGTACCTTCCTTTCATGTAATCAAACTCCCGACCCCAACTCTAGTAACATAGGCCCATTCTACCCCTAACGGGGTAGTAATCATGTGTTCTAACCACACTTAAGGTTAGTGGCGACTACAATGTTCCTATTTTTCTTGAAAATATTAAACCCCAATTTTTATTCCGCCGCTCGGGACACACGCGCTTCCGAGACATTGCGACAGCTATGGGGTGGTGAAATAAAAATGAGTTTTAAATTTTCAAGAAAAACATGGAATTTTCGGAGTCACCACTAACTTTTAGTGTAGTTAGAACACATGATTACTACCCCATTAGGGGTAGAATGGGTCTACGTTACTAGAGCTGGGTCGGGAGTTCGGTTACGCGAGGGGAAGGTACGAGCACCCCCTACGTGCCCGTTCTTACGAACGGTACCTAACTAATTTAGAATTTTCCCTAAGTTAATCTAATAAATCTTTCAAATTACCCCTCTATTAGTGGATTTACAAATATACATGTAGTATAAATAAATAAATATGTACTATATATATATATATATTCCCTCAGAACTAAAGGTACATGAAGCCCGAAGGCTAATACCCTAGCATTAAAATCATAGGGATAATAATTAAGAAAATACTTAAGAAAATACACCCCCAAATTTTGAAATTGTATTGAATTTTTAAAGGAAAATACTAATATGGGAGGTTTTAATATATGGTAATAGAGTAATAAGCAACACATACCGACTAAAATATTATGAATGTCAAAATAAGTAACTAGATACCATAATACTATATATATTAATATACTAAGGATACTATAATAAATCTCACCACATGTAAACATAATAGAAATACCATAATACTATCACTATATATATTAAAATACTAAAAACACCCTATATGCTAAGATCCTAAAAATTCTAAAAATACCATAAACAATATGAATGTATCAAAACCCTAAGATATATACGCAATTAACATAGTAATAGGGAAAACCCCAAAGTATACGGTATTAATGCAACAATACTAATAATCCAAAATATACCATATTAACAAAATCATAATAATAATCCAAAATATACAATATTAATATGAAGTAACTGAAGCCCTAATAAGTATAAATATGGTATAATCAAAACCCTAAATAAAACTATATAAACAATCATGAAACAATCTAGACCTTAAACAAAACTTCAACAATATTAATGTGAAAAATAATCTAAACTAAAAATACCCAAGCAATGTTAATCATGAAATAATCTAAATGCTAAACATAAATAATAATGGACATAAGTATAACTAGTAAATTAACTACAATACCAAACGTACTAAACATAATAAATAATAAAAGTGAAGGTAAAAATAAAAATCTAAACTTAATACTTACATAACAAAAAGAACACCATATACATATATATATATATATATATATATATATATATATATATAATACCTAAAGATACCACCTTTCACACTGATTTATATAGCCACGGACTGAGGAGGAGGTCGTCAGGGTTGCAGGAGTCCGTGGTGGCCAGGACTGGTTCTGTGAGGATGGTGGTCGGAATGTTGGCCTGCTTGAGTGCTGCTGCAAGATTGGTGATGAACGGAGAAACGGCATCGACGACGAATGGTGAGAGGCGAAGACAATGGAGTCTAAGGAGCGACGTCCCTAGGGGATGATAACGGTGGTGGCGGCGTCGTGGAGTTCTGTTGCAGGTGCAGTACCGGTATGACAGAGAATAGGGAGCCGTCCGAAGTGGATCGCCGGAGCTTAAGGGTGGCCGCTTCTGTGTTGCTAGAGAAAATCGGGTGTGCAGCAGAGGGACTTCAGGGCTGGATTGCTGGAGGTCTGAAGGGCGGCTGAGCAGAGGTGCTCGGGTCTCTAGTTCTGGGAAGCAGACGGGGAGTTGCAGAGCCACGTGAAGATGATGTGGTTAGAGGTCGGGGACTTCAACTGGAGCAGAAGATATTGCAGAGGACTGGCCGTGGGGTTGACTGTTGCGGGAGTCTGATTCATGGAACGGGGACTGTGCGGAGAGAGTGACGGGAGGATGAGGGAGACGATGGAAAGAAAGCAGAGAGGGAGAGTTACAAGGAGATAAGGGAGAAACAGAGAGAATGGAGCAGGGAAGAGAAGGGGGCTGAGATGTAGTGGCTGTTGCCGCTTGGACAGAAATCCGGCCAGAAAAAAGATTAGGCTTTTTTTTTTTTGTTTTGTTTGGCTCCCCCCCCCCCCCCTCCTTTTATAAAAAAATTTGGAAAACCCTAACTCCTCTCCTTTTTTTTTTTGATTTTTTTTCTTTTTTATACCTTTATGGTAATAAAATATATGGGAATAATAATAATATAATAATAATAATAATCAGATTTGAAAATAATGATAATACCAATAAAGATGGAAATTGAAAAAATAATTATAGTGAGGTAATAATAAGAATGATAAAAATAATGAAAATAATAATAATAACAATGAACATACTAAAAATAATAATGACCATAATAATAAAATAATGGTGGTAATACTAAGAATAATACTAAAAATGATAATAGTAAAATAGAATAATAATAATTATATTTACAGTTAAAGATAATAATAATAATATATCAAAAATAATAATAGTAAAGTAATAATAATAATAATAATAATGAAAATAATAAGAGGGGACCCCTTGTTCTATTTGGTTAGGACAAAAATAGGGTGTCTACATTCATAACGATATATTATTGAGGGATATTTTCTAAAATATATTACATTAAGATTTTGATCTTTGGTATACATATCGTATTTATACTAAGTTACATATTATAAAGATCACATAGTGGTTGGAAACTTGAGAGAAATATTGTTGTGATTAAGTGTGTTTGAAATCTTTGTAATCTTCAAAGTTGTTTTTGTATTCAAAGATTTAACCTAAGTTCTTCAAAGCATTGACTTACATAAATATTTTTTTAGGATATTTGATAAAAGGGAAAGGCTAGTGAATTGTATTCATTCATAAAACGATTGTATCATTTTCATACATTCCGAACTTCGAGTTTCATCATATGATTATGTATTAGGAATTTCAATTGTACTCACTAGTTTTGTTGGAAGCGACTTTGAGTGTCTTACAGATTTGATTGTATTCACGGCTCGAGTTATGAACCGGGCTTGAGGAGAGAGCTGTATCTCTTGTAAGTAGCCGATTAGGAGAAGTTGTACCTCTTTTAAGCAGCAGATTATGAGGAAACTACACCTCTTGTAAGCAGCAGATGTAAGGGAAGTTCCGTCCCAATTTAAGGAGCAGAGATTATAGTGAAATCCTTGAGTGAGTTGTTTAATGCGAGGACATAGTTCGGGTTTGGTAAACCTCGTAAAAACTACGTTTACATTCTCTCTTCTCTTATCTCTTTACTTTTTGCACTATATTTCATTAAGCGTACTGCATGTGTATGTTGAATAACTCTACACGCACTTAATTAGGTAAAAAAAACTCATTGACAAAATAAATTTAATGTAGTCTTAAATCCCTGCAATTGATTTTTTAAATATACAAATAGGGTTTAAGTTGTAAATAGTTTCAAAAAATTTTAAAATACCCAATTCACCCCCCCCCCCTCTTGGGATTACACCTAAATCAACATTTTGTATCAGAGTGGATGTACATACATGTAATTGTTAATTTGTAAAAAGATCACATGGATTATTATGGTGTATCCCCATTTGGTGTGGGACAAATCCCTGCAAGACCTCCAATGTTTTGTGGTGAAAATTTTACCGAGTGGAAAATGAGAATGACTATTTTTATCAAATCAATGGATTGGAGGACTTGGAGAGTAATTGCTCAAGGAAACTTAGTTCCTATGAAAATTATTGATAATGTTGAAATTCCTAAATCTGAATATGAACTAAATGAGAATGACATAAAATTAATACAAATAAATTTCGGTTCTATGAACATTCTATTGCTTGGTTTAGATACTAATGTTTTTTCATGAAATCAAGTCATGTCAAAGTGCTAAGGAGATATGAGAAGAACTCGAAAGAAGATTTGGAGAGACCAAAGGAACGAAGTCCTCTACTTGGAAAGATCCATACTCAAATGATCAGGTAGTAGAAAACTGTGGTTTAGTTGCATTAGTTGATGAAGAGGTACACTCTACTTATTCTACTTCTCATTCAAATTCTCAAAATGATTTATGCAATGATTGTGATAAATCTTGTGATAATTCTAGTAGTGAATATTATGATGAATCTGATAATGATAGCATGGCATCTTATGAGGAATTACAAAAGGAATTTGCTAAGGCTTATAAAATATTAACAAAGATGTCCAAAAAGAAAATAATGTTAAAAAGTGAAAATAAAGACTTAGAAAAACAGTTAGAAGATTTTCGAGAGTCTCATACTTTTTAGGAAAAATAAAATATTGAAAAGGAATTAGAAGATTAGTAACCAAGAATAAAGCATCACTGGAAGATTTAGAATCAAAAATTAGTGTTGAAAAAGAAAAGGATTTGAAAATCTTGAAATTAGAAAACAAGAATGATATGATGGCAAAAGAGCTGAAAGAGTTAAGATCCAAGATTTCGAGTGATAATGCAAAAGATCTTAAAATTTCTGAACTTGAATGTAAAGCAAACGAAATGACCAACAAATTGGTAAAATTACAAAATGTTTGCAAAGGCTTAAAGAATTCAAAAATTCAAGACCTAGAAAGAAATATAGAGGATCAAGCTAAGATCATTCACACATTTACGAAGGGAAAGGAAATTTTGATAAGTTCTTAGGTTCTCAAAAGATGACCTTGGACAAAGAAGGTATAGGTTACAATGGAATTGAAAGTAGGAGAAGAAAGAACCTATACATGGGTTATTTTGTTAATGCGTCAAAACTCTATGCTAGTACCTCCTACGGTCCGTATGCTCACACCACTTGCATATTATGTAAGAATAAAGAACACATTAAATTTGATTGTCCATTTAAAAGAAAAGGTGTCAAGCTCAAACAGGTTTGGCGAGTTAAAGAAAAATGAGTACCAAACAAACCCCAAAAATTCCTCTTTTAGATTTTTGGATTGAGAATCTAGTGAAATCAGACAAAACAAAAGAGGGTCGTGATGACTAATAGGCTTGGGAATAGTATATGCTTAAAAAGTAAATCTTAGTATGTGTTTACTGCACTATTATTATACTGAGAATCCTACAAGAGAGTTAAGTTAATATGATTCCTTTGGCAATATATCCAATCTAACTACATAATGCCTTTATATCGTAATGATTGGGTAAAATGTTAAAATAGCATGCAAATCTTGATGTATTCAAAGTGAAGGTTGAGAGATTAACTGTTAAAATATCAGGAACATAATAACCTTGCAATGAGTAACATAAATCATAACATTGAAGAATAAATTCACTTTCAAATGGATTAAAGCATTGTTTTTTAACGAATAATTCTTAGTGCTTAACACATACTTAAATATTAAAATCTTAAGTTAAGCAGATCACGTCCAATGCATAAGACTGAGCCTTAGGAATAAATCATATATTAAAAATCATCTAATCCTAAACTCATTCTTGGAGCCTTAAAGGGTTAAATCAGTCATCATTCTAGTTACAAACACTAATAATCATAAATTCTATATCTATCAAGTGCTTATTAAAAGGTTTCCCACTATAATCAAATTAGTGAAATTCTCTAAGGGATAAAATTGGGACAACGACATTTTTACAAATATTCCTGTTTGGGCTTAAATGTAAAAGCCTTAAATTTTTGATTGTGATTAAGAAATATCCTCCATAACAAGAAATCTTTACATGCCATGATCATATCCGTAAAGATTCATCCATTAATAAGCTCGTACCCTTGCTTAACATTACATACTTGTAAGGTATCGTCAATAATTGGAAAATCAGAGTACCTAAGAAGTAGTATTCAAAAATTCATATTCTCTCGCTCTCCTCCCCAATTGCTCTTGAACCTATGTAGTTGGATATTTCACTGCAACGAAAATCTTTTGAATATTGTCNCATCGACGTAGACTTGTCCAGGAGCAAATTTTTTTGCACTTTTAGCTTTTATGAAGTGAGGTGTGTATATCAGATCTTTCCTCCAGTAAATCCATTTTCCAATAGAAGAAACTGCTTAGCCTTTCATACCAAGCTCTAGAAGGTTGCTTCAAACCAGTCAAGGCTTTAGTTAGTCTATAGTCGGTGATTTGGATGCTTAGTTGTTTCCAAAACCGGTGGTTGTTTCCTACATGATATCTTCTGTCACTTGGTATGTAAGCCATTTAAAAATGCATCGTTTTGATTATTTCGATTGATTACAGCGTGAGAAGTGGCTAAATGCAGGCATGAAGCTAACAGCCAATCGAATGGGCTTCCATCCCTAGCTACAAGCTTAGACCGAAGGTTTCCTTAAAATCATTACCATTCCTCCTAGATTATAATCCTTGACTAACTAGTCCTTTCCTTATTTCTAAAAACTATTCCATGTTCATCTTCTTGTCCTTCATATATCCAGTTACATGTTCCAATGACTATCCTTATCCTCAGGTCCTGGGACACTAATGTCCCATACTTTATTTCCTCTCAAAATTAAATTTAATTCGTTCTTTGCATATATTATTACCCATGACCCTACCTTAATTGACTTCACCTCACATTCTAATAGGTTCTTCTGATAAGATACATAATGCACAATGGACGAATCATATTTCAATAAAGGATCGTTTAGTTTTTACGTCCACGTGATTGGTTTCTCTTATAATGTTGAGTGCTATAGATGAGTTCTTTATGTTGTGACTTCCATTCTTTAAAAAGGTGGTTCTCTTAACTCTTTTTTCTACTTGAATAATACCACATAATGAGCATCAGTAATTCCTCTAATTTCAAGTGATTTCTTATCTGAATTATCTTCAATAGATAAATTATTTCAAATTCCCTGTTAATCTCAATTCATACCTTCCAATACAAGCCTTTTGAAGGCAAATGGCGATTGGATTCATGAATAGCAACGTGAAGTGGATCTAGCGAATGCTTATGAGTCTTGGTTATATAGGGGAACCCTATAGGCTTTACTATCTAAGGGTCATATCGCTAGACAAATACCTTCGCTAGATTCACATCAAACTTTCCAGATGTCTCATTTTTTTTTAAGTACAAAGCATTTGCAACACAAAGACATGAAAATATGAGTTGTTTTTGTCTATAGCGCATTTCTATTGATTCAAATGGAAGCCCTTATTTCAGTGAAGGTCCGGATCAAGGACTCTAATTTAGACATAAATAGCGTTGCTTTATATGCCTTAGCCCCACGAAAGTACCTTAGAGTAGCTATTAATGTTCGTTGAGCATTGTATTTGGTTGTTCTTGTATAGACCTTTCCGTTACTTTCAAATACACCATCATTTGTTGTGGTGTTCTATGAGCGGAAAAATATATGAAATATATCCTAATAAATGCACAATATTCTTTCAGACCTTGATTTTTAATCTCTCTACCCACACTATCATTTCTTATGTGTTTTTAGTGATAGCTGTACCCATTTTCACCCTTTTGATTTGTTCTAGTGCATATTTTAATAATTGGGGTGGTCTGCACATGCTTGCATCTGTGTGTGGACTCGCAAAAAAAGTACTCGGAACAACACAAACCTCGTAAGAATCTAGAATACTCATCAATGAACAACAATGGTGTATGATTTTCCTCCGAACTCTGAAGGTTGAGTTTGGACCAAGTCAATACCACAATAAACCGGTTAATTAAGCTATTGTTGTTGGTACCCATTTTTATCTTGGGTCCATGGGGTTAGTACTATAAGAATCTAATTTAAGTGGTCTCATAGTGTATGAATTTTTTGAATTTTACATTTTAGATATTAACATGGAAATAATTAATGAGTAAAATAAAATCCAGTAATGTCCCCGTCCATTTTAAATCTTAAGCATGTAGCCCTTTTTTATTTCCGAGTCATTTAGTACATTTACTGTAAGTTATTCAAGGACTGTACTTTCTATCTTGTTGTTGTCGAGCATCTATAGTGGTTTCGGTAAATTGAATTTCTTGTCAAAATGACACTTCTCTCAAAATATGTTTGGCACCGCATAACAATTGTCTAATTAAAAAGATCACTGAAAAACGCCTCCCCCACGGGCAGACGCTGTGGAAAGACATCCAACACGTAAGAAGAGCGTGGGATGTGTGAGAGTTCACCTTGATCCAGCGTGGACTCTTGGAATGTGAGAGTTCGTCTGTGGCCGGCGGGGGACCGTGGATTGTTGAGGAGTTTTCTCTGTGAGCCAGTGAGGGCTGTAGATGGTGGTAATGGATATGTGTCCCTTGGGGGTCGGTTTTGACCGAGCGTACCACCTGATGCATGGAACGCCGTTTTTGCATCTACGACTTTACCTGATCAACAAGATAGGGGGAGAACACGATCCGATAGAGTTTTGGTGCGCCACCACAGGGGCCGCAGAGCTTGTTAGTGACCTGGAGTTCCTACGTAATTAATAAATAAAAAAGATCAGAAACAAATTCATGTCTTAGTTTATGGATTTGGCAAGATGATTTTAATATTTGATAGCACATTTTTATTAGTGCCATTTGATACATTATGTGGGATCAATGAAAAATTCATAAAAATTTGGATAATGTCAGATGTAGAAATATTTTATGAGATAATAATATCCCCATCAAGAATTTAAATTTTCAACCTATTACAAAATTCAAAAATTAATTAAGAAAGAATTTCCTATCTTCAAAATTTATATGAATTGAGGGCGATTTAGCAGAATGCACACTGCATTTGAGAGCATGAATTTCAACAATGGAATGTTGAATTTAGATGCATGTTTATAAATTTTATATATTTGATATTATAATGTCATTTAACTTCCAATAATATTAGATGGTACTACTTTTTTCAACAACAAAGCAATAACTAACAAGCTACTATTCTTTCATTCATTCTATTGTTTTCTGGACAGTTGGTATTCGGTGTTCACGAGGCCTCATAATTGAGTTTTTGGAACATATGTGTCTGGAAGGCCCATCAAATAGCACATGGGCAGTGGGGAAAGACCAACCAAAGAGCTTTTTTGAAAAAAATTGTTGGGCTATACTCTGCATGAAAATGGGAAAGCACCAAAAAATTTTTACGAACTGGCCTGGCCCCAACATAGCGGTTGCCGACTAGAAAAACTGTAAAAAATTACGCCACACAAAATTACAAAAATGTATAGATGCAACATAAAGCCACGCCTTTTTCTAAGTTTCAAGTTTTTATAGACTAAAATAAAAATTCATCACATCTGCAACGTAGAACCATAATGCAGTAGTTATGGGGACTCAAATTTTTAGATCACCCTACAAAACATGAATGCTAGGGTGTTGGAGTTATGAATTTCAGATTGTAGTTAAAAAGGAACTTCCGAATTCAACATATACTAACCAGAAAAACGAATAAAAGAAAAATAAGCAAATAACAATAAACCAGAAGAAGAAAAACCCAAATTACATTATACCAATGCATATAACAATAATAAAAAATACAAATACACGCAAAACAAAAAGAAAAAGAAACAGCATCGACCATGTAAAGTAAGTATTCAGTTGTATTTTGTGATGGGAAGCTAGCAACTACTTTATATTATTTAGAAGAACCATAGTGGTGGGGTTTGCTTTTTCATCGATTACGCCACAAGAATAGGGAATAGCCCATAACCATAATTAAATTGCATTTGCATACAAGAAGGTGGGTCGGTGTCCCTCGTCTCGTGAGAGGAAAAATGCCTTCAGGGTATGGAAAATAAATTTAAATGTGCAAAAGATAGTGAGTGCAATCGAACATTGTAAAACAGAGAGAGAGCTTGGTAATATTGGCTACGGTGAAGGACTCATGGTGTCTCTCATGGTTTCATACACCAACAAAAAAAGAATGGAGTTTGAATGTATTGAGTCTGCGACGAGTCCAATCCGAATTTTGATAATGAACAATCCACTTGAATATTTGACTATGTGCCTTTAGGAATTGTGAACAAGAGGCTGATTTTTATGGCATGCACCTGGAAGGATAACAAATAATTGAGATCCATAAAGAACAACACATAACATATCTGGGCAAGATCCTGAGAACTCAAAGAGTACAGCAATGAAGATTCAACGCAACAAATTCAAGAGCGTTCATGGGAAATGGTACTTAGAACCAATGTAATTTCACCTATTTCATATGTATTTAGTCGTATTGAGAATGCTCAACATATCCCCTAGATGACTTTGGGACTCATGCAATTTCATTACAGTTATTAGGGGACACCATTCCAGGCCACTTAAAATATCTTTTAAAACCCCAGACAACAATCATTTTTATAAAGAGAGCCAGAAGAGAGGAAACAGTTTCAAATATACAAGAAAAATTCGGGAAAAGGAACTTACAGATACCAAACCTCAGCAGGCAGTTGCCTGAAGATGTGCCACATCAGAAGACTGAAGATAACTCGTTGTCTGAAGAAATATTCTAAGAAGACTAAGATTAATGTTTAATCGCTTGCCAGAATTAATGGTGAAACACAGAACTTGACAAAAGCAACCTCAAAGACTAAAACGCAAACTCAGTCATTTGCACTCGCCTTCAGTCATGTTGAACCCCAAACTTCAGTCATCTGACTCCGTATCCAGGTTATTTTTCAGAAGTTTTTAATGAATTCAGCCGTCTTAGCCTTTGACCTTAGTCATCTGAACTTTGGAGGAAAAATATAACATTTTAAAATAATTCTAAAGTATAAGAAAGCCACTCCACAAGAATAACTTATATTGATCCAACGGTATTGAAGATTGATTCTAAGGGTAAGACAACCTAATAAATTCAAAAGCACAAAACACCAAAAGATCAATACTAAACCCTAGATATGTTTAGACTAATATCAACAAGAACTAGGAGAGAGCAGCTAGCATCAGACACTGACTCACAAGACGGTAAAAATCAAAGCTTGGCAATACGGATTGAGCATATTAGGTCGGGGACAACTTGGTTGGAGAGTGTCACACCGGGGGTCTAAGGTTTTTAATGAAATTGGTAATTTCAAAAAATCCTCTAAATGCTACACCATCTGAGCTAAACCTACTTCATGATCACTCAAAAGGTTTTTCTTGGCTGATATGTTATACAAAAAACCTTAAGTTTGATATTGAGGGGGTTGTTGGGTGTAAATCGCGTGACCTTGGCTGTGGTTGGTCGAGCGGGTTAAGGCTGCATAGTGGGTTGCGTTGTCGATATGAGTATCACGTGGTTCTATTGTATCAAGTATGAGTATTCGATTTGAGTGGTGCAGAGAGATTTTTTGGTCATTTGTGGCAAAATCCAGTTTTGTGAATATTTGTGGTATAAGGGAAGGGTTGATGTTGAGTGGAGCATTGAGTGTGGAAAGGTCATTGTGTTGAGAACGATTACCAGCGCGTGAGACAAGTGTTTGGTTTGTGGTGATTGAGTTAAATGACTTTAGGTTTCGAAGTGAGTTGTTGCGATTCAAAGACGCCGTGTGAATATTGTTGTTAGATATTAGCTAGGGATCTAACTGTCAGTGGAAGGTAGGTCCTTAGTGTGTCATTGGTAGAGACACCTAAATTTTTAGTCCTAAGGTCATTAGATCAAGGGGTCCCTCTCATAATATTACTCCTTTACATTATTATTCTTATTATTATCTCTTACATTACTTTCTATTATTATATTTTGATAATATTATTATTATTATTATTATTATGATCTTAATTAAGCTGATAACATCTACTAGCCAACATGAATTACGATGTTAGCAACACTTACATAATTGTTAGTATAGTAGGTTCTTAGTCTTTTCCCACCCCATTAGTTCACATTCATAATTATTACTGGTCATTATATTGAGTTGTATGTTCCATTGGTTATTATATTATGGTTAATTTACTGGACTTTTTTCATGTATTTTTAATCATTCATATTATACCAGACCTGTTCATCTATAATTATTTTCGCTATTTCCATCTTTATTAGTATTATCATTAGCTTTTCAAATTCTGATTATTATTATCTATTAATTATTATTATGTGATAATTATTATTATTACCACACTCAAATTATATATATTTTAACATTACATATCCATTTTCTTATACATAAAAGGTACACTAAAAGAAGAAAAATAAAAAAAATAAAAAAGAAAAAAAATTAGAAGGAGTTCGGATTTCTTACAAAATTTTGTATATAAAGCTAGAGGGGGGGGGCTTCGCAGTTGAAGAGAGGCACGGCATAGGGAGCCAAAGCAAAAAATAGCAAAATAGAAAGCCTCCTTCTTCTTTTAAACTTCTTATTCTTCTCTTCTTCATTCTGGTGAGCCCTGCTCCGCCGACCCAGGGGGCCTCGCCTGTTTCAAAGCCATCGTCAGCCTCGCATGGCCTCCAGCCGAGCACAGGCTCCGGCGCTCTCCCTCTCCTCTCGCTCTCATCCTCTGTTTCTCTCTCTCTATCCTCTGGATTTCTCTTCCTCTTGCAACCCGTGCTCCGTCATCATCCTCGGCCACCACCGCATCACAGCCATCATCTCCAGTAGACGGAGTACCACCCGAGACCAGGACAGAACACTAACGGTTGCTCCAGAACTCCCAGAAGTTTGCAGTCTTCCACTGCTCCTGCCAGCTTTCACTAGATCCTCCACGGCCCAGCCCAGCCGCAACTTCCATATCGCGCGCAACAACTCCGACGACGCCCAGCGCCACAGTTCCCGGCGACCCTACGCCGGTTGTCATCTCCGACATCTTCCCCTGTCCCAACCACCCGAGGCCACCTTATCGTCTCCGGTGTTGAGTCTCTTGGTAAGCCCCTCTACCTCCCACAAACACATCAACACAACGCACCCAGCAACAATGCACGCACACACACCTCTGCATCCCCCATGGAACCCCTTTCTGCTGCTGGTCGCTGCTCCAGTTACACCCGGCACCCAGAGCTCCGGTTCTCCCCAGGTAATCCTCTGAGCATGCCAGCCACAACACACACAGTGCACGAGTCCCTTGTTTATTTTAGGTTTCACTGTAAAAGATTATTATTTATTTTTTATTTCTGATTGTATAGCACCCTCTTGTTCTATTTGTTTTTTTTTTTTATTATTAACGTAAATACGCATTTGTTTTTCTCTCTGTTTTGTTACGATTCTTGTTAGTGGCTTATTTCAATGTTCAATGATTAAAATCTGTGGTCATGATTTTATTGTATATATATTAAATAAGTTAATTTTATGATACTTGTCAAATGTCTATTATTCAATTCATTTATTCTTAAACATTAGACATTGTTGTAGAATCTTTTTGTGGAAATTCATTTTAATAGTTGAGTTTGAAATCTTTCGCGGCAGGAATCATATTGACATAATGAGTTTTAAAGTTATAATATGAGTTTTGGTATTTAAATGTGTATTTATTTGAGTATATAATATTCAAGTTGGCATACCTAAATATTAGGGCTGTTGGTGTAATTCATTAAAATATTAATGTTCATGTTCATAACGGTGTATGTTTGTTCATAATGTTTGTATTCGTTCTAGGGTTTTCGTTTCTGTGTGTCCTTTATGTGTTTAATATCCCCCCCCCCCCCTCTTATTATCATAGGGATACTTATTTTTTTAAAAGGGCGTTATTGTTGTTTAGATACATATGTAGGGTTCCAGTTCAATCATTGTGGTTAGGGTCCTCATTATTAATATGATGTTATATTACTATGGTATTTGTTGGTGTTTTTAGTATTTTAGTACATATATTTATCTTATGGTACTTCTTAATCTTATGGTATTAACGTTATATATTTGGTAATACTCACATGATAGTAGTTATTATGATATTGTTCTTTTTTTATGTATATATTTTTATTGATATTTTAGTATACATAACTCATTATAGTATTTTAGCGTATATACTATGGATATTATTACTACGTTTACATTTAGTATCACTCATTAGGGTATTTTTTAGATTTTTATGGTGGTACATACAGGGAACTATTTAATATGGTATCTTTAGGGTACAGCTCTAAGTATTACCTATTGGGCATTTTTTAACCTCTTAATATAGGGTAAAGTATTTCTTTGTTATAAGTATCCTTAGTATATTAGTATATATAGTATTATGGTATCTAGTTACTATTTTGACATTCATAATATTTTAGTAGGTAAATGTGTTGACTTATTACTCTATTACCATATATTACAAACCCTCTAATATTAGTATTTTCCCCCCCTATAAAAATTCAATACATTTTTAAAAATTAGGGGTGTATTTTCTTAATCATATTATACTTAATGATTTTAATGCTAGGGTATCTTAGCCTTCGGGCTTTACGTACTTTTTAGTTATGAGGAATAATATACGATCTAGTAAATATATTTTTGTATTATATATTTATTTGTATTTATTTATACTCTTCATGTATAGTACTTTTATAAATCCACTAATAGAGGGTAATTTGAAAGATTTGATTATAGATTAACTTAGGGATAATTCCGAATTAATTAGGTATCCCCCGGGGTTCGTTTAAGAACAGGCGCGTAGGGGTGCTAGTACCTTCCTTTCATGTAATCAAAACTGCCCAGACGCCCAACCCCCCCCTAGTAGACATAGGCCCATTCTAACCGCTACCCCGAACGGTGTAGTAATCAGTGTTTGCTAACCACACGTTAAGGTTAGTGGCGACTACAATGTTGCTCTATTTTTTCTTGAAAATATTAAACCCCAATTTTTATTCCCGCCGCTCGGGACACACGCGCTCTTCCGAGACGTCGCGACAGCTATGGGGTGGTGAAATAAATGAGTTTTAAATTTCACGAAAAACATGGAATTTTCGGAGTCACCCGGGGGGGACTAACTTTCTAGTGTAGTTAGAACACATGATTACTACCTCCATTAGGGGCTAGAATGGGTCTACGTTACTAGAGCTTGGGGTCGGGGATTGTCGGTTACGCGAGGGGAAGGTACGAGCGACCCCGCTACGTGCCCTTCTTACGAACGGTACCTAACTAATTTAGAATTTTCCCTAAGTTAATCTAATAACTCTTCAAATACCCCTCTATAGGTGGATTACAAATATACATGCGTTAGTATAAATAAATAATAGTATTATATATTATATATATCATTCCCTCAGAACTAAAGGTACATGAACCGCACCCGAAGTAAATGCTAACCCTAGCATTAAAAAATCATAGGGATAATAATTAAGAAAGTACTAAGAAAATACACCCCCAAATTTTGAAATTGTATTTGAATTTTTTAAAGGAAAATACTAATATGGGAGGTTTTTAATATATGGTAATAGAGTAATAAGCCAACACATACCGACTAAAATATTATGAATGTTCAAAATAAGTAAACTAGATACCATAATACTATATATATTTATATACTAAGGATGGATACTAGCGGTATATAAATCTCACCACATGGATAAGACATAATATAAATACCATAATACGATCACTATATAATATTAAAATAATAACAACACACCCTATATGCTAGATCCTAAAATTCTAAAAATACCATAAACAAATATTAAGTATCAAAACCCTAAGATATATACGCAATTAACATAGTAATAGGGAAAACCCCCCAAAGTATACGGTATTAATGCAACAATACTAATATCCACCAAAATATCCCATATTAACAAATCATAATAATAATCCAAAATATAACATATTAATATACTAAGATAACTGAAGCCCTAATAAGATATAAAAAAATATGGTATAAAGCAAAACCCTAAATAAAACACGTATATAAACCACTCATGAACAATCTAGACCTTAAACAAAACTTCAACAAGATTAATAAGATGTGAAAAATAATCTAAACTAAAATACCCAAGCAATGTTAATCATTACATAATCTAAATGCTAAACATAATAATAATGGACATAAGTATAACTAGTAAATTAACTACAATACCAACTACTAAACATAATAAATAATAAAAGTGAAGGCGTCCGTAAAAATAAAAACAATCTAAACCTTAATACTTACATACACAAAAGAAGACACCATATTTCAATAGATAAAATATATATATATATATATATATATACATATATATATATTAATACCTAAAGATACACCATTTCACACTGATTTAACTATTAGCCACGGACTGAGGAGGATGAGGTTTAAAGTGGGTGTCGTCCTAGGTTGCAGGATTCGTCGTGGTGGGTTGTGCCCAGGACGGTTGTTCTGTGAGGATGGTGGTCGTAATGTTGGGCCGTTCTGCGTGAGTGCTGCTGCAAGATTTGTTTATGAAACGGAGAAACGGCAATCGACGACGAATATGGTTCAGAGATGCGAATACAATGGAGTCTAATGGAGCGACGTCCCTAGGGGATGATAACGTGGTGGTTGTACCGGCGTCGTGGAGTTCGTTGCAGGTGCAGTACGTATAGAACCATAATATGAAAGAGGGGAGCCGTCCGAAGTGGATCGCCGCGAGCGCCTTAAGGGTGGCCGCTTCTGTGTTATCGCCAGAGAAAATCGGGTGTAAATGCAGCAGAGGGACTTAATCAGGGGGGCTGGATTGCTGGAGGTCTGAACAGGGCGGCTGAGCAGAGGTGCGTGCTACGGTCTCTAGTTCTGGGAAGCAGAGACGGGGAGTTGCAGAGCCACCGTGAAGATGAATGTGGTTAGAGGTGGAGGACTTCACTGGAGCAGAAGATTATTGCAGAGGACTTGCCGTGGGGATTGAAAAAAAAAACCCTGTTGTTGGCGGGAGTCTGATTCATGGAACGGGGACTGTGCGGAGAGAGTGACGGAGGAGGATGAGGGACAGACATGGAAAGAAAGCAGAGTAGGGACTTACAAGGAGAGTAAGGGAGAAGAAACCAGAGGAGAATGGAGCAGGGAAGAGAGGGGGGTTGAGATGCAGCGGCTGTTGCCGCTTGGAAAGAAATCTGGCCAGAAAAAAGATTAGGCTTTTTCTTTTGTTTCGTTTGGCTCCCCCCCCCCCTCCTTTTATAAAAAAAATTTGAGAAACCCTAACTCCTCTCCCTTTTTTTTTTTGATTCTTTTTTCTTTTTTTTATACCTTTATGGTAATAAAAATATATGTGAAATAATAATAATATAAGAATAATAATAATCAGATTTGAAAATAATGATAATCCAATAAAGATGGGAACATAGAAAAATACTTATAGTGCGATTATAATAATAAGAATGATAAAATAATGAAAATAATAATAATAACAATGAACATACTTAAAAATACATAATTGACCATAATATAAATAATGGTGGGTAATACCTAAGAATAATACTAAAAATGATAATAGTAAAATAGAATAATAATAATTATATTTTACAGTTAAAGATAATAATAATAATATATCAAAAATAACTAACTAGTAAAGTAATAATAACTAATAATAATAAACGAATGAAAATAATAAGAGGGACCCCTTGTTCTATTTGGTTCAGGACAAAAATAAGGGTTGGAGTCGTCTACATTCATACGATATATTATTGAGGGATATTTTCTAAAATATATTACATTAAGATTTTGATCTTTGGTATACATAATCGTATTTATACTAAGTTACATATTATAAAGATCACATATTGGTTGGAAACTGAGAAAAATATTGTTGTGATTAAGTGTGTTTGAAATCTTTGTAATCTTCAAAGTTGTTTTTGTATTCAAATTTAACCTAAGTTCTTCAAAGCATTGACCTTACATAAATATTTTTTTAGGATATTTGATAAAAGGGAAAGGCTAGTGAATTGTATTCATTCATAAAACGATTGTATCATTTTCATACATTCCGAAACTTCGGCTTTTTCAATCATATGATTATGTAATTAGGAATTTCAAAATTGTACTCACTAGTTTTTTGTTGGAAGCGACTTTGAGTGTCTTACAGATTTGATTGTATTCACGGCTCGAGTTATGAAACCGGGCTTGAGGAGAGAGCTTATCTCTTGTAAGTAGCCGATTAGGAGAAGTTGTACGCTCTTTTAAGCAACCCAGATTATGAGGAAACTACACTCTTGTAAGCAGCAGATTGTAAGGGAAGTTCCGTCCCAATTTATAGAGAGCAAGAGTATATTGAGAATCCTTGAACAAAGTGAGTTGTTTAAGTAATGCGAGGACATAGTTCGGGTTTGGTAGAACCTCGTAAAAACTACGTTTGTCTTCTCTCTTCCCTTAACTCTTTACTTTTAGCACTACATTTCCTTAAGCGTATTGCATGTGTATGTTGAATAACTCTAAAAAGAAACACCACGGCAAAAAACCCTTAATTAGGTAAAAAAAAACCTCATGACAAATATAAATTTAATGTAGTCTTAAATCCCGTTTCCAGCCAATTTGCATTTTTTAAACAAGTACCCCCCCCCCCCCCCCCCCCCCCCCCCCCCCGCCCCACCCTCCCCACGCCCCGCCCCCCCCCCCCCCCCCCCCCCCCGCCCCCCCGCCCCCCCCCCCCCCCACCCCCCCACCGCCCCCCCCCCCCCCCACCACCCCCCCCCCCCCCCCCCCACCCCCCGCCCCCCCCCCCCCCCCCACCCCCCCCCCACCACACCCCCCCACCACCCCCCCCACCCACCCCCCCCCCACCACCACCCCCACGCCCCCCCCCCCCCCCCCCCCCACCCCCCACCCCCACACCACACCCCCCCCCCCCCCCCCCCGGCCCCCCCCCCCCCCCCCCCCCCCCCCCCCCCCCCCCCCCCCCACACCCCCCCCCCCCCCACCCCCCCCCCCCCCCCCCCACCCCCCCCCCCCCCCCCCCCACCCCCCCACCCCCCCCCCCCCCCCCCCCCCCCCACCCCCCCCCACCCCCCCCACCCCCCCCCCCCCCCCCCCAACCCCCCCCCCCCCCCCCCCCCCCCCCCCCCCCCCCCCCCACCCCCCCCCCGCCCCCCCCGCCCCCCCCCCCCCCCCCCCCCCCCCCCCCCCCCCCCCCCACCCCCACCCCCCCCCCCCCCCCCCCCCCCCCCCCCCCCCCCACCCACCACCCCCCCACCCCCCACCCACCACCCCCCCACCCCCCCCCCCCCCCCCCCCACCCACCCACCCCACCCCACCACACCCACACCCCACCCCCCCCCCCCCCAAACCCCACCCCCCCACCCCACACCCCCTACACCCAACCCCCCACCCCCCACCGCCCCCCACCCCCCCCCCAAAACACAAACAAAAACAAAAAAACCAAAAAAAAAAAACAAAAGAATTATTTATTTTTTGTTTTTTTTTTATTTTTTTTATTTTTTTTTTTTTTTTTTTATTGTTTTTTTTTTATTTATTTTTTAATGTTTTGTATTTCGTTTCCCTCTTCCTTTTATTTTATTCTTTTCCTTTTTCTTTTCCCCCACCCCCCAACCCCCCCCCCCCCCCCCCCACCCCCCCCCCCCCCCCCCCCCCCCCCCCCCCCCCCCCCCCCCCCCCCAACCCCACCCCCCACACCCCCACCCCCCCCCCCCCCCCCCCCCCCCCCCACCCCCCCCCCACCCCCCCCCCCCCACCCCCCCCCCCCCCCCCCCACCCCAACCCCCACCCCCCCCCCCCCCCACCCCCCCCCCCCACCCCCCCCCCCCCACCCCCCCCCCCCCACCCCCCCCCCCACACCACCACCCCCCCCCCCCCCCCCCCCCCCCCCCCCCACCCCCCGCCCCCCTCTTGGGAATTACACTAAATCAACATTTTGTATCAGAGTGGATGTACATACATGTAATTGTTAATTTGTAAAAAGATCACATGGATTATTATGGTGTATCCCCATTTGGTGTGGGACAAATCCCTCCAAGTCCTCCAATGTTTTGTGGTGAAAATTTTACCGAGTGGAAAATGAGAATGAACTATTTTTATCAAATCAATGGATTGGAGGACTTGGAGAGTAATTGCTCAAGGAACTTAGTTCCTATGAAAATTATTGATAATTTTGAAATTCCTAAATCTGAATATGAACTAAATGAGAATGACATAAAATTAATACAAATAAATTTCGGTTCTATGAACATTCTATTGCTTGGTTTAGATACTAATGTTTTTTCATGAAATCAAGTCATGTCAAAGTGCTAAGGAGATATGAGAAGAACTCGAAAGAAGATTTGGAAGAGACCAAAGGAACGAAGTCCTCTACTTGGAAAGATCCATACTCAAATGATCAGGGTAGTAGAAAACTGTGGTTTAGTTGCATTAGTTGATGAAGAGGTACACCTACTTATTCTACTTCTCATTCAACATTCTCAAAATGATTTATGCAATGATTGTGATAAATCTTGTGATAATTCTAGTAGTGAATATTATGATGAATCTGATAATGATAGCATGGCATATCTATGAGGAATACAAAAGGAATTTGCTAAGGCTTATAAATATTAACAAAGATGTCCAAAAAGAAAATTAATGTTAAAAGTGAAAATAAGACTTAGAAAAACAGTTAGAAGATTTTCGAGAGTCTCATACTTTAGGAAAAATAATATTGAAAAGGAATTCGAAGATTAGTAACCAAGAATAAAGCATCACTGGAAGATTTAGAATCAAAAATTAGTGTTGAAAAGAAAAGGATTTTGAAAATCTTGAAATTAGAAAACAAGAATGATATGATGGCAAAAGAGCTGAAAGAGTTAAGATCCAAGATTTCGAGTGATAATGCACAAGATCTTAAATTTCTGAACTTGAATGTAAAGCAACGAAATGACCAACAAATTGGTAAAATTACAAAATGTTTTTGCAAAGGCTTAAAGAATTCAAAAATTCAAGACCTAGAAAGAAATATAGAGGATCAAGCTAAGATCATTCACACATTTACGAAGGGAAAGGAAATTTTGATAAGTTCTTAGGTTCTCAAAAGATGACCTTGGACAAAGAAGGTATAGGTTACAATGAATTGAAAGTAGGAGAAGAAAGAACCTATACATGGGTTATTTTGTTAATGCGTCAAAACTCTATGCTAGTACCTCCTACGGTCCGTATGCTCACACCACTTGCATATTATGTAAGAATAAAGAACACATTAAATTTGATTGTCCATTTAAAAGAAAAGTGTCAAGCTCAAACAGGTTGGCGAGTTAAAGAAAAATGAGTACCAAACAAACCCCAAAAATTCCTCTTTAGATTTTTGGATTGAGAATCTAGTGAAAATCAGACAAAACAAAAGAGGGTCGTGATGACTAATAGGCTTGGGAATAGTATATGCTTAAAAAGTAAATCTTAGTATGTGTTTACTGCACTATTATTATACTGAGAATCCTACAAGAGAGTTAAGTTAATATGATTCCTTTGGCAATATATCCAATCTAACTACATAATGCCTTTATATCGTAATGATTGGGTAAAATGTTAAAATAGCATGCAAATCTTGATGTATTCAAAGTGAAGGTTGAGAGATTAACTGTTAAAATATCAGGAACATAATAACCTTGCAATGAGTAACATAAATCATAACATTGAAGAATAAATTCACTTTCAAATGGATTAAAGCATTGTTTTTTAACGAATAATTCTTAGTGCTTAACACATGCTTAAATATTAAAATCTTAAGTTAAGCAGATCATGTCCAATGCATAAGACTGAGCCTTAGGAATAAATCATATATTAAAAATCATCTAATCCTAAACTCATTCTTGGAGCCTTAAAGGGTTAAATCAGTCATCATTCTAGTTACAAACACTAATAATCATAAATTCTATATCTATCAAGTGCTTATTAAAAGGTTTCCCACTATAATCAAATTAGTGAAATTCTCTAAGGGATAAAATTGTGTACAAAGACATTTTTAACAAATATTCCCTTTGTGCTTAAAATGTAAAAATCCTTAAATTTGATTTGTGATTAAGAAATATCCTCCACAAGAAATCTTTACCATACCATGATCATATCCGGTAAAGATTCATCCATTATAAGCTCGTACCCTTGCTTAAAATTGAAGACATACTTGTAAGGTATCGATCAATAATTGGAAAATCAGAAGTACCTAAAGAGTAGTATTCAAAAATTAATATTCTCCCAAATTGCTCTTTGACCTATGTAGTTGGATATATTCACTTCCACGAAAATATTTTGAATATTGTCCACACATAATGAATATTCTTCTGAACTTAATGATAATTAAATTGTTAAGAGTATTTGCCAAATCTCACTTCCCAAGCTCTCACACTTCAAGTCAAATCTATTAGGAGATTTTGAATATGTAAAATGGCTAAGTTATATGCGATAGGTTTCAATCTATATGATAATACAAATGATTAGGAAACCTATGCATTGAGATTCATAAGAAAAGAAGCAATATAGGCTTGTGACCCAGAAGTAAAATTGTTTATGACTTTTTGGTCCTCTAAGCTAAAGCAGGTAAAGTCAAGTATAAATCATTGAAAATCTTAGAACACTCGGCTAAATTGGTGAAGAATGATTACAAGGAAAAGACATAAGAATATGATAAGTGCATAACTGAAGGGGAGCAAATTAACTTGAAAATACTATGACTCTGAAACATAAGTATAATCACATTTAGTATTATATTGTGTATTTACATCTGGTATCAAATCTTGATTGGTATGTTTCTTGTGTGCATATTTGGTACAACATGTTAACCACATGATGTTTTATTTTTGAAATTGTACTGAACTAAACTTGTTGAATGCTTGAAAATATTTAGGGGAGTTGAGCTCCATTCCTAGAGAAAGAGCATAAAGAACTCATGGGCATCATAGTATTGCTATAGTTGTTTTAAAATAATTTACAATGATTGCTTATATGGCTGTGAACTAGTAGTGAAATTAATCTTTGATAAGTATAAGCATTTCATTTCATCTACGCAAGTATTCAAATTCATAGGGGGATCATCTCGGAATTATTTCCTATCTTACTATGCTTACCAATATTTCTTGTGCTTAGATGTACAATGAACTTTCTATAGCATGCACTCAATTATGATGATTCTGTTGAATATTCTAAATGCAAAATATACTACTTTGCCGAAAATTCTTTGAGTTAACCATATGATCTTGTTTTGAAATGCATTTATATAATTAGGATCTGTATGATTAGCCTTTCTAATTATATTTCTTTTTGGAATGTACTTAAAGCAAATATCTACAACACAATTTAGTTTGAAGATCCAAAAGGTGAGAGATATATACTAGAGTAAATCTTCGATGAGAACTAAAGTGGGAGAGATTTTTTTTTATTGCATAATCTACAATGTGTATGAGCTTAAATAAATAAAACAGGGGAGAGCTTTTTTGAGCTTAAATAAATATGGTTGCCTAGAATTACGTTAGATAACATAATTCAGGGGGAGCAACGTTACTTAATTTTCATAATTGGTTAAAAATTTCAATCTCGGCTCATTTGTTTTCTTGTGGTATCACAATAATCAACATTGAAATTAACATTTGGTATCACATTAGTTAACATTCACAATTTGTTAAAAATCTCATAGTCAACTCATTTATTTTCATTCGGTATTGCATTTCTAAGATGTAAACATTTGTTTCACATTAATTAATATTTGGTATCCTCACATAATATTTGAAATTTGGCACATGTGTATGGTCACACTGCAATTTACATTCCAAAACACATATTTATGCATCAGCAAGGGGGATGATTGATGTCAAAAGGGGAAGAAGTAATTTTTTTTTAAAATCTGATGATAGAACAAGTTTAAAACTTTAAGATTTCAAATGGGAGAATAACATAAGGTTATGTACACTTATGCATTATTATTATACACCTTTTTGTTGATGTCAAAAGGGGGAGAAGAATCATGGCAAAAATAGAAAAATTGTGTAAAGGGTGAGAAGAATAGAAAGAATAAAAAAAATTGTTAGCAACACTAGTTGTGTAACGGGGGAGAACAATCAGGCTATAGGGTATGAACATGAGCATATTTCACTTACTAAATATTTGATACAATATTTGAGGGGGAGCCTTGTTAGGCATAACCCATTTTTATTCTATATTTTTGCTCGTATATTTGTCATCATAAAAAATGGGGAGATTATTGACTCTACGAGTCCAATCCGGTTTTGATAATTACAAATCACTTGGTATTTGATATGTGCATTGAGATTGTGAACATGAACTATATTAAGCATGCACAGAAGGATAACAAGTCATGGAAGCCATAAAGAACAAAGCATACATATCTAGGCAAGATCCATGGAACTCAAAGAGTACAAGAATGAAGATGCAAGCAACAAACTCAAGAGCGTCATGGGAATGGGTACTTGAAACCAATGTATTTACATTTTCATATGATTTAGTTTAAGGCTCAACATATACCCTAGAATGTCTTTAGGACTCATGCATTTCATGTACATCATTAGGGGACATTCATGGACTTAGAAACATTTTTAAAACCCCAGAAAATATTTTTATAAAAGAACCAAGAAAGAGAGGAAAACAGTTTTTCAAAGTATAAAGAAAAAATTTAGGAAAGAGGAACTTCATACGACCGAATTCGGTGGTCAGTCGCTTGAATTTGCCACTTCAGAAGACTAAAGATAACCTCAATTGTCTGAAGAATTTCTTCAGGAGACCGAAGATTAAGTTCAGTCGCTTGAAGAATTAATGGTGAAATACAGAACCTGCCAGAAGTACCTCAGAAGAATGAACTCTGACTTTAGTTGTCTGACCCTGTATCTATGTTTTTTTTTTCTTGAAGCTTTAAGGAACTTCAGTTGTCTGGTCTTTTTACCTCAGTCCTCTGAACTTGCGGGAAAATTTAAAAATTTTTAATAAGAGAACTCGTGAGATACTTTTTGATCCAACGGTTGAGATTGATTTTAAGGGTAAGACACTTATATATTGAACATCTAAACCCTAATATGTTAGCCAAGATCAACAAGAACAAGAACAACAATAAAACTCAACTACAAGAGGAAGAAAATCAACGCTTGGCAATATGATTGAGAATATTAGCACAGTTTGGGAAATCAAACCACCGAGGTTGTGATTGGGATTTCAAATCTTATGCTACACATCTGAGCTAAACCTACTTTGATCCTCAAAAGGTTTTCTTATAATTGTTATACACGCTTATTTGATATTGAGGTTTGGTAAATCATACTTCTTGTTAAGAGTTGACTGTATAGAGTTCTTCATATAAAACTGATCTATTTGTTGATATTCATTTTTCAAAGAGCTTGTCATTGCAAAATCCATTTTTGAATATTTGATAAGAGGTTGATCTTGAGTGTGCATACAGTAAATCATTTTTTAGAAGATTACCACTTGAGAAGAGCTTTAATTATTGATTAAATACTTTAAGTTCAAGTGAGTTTTCATTCAAAGACTTGATATTTTTAATATTATAAATCTACTTATTTGAATATCCTTAGTGTTCATAACGATAGATTATTGAGGGATATTTTCTTAAATATATTACATTAGGATTTTGATCTTTGGTATACATATCATATTTATACTAAGCTGCATATTACAAAGATCATATAGTGGTTGGAAACTTGAGAGACATATTGTTGTGATTAAGTGTGTTTGAAATCTTTGCAATCTTCAAAGTTTCAAAGATTTAACCTAAGTTCTCCAAAACATTGACTTACATAAATATTTTTTTGGGGAGATTTGTTAAAAGGGAAAGGCTAGTGAATCATATTCATTCATAAAACGTTTGTATCATTTTCATACATTCTGAGCTTTAAGTTTTATCATATAATTATGTATTAGGAATTTCAATTGTACTCACTAACTTTCTTGGAAGCAACTTTGAGTGTTTTATAGATTTGATTGTATTCATGGTTCGGGTTATGAACCGGGTTTGAGGAGAAAGTTGAATCTCTTGTAAGCAACAGATTATGAAGAAGATATAACTCTTGTCAGTAGCGGATTAGGAGGAAATTATACATCTTGTAAGCAGCGGATGAGGGAAGCTCCGTCCCAATTTAAGGAGTAGGGATTGTAGTGGAATCCTTGAGTGGGTTGATCAAGGTGAGGACGTAGGCCGGGTTGGCTGAACCTCGTAAAGACTATGTTTGCATTCTCTCTTCTCTTATCTCTTTACTTTCTGCACTATATTTCATTAAGCGTATTGCATATGTATGTTGAATAACTCTACACGCACTTAATTGGGTAAAAAGAACTTATTGACAAAATAAATTTAATTCAATCTTAAATCCCTACAATTGATTTGTTAAATTTACAAATAGGGATTAAGTGGTAAATAGTTTCAAAGAATTTCAAAATACCCAATTCACCCCTACTCTTGGGATTATACCTAAATCAACATGATGAGTTCAAATTTTTCTCTTTCACACAAAAAAATGAATTAGATAAATGAGTTTATATAAACTTGGAGTGGTTGTATTATTTAAAATTCGTATTAATTCTTTTCTATAACTAGGTATTTCCTTATTTTTCTTCACTTTGTGTATTTCACAAATCTTTCCATTTTAGTCTCTTAGATAGTTGTAGTGGCAAAAACTTTAGTGCAATATATTTTTCTCACATGAAAGAAGTTTTACATCAAAATACTTACTAAATTTACCTAAGTCTTGTAAATGTATTAAAATTATTATTATTTTTTATTAAAATTCTTAAATAGTAAATATTTGTCAACGATAAATAATATTTGAATTTTGGAACGCTCATACTTTTAAATGAGACGGATAAAACATTTAATAACATTATTTGCAAAATGTTAAATAGAAGCGAGAAAGTATTAAGTCTATCTAGATATTTTTAAAATATTTTTAAAACTTATTATCAACTAATCTTGTCAGTAATAAAATGTTATTTTCAGCCCCCAAAACATGGTGCGGTGGAAAGGCATCAGCAAGTAAGAAGGAGTATCGAGAGTTCAATTCCAGGTAGATACACTCACGAAGCTAGCGGTACCAGTGGATGGTGAGAGTTTACTCTGTGAACCAACGGGGACCATGAATGGTGAGAATTCACTTTGTGAGCCAGTAGGGACTGTGGATGATGAGAGTTCTCTGTGAGCCAGCGGAGATCGTAGATGGTAATGGAGATGTGTCCCGGGAGTCGGGTTGGCTGAGCGTCCAACTGATGCACAAAAGTCGTGTGCGCATCCAGAATTTACCCTGATCAACGAGACCTGGGGGCGAAGGATGCTGATCCGTAGGTTTGGTGCCGCACCAAGGGGTCCGAAGGGCTCGTTAGTGGCTGGAGTTCCTATGTAAATAAAAGTAAAATAAAATAAAATAAAATGTTATTTTGAATCGTATGATTTGGTAATACATTTGTTCTTTCTTTTTAGATAAATCTTTGGTTAATAAACTTATTGGTTAATGATTAGAAGAATTTCTTTTTTTTTTTTTTGGATAAAAAATGTACACACTTAATTTCTCTTAGTCCTATGTACTTATTCTTAGTTACTATATTGGGTGTTTTCCTCCTATTATATCACAAACTTTACTTTGAAAAAATCAAAAAATTAAAAGGATTAATGTTTACAATAATAATTTAAACTTAAAGAGAAATACAATTAATACCTCCACACTAAAAATTGTTTGTCATGATTATTGCCAAACGTAACCACTTAAGTACTTAAACAAGATATCCATCTAAGTGCCCCCATGACATGGCGCAGTGGAAAGACATTAGTAAGTCAGAAGGAGCATTGGGGGTTCAATTACAGATAAAAAAACTCACAGAGCCAGTGGTACCTGTGGATGGTAAGAGTTTATTCTGTGAGCCAGCAGAAACCGTGGATGGTGAGAGTTCGCTCTGTGAGCCAGCGGGGACCGTGGATGGTTATGGAGATGTGTTCCAGGAGTCGGGTTGGCTGAACGTCCAACCGATGCACAGAATTCATGTTTGCATCCAAACTTTACCTTGATCAACAAGACCTGGGGGCGAAGGATGCTAATCCATAGGTTTGGTGCCGCACCAGGGGGTCCGAAGGGTTTGTTGGTGGCTGGAGTTCCTATCTAATAATAATAAAAAAATATATCCATTTAAGTAATTTTTTCAATAATTACTTGTTAATGTTCCTAACCTAATTAAGGCCTATCAAGCAATCCAATTGCAAATGTACAAGCTTAAAACAACCCATGCCCCATTAAACATATGACCCTTTTTTTTGGGGGGGGGGGGGGTCCGATTACCATATGAAACATTCACTATCAACATTATTTTTAATCCAAATTCTAAGTTGATCCATTCACACTAATATTACATTTATCATGTGTTTAAATTTGAACAATGGAACATGGTGAAAATAAAATTAAATAAAAGTTTAAATGAAAAACATGAAAAAATCAAATGAAAAATTAGATCCATTGTATTTGATTTCATTCCATTCTTGCATATTAAGTGAATAATTTAGTTTGCAATATATTTATTTCATATGAATAAAATAAGATAAAATGAAAGTCGATGAAAACATTAAAGAAATTAAATAATAATTAAAATAACTAAAAATGTAAAAGAAAAAAAAAAACAATGCTATTCTATCTTAAAACATGGAATAGAATTAGAAGGAAAACAAGAAAAGGCTAGAAGAAGCCTCGAGCCCATGGCCCCCTCCTTTCTAAAGTTCAACACACATGCACACAAAATTCATAAATTATACTATAATATTTAGGCATATTCTACTAACATATCAAAAACAAAAAAATATTTTTCATGATAATTTTAATTATCAAGAAAATATGAACGAATCATTTTTTACCTTCTAACATTATACTACTTTATTTTAAATTATGGCGATGTCTCTTACTCTTTTACTTCCTAACCTATAAAGTATAATCTAATTTCTATAATATGATATAAAAAGGAAGCTTTGGGAACTTAGGGTGCTAGTGTCTATGTGCCATGCATGTTACAATTTTTTTTTCTTTTTCCTTTTTCCTTTGCCATTTCTCCTACAACTCATTTAAAACTTGGAAAATATTAAAAAAAAAGAAAGAAATAAAAATAAGATGTGTTCCACTTTTTCATGTTTGGTTGTCGAGAAAAATGAGAAAGAAAATAAAAAATTATCAAATTATTGAACAAAATTTATATTTTACACATCCTCAACATTTGATTTTTCTAAATTTTTAATCGTATTAGCACAATTTTTCATTTTAAATAGTATTTGACATAAGAGAAAAATAGTAAAAAATAAATATTCTTTTTTCTTTTCTTTTTCCAAACAAAATCTTTAATCCAAACTAGCCCTTACAAGCTCTCCCTTTATGTTTATCTCTTCCAAAGGTTTCTAATTCTAAACAATCTGAAGCATCTACCTTTCCTGGTGCATTAAAACGGTTTTTGCATTTAAGGTTTAATTTATTGAAAACTATTGTTGACAGATGTAAATTGTCACTAATACTTAATTAATTAATTAGTAAAAGTGACATGTAATGTAAACGAATCATTAATACTAATATTAATTATTAGTGATAGTTGAAAGTGTTAGGAATATACGAACAAATTCCCGAAACCTGTGAGAAACAAATAGAGAAAGAATAACGCCAAAGAAAAATTCAATCACACGCACAAGACAATATTTACGTGGTTCGACAATTTTGCCTACGTCCACGGAGTTGCAGGGATTTCAATATTATCAGGAAGAAAGCACAGAGAGTGTGGCGATACAATTCTCTCGCTCTCGTTCTCTCTCGCGGATACAACCACACAACCCTAATCACCCGAAAGCACCCTTTTATATGTTGCGCCTAGGGTTCCGTTCCGAATGGGCTCCAAAAATTTTCCCCGGGGGCGTTGCCCCCGGACCCCCACAAGTACAGCACGGCCCAAGCCTTCGCTTCATGGACTAAGCCTTAGGATAGAAATCTCTAATTAAATAGAGGTCGGGTCGTCATCCAAATCAAAACATAACTAGGCTCCACAAAAGCCCAAAAGAAAGCATCATTAATACTAATACTAATTATTAGTGATCGTTTAAATGCACTACTAATATTATTCTTTAAGGAACAAGTTCTGCTAATATAACTTATTTTTGTTAAAATTGCTAATGACTATAAACAAAAAGTTTGAATTAGTAGTTCAGAGTTATGTGTATTAGGCTCTCAAGAGTATTCGAGGCACAATAAATCTTCAAGATGTGTATGCTCGAAATAATCCCAAGACACACAATTTGAGAAACCTATTCTTTTTCTAACAATAGTTAAAGTTTGAAACTTTTATGGTCTTATGAGAAATGAAAAAGGGTATGCAACAAGAAATGTGTTCCTCTATTTCTTACTTAATAACAAGAACTGGGTTGAGTGATATGAGACTCTTTTAACTGAGATTTCATTTTTTTTTACTTCTTATTTGAAAAAATCTACACCTACGAAGTATCAATACTATACATTACAGTATGTTTGGTTTGCATAATGGAATGACGCGAGAAAGGAACGAAATGAAATTTGAACTAAGAGTGTGGCCAAACCCAAATCAATTGATAAATTTGATCTCCTATAAGATATCATAGTGGTTAAAGTTTGAAACTTTTATGTTAGAAGTTTTATACTTGAATTCCACAAAAGATGAGGAAGGATATGTGACCGGAGATGCATTACCGTTATTTATATGTGTAGTCAACACCTCATGTGGGCCTCCAATCGATCAAAGAGAAAAAAAAAAAAAAAAAAAACTTCAAGATATAAAGAGAATTTTTTTTTTGGTTTAGAATCATTCCATCCAAACAAGATATTTTTATATTAGGGATAGTTATTGGTAAAAATAAAATCATATTTCCTCTTTAAATATCATGTTGCTACCTTACACAACACCATTCATTAATTTTTCCCCTTTTCTCTCTAAATTACTCCAAAAATGTGATAAATTATTATTATCCTTTGATGTGGCATGGATAACATATGTATGTTTTGTACATATTTTTAATTTTTAACCCCCTACTTTTTCCATATATAGAAATTTTAAAAATTTATAGAGAAATTTTCATTAAATAAAAAATCAATCTTCTTGCGATATAATGCATGTAATTGAGAATATTATTTTAAAATCTAATTTAAGGGTCTCGTATTTGAATTTTAAATTATAGTTTTATATACGAAAATTTAAAATGTATTCAATGATTAAAATAAAAGATACGGCAATTACCTCAAACTAATCTTAAAGCATGTATACCCTTTTTTTCTTTCCAGCCCTTTATATTGTGACTTTCAAACTTTGAATTTTTACAAAATAAAATTTTGTTCTAAATATGGGCATCTCGCCTAATTAGAGATTATGAAACAAATTCATGTTAGTTTTTATTGACGTCACTTGAAAACAAAAATTAGGATAAAAGACATTTATTTTTCTTGAGACTTGATAAAAAGACAAAAACTCTCTTTTGAGGTTTTAAAAATTGCATTAACATCTCCTGAAATTTCAAAAATAACATAAATATCTGCTAAGATTTATCAAAAAGATATAAATTTTTTCATAAAAAATTTATCTTTTTACAAAATACAATAGAAGACCTGCATCTCTTTTATAAGACTTTTAATCGAGATAATAAATTACATCTAACGAATTTAAATTTTTGAATATATTCATAATTCAAATCTTAAGAATTTTGAAATTTAGTGATCAAGGCGACTTCTAGGACTTGGTTTTTTCACAAAGTAATAATTAATAAGCTTGTTGGTTGCTGGGAAAGTCGGTTTCTAGGACCTTCCTTCCAATATAATTTTCTCACTTCTCTGGTGCTTTCTCAGGCTGCTTTCAGTTTCAGCACTTGGCCTCTGCTTGGGTGACTTCTAGGAACATTCTAGAAGGCCCACAATTAGCATAATGGGCATGCGTAGCCTACACAAGGCTAATTTATTTATTTTATTTTTGTGTTGGGCTTCTCCGAGCCTCAAAAAGCCCAATATATTTAATGGGCTGGCCCAGCCCACTGCCAAACTATAGCCAAATTGTAAAAATTACCACTCAAAAAAATAAAATAAAGTACAAATAGCCAAACTAAGGCCACCTTTTACAAAGTTTCTAATAAAAAAAATTAAAAGGGAAAAATAGATAAACAGAAAAAGAAATAGTGAAATGCTCGCATCCATTAATCATATAATAATAATGAAAATGAAAAGGAAAATGAAAATTTTTTTGAGTTGGCTATCATTGTTTCATCAATTTGCCAAGAACAGGGATCGCCCTCTCATGGTTGCATCCATCGATTTATCCTTCTTCGCTCCTAAGCAGAAATCCTTCCAATTGAAATACTTCAAAAGAAGAGAGCCGTCGATCATCGAAACAAAAAATTTCAATGTTGCACTGAAACTCATTTTGTCTCTCTTTCACGCACGAAAATGAATTCGATGAGTTTGAATTTTTCTCTTCCACACACAAAATGAATTCAAAATATGAGTTTATATAGACTTGGAGTGGTTGTCATGTTTAAAATTCGTATTAATTCTTTTCTGTAACTAGTTATTTCCTTATTTTTCTTAACTTTGTCTATCTCACAAATCTTTCTATTTTAGTCTCTTAGATAGTTGTGACAGTAAAACCTTTAGTGCAATATATTTTTCTCCCATGAAAGAAGATTTTCATTAAAATACTTACTAAATTTACCCAAATCTTATAAATGTATTAAAATTATTAATTTTCTAATTTAAATTCTTAAATAGCTAGTATTTTTCAACAGTAGATAATATTTGAATTTCGGAGCGCTCATGCTTTTTAATGAGACGGATAAAACATTTAACAACATCATTTGCAATATGTTACATAGAAGCACGAGAAAGTATTAAGCCCATCTAGATATTTTTAAAATATTTTTAGAACTTATTATAAACTAATCTTGTCAAGTATGATTATATAATACATTCGTTCTTTCTTTTTTGATAAATTTTTTTGTAATTAACTTTTTGGTTAATGATTAGACGAATTTCTTTTTCTTATTTTTTTTGATAAAAAGGTACACTCTTAATTTCTCTTAGTCCTGTGTACTTATTCTGAGTTACTATATTTGTATACTTTTCCTCTTATTATATCACAAATTTCCTTTGAAAAAATCAAAAAGTTAAAAGGATTAATGTTTACAATAATAATTTTAGAAACACAATTAATACCACTGCACTAAAACTTTTGTCATGATTATTGCCAAACACAACCAATTAAATACCATCTTAGTAATTTTTTCAATAATTACTTGTTGATGTTCCTAACCTAATTAAGCCCTATTGAGCAATCCAGCTACAAATGGGTAAGCTTAAAATGACCTATGCCCCATTAAACATATGACCCATTTTGGGACGTCCGATTACTATATGAAACATTCACTATCAACTTTATTTTTAATCCAAATTCTAAGTTGATCCATTCGCACTAATATTACATTTATCCGGTGTTTAAATTTGTACAATGGAATAGGGTAAAAATAAAATTAAATAAAAGTTTAACTAAAAAACATGAAAAAATCAAATGAAAAATTAGGTTTATTGTATCTAATTTCATTCCATTCTTGTATATTAAGCGCATAATTTACTTTGAGATATATTTATTTCATATGAATAAAATAAAATAAAATGAGAGTCAATGAAAACATTTAAGAAAATAATAAATAAAATACCTAAAAATGCAAACAATTATGTCATTCTATTTTAAAACATGGAATAGAATTAGAAGGAAAACAAGAAAAGGCTCTAAGAAGCCCCGAGCCCATGGTCCCCTCCCTTCTAAAGTTCAACACACATACACACAAAATTCATAAATTTTTTAGGCATATTCTACTAACATACTGAAAACAAAAAAAATATTTTTCATGATAATTTTAATTATCCAGAAAATATGAACGAATCATTTTTTACCTTCTAACATTATACTACTTTATTTTAAATTATGGCGATGTCTCTTGCTCTTTTACTTCCTAACCTATAAACTATAATCTAATTTCTATAATATGATGTAAAAATGGAAGCTTTGGGAACTTCGGGTGCTAGGGTCAATGTGCCATGCATGTTATAATTTTTCTCTTTTTCTTTTTTCTTTTGGCATTTCTCCTACGGTCCGTTTGAAACTTAAAAAATATTTAAAAAATAAATAAATAAAAATAAGATGTGTTCCATTTTTTTATGTTTGGTTATCAAGAAAAATGAGAAAGAAAATAAAAAATATATATATCAAATTAATGAACAAAATTTAAATTTTGCACATCGTCAATATTTGAGTTTTCTTAATATTTAATTATATTAGCATAATTTTCCATTTTAAGTAATATTTGATGTAAAGAGAAAAATAGTGAAAAATAAATTTTCTTCACATTTTTCTTTTTTCAAACAAAATCTTTAATCCAAACTTACTCTTACAAGCTCACAACCTTCTCTCCCTTTACATTTATCTCCTCCAAAGATTTCTAATTCTAAATAATCTAAAGCATCTTCCTTTCCCCATGCTTTAAAAAGGTTTTGCAGTTAGGGTTTAATTTATTGAAGACCACTAGTGACGGATGTAAGTTGTCACTAATACTTAATTAATTAACTAATTAATTAATTAGTAACAATTTAAATTTAAAAAGTGTTTAATATTTATTTTACGGATAGGGTTTTGCAAATAGTACTTAATGTATCTAACATCATAAAAAACTATCTGACATTTACTGTAAATGCATCATTAGTACTAATACAACAGCAGCAACAACAAGAAAACTAAACTTTAACTCCCACTAGGTGGGGTCGGGTATATGTATCATTTTTCGCCAATTTATGCTATCATGGACCATTTCTTTTGACAATAGAGTTATTAAATCCTTATTCACTATCTCATTCTAAATTATATTAGGTCTACCCCTAACTTTCTACTACCCCCACAGTAACTAACTCATTCTTCCTCACTTGCGCACTTTGTGACCTACAGTGCAAGTGCACAAACTATCTGAGTTGTCACTCCCTTATCTTATCTTCTATAGGAGCTATACCTAACTTATCACAAATATGTTCATTCCTTAATCTATCTTTCGATCAATATTATGTCATTCATTCATCTAAGCATTCTCATCTCAACAACTTTTATATTTTAGATATTCTATTTCTACATCGCTCATCATTCTGATTCATATAGAAAGATGTGAATTACGGTGTTATCCCAAAAGTGGTGAATTGGGTATTTTAAAAAATAGGTCCTTTAGGTTCTAATTTTGAAAATTATCAATTTCAAACTTACACGCTACTCACAACCACCTCAATGTTTCACAATTAATTAATTTTATGTATGTCTTTGTCAAGCATACAATGTTACCCAATTACTCACACACAACTAAAAGTTCAACACATATACAATGAGATTACGTGGAAATTAAAAAGAGGTAAAAGCAAGAGCAATGCAAACTCGATTTTTACGAGGTTCAACCTTCCCCGGCCTACGTCCTCGCCTTGAGCAACCCACTCAAGGATTCCACTAAAAGTTCGCTCCTTTAACTGGGACGAAGTTTCCCTTACAACCTACTGTTTACAAAAGGTGTATCTTCCTCCTTAATCCCAATTCACAGCACGAACCGTGTATACAAAATAAAGATTACAATTTCTGCAACAATTCAAAATGCTTCTAACCAAACTAGTGAGTACAAGATAAATCCTAGTACATAATCATATGATAAATACATGAAGCTCAGTATGTATGTAATAATATGATCTTTATAAGAAGAATGATATGCTAAAAAATCTACCTTTTTATCAATATCTCCCAAAAAATAATTTTTATGAATAAATTCTTTGGAGAACTTAGGGTTTGAGTTCAAATCACTTTATGCAAGAATACCAAAATAAGATCTTTAAAAAATAGTCTTGAATATTATGCAGATCTAAGTTCTTACTATCAAATAACTCACAAGATTAAATGTTTGAATAAAAATATGACTTTGAATATTTCAAAGATTTAAATAATATTTTTCAAATACTTTTTGCTCCAATAAGATAGATATCTTTGGATAAAAATATAACTTTGAATATCACAAGGATTCAAACCTTAGAGTACTATTCCCAAAAGATTTTTCAAATAAATAACTATGGGAAAATAAGTTTCTTTCTTCTAAAAAGATTTTACAAGAAATGAATAATGGAGAAGATAACCGATCAATAAAAAATTGGATGCTTAATAAAATATTTTTCCAAAACTCAAGATCAAACCAGATTTTGCAGAAGTCATGCGTGTATTTGCTCAAATCTTGAAAGTGCAAATGCCCAGACAAATGTGACTTCTTTGTAGTGTAGGCAATGATTCTTAGCAATATGTTCAAAGCTTCTTAATGGTATTCGAAAGATACTTGCAACAAGCTCATGGCACTTAAGAGATAGGCAAAAAGTGATGCTCTAGGGTTTAAAGATTGTTTTTATAAATTTTCTCGACCCTAGATTAAATCTTGGCCGTTGGATCATTTAAAAATAAGAGTTTTGGTTCATGTCCGCTGTGAAACATGAATCAGTGTCCCGACCTTCGTCGACGAATGGGTAAGTTTGTTGACGAGTGTACAACACTCGTTTGTTGACGAGGCCATGAGTTCGTCGACAAGAGCGCTGTTTGAACTTTTTGGGCTCTTGGTATTTGTTCGTAGACGAGAAAACATCATTCATCATTGAGTGGCTTTCATATGTTTGTCGACAAGGCCATTAGGTTCGTCGATGAGGCCTTTAAAATTTGCCTCGAAAAATTTCTTTCAACTTAGAACTAATGTAAATGTATTTTCATGAAATGCATGAGTCCTAAGGTTTGTCTAGGGTGTATTTGAGCTTCGAGTTATATCATATGACATATGTAAATACATTGAATTCTAAAGACCAATTCCATTGAAAATCTTGAACTTGAAGCTTGCTTCATCTTCCTTTCATCCCTCTAGTTCCATGGATTGTGCCAAGTGATATGTACTTTAGGTTCCTCGTGGCTTCCTTTACAAGTTCACCGTTCGTGCATTCTAAATCATGTTCTTGCTCACAAACTCAAATACACATGTCAAATACCAAGTGATTTGTCATATCAAAACAGGATTGGACTCATAGAGTCAATAATCTCCTTTTTTATGATGACAAATACACGAGCAAAAATGAATTAAGCCTAAAAAAGACTTCCCCTAAAAGAATGAATAATTTAGAATTCAGCAATATAGGTTACGCACAATGATGTTCATACACATTGTAGAATATGCAATATCTTCACTAGTATATATGTCTATACTATACTCTTTTCCCCCTTTATTTCAAGGAGAAAAAAATATTGCTTACTTCTCCCTCTTTTTGATAAAAGAAAAAAAAATCATAATTTATTTATTTTGCTTACAAACTTCTCCCAAAAATCATTTTATCATTTTTGCTTTAATTTCCCCCCTTTTTGACATCAACAAAAGGCATATATATGAAAATGTTCTAACAGAAATATATGTCATCTTTGCAAAATAAAAATGTAACCTTTATATTTCAAAATTGTACTATGAAATATATCTTCGTGTGTTATTCAATTTACTTCTCTCCCTTACTAATGTATATCTGTGTTGTTGAATAAAACTTCAAAGTGAACATATACAGAGTGTCAATTTACATATACATGGATAAGCAAAGCGGTAATTAAAGTTCAAAGGTTTATGTGAGTATCAATATGTGTCATGTATCCATAAAAAATATTAAATAGGTAATCACCAGGCTTTGAGTTTAATGCCAAATGTAAGAAAAAATTGTCAAATGTAAAATGTTTAACAAATATTAATGTTAATGTAACTTGCTCCCCTTTAATTATTTAGTCTAATGTAATTCTAGGCAACTTATTGACCATGCATCAGACCTAATTCACGTCTAATTTGGATAAACCTATCCTCCAGAAGTGGTTTCGTGAATATGTTCACCCATTGTTCATCTGTGCATACAAACTCAAGTGTCACATCTCCTTTTTGCACATGGTCATGAAGAAAATGATGCTGAATTTCTATACGTTTAGTTCGTGAATGTGATATAGGATTCTTTGAGATGTTTATTGCACTCGTACTGTCGCATCTTATAGGAACTATGTCATAGTGTAGCCCAAAATCCATAAGTTGTTGTTTCATGTACAGCATGTTAACCTTATAAGTCATGCCCGGTTTTGATAATGATAAATACTCATGTATTTAATGAATATCTAGTTCATATGCAGGTCTATATTAGTAGATACATTGATGGCACGTGAAAGCTTAAAGTTTGAAGACCAATTCATGTTCACAGTTGTAATATATATATATATATTCAGTAGGGAAATTGGTCTGTAATTGTAATTAAGATATTTGGTTTGTAATAAGCTTACACACATCACATGCATGATAATACGTAAGCTCAAGCAAACCGTAAATGAAAAATAACCTTAGAAAGACCTTAGAGTTTTCCCTTCAGTCGACCGAAGGTCAACTGACACCGGATTTTTTCGGTGTCTTGAAAAAGGCCTAGAAATGACCCTAGGACACTCACACATGCATATATATATATATATATATATATATATATTTGGTCATTTGAATAGGGTGATTGCACAATTGAAAGTGACCGAAATGCACATATTGTGCACTTTCGGTCGACCTGCCAAGGCAGTTCATTTTGCCCCGGTCGACCGAATCTAGCTTGGGTTAACAATTTGACTTCAACCCGGTCGACCAAACCAGATAGTTCATTTATAGCCCGGTCAACCGAACCATTACAGTTCAAATACCTACGGTCGACTAAAACCTCCTGGAGTCAAACATTTGACTATCTGGTTGACCGAAACAAATTTGTATACCAACTACCTGGTCGACCGAGGGTCCTCGGGAAAAATTCCAATGGTCTAGTCGACCGAACCAGTTAGTTCAAAATGGCCTGGTCGACCGAACCTCGGAGAAATGGGAAATCGCCCACTTTCGATCGATTGAGACTTCAGTTTAAAAACCTCTTGGTCGACCAAACCATGTGAGATCTGGTCGACCGAAACTGTTCTGGTAGACCGGACCTCTCGAGTTGCCCCTCATTTTTTACTGCAGTTAATATTTTTAAACAGGATTAACTTGGTTAAAATGTATTAAAACTTTCCTAATAATTCCATATGTATCCTTAACGGTTATATTTTAAGGGTTGTCTATATATACCCCCTCATTTGGAATAATTAGGATAAGATTAGCAAAAACAATTAGCAAATATCCTCTGATTCTCAGAAGCTCTATTTCTCACATCCAAGCTTCATTTTTCCATTCTTACTAATCCTCATTGCAAATCTTGCTAAGTAAGAGTGCTATTTTGAGTATCTAGTTTAGCTTACTCTCTCGTTTATTTTAGTTGATTGATATATATATTTTTATCCGAGAGTAAGCTTGAAGTTTTTCTAGGAGACTTCATCAATAAGTCTTCCATAGGAAAACTTCATAGAGCTTGTGAGTTTTGCATCATCATTGCAATACTCAAGAGTTCGTATTACTTTTTGTTTGTGAAATAAATTGTTGCAAATCGATTTCAAATATCTCGTGTGATTTACTTTGAGAAATATTTTATTGAGATATTTGTGCATACGCAAAAATTTTTTTGTTGAAATATCCTTTGATTGATTTTATCTTCTTGAACACAAAGATCAAATTATTTTATAAATTAAATCTGAATATCTGTTGAACCTTATATATTGAGAAATACCATTTGAGATATTTGAAGTATTGCTATCATCTTTACTTGAGCATTGTGATTGAAAATATTGTGTGATACAAAGATAGCATTATTTGCACTCTCACCCACTGATCAAAATATTTGCATAATTATTTGAGAGTAGACACTTAGACTACATCGAGTTTTTCAAATCCTATCTCTTGGTAGTGTATTAATTACATTGTGCTTAGTGGTACATAATCAGCTTAGTGTAAGAAGCATTTCCTTGTACGCAAAATTATATACACATCTATTGTATTTCCAGGAACAGGCCTGAAGAGGAGACTAGCCCTAAAATAGTCCTAGATTGGCTTAGACCCGGTTAGGAAAGCTAGGTGCGCCATCCTGGTAAGGTGTGTAGGTTGAGGTCAGCCCCACTAATTGTCCTGGTTAAGGTTGAGGTCAGCCCTGTGGTAATTGACCAGGCTATAATCGGTGCTGCTCCACCCTTAAGTGAGCTACTAGTAGAATCCTCGGGCTTGTGAGCTAGAGGCGGAGACGTAGGCACAGTTGGCCGAACCCCGATAACATATCGTGTGCCTTATTTATATTTCTACACTTTATCTTCACTGCATATGTATGTTTTGGAGTGAATGATTCGCTTGATTTAAATTTCCGCATATTACATTATTGACGCATTTGGAATTCATAGAAGGACCCTAGGTTGTTGTATACGAGTATTTCATTTAAACCTAGGAAAAAGTTTTAAATTCCAATTCACCCCTCCCCCCCTCTTGGGAATACACCAAAGCTAACATAGCATTTGAGCACAACAACTTCTAGCCACTAAATATTATGCCTTGCCTGTGGAAAGAGCAACTGAATTTTGCTTCTTTGAAAACCAAGATACTAACGAATGTCCTAAGAAATGACATGTTCTGCTCATACTTTTCTATCCACTTTTCTACCAACAAAATCAGCATTCGAATAGCTAATAATCTCAAAGGAGGTATACTTAGGATACCATAATCCAAGTTCAATATATGGTTCCAATTAGGTATCTAAGTATTTTTTTTTTTTTTGACAGCTAATAAATGAGACTCTTTAAGTGCAGCCTAAAGTCCTGTGCATGGACATACGCTAAACATTATGTCAGGCTTGCTGGCAGTTAGATAAAGTAGGTTGCCAATCATCTCATGATAGAGCTTAATATCTACTGGCATGCCTTGTTCGTATTTGTCTAATTTTAAAGAAGAGCTCATTGGTGTTATTAGAGTTTTACCATCTTTCATATTAAACCTATTGAGTAAGTCTCTAATATACTTCGATTGATTTATAAAAATTTCATGTCTTTCTTGTTTGATCTGAAGTCCCAATAAGTAGTTACGTTCTTTCATCATGCTCATCTCAAATTCGTTTTGCATACACTTTGCAAACACATTGCAAACACATTGCACAACTCTTCATTTGTTGCTCCAAATATGATATCATCTACGTATACTTGTATAAGGAGCAAATTTTCACTTTTATCTTTTATGAAGAGTGTTATATCAATTTTTCCTCCAGTAAATCTATTTTCCAGTAGAAAACCACTTAGCCTTTCATACCAAGCTCTAGGAGGTTGCTTCAAACCATACAAGGCTTTAGTTATTCTATAAACGTGATTTGGATACTTATGGTTTTCAAAACCTGGGGGTTGTTCTACATATACTTCTTCACTTATGTAACCATTTAAAAATACGCTTTTGACATCCATTTGATACAACTTGAAATGCTAAAATGCAGCATAAGCTAACAACATTCGAATGGCTTCCATTCTAGCTACAGGTGCGAAGGTTTCCTTAAAATCTATTCCTTCCTCCTAGTTATATCCTTGAGCTACTAGTCTTTCCTTATTTCTAAAAACTATTCCATGTTCATCTTTCTTGTCCTTATATATCCATTTTGTTCCAATGACTATCTTATCCTCAGGTCTTGGAACTATTGTCCATACTTTATTTCTCTCAAATTGATTTAATTCTTCTTGCATAGATATTACCTATGACTCATCCTTAATTGCTTCACTCACATTCTTAGGTTCTTCTTGTGATAAGAAGGCAAAATGACTAATCATATTTCTAATAAAGGATCGTGTAGTTACTCCACGTGATGGTTCTCCTATAATTTGATCTATAGGATGATTCTTTATGTACTTCCATTCTTTAGGTGGTTCATTAATCTCTTTTTCTACTTGAATATCCACAGCGGATGTTTCCTTAATTTCAGTGTTCTTATCTGAATTATCTTCAATAGATAATTTTTCAAATTCCTTATTAATCTCAAGTTCATCCTCATCAGTCTTTTGAGCAAATGGATTGGATTCATCGAATACAATGTGAATGGATTCTACAATGCTTATGGTTCATTTATTATATACCCTGTAGGCTTTACTATCTAAGGCATATCCAAGAAAAATACCTTCACTAGATTTCACATCAAACTTTCCTAATTGTTCATTTTTTTTTTAAGTACAAAGCATTTGCAACCAAAGACATGGAAATATAAGATGTTTTGTCTATGGCCATTCCATAATTCATATGGAGCCTTATTTAGAGAAGGTCTGATCAGGACTCTATTTAGAACATAAGAGGCGGTGTTTACGGCTTCAGCCCAAAAGTACTTAGGTAGTTTATGTTCGTTGAGCATAGTTCTAGTTATTTCTTGTATAAACCTGTTCTTTCTTTGAACTACACCATTCTGTTGTGGTGTTTTAGGAGCTAAAAAATTATGAGATATTCCTAATGAATCATAATATTCTTTAATACCTTGATTTTTAAATTCTCTACCCCTATCATTTCTGATTTTAGTGATAGTGTATCCCTTTTCATTTTGAATTTTCTTGCATAGTTTAATAAATTGTTCACATGCTTCATCTTTGTGACCTAAAAATAGTACCCATGTAAATCTAGAATAATCATCAATGACAACAAATGTGTATGATTTTCCTCCTAAACTCTGAATTGAGTTTGGACCAAGCATACCTACAATAAACATTTAAGTAACAATTTTTGGTACCCATTTTATCTTGGGTCCATAGGGGTTAGTACTTGAATCTCCTTTAACTCTCCATACCTTTTTCATCTTAACATCTCTGTTCTTAAAAGGACAATCAAATTTTATATGACCCATCCTTTTACATTTAAAGCATGTGGTATATTTATAAGAGTCTTTTAATGGAGTGTAAGTCTCTGATTCTTTTACAAAATAACCCATGTGAAAATGTTTTTGTTTCAAATTTTCCTTTCCATTAAAACTAAGTTCTTCTTTACCTTGGGAATTTCTTTGTGCCCCAAGAAGTTTTTTAAAGTTACTCCTAGTTATATCCTTGAGCTACTAGTCTTGCCTTATTTTTAACAACTATTCCATGTTCATCTTTCTTGTCCTTATATATCCATTTTGTTCCAATGACTGTCTTATCCTCAGGTTTTGGAACTAATGTCTATACTTTATTTCTCTCAAATTGATTTAATTCTTCTTGCATAGATATTACCCATGACTCATCCTTAATTGCTTCATTCACATTCTTAGGTTCTTCTTGTGATAAGAAGACAAAATGACTAATCATATTTCTAATAGAGGATCGTGTAGTTACTCCACGTGATGGATCTCCTATAATTTGAATTATAGGATGATTCTTTATGTATTTCCATTCTCTAGGTGGTTCATTAATCTATTTTTCTACTTGAATATCTTTAGTGGATGTTTCCTTAATTTCAGTGTTCTTATCTGAATTATCTTCAATAGATAATTTTTCAAATTCCTTATTAATCTCAAGTTCATCCTCATCAGTCTTTTGAGCAAATGGATTGGATTCATCGAATACAATGTGAATGGATTCTACAACGGTTAAGGTTCGTTCATTATATCCCCTGTAGGTTTTACTATCTAAGGCATATCCAAGAAAAATACCTTCGCTAGATTTTACATCAAACTATCCTAAATGTACATTGTTTCTAAGTACAAAGAATTTGCAACAAAAGACATGGAAATATGAGATGTTTGGTCTATGGCCATTCTATAATTCATATGGAGTCTTATTTAGAGAAGGTCTGATCAGAACTCTATTTAGAACATAAAAAATGGTGTTTACTGCCTCAGCCTAGAAGTACTTAGGTAGTTTATATTCGATGAGCATAGTTCTGCCCATTTCTTGTATAGACCTATTCTTTCTTTCAACTACACCATTCTATTGTGGTGTTCTAGGAGCTGATTAATTATGTGATATTCCTAATGAATCATAGTATTCTTCCATACCTTGATTTTTAAATTCTCTACCCCTGTCACTTCTGATTTCAGTGATAGTGTATCCCTTTTCATTTTGAATTTTCATGCATAGTTTAATAAATTGTTCACATGCTTCATCTTTGTGACCTAAAAATAGTATCCATGCCAATCTAGAATAATCATCAATGACAACAAATGCGTATGATTTTCCTCCTAAACTCTAAATTGAGTTTGGATCAAATAAGTCTAAGTGTAGCATTTGGAGTGGCCTAGTAGTAGAGATTACTTTCTTCTTCTTCAAACTAGATTTTGCTTGTTTTCTTGGTTGACATGCATCACAGATTGTCTTTCACGAATTTTGTTTTAGGCAATCCCTTAACTAAGTCTCCCTTAACTAGTTTAGATATTAAGTACATGTTTGCGTGTCTTAGTCCACTATGCCAAATCCAACTAATTTCATTCATAGTAGAGAAACATGTCACATGTTGAGAAGTTAAGTTATCAAAGCTAGTGCTATATACATTTTCATGACGCTCAACAGTGAATAGAATTTTGTTATCAGTTTTATGTCCAACAATGCACTTGTCATGCTCAAAAGATACTTTATAACCTTTATCACACAGTTGATTTATGCTTAATAAGTTATTTTTTAAACCATCAACTAGTAAAACATCATCTATAAAGAGTGATGAATCGTTACCAACTTTACTAACACCTATGATCCTTCCTTTTGCATTATCCCCAAAAGTGACAAATCCTCCGTTCTTTGATATGATGGATGTGAATTTTGCCTTATCCCTAGTCATATGATGTAAACATCCTGTCCATATACTATCTATCTTTCGAGGAGGATTATCTCAAGCATACCTGCAATAAACATTTAAGTAACTATTTTTGGTACCCATTTTTTCTTGAGTCCGTGGGGGCTAGTGCTTGAATCTCCTTTAACTCTTCATACATTTCTCATCTTAACATCTCTGACCCATCCTTTTACATTTAAAGCATGTGGTATATTTATAAGAGTCTTTTGATGGAGCATAAGTCTTTGATTCTCTTACAAAATAACCCATGTAAAGATGTTTTTGTTTCAAATGTTTCTTTCCGTTAAAACCAAGTCCTTCTTTATCTAGGGAATTTCTTTGTGCCCCAAGAAGTTTTTCAAAGTTACTGTGGCTCTTTGTGAATTTATGAATAATTTTAGAATTGTCTTTCAAATTTCTTTCCAATTCATCGATTTCTAAATCCTTTTCTTTTATCACAGATGCATGGAACTCATTCTTTTTTTCAATATGCTTTAAGAGTTCTTTTGCTTTACATTTCAAATTAGAAATTTTCTTAGTTTTCTTCTCAAGCATTTTAAGACTATATAAGAATTCTTGTTGCAATTCAATATATTGCAATTCAATATAAGAAAGCATGTTATTTTTATTTTAAGAATGGCTGGAATAATAAGAAGATGCTGAGAAAGGCGATTGTACCTCAATATCATCATGTTCCATTAGACACATATTGGCTACCAAATCATCACTAGACTCAGTGTTAGAACTGCTTGTGTTGTGGGTGTCCCAACCGACTTTTAGTGCCTTCTTCTTTTTCATGAAGAAATTCATTAGTTTAGGACATTTAGGCTTGATGTGTCTAACCTCTCGGCTGTTGTAGCAAGTTGGCGGCTCTTTCTTCAATTTCCTCTTGCTAGATTCTCCTTTTTCTGATTTAAATTTCAGAATTTTCTACTAAACTTATTATTCTTCTTCATGAACTTTCTAAACTTCTTTCTTAGCATGGCCATGTCATTTTCTGATTTTGAGTCACTTCCTTCACTGGAGCTGCCAGATGATGCCTTAAGAGCTGTAACTCTCTTTGTTTTATTATACTCATTTTTCCTCTCGTCTATTGCTAGCTCATACGTGATGAGTGGACCAATCAATTTATCAACCGACATCTCTTTCGGATTCCTTCCTTCAGCTATAGGAGTAGCTTTAGCTTCCCAAATTGACGGTAATCCCCTAAGGATTTTCCTAATCAACTCATAAGCAGGGTAAGATTACCAAGAGCATTTAATGAATTCGTGATGTGTGTGAATCTAGTGTACATAGATTGTATAGACTTATCAACAGTCATTTTAAATGCTTCATATTCACTAGTTAGCATATTTATCCTACTATCTTTTATTTCCTTAGCGCCTTCATATGTTACTTCTAATTTTCCCCATATTTCTTTAGTAGTTTTACATGCCATTACCTTATTAAACTCATTAACGTCTAGTGCAGAGTATAGAAGATTTATAGCAATAGTATTTATTTGAATTGATTTCCAATCATCATCAGTATACTCGTCTTCTGTCTTAGGTACATTTACTTTATCAACTATTTTCTTAGGAACATGGTTTCCCTTAGAAACTATTCTCCACACTTTCCAATCAGCATTTAAAAGATATATACTCATCCTCCACTTCCAGTAGGTGTAATTCACACCACAGAAAATTGGTGGTCTAGTGGACGAGTGTCCCTCACCAAATGGGGTTACACCAGTGTGTGTCATTTTGATATTTTGCAAAAATAATGGTTAGGTCTATGTAAACCCTCTTCGATACCAAATGTGAATTACGGTGTTATCCAAAGAGGGGTTGAATTGGGTATTTTAAAAAATAGGTCCTTTAGGTTCTGATTTTGAAAACTATCAATTTCAAACTTGCAAGCTACTCACAACCATCTCAATGTTTCACAATTAATTAATTTTATGATTGTCTTTATCAAGCATACAACGTTACCCAATTACTCACACATGTACTAAAAGTTCAACACATCCACAAGGATATTATGCAGAAATTAGAAAGAGGTAAGGGCAAGAGAGATGCAAACTCAATTTTTACAAGGTTCGGCCTACCCCAACCTATGTCCTCGCCTTGAGCAACCCACTCAAGGATTCCACTAAAAGTCCGCTCCTTTAACTAGCAAGGAGCTTCCCTTAGAACTTGCTACTCACAAGAGGTGTAGCTTCCTCCTCAATCCCGGTCACAGCCCGAATTGTGTACACAAAATAAAGATTACAATTTCTGCAACAACTCAAAATGCTTCTAACCAAGCTAGTGAGTACAAGATAAATCCTAGTACATAATCATATGATAAATACTTGAAGCTCAATATGTATGTAATAATATGATCTTTATAAGAAGAATGATGTGCTTCACAAATCTACCATTTTATCAATATCTCCCAAAAAATAATTTTTATAAATAAATGCTTTGGAAAACTTAGGGTTTGTTCAAATCACTTTATGCAAGAATACCAAAATAAGATCTTTAAAAAATAGTCTTGAATATTATGCAGATCCAAGTTCTTGCTATCAAATAACTCGTAAGATTAAATCTTTGAATAAAAATATGACTTTGAATATTTCAAAGATTTAAACAATATTTTTCAAATACTTTTTCCACCAATAAGATAAATCTCTCTAGATAAAAATATAACTTTGAATATCACAAGGACTCAAACTTTAGAGTACTATTCTCAAAAGATTTTTCAAATAAATAATTATGGGAAAATAAGTTTCTTGCTTCCAAAAATATTTTTCCATAAATGAATAATGGATAAGATGATTGATTAATAAAAATTTGAAAGCTCAATAAAATATTTTTCCAAACCTCAAGATCAAACCAGATTTAGCAGAAGTTGTGTGTATTTTCTCAAATTTTGAATATGCGAATGCCTAGACAAATGTGACTTCTTTGTAGTGTAGGCAATGATTCTTGGTCAAAGCTTCTCAATGATAGGCCAAAAATTGATGCAATAAGCTCAAGGCTCTCAAGAGATAGGCAAAAAGTGGTGCTCTAGGGTTTAGAGATTTTTTTTTATAAGTGTTCTCAGCCCTAAATTAAATCCTGGCCATTGGATCATTTAACAATAAGAGTTTTAGTCTATGTTCACACTGAAATGTGAATCAGTGTCCTGACCTTCGTCGACGAATGGATAAGCTCGTCGATGAGTGTATAACACTTGTTCATCAACAAGGTCATGAGTTCGTCGATGAGAGCACTATTTGAACCTTTTGGGCTCTCGATATTTTTTTCGTCGATAGACAACACTGTTCATTGCCAAGTGGCCTTCATATGTTTTTTGACGAGGCCATTGGGTTCATCAACGAGGCCTCTAAAATTTGCCTTGAAAAAATTCTTTCAACTTAGAACTAATGTAAATGTATTTTTCATGAAATGCATGAGTCCTAATTTCTGTCTAGGATATATTAGAGCTTTCAATTATATCATATGACATATGTAAATACATTCGATTCTAAATACCCATTTCATTGAAAATCTTGAACTTGAAGCTTGCTTCATCATCCTTTCATCCTTCTAGTTCCATGGATTGTGCCAAGTGATATGTACTTTAGGTTCCTCGTGGCTTCCATACAAGTTCACCGTTCGTGCATTCTAAATCATGATTCTGTTCACAAACTCAAATGCACAGGTCAAATACCACGTGATTTTTCATTATCAAAATAGGATTGGACTCATAGATTCAACAATCTCTCCTTTTTTAATGATGACAAATACATGAGCAAAAATAGGTTACGCCTAACAAGGCTCCCCTTAAGATAATGCATAATTTAGAATTCAATAATATAGGTTATACACAATGATATTCATACACATTGTAGAATATGCAATATCTTCGCTAGTATATATGTCAATACTATACTCTTTTCCCCCTTTATTTCAAAGGGAAAAAAAAAAATTGCTTACTTCTCCCTCTTTTTGACAAAAGAAAAAAAAATCATAATTTATTTTTTCGCTTACAAACTTCTCCAAAAAATCATTTTATCATTTTTTTCTTTAATTTCTCCCCCTTTTTGACATCAACAAAAAGGTTTATATATATATATATATATATATATATATATATATATAAATGTTTAGACATAAATATCTGTCATCTTTGCAACAAAAAGAAAATGCAACCTTTATATTTCAAAATTGTATTGTGAAATATATCTTCCTATGTTATTCAATTTACTTCTCCCCCTTGCTAATGTATATATGTGTTGTTGAATTAAATTTCAATGTGAACATACAAAGAGTGTCAATTTACCTATACATGGATAAGCAAAGCGGTAATTAAAGTTCAAAGGTTTATGTGAGCATCAACATGTGTTATGTATCCATAAAAAAATTTAAAATGCTATAACCACACTTTGAGTTTAATACCAAATGTGGGAAAAATTTGCCAAATGTGAAATGTTTAACCAAATATTATTGTTAATGTAAGTTGCTCCTATTAAATTATTTAGTCTAATGTAATTCTAGGTAACTTCTTGACTATGCATCCGACATAATTCACGTCTAATTTGGATAAACCTATCCTCTGAAAGTAGTTTCGTGAATATGTCTGCCCATTGTTCATATGTGCATACAAACTAAGTGTCACATATCCTTTTTGCACATGGTCACAAAGAAAATGATGTCGAATTTCTATATGTTTAGTTCATGAATGTGATATAGGATTCTTTGAGAGGTTTATTGCACTCGTATTGTCACATCTTATAGGAACTGTGTCATAGTGTAGTCCAAAATCCATAAGTTGTTGTTTCATGTACAGCGTTTGAGCACAACAACTTACAACCACTATATATTCTGCCTCGCTTATGGGAAGAGCAACTGAATTTTGCTTCTTTGGAAACCAAGATACAAATGAATGTCCTAAGAAATGACATGTTCCGCTCATACTTTTTCTATCCACTTTACTACCGGAAAAATCAGCATCCGAATAACTAATAATCTCAAAGGAGATATACTTAGGATACCATAATCCAAGTTCAATGGTTCCAATAAGGTATCTAAGTATTCTTTTGACAGAAAATAAATGGGACTCTTTAGGTGCAGCCTAAAATCTTATGCACAGACATACGCTAAACATTATGTTAGGCCTATTGGCAGTTAGATAAAGTAGGCAACCAATGCCTTGTTCATCTTTGTCTAATTTTAAAGAAGAACTCATTGGTGTTCCTAGAGTTTTACCATCTTCCATATTAAACCTTTTGAGAAAGTCTCTAATATATTTTGATTGATTTATAAAAATTCTATGTTTTTCTTGTTTGATCTAAAGTCCAAGGAAGTAGTTAAGTCCTTTCATCATGCTCATCTCAAATTTGTTTTGCATACACTTTGCAAACTCATTGCACGACTCTTCATTTGTTGCTCCAAATATGATATCATCTACGAATACTTGTACAAGAAGCAAATTTTCATTTTTAACTTTTATGAAGAGTTTAATATCAATCTTTCCTCTAGTAAATCCATTTTCTAGCAGAAAACCACTTAGCCTTTCATACCAAACTCTAGGAGGTTGCTTCGAACCATACAAGGCTTTAGTTAGTCTATAAACTTGATTTGGATGCTTATGGTTTTCAAAACCTGGGGGTTGTTCTACATATACTTCTTCACTTATGTAACCATTTAAAAATGTGCTTTTGACATCCATTTGATACAACTGTAAATCCTAAAATGCAGCATAAGCTAACAGCAATCGAATGGCTTCCATTCTAGCTACAGGTGCAAAGGCTTCCTCAAAATCTATTCCTTCCTCCTGGTTATATCCTTGAGCTACTAGTCCTGCCTTATTTCTAACAACTATTCCCTATTCATCTTTCTTGTTCTTATATATCAATTTTGTTCTAATGACTGTCTTATCCTCGGGTCTAGGAACTAATGTCCATACTTTATTTCTCTCAAACAGATTTAATTCTTCTTGCATAAATATTACCCATGACTCGTCCTCAATTGCTTCACTCACATTCTTAGGTTATTCTTATGATAAGAAGGCAAAATGACTAATCATATTTCTAATTGAGGATCATGTAGTTACTCCACATGATGGTTCTCCTATAATTTGATCTATAGGATGATTCTTTATGCACTTCCATTCTCTAGGTGGTTCATTAATCTCTTTTTCTACTTGAATATCTTCAGTGGATGTTTCTTTAATTTCGGTGTTCTTATATGAATTATCTTCAATAGATAATTTTTAAAATTCCTTATTAATCTCAAGTTCATCCTTATTAGTATTTTGAGCAAATGGATTGGATTCATTGAATAAAACATGAATGGATTCTATAATGCTTAAGGTTCGTTTATTATATACCCTGTAGGCTTTACTATCTAAGGCATATCCTAGAAAAATACCTTCGCTAGATTTCACATCAAACTTTCCTAAATGTACATTGTTTGTAAGTACAAAGAAATTGCAACAAAAGACATGGAAATATGAGATGTTTGGTCTACGGCCATTCTATAATTCATATGGAGTCTTATTTAGAGAAGGTCTGATCAGGACTCTATTTAGGACATAACAGGTCGTGTTTACTACCTCAGCCAAGAAGTACTTAGGTAGTTTATGTTCGTTGAGCATAGTTCCGCCTATTTCTTGTATAGACCTATTCTTTCTTTCAACTACACCATTCTGTTGTGGTGTTCTAGGAGCTGAAAAATTATGAGATATTCCTAATGAATCACGGTATTCTTCCATACCTTGATTTTTAAATTCTCTACCCCTATCACTTTTGATTTTAGTGGTAGTGTATCCCTTTTCATTTTGAATTTTCTTGCATAGTTTAATAAATTGTTCACATGCTTCAACTTTGTGACCTAAAATAGTACCCACGTAAATCTAGAATAATCATCAATGACAACAAATGCATATGATTTTCCTCTTAAAATCTAAATTGAGTTTGAACCAAATAAGTCTAAGTGTAGCATTTGGAGTGGCCCTATAGTAGAGATTACTTTCTTCTTCTTAAAACCAGATCTTGCTTGTTTTCCTTGTTGACATGCATCACAGATTTTGTTTTTCATGAATTTTGTCTTAGGCAATCCCTTAACCAAGTCTCCCTTAACTAGTTTAGATATTAAGTCCATATTTGCGTGTCCTAGTATCCTATGCCAAATCCAACTAATTTCATACATAGCAGAGAAACATGTCACACATTGAGAAGTTAAGTTATCAAAGCTGGTGGTATATACACTTTCACGACGCTTAGTAGTGAATAGAATTTTGTTATCAATTTTATATCCAAAAATGCACTTGTCATGTTCAAAAGATACTTTATAACCATTATCACACAGTTGACTTACGCTTAATAAGTTATGTTTTAAACCATCAACTAGTAAAACATCATCTATAAAGAGTGATGAATCGTTCCCAACTTTACCAAAACATATGATTCTTCCTTTTGCATTATCCTCAAAAGTGACAAATCCTGCGTTCTTTGGTGTGATGGATATGAATTTTTCTTTATCCCTAGTCATATGATGTGAAAATCTGCTGTCCATATACCATCTATATTTCAAAGAGGATGATCTCAAGCATACCTGCAATAAACATTTAAGTAACTATTTTTGGTACCCATTTTATCTTGAGTCCATGGAGGTTAGTGCTTGAATCTCCTTTAACTCTTCATACCTTTTTCATCTTAACATCACTATTCTTAAAAGGAAAATCAAATTTTATATGACCCATCCTTTTACATTTAAAGCATGTGGTATATTTATAATAGTCTTTTGATGGAGCATAAGTCTTTGATTCTTTTACAAAATAACCCATGTAAAGATGTTTTTATTTCAAATTTTCCTTTCCATTAAAACTAAGTTCTTCTTTTTCTAGGGAATTTCTTTGTGCCCCAAGAAGTCTTTCAAAGTTACTTTGGCCCTCTGTGAATTTATGAATAATTTTACAATTGTCTTTCAAATTTTTTTCCAATTCCTCGATTTCTAAATCCTTTTCTTTTATCACAGATGCATGGAACTCATTCTGTTTTTCAATATGCTTTAAGAGTTCTTTTACTTTACATTTCAAATTAGAAAATTTTTAGTTTTCTTCTCAAGCATTTTAAGAGTGTATAAGTATTCTTGTTGCAATTCATTATAAGAAAGCATGCTATTTTCATTTTCAAAATCACTGGAATAATAAGAAGATGCTAAGAAAGGTGATTATACCTTAATATCATCATGTGCCATTGACACAGATTGGCTACCAGATCATCACTGGACTCAGTGTCGAAACTGCTTTTGTTGTGGGTGTCCCAACCGACTTTTAGAGCCTTCTTCATTTTTGTGGAGACTTTCATTAGTTTAGGATGTTTAGACTTAATGTGTCCAACCTCTCGGCAGTTATAGCAAGTTGTCGGCTCTTCCTTCTGTTTTCTCTTGCTAGACTCTCCTCTTTCTGATTTCGAGTTCTAGAATTTTCTTTTAAAATTCTTATTCTTCTTCAAGAACTTTCCGAACTTGTTTGTTAGCATGGTCATGTCATCTTCTGATTCTGAGTCACTTCTTTCACTAGAGCTGCTAAACGATGCCTTAAGAGCTATAACTCTCTTTGCTTTATCATGCTCATTTTTTTCTCTCATTTATTGCTAGCTCATACGTGATGAGTGAACCAATCAATTCATCAACCGACATCTCTTTCAGATTCCTTCCTTTGGTTATAGCAAACGCTTTAGCTTCCTAAACTGACGATAGCCCCCTAAGGATTTTCCTGATCAACTCATAAGTAGGGTAAGAATTACTAAGAGCATTTAATGAATTTGTGATGTGTGTGAATCTAGTGTACATGGATTGAATAGACTCATTAGCAGTCATTTTAAATGCTTTATATTCACTAGTCAGCATATCTATCCTACTATATTTTACTTCCTTAGTATCTTCATATGTTACTTCTAATTTTTTCCATATTTCTTTAGTAGTTTTACATGTCATTACCCTATTAAACTCATCAACATCTAGTGCAGAGTATAGAAGATTTATAGCAGTAGCACTTATTTGAACAGATTTCCAATTATCATCAGTATACTCATTCTTTGTTTTCAGTAGGTGTAATTTACACCATAGAAAATTGGTGGTCTGGTGGACGAGTGTCCCTCACCAAATTCGGTTACACCGGTGTGTGCCATTTTGATCTTTTGCAAAAATAATGGTTAAGTCTATGTAAACCCTCTTCTATACCAAATGTGAATTACGGTGTTATCCAAAGAGGGGGGTGAATTGGGTATTTTTAAAAATTGGTCCTTTAGGTTCTAATTTTGAAAACTATCAATTTCAAACTTGCAAGCTACTCACAACCATCTCAATGTTTCACAATTAATTAATTTAATGTGTGTCTTTATCAAGCATACAATGTTACCTAGTTGCTCACACACGTGCTAAAAGTTCAACACATACACAATGAGATTATGTAGAAATTAAAAAAAGGTAAGGGGAAGAGAGATACAAACTTGATTTTTATGAGGTTCCGCCTACCCCAGCCTACATCCTTGCCTTGAGCAACCCACTCAAGGATTCCACTAAAAGTCCGCTCCTTTAATTGGGATGGAGCTTCCCTTACAACTTGCTGCTCACAAAAGGTGTAGCTTCTTCCTCAATCCCGGTTCACAGCCTGAGCCGTGCATACAAAATAAAGATTTCGATTTCTGCAACAACTCAAAATGATTCTAACCAAGCTAGTGAGTACAAGATAAATCCTAGTACATAATAATATGATAAATACTTGAAGTTTAGTATGTATGTAATAATATGATCTTTATAAGAAGAATGATATGCTTCACAAATCTACCTTTTTATCATTATCTCCCAAAAATTAATTTTTATAAATAAATGCTTTAGAGAACTTAGGGTTTGAGATCAAATCATTGTATGCAAGAATTCCAAAATAAAATCTTTAAAAAATAGTCTTAAATATTATGTAGATCTAAGTTCTTGCTATCAAATAAATCGTAAGATTGAATCTTTGAATAAAAATATGACTTTGAATATTTCAAAGATTTAAACAATATTTTTCAAATACTTTTTCCACCAAAAAGATAGATCTCTTTGGATAAAAATATAACTTTGAATATCATAAGGATTCAAACTTTAGAGTACTATTCCCAAAATATTTTTCAAATAAATAACTATGGGAAAATAAGTTTCTTGCCTCCAACAAGATTTTTCAATAAACGAATAATGGAGAAGATAACCGATTAATAAAAATTTGAAAGCCCAATAAGATATTTTTCCAAACCTCAAGATCAAACCAAATTTAGCAGAAGTTGTGCATGTATTTGCTCAAATCTTGAATATGCGAATGCCTAGACAAATGTGACTTCTTTGTAGTTTAGGCAACAATTCTTAGCAATATGTTCAAAGCTTCTCAATGATATGCCAAAGATTGATGCAATAAGCTCAAGGCTCTCAAGAGATAGGCAAAAAGTGGTGCTCTAGGGTTTACAGATTGATTTTATAAGTGTTCTCAACCCTAGATTAAATCATGGCCGTTGGATCATTTAAAAATAAGAGTTTTAGTCTTTGTCCGCGTTGAAATGCGAATCAACATCTCGACCTTCGTCGATGAATGGGTAAGTTCGTCGACGAGTGTATAACACTCGTTCGTCAATGAGGTATATTTGAGCTTCGAGTTATATCATATGACATATGTAAATAAATTCAATTCTAAATACCTATTCCATTGAAAATTTTGAACTTGAAGCTTGCTTCATCATCCTTTCATCCCTCTAGTTCCATGGATTGCGCCAAGTGATATGTACTTTAGGTTCCTCATGGCTTCCATACAATTTCATTGTTTGTGCATTCCAAATCATGATCCTATTCACAAACTCAAATCCACAGGTCAAATACCAAGTGATCACCAAGGGCGTCACTAGAGGGTAGAGTTGTGGAAGAGGTTTGGAAGGGAAATGTAGTAGACTATTCCGTATTGAAGGTATTTGAGTGTCCAGCCTATATCCACGTATCTAGTAAGGGGAGGTTTAAGCTTGACCCAAAGTCACGTCACTGCATCTTCTTATGATATCTAGAGGGTGTAAAGGGCTACAAGTTATGGGACCATGTGGAAAGCAAGATGGTGATCAATAGGGATATAGTCTTTGAAGTAAAGGCTATGGTGAAGTGTACTCAAGATTTTGATGATTAGAAACAGGAGCTAGAAAGCTAGGGCAGTGATGAACATATCGTGCAGATGGAGTTGGAAGCTCATGGCAACAAAAATGATCATGGTCACGTGGTTGTAGGGAGCTCTAGCTCAGGAAACTAGCAAGTTGTCGATCTTCCTATATGGAGATCCAGCCGCACTATTATACCTCCACCAAGGTATGGTTTTAAGGAGATGGTGTCTTATGTTTTTCTAACTAGTTGCAACAATCCAACTATTTTTCAAGAGGCAATGCACGACCAGGAGAAAGGTAAATTGATGGAAGCAATGATTGAGGAGATGGAGTCACTATGTAAAAATCAAACTTGGGATTTGATGGAGCTTCCAAATGGGAAGAAGCCAATTGGGTCCAAATGGGTGTATAGGAAGAAGGATGCAATATCAAAACAAAAGAAGTTCAGAAATTCAAGGCATGGTTGGTGGCAAAGGGATACTCACAGAAGAAGGGAATAAATTATGATGAGATTTTTTCTCTAGTGGTCTAACATACTTCTATTAGAATTGTGTTGGGATTGGTAACTTATTATGATTTTTACTTGGAACAAATAGATATGAAAACGGTGTTTCTTTATGGTGACTTGGAGGAACAAATCTACATGGTACAGCCGGAGGGATTCATTGAACTAGGAAAAGAAAATTTAGTTTATAGGTTGAAGAAATCTCTTTATGGGCTGAAACAGTCTCCAAGACAATGGTATAAACGTTTTGATTCCTACATGATCAAAATTGGTTACAAAATATGTGAGTATGACTGCTATATATATGTGAACAAACTTGATGATGGCTCACTTATTTTCTTGTTGTTATATGTCGGTGATATGTTGATAGCTGCGAAAGATTTAACTAAAGTGAATCAGTTAAAGGAACTGTTGCATAAGGAATTTGACATGAACGATCTTGGTTCAGCCAATAAAATACTTGGGATGGAGATTCACCGAGACAGAATTGTAAGGAGGTTGTGGCTATCTCAGGGCGATTATGTGCATAAGGTGTTGGAGAGCTTTAGCATGACTGATGCAAGACTGGTGAGTACACCGTTAGCAAATCATTTTAATTTGTTTACTGTAGGTTGTCCAAGTACGAATGAGGAAATTTGGGACATGTCTAAGGTCCCCTTCGTTAGTGCTGTGGGGAGTTTGATGCATGCCATAGTATGTACAAGGCCAGATTTGGCTCATGCTGTAAGCGTGGTAAGCAAGTTTCTCTCCAATCTAGGAAGACAACATTAGGAAGTTGTAAAATGGATACTTAGATACCTACGAAGTACATCAGATAATGGCATCATAAGCAACAGGGTTGTCCTTCAGTTATAGGGTTTGTAGATGCTGATTATGCTGGATATATGGATAACAAAAGGTTTACAACAGGTTATGTCTTTACCCTTGTAGGAGGACAGGTATATTGGAGATCCATGGTATAGTCTCTCGTAGCATTGTCCATGATTGAGGCAGAATATATGGCAGTTTCTAAAACTGCAAAGGAAACCTTATGGCTTACTGATTTAGTCAGAGAGCTGGGGTTACAGCAAGATGGAATGGTGCTGTGTTGTGACAGTCAAATGCCATTTACTTGGCAAAGAATCAGATTTACCATGCTAGAACCAAGCACATTGACGTGAGATTCCACAGGGTTCGAGAATTGATTACTTCGGGTGAACTAATGTTAGAGAAAGTTCACACTTCTGAGAATGCAGCAGATATTTTGACTAAATTAGTTACTTTTGAAAAGTTCAAGGATTGCTTGGACTTACTCCATGTCTCCAAGTGATAGAAGGGAGAGAAGTCCAACCTAGCATTTTCAAGTTCAAGGTGGAGCAGTTCATATGTTTCTCCTAAGGGGTGTATAATAGCCAAGATGGAGATTTTTGTTTATGGTGACTCTTATACTTTAAAGTTTCATAAACAAGGAAGATCCTCGTCGACGAGAAGATCCTAAGACCCAGGAAATTTTAGAGTGTCTGAGATACTGAGAGCTATTTTGAAGGCTCATCGACAAGTGGTCAGAATTGTCAACGAGTGGTCATCTTGGTCTCTTCGACGAACCCCTGTTCTCGTCGACTAGCAGTTCCAGGCTGCGAGCATATTTTTGAAATGTGAATTTGGACGTTATGGTAGTTGGGCATTTGGAGGGAAACCTTTGAGAAACTTTTATATATTGTATTTCTGAGTGTATTTGCTGTAGAAGTTCATTGTAAGAACACGAGTATTGTGATTTTCACATTGCAGTGAAGTATTTGTGTCATTTGCTTTATTTTTGTGTTGTTAATTATTCTCATCCATATTGAGTGTTATGTATTGTTGCAAGATTATATCTTCCATTTGTGTGTGTGGTCTTTATTACAACATATATATTCTTGTCAAAATTCAAGGGAGGTAGCATTTTTTGAAAAATACAGAGGAGAGGAGACAAATTCCCACTCAAAAACTCTCTCAACTCGCACAGCTCTCTCTACCTTCCCACTTACTTCCTATAACTCTGTTATAATCTAATGTTTTGACATTCACAACACACACACACCTATTTATACACCAAGGAGTATTAACTACTCAAGAAAACTTGCACAATCACATTTGAATATTTCCACAATCACATTGGAATTTATCTCCTGATTTTGTGGAGAACCACCTGCAGGTAAGTAACGAAAGAGAAACCGCAACACCTAAATAATTTCCACCTTAATTCCTGCATTAATTTGGGCATGGGTCTATTTATTCTCCCCCTTCATACCCATTAGAGGAGAATGCATGCAACCATTCTTCAATTGGTATACATCTTGGCTATGTCTCTGTATAGCTCAAACTTCTCATGAGTCACTACTTTTGTTAACATGTCTGTAGGGTTCTTGTCTATGTGAATCTTCACTAGCTTTAATATTTTTTGTTCCATCACTTTGCGTATCCAATGATGGCGAATGTCGATATGCTTCATTCGAGAATGATACATTGAATTCTTGCTTAAGTACAGAGCACTCTGACTATCACAATGTACATTGTATTCTTTCTGTGTGACACCCAGTTCTTGAATAAAACGCTTTAGCCACAACATTTCTTTACTAACTTCCATTGTGACAATGTATTCTACCTTTGTTGTAGACAAAACAACATACTTTTGCAACTTGGATTGCCATGAGACTGATCCCCCTGCAAAAGTGAAAAGAAATCCTTATGTAGATTTCCTACTATCAAGATCACCTGCCATATCAGAATCAGCATATCCTTCCAAGATGGGTTTAGCTCCCCCAAAACAAAAGCACATCTTTGATGTATACTTAAAAAACCTAAAAATCTACTTAACTTCTTCCCAATGGTCTTTACTTGGATTTGAAACAAACCTGATCACAACCCCTACCGCGTGGGAAATATCTGACCTTGTGCAAACCATTGCGTACATCAGACTACAAACTACTGATGAATATGGAACCGCTTCCATTTCTTCCACTTCTTTCCTTGAAGAAGGACATGATCTTTTACTCAACTTGAAGTGATTTTCCAATGGAGTCATGACTGGCTTTGCATTCTTTATGTCGAACTTTTCAAGCACCCATTCAACGTGATTTTCATGCGATAACCACAATTTCTTGGCTTTCCTGTCACAATCAATTTCCATGCCCAATATTTGTTGAGCTAGACCTAGGTCCTTCATGTCAAAGAACTTGGACAGTTCTTTCTTTAGTTTAGTAATCATACCTGTTAGTTGTCCCAGTCGGTAGTATATATTCTAGAAGGGGTGAATAGACTCTTTTCATAGAATGCGTATTTTTCTACAAAATAGAATACTTGGCAAGATTCAAGAAATTATATCACAATATATGGAACTTAAATCATGTATAAGATAAACAATAAAGAGTAGGGAGAAAGAAGCTTAACACTGAGTTTTTAACGTGGTTCGGCACCCAGCCTATGTCCACGCCTTAGCATCAAGCCAAGGATTCCACAATCCACTATAATCGCTCCTTCCCCATGGAGCAAGCCTTACAAACTCAGGAACAAATCCCTACCGCTCACAAAGAGCCTTTACTGATTTGGTTCACAAAGAACCTTACAACTTGGTTCACAAAGAACCTTTCACAAGAAGATGGAAGATTACAAAGAATGCTCCTTAGAATGAGCAAATATGATTTACAACTCAAAACTTACACTATTCTCTAAAGAATTGAATCAAACACAATAAGTGAGCAAGAGAGAATGAGCACATGTAATGAAGAACTAATATGCAATGTGCTAGGTTTTGTATAAAAATATGTTTTTCACTAAGAATGATCAAAGACCTTTAAAACCATGTTAATACAAGTCTAATAGCTTGTATTTATAGCCCAAGAGTCTTAGGGGCTGTTAACTAGCCATTGGGGGGAAGAAAAATTATTTTATTTGGTAAATTAGCCATTTTATGCCCGTTGGAGTGGAATCCCCTGCTCTCGTCGACCAGTCACACACTGCCACTCATCGACGAATCCCCTGTGTTCGTCGATGAGTTCCTTGAATAAAAAATAGTCATCAATATTAAAGTTGTGCCATTTTTTCTTAGCTTTCTAGGGACACTAAGATCGTCCTTTTTGGACTTTTCTCGAAAAATTTATACCCCAAATACCAAAGGGTATTCAAGACTCAAGGCTGCACTACGTTAGTTACGATTGTTTTGTTTTTCCTTGTCAAAAAAGCCTTTTAATGACTTAAAACATTCTTGGACAAAATTATATAAAATATATTAAGTCTAATGAAGATTAAAACTTGTCCAAGTAAGTTTCAACATGTTGGACTAACATGGCTTCCAAATCTTATTTTGATGATAACAAATCAAGGTAAATTTAACATGTTGTGGTTTAAGTGATGATGTTTCAGGAAACCAAGTCTATGAAGTTCAAAAGTGCAAGTATTAAGAGTCCAATATCACAAGTGACTATTGAAAGCTCATACTCCAACAACAAGTGATCAAAAGGAAGCTTAAAGGATCAAAGACAGACAAATTTTATGGAAGCTCAAAGGATATTGAAGCTCAAGACAAGATGGACTCAAAGCAAAGATATACATGAAGAGTTCAAGTTTAGAAAGTTTTGAAGTCTCAAGGAAGTTTTGTGTAAGTACTTCATTTAAATATAAAAATGAATGCTTTGAAACTCATTAGGGTTAATTATGGACATAGAGACCTTATTTTGAAAATCCTAGAAAATGTCTTTGAAAAGTCTCAAAACAAGTTGGCAAGAGTTTTTGGAAACAAACTTTTAAAACAGTGTTTTTAATTGTTCAAGCGACTAACCCTTGTCTGGTAAGGAGACTGAAAATTTTTTGGTGAATTAAATTTGGAAGATAGTATAGGATCAGGCGACTGACCCCTGTGAGTTCAAGCGACTGATCTTGTTATGACCTTAAAAATACACTGATTTTCAAAGATCTAGCAACTGACCCCAATGGGTTCAAGCGACTGACTTTCGTAACGTCTAGCTTTAAACAACGTTTTAAAGTTTCCAAATTGACTTTCTTGTGCCCTAAACATTCTAAAAACTTGGGAAACACTCCAAATAACTTGGGCGACATGAATTTATGATTTTTTAGCTCTATAAATACATGATTTCACAAATCAAATTGAATACCAAGAATTGAAAATCCGATTTCAAACCTGTATTGCTCATACTCTCTCAAAGCCTTCTTGCACACATCTACTTACTAAAATTTTTTAAGAATTACTGAGTTATTGTTCACCAATCTCTGAGCAAAACTTTTGAGTTTTGAATCAATCAAAACAAAGAATCCTGGTGATATACTCTTTAAGCTTCAATTCTATTCTTCATTGATATTTACATTGAAGTATTGATTATTTGTGCTTTATTTTGTACTAATATGCTCAATTTGAGATTAATTCTTGTACGCAAGAAATTGTCCTTCTTTTCTTTTTTTCTTGACGATTCAGGGTTGTTGAATCGTTGTACCAAGCATAGGGTATCGTTTGGAAAGGTGTACTCTTGCCTATTGAAGGAGGGATTGTAAGGTTGCTCCTACTTGTAAAGGAGTGTCGCGACGTCTCGGGAGCGCGTGTGCCCCGGGCGGCGAAATTAAAAATCAACTTAATATTTTCATGGAAAAACATGGTGTAGGAGTCGCCACTAACCTTTAGTGCGGTTAGAACACATGATTACTACCCCGTTAGGGGTAGAATCGGTCTACATTACCAGAGTTGGGGTCGGGAGTTCGGTTACGCGAGGGGAAGGTACGAGCACCCCCTACGCGCCCGTTCTTACGAACGGTACCTAATTAATTTTAAATTATCCCTAAGTTAATTTAATAAGTCTTTACATTACTCCTTTTTTATGAATTTATAATTACACATGAAAATAAATAAATAAATAAATATATACATATATTCCCTCAGAGCTTAAAGGTACGTGAAGCCCGAAGGCTAATACCCCCGCGATAAAATCATAGGGATATACATGCATGAAAATAAATAATAATAAAAATAGATACCCTAATATGCAACACAAAATATAAATATACCAAAGAAACAAAAATACTAAACATATTTAATATTAGTAATAATAACACAGAAATAATAGTAACAACATTGAAAACAATATAATAACAACCTTGTACTAACAATATTATATTAATAATACAATGCAATACTATAATCGTAGTATATAATATCATAATAAGATCATACTAATATATGTAGTAAAACTCCATAACAATATAATAATAATAATAAATAATACATAATAAAATATCATAACAATAAACTACATAATAAACTACTCTAAAAATGAACTAATATAATAATGTATAATACTAAACATACCATAATAAAAATACCATAATGTACTAAAATACTAAAAATAATATAATATATAGTACTGAGTATAAACATAATAATAATACTGAAAATACCGTAATATCATATATATATATATATATATATATATATATATACATATACATTACCATAATAAGAAACTACCATAAACAATAATAATAATTACATAATAGCAATTATATAATAATAATCTACCATAATTAATAACATACCATAATAGTTAACTACTTTCCTACATAATAATGATACCCTAATAATAAACTAAAAATGATAGTAAATACAAACATAATACACTAAAATAAAGATAATAATACAATAACAAACTAAAATGCTAAACTAACATAATAACACAATACGTAACTCTACACTACCATAATATATAATAATACAAAGAATCATGACAATAAGCTACCATAATATACAATTTATAACACTTACCTTAAAACAAATACATGCAAAAATGAATAATTAATTAAGGAAATAAATCAAATTTAGAATTACAATATGGAAACTGATGGAAGGGTAAGACAATGACATACTTTTGGAAATATATTACATTCTAAAATTCACATGCAAGGACCACCAAAATTAATACAAAACTCTAAATATATAAAAACATTGAATGAATGCGATAACAACAAAAACCCCAAACACGTGCAACAATGACAATCCGAATATAAACTGATAATAACATTAACATTTAAAATGTAACCAATATGAAAACCCTAGATATTGAACATACAATATGAACATTACCCATTTAATAATAATATACTAATATTACAATGATAATAATAATAATAACAACATACAAATTATAATAATATAAAATAAATATTTCCATAATATGATACTAACACTAGTAATAGTGTACAAATAATATAATGCTAATACAATCCACATAATGATAATACTAACAATATACACACAATAGAATATTAGTACTAATAAAATCGACATGATAACCAATATAATAATAATACCCATAATAATATCCAAACAATCTAGTAATTTTACTAATAATGATATACAAATAGCAATATAAAGATAATGAAGTCATATTATTATTAATAATACTATACAAGCAATATAATATACCAACAATATAATACCGATATTAATAACAATAATATACAACTAATAATACTAATATGGTACATATAGTATATACCTATGGATGCAAATATATAAAAAAAAATTTAACTTTGAGTATTAAAACCCCAAACAAAACCAATATATGTGTATATATATATATTAACACTAATAAATATATAAATATATATGTGTATTGTGTGTGTGTGAGAAATAGTGTTCATGGGTACAGGGGCTTGCAGGGACTTACAGAGGGAAGTGTGTTCTGGCGCAGCGGGAGCTCGGGTCTGGTCTGAGAGTTGCTGTGGCTGGCAGCAGATGGCCGGAGTAGAGGATTCCGGCAGTGGGTGGATGCGCCGGCTAGCCGTGGCTTGAGCAGCAGCAGGTTCTCACCGGAGTTCTGGAGCGGAGCTGGCAGCAAGGTGGCTCGTGCATGAGAGACGGTGCCGTGAAAGTGGTTTGCAGGTTGAAGACGAAGACATGAGAGGTTGTTCGGGTATGATGCAGGAGCATTGCGTTCGGATGTCCAGAGCAGGGCTGCCGGAGTTAAGGCCAGAGCCGTGGTAGCCGTGAGGCTCTGCCGGAGACCCTACTACCATCGGAGAAGGGAGGCTGGCCGTGGAGTGTGGCTGGAGTTGGGGTGCCGGAATGGATCTGCTGGTGTGTGGGTGGCAGCTGGGAGTAAGGTGGCCGGAGATGAAGGGCTGGCAGGAAGAAGAAGAAGAAGAAGAAGAAGCCGGAGAAGCAGAATCAAAAGGAGGCTTTTTTTTATTTTTTTCTTGGCTTTCGCTTCTCCTTCATCCGGCTGTGGCTCCCCCCCTCTTCTTATAAAAAAAACTTTGAAAAACCCTAAACATATTTCCTTTTTGGGATTTTATTTTTCTTTTTCTATTTTTTTATTCTTATTCTTATGGTAATAATAGATATAGAAATAATAATAATAGTAATAATAATTATAGTAATAGCATCAATAAGGTAATAGTAATAAATAATAATAATAATAATACTACTAGTAAATAATAAATAATTATAGTAAAATAATAATAACAATAATATTAATAAAAATAAAATACTATTATAATAATAATAATGATAACATTACCAAAAGTAATAAAAACAATAATAGTAATAATAATAAATAATAACAATAATAATAGTAATAAAATAAAGGTAATTATAGTAAAGTAAAAATAAACGTACTAGTAATAATAAATAAAAATGAATAATAATAATAATAATAATGATAATAAAAATACAAGTAAAGTACTAATAATATAGGAAAATAATAATAACAAAATAATAATAATAATAATAATAATAATACTAATAATAAAATAATAATAATAAGACTAATTAATAATAATAATAATAATAATAAATGAAACAATAAAAATACTACTAATAATAATATAATAATAATAATAATAATAAGGTAAAATAATGATAATAATAAAATAATAATAATAATAGTAATAACAAAGATAAATAAATAAATAAAATAATAGTAAAGGTAAAAATACTAAAATAATGTCAATAATAATAAAAATAATAAATAATAATAATAATAATAAACAATATAAATAGAAATAAAAATAAAAGTAATAATGATAATAATAATAATAATAATAAATAAAATAATAGTAATAATAGTAATAAAAAATACTAATAATAATGATAATAAAAATTAAAAATAAAAAAATAAAAATAAATAAATAAATAATAATAATGAAATAGAAGTAAAAATAAGTAATAATAATAATACTAATGAAAAATAATAATAATAGTAATAATAATAATAATGAAAATAAGAGGGGACCCATTGTTCTATTTGGCTAGGGCAAAAATAGGGTGTCTACAGCTGCCCCTCTTTGTAGGCTTAGTTGCTTCAATGTAACGGTAGGAACTCTCCTACGTTTTTGTAGCAACAAGCCTGCAAAGATAAAAGACACCTATTTTAGCCAAGTCATTCAACTCTCTATGGCTCTTCAGGTTAATCAAGAGTTGTTTATTTCTGCCAACCAGAGACGATATGCACTGAATGTAAGAATCCATGTTGAGGTATACAGGGATGGCTTGCTGCGAATGTAAGAATCCGAGCCGTAGGGACACGATGATCCAGCCATGGGACACAATGATGGCTTGCTTCGAATGTAAGAATCCGAGCCGTAGGGACACGATGATCCAGCCATGGGACACAATGATGGCTTGCTTCGAATGTAAGAATCCGAGCCGTAGGGACACGATGATCCAGCCATGGGACACAATGATGGCTTGCTTCGAATGTAAGAATCCGAGCCGTAGGGACACGATGATCCAGCCATAGGACACAATGATGGCTTGCTTCGAATGTAAGAATCCGAGCCGTAGGGACACGATGATCCAGCCATGGGACACAATGATGGCTTGCTTCGAATGTAAGAATCCGAGCCGTAGGGACACGATGATCCAGCCATGGGACACAACGATGGCTTGCTTCGAATGTAAGAATCCGAGCCGTAGGGACACGATGATCCAGCCATGGGACACAAAGATGGCTTGCTTCGAATGTAAGAATCCGAACCGTAGGGACACGATGATCCAGCCATGAGACACAACGATGGCTTGCTTCGAATGTAAGAATCCGAGCCGTAGGGACACGATGATCCAGCCATGGGACACAATGATGGCTTGCTTCGAATGTAAGAATCCGAGCCGTAGGGATACGATGATCCAGCCACCTCAACCAGTAACAAGATGTGAAAGCAAAGTCAGGAAAGTTGTTACTCTATTTGGAAAATGCATTTGGGGTAAAGTCTAAATGTCAATGAATGAATCCCCTATCTTTGGGATTTGTTGCCCCAGTTCAAAATAAATCAACGTGTGTCTGGGGTCAACTTACCCTAGTTTTCCAAGTAAATCAATGTGTGCTTGGGGTCAATTACCCCAATACAACTGAAATCTCTCCATCAAGGATGTCAAATAACCATTTGAAAGCTCAAGACAAGTGTGAAGGGTGCTCTATTGCTGCTTGTGATGCTAGAATGCAATGATATGCTGCTATATGTATGCATGTTGCTAACTTATAATGCAATGATATGTTGCTATTAATATGCATGTTACTAACTTGTGATTATATGTATGCATTTTTATTTTTTGTGTAATGTATGAAACGCACAATGGCAATGCATGAGATGTATGGTAATGCGTGAAATGCATGACAATGCATAAGATGCATGGTAATACATAAAATGCATGAGATGCGTGAAACTGCATGATAATACATGGAATGCATGAGATGTGTGGTAATGTGTGAATCATGAAATGCATGGCGATGCATAAGACATATGATAATGCGTGAAATGCATGACAATGCATAAGATATGTATGAAATGTAGGTATGACGATGCATAAGATGTATGGTAATGCGAGAAATGCAGGGCAATGCATAAGATGTATTACCATACATGAAGTGTAGGTAATGCATGCAATGGATGACAATGCATGCATGAAATGCATGACAATGCATGAGATGTATGGTAATGCAAGGAATGCATGGAAACGCATGAAATCTTAGGTGATGCATGAAATACATGGCAATGCATGAGATGTATGGTAATGCATGGAATGCATGGCAATATATGAATTTTAGGTAATGCATGAAATGTATGACGATGCGTGAAATTCGGGGTAATGCATGACATGTATGACAATGCGTGAAACTTGGGGTAATGCATGACAATGCATGAATCTTTTCTCCCAATGACCTCATCTTTGGTCTCTACATGAGATTCGCCACATTTGAATGGATTTGTAACCGATCTTAGTTTAATTTTCTTTATTCATCCGGTCATGAAAGTGATTGACTCAACTCAAAAATCACAAAATCTGCCCCAGTTGAATGGACCTACAGCTGATCTTAACTCTGATTTCTTATTCCAATCTGATAAGAAAGTGCTTGAATGGGACCTACTGAGACTCAACTCGGAATTTGCCCCAGTTAAATTCATCTGCCACCGATCTTGACTCTATTGTTGGATCCCTTTTGAACTTGACATAACATTTGCCTTAGTTTGACTGCTCTTTCTCCACAAGGATCTCTTTTATAGAAATTTCTGGTGATTCTGAAACTCTTTGACTATCCATCTCCTTTTAATGCTCTAAAGAATAAGAAAGGTTCCTTTTTCTATTTTTTTTTTTTTTTTTTTTCTCTTTTTTTTTTTTGTATGGAACGAGGAATGATTATGCAACTATGACATCCACTTGCTAAATCAAAAGGCCATCTGCACAAAATAAATGTTTTACCATGTTTCAATGCTATCATAGGAAAAATTCATACCAGTATTCAAAAGTCGTATAACGTTGATTTCCCAGCCTAGATGATTGTCCTTCTTTTCAACTGTCCCTGTTTCATCAACCCATGCTTTGATCTCAAGATGGTCTTTAAGACTCGGGACGAAACGTAGGCTTAAGGATGTAGGATTTCAGAATAAAAGGGAAACTAAGGCTCAAAAATACCACCCCAAATAACGTTTTATGCCCCTAGTTCGAATTGAGGCATTTTGCAATATGTTGACCGAACTTGTTATTTAAACAAGCTGCCTACGTACCTTTTCAGGATCAGGTCATTACGTAGTTCAGACTCAACATTGAGTCTGACAAATCTTTCGAGACAATAATGTATACCAATCTGGTCAGGACTTTCATTAGGACCGTAATGTAGGCTAAGGATATGGGTTAAAGAAGAAAGGAATTACATAAGGCTCAAAATCATCAATATCATCAGGGTAATTTGGTCAAAGATCACATATGTAGTAAGTCCCTTATTCTCTTTTCTTCTTCCTTCTACTTTTCTTCTTTCTTTTTTCCTTTTAATCTTCTTTTCCTTCTTTTACTGCAACTTTCACTTTTTCTTTTATAAAGGAAACTTGACTTCTTTTTCATTTGAATTTCAATTGGGACCAATCTTTTAAAAACTGCCCCAGTATGGGGTGTGATCCTTCAACAGGTTAATCAAGAAATGAATCTTTCAGGATCAAAAGGGATTGGCAAGGGATTTCTTCTTTGACTTTTGGGTAACAGAATAATGGCCTGCCATCCTTTTGGTAATAACTATTGTCTCAAATGATTTGCCAAACGCTAAGGGACCCAAACCCAGGTTAGCGTTTGGTGATCTAACTTTTAAGAAAAAGCTAGTTTAACATTCAGGCTCAATTTGGTTAACAAATGGTAAATCTTTGTTTGGGTTCTTTTTAGGGATAACTGGTCGGCCAAAGAGGGCCATCCATCATTTGATCAAAACATGAGTGATTAATAGATAGGAAATTATTAGAACAGTGCAGCCACTTCGTTGAATTCCTTGGAAGGTAAGATGCTTCTTCATAACATTTGAATTCAATGATTGTTTCATCCTTTACATCTCTTTCTAACTCATGAACACTGGCAATATTACTTTCCCTATTTCGGCATGAAACATAAGCAAACAGAATTTGGCAATTGGACTCATGATGCAAGTGAGATAACGAAATGCATGATTCATTTTATTGAATATAGAAACCATTCCGAGACACAAGCGTCCACGGATTACAAAAAGCAAATAACAACGGAAAATAAAAGAACATCAACTAAGAAGGATTAGATAGTCAAAAGTTCGGTACTCCATCACTTTAGCCTTGGTGGACAACGACTGAAACCATTGATTTAGGAACCTCCCTTATATGTTAACCACTTCCTTCCTCGTGTTTGGGCAAAGGATTCCCCTGGACTCCCGGTTGCTTGTCATCAAAAGCTAACCATCCTGCATCTCTTAACGACTGCACCTTATGCTTGAAAGCCCAACAACGGTCAATGGTATGGCCGGGAGAGTTAGCATGGTACTCACAGCGAACCCCAGGGTCATACCACTGTGGTGGAGGGTTCGCAACGGGCGTCCCAGGGATCGCAGATACCATCCCCTTTTCCCGCAGCTGAGGAAATAATTCGGCATATGTCATGGGAATGGGGTCCACCCTTCGGAAGTTTCTGGTCACAAACTTGTCTTGTGTTTGCTGATTCGGCGGACCAGAGTGAACAATCTGGGATCTTGTGCCTGTATGCATCGTTTGATTTACCATGGGCTCAAAACCAGAGTTTCTATTGGGCCATTGGTTCCCACCTCTGGCATACTGATTCTTCCAATTAAACTGCCCCTGTATCATTTGAATCTCTTCCTCTTTCTTCCTATTAGTCCACCTTTTGCCTAAGCCAGTTTCCGAGCCATTATCCTTAACTAGGCCTGCCTTGATATCGCCTTCAATCCTTCCTCCCGCAGCCACAATATCCATAAAATCATGGGGAGTTGCTCCCCGAAGGTGAGTACGGTAGGGGTCTTTTAATGTGCTCACGAACAAGGAGATGGCCTCTCGGTCACTCACCGGGGGGTCCACTTGGATCGACATATCCCTCCACCTATAAGCATATTCTCTGAATGTTTCGGTGGACTTCTTCTCCATTTCTTGCAGAGTCATTCGATCAGGTGCCATTTCCGTCACGTGGCGATAGTGAGTGATAAAGGCACTAGCCAAGTCCTTCCAAGTGCGGACCCGAGCCTTATCTTGTTGAATGTACCAACGGATGGCGGACCCGGTCAAACTGACTTTGAAAGCAATGCATCATTAGCTTTTCATCATCCGAGTAAGCGGCCATTGCTTGGCAGTACATCACTAAATGTGTTCGAGGGCACCGGGTCCCGTCAAACTTTTCAAAGTCTGGCATTTTAAACTTCGGCGGCAGGATGACTTTCGGCACCAAGCAAAGGTCATTTGGATTAACTGAATCGAAAGTATTAGAACCTTCCATTGCTTTTAAACGTTCTTCTAATACGTCGCAGCGACGCTCAGCCTCAGATTTGCTTATTCCCATATCAGACGGTACTAACGGAGGAGTTCCTACCACTGGGAACCCCTGTGCTGGCATAGCAGGGATGAAAGGAGGCATATTTGGCGGTGGACCCCCCATGACACCAGACGGTGGAATTGATGTTTGTCCATGATCAGGGGTGAACCCTGGGGGATGAGCGGGGTCCACATCTACTTAGGGATCAACATGCACTGCCTTTCCCTTGTTCATCAGTAACTCCAGAACCTTACTTATCTTGTCATTTATCTCTTCTTGTCCTTGTTCTAGACCCAGGACTCTATTTTCCAATTGTTCACTCATTTCTCTCGCTCTTCGCCTGGTATTGTACTGATGCGTGGTGGTCTCAATTATTGCTTTATATTACTTAAACCACCTCTTTGATTAGGAGCTGAAAACCAACAAACTTCCTTTTAGAATCGTGGATGCAAGGTATGAATGCATGGATGCAATGTATGTTTGTGCATGGATGTAACTAGTGCAATTACACATACAAATAGAGATATGAACATGCATGTGACCTAGCGTGCATGACTATGTATGAAATGAGATGCATGAATATGATGTCCTAAATTACTACTTAGCCAAAATTCTAGAAAAATCTCACTAATGAAACGGATCAAGATTAACATAATCATTGATGGGCTACGATTTCAATTCAATTTCTCCCTTACCCATTCATTTCCTTGATGAGGGTCTATGTACCTCAGATTCTATAAAGGGTCAAGTTATGTTCTGAGGTTGGGGTTGACTCAGGCTAGTCAACCCACTGGATTTGTTCAATACGGGCTTGTGGACTTTAGTGTGCACTTAGGCCTCAAGTATTTTAAAATATGGGCTTCAATATACTTCATGATGGGATCAGGCCCTAATTTTAAAAGGATTTGGGCTTGGATTGTTTAGAAAATATGGGCCTGGATTTTTAGGGTAATAAGGCCGAAGCCCATTTATGGAAATCTGGATTTGACCCATTTTGAAAATCAGGCCTGGACCGAGTTTTTACTTAGGAAAAGGTTGGGCCTATACTCGTTATTTCTCAAAAAAATTGGGCCCGAGTTACTTGAAAAGGGTTGGACCAACCCATATTTTAAAATGCTTGGGCCAAGTGCTTCATTATTTTTTTTTGAAAGGATGGGTCTTGGTCTCATTATTGGGCTTTTTTCAGAATACTAACTAAGTAGTATGTATGTCTAAATGTATGTCAAATGCATGATATAATACAAAGTATTTCACATATATGCAACACACTATTCATGGAGAAGGATGTGGCTCCTGTCCCAACCTAGGGTAGGTACGTATGTATAGGGTTTTTCATGGCTCTACCCTAGTTAAGGAAGACTATAGACAAGCATGTGTGGGTAGGTCCTAACCCTATTGACAAAAGGTTCCCAGTTTGGAATTTCATCCTCCCCCATAGGGGTCCGGATAAAACCCGCACTGAGTGGAGTGGTTCGCGGGTCCCATCAAGCTCTGCCACGAAGGGACTGACGCTATTACACTCCTATCTAGTTCTAGTAAGGAAAGCTCGGGTATAGAGCGTGAGAGTGTGTGAATTCAATTTTTTAACCTAATCCCGCTATCCCCACATTTATTCACATGCTATAAACAATATGGAAACAAGATATCTACCATTAATATATATATTCAAAAGATAAGGAAACACAATATATGCAATTAATATGTTTATTCACAAAAATTTGGAAACAAAAAATAAGGAAACAAAATTTTTTTTTTTTTTTTTTAATTAATTAAGGTTATTTACAAATTATGGAAGTAAAATATTTACAATTAATCAAAGTTATTTACAAATTAAAATATTCACAAAATAAGGAGTAATTAAAAGATTTATTAAATTAGAACTTAGGATAATTTCTAATTAATTAATGGCTCGACTCTCTACCTCCCCAGCGGAGTCGCCAAGCTGTCGCGACGTCTCGGGAGCGCGTGTGCCCCGGGCGGCGAAATTAAAAATCAACTTAATATTTTCATGGAAAAACATGGTGTAGGAGTCGCCACTAACCTTTAGTGCGGTTAGAACACATGATTACTACCCCGTTAGGGGTAGAATCGGTCTACATTACCAGAGTTGGGGTCGGGAGTTCGGTTACGCGAGGGGAAGGTACGAGCACCCCCTACGCGCCCGTTCTTACGAACGGTACCTAATTAATTTTAAATTATCCCTAAGTTAATTTAATAAGTCTTTACATTACTCCTTTTTTATGAATTTATAATTACACATGAAAATAAATAAATAAATAAATATATACATATATTCCCTCAGAGCTTAAAGGTACGTGAAGCCCGAAGGCTAATACCCCCCGCGATAAAATCATAGGGATATACATGTATGAAAATAAATAATAATAAAAATAGATACCCTAATATGCAACACAAAATATAAATATACCAAAGAAACAAAAATACTAAACATATTTAATATTAGTAATAATAACACAGAAATAATAGTAACAACATTGAAAACAATATAATAACAACCTTGTACTAACAATATTATATTAATAATACAATGCAATACTATAATCGTAGTATATAATATCATAATAAGATCATACTAATATATGTAGTAAAACTCCATAACAATATAATAATAATAATAAATAATACATAATAAAATATCATAACAATAAACTACATAATAAACTACTATAAAAATGAACTAATATAATAATGTATAATACTAAACATACCATAATAAAAATACCATAATGTACTAAAATACTAAAAATAATATAATATATAGTACTGAGTATAAACATAATAATAATACTGAAAATACCGTAATATCATATATATATATATATATATATATATACATATACATTACCATAATAAGAAACTACCATAAACAATAATAATAATTACATAATAGCAATTATATAATAATAATCTACCATAATTAATAACATACCATAATAGTTAACTACTTTCCTACATAATAATGATACCCTAATAATAAACTAAAAATGATAGTAAATACAAACATAATACACTAAAATAAAGATAATAATACAATAATAAACTAAAATGCTAAACTAACATAATAACACAATACGTAACTCTGCACTACCATAATATATAATAATACAAAGAATCATGACAATAAGCTACCATAATATACAATTTATAACACTTACCTTAAAACAAATACATGCAAAAATGAATAATTAATTAAGGAAATAAATCAAATTTAGAATTACAATATGGAAACTGATGGAAAGGTAAGACAATGACATACTTTTGGAAATATATTACATTCTAAAATTCACATGCAAGGACCACCAAAATTAATACAAAACTCTAAATATATAAAAACATTGAATGAATGCGATAACAACAAAAACCCCAAACACGTGCAACAATGACAATCCGAATATAAACTGATAATAACATTAACATTTAAAATGTAACCAATATGAAAACCCTAGATATTGAACATACAATATGAACATTACCCATTTAATAATAATATACTAATATTACAATGATAATAATAATAATAACAACATACAAATTATAATAATATAAAATAAATATTTCCATAATATGATACTAACACTAGTAATAGTGTACAAATAATATAATGCTAATACAATCCACATAATAATAATACTAACAATATACACACAATAGAATATTAGTACTAATAAAATCGACATGATAACCAATATAATAATAATACCCATAATAATATCCAAACAATCTAGTAATTTTACTAATAATGATATACAAATAGCAATATAAAGATAATGAAGTCATATTATTATTAATAATACTATACAAGCAATATAATATACCAACAATATAATACCGATATTAATAACAATAATATACAACTAATAATACTAATATGGTACATATAGTATATACCTATGGATGCAAATATATAAAAAAAATTTAACTTTGAGTATTAAAACCCCAAACAAAACCAATATATGTGTATATATATATATTAACACTAATAAATATATAAATATATATGTGTATTGTGTGTGTGTGAGAAATAGTGTTCATGGGTACAGGGGCTTGCAGGGACTTACAGAGGGAAGTGTGTTCTGGCGCAGCGGGAGCTCGGGTCTGGTCTGAGAGTTGCTGTGGCTGGCGGCAGATGGCCGAGAGTAGAGGATTCCGGCAGTGGGTGGATGCGCCGGCTAGCCGTGGCTTGAGCAGCAGCAGGTTCTCACCGGAGTTCTGGAGCGGAGCTGGCAGCAAGGTGGCTCGTGCATGAGAGACGGTGCCGTGAAGAGTGGTTTTGCAGGTTGAAGACGAAGACATGAGAGGTTGTTCGGGTATGATGCAGGAGCATTGCGTTCGGATGTCCAGAGCAGGGCTGCCGGAGTTAAGGCCAGAGCCGTGGTAGCCGTGAGGCTCTGCCGGAGACCCTACTACCAGCGGAGAAGGGAGGCTGGCCGTGGAGTGTGGCTGGAGTTGGGGTGCCGGAATGGATCTGCTGGTGTGTGGGTGGGGCAGCTGGGAGTAAGGTGGCCGGAGATGAAGGGCTGGCAGGAAGAAGAAGAAGAAGAAGCCGGAGAAGCAGAATCAAAAGGAGGCTTTTTTTATTTTTTTCTTGGCTTTCGCTTCTCCCTCCTCCGGCTGTGGCTCCCCCCCTCTTCTTATAAAAAAAACTTTGAAAAACCCTAAACATATTTCCTTTTGGGATTTTATTTTTGTTTTTGTATTTTGTTATCTTATTCCTTATGGTAATAATAGATATTAGAAAAAATAAAATAGTAATAATAAATTATAGTACTTAGCATCAATA